>NC_139738.1:7500-634671 GCF_964211835.1 Anser anser | reverse complement strand
AAGTGCCGGGACTCCAAGTTTGACATTCGCCGCTCAAACCGCTCCCGGACGGGCTCGCGCAGGCGCTTTCTGGACTAGGCAAGGGACGCGCGCTGGTGCGCTGCTTGGGCGGGCAGGCGAGCCCTGCAAAGCGCAGGCACCGGCCGGGAGCTGGGGAGAGCTCCCCCGGCCTGCTGCTGCTCGGGCTGAAGGGCCGCCCAGCCTGCCTGCGGCACCGGGGTGAGGTCTCACAAAGCTGTGGACGGCCGGGGCTGGAAGAAGCAGACTGGTCAGAACTGCTGCTACGTACCGATTAGCTCAAGGGACAGATGAAGCTCTCTGGGTTCAGTGGGGTTTTGTCCAGTTACAACTATAGGTTGGATGATGTTTTGGGAATGTATAATACCTTTGCTACATACTTTTTCTCATCCCATTGGGAAACTGCAAAACTTCTCTGTGCTAGGAAACTCCTCCTCTGAAGAGGGAGGAGGAGGAAGAGGGAATCTGTGTGAAGAGTCTGAAAAGTAAATGGCCACGTGTTTTAATTTTAACGTAATGTTATACCTGCCCATTTGTCCGTATATATCGAGCTCAGATATTCTAAGGCTCCGGGGCAGTGAGTGAATGCATACCGGCCTCTGTGTGACCTGCCCCCTGTTCCGTGGGCCCAGGCAGGAGGTGAGTTCTGTGATTTGGCATTGTTTGAGTAAGGATGGGACTTCTTCCTGCTCTGCGGGACTGGTGCGTTTAAAGGAAGAGAACCGTCCTTTTTCTGGATGGGCAGTGCTGGAAAATAGTTGACATCAGATTTCTTAGAAGTCTCTTCTTAACAGTGATTTTTTGTGACTTTGTTTTGCATGATTGGCTCAAATGTGTGTGTGGGGGGGATACCATTTGCTCTGTTTCCTGGCCCTTTGTTAAACTCTACGGTGCTGTTTTAAGAAGACAATGACTCTCCCTTTTTTCAGCTCAGAGTTAAAGCATGGACTGTAAAAGGGGCTGTAGTAAACTTAGAACCTGGCCAGTCTGGTTCGGGATTAGATCATTTCTATCTGAGTACTACAGCCAAGTTGACTTTGTTTTCACAGTTTGTTTTCTTGAGACTGGATTTATAACCAGAAAACCAAAATCTTTAACCTATTGGTTGCAAATTACACAGATAAAAGCAAATGCAGGCTATGCAGCTAGCAAGGTGAAGTGCAATGAAGAAGATCCATCCGGTTCTGGAAAGGACAAGAGAGCACAGAGGCCCCACCAATGCTGCAGTCCCTTGACAGACCTTTCTGGGGCCTCAGCCCACGGGAAGTCTCTTCAGAAATGTGACAGGGAGTCCAGGCTTGTTTGCAAGGCCACCAAGATCGAGGTGTTGTCCCTCAGTGACCAAACAGAGCAAGCTGTATGTATTGCACAAATTAAGTTTATGTTTTTGAGATGTTTCTCTTGAGTTATGCCTGATGAACATGTTCTCTGTCCTGGTGAGACCATGAGGCGAGGGGAGTCATCGACTGCTGCTACAGCTTCGGCGAGAACAGCGCTGACAGGAGCGTGTCCGTGTTAGTCCTGCAGACACACCCGGGTAGAGCACTGCCTTACCCGAGTACGGGCTCACCAGGAGATGCATCGTGGTGGTGACCAAGGGTCTGTCAGGTACCCTCCTTTAGACGTCTGACGCTAGGCTGCCAAAGCTTCAGGCAGACCGGCCAGTACTGCAGTGCCCTGGGGCTCCCGTGTGTGACGTGGGGACGTTCAGATCGGGATGATGGAGCTGCACGATGTGCAACTAACTGTTCTTCAGCCTTGGTTCTTCATAAAAACCCCATCCCACCATGCTGTAACAACTGACTAGGTTCTGAAAACCAGCTCCAACTTCTGTAAATCCAAGACCATGACTGTGGTATGCTGCCTTCCAGAGGCTAAATGGAACCACCAAGGAGTTTGCCAAAGATTTGCCCCCTGCGGCTGCCTGACTGCTCCTTACAGCCAGAAAAATAACCAAAGTTCTCAAATGCTGCCATTTCACTCTGCAAACAGAAAGGCTTTGGAAGATCCTGGTTGCAAGCTATGCGAGGGCTGGACCTGCTCTGAGTATTGGCATTTTTGTGTTTACAGCGTGTCTGCAATTCAACTGGACCTCTGTGGAATGTGTTCCTGAAGTTTTTATGGGAGAAATGTTAAATGGCCAAGTGAACCTGCCTCCTTTTTTTTTTTTTTTTACAGAGGTTCGGTACTAATCAATGTGACTGACTCTTGTTCTGTTACCTTTTCAGATTTATCCTAGTAGATGGTGTCTGACGAGTCCAGCACGTTACAATATCAGCAGAGAGAAAAAAGTAACATCTCCATTCTTTTAGTTCATCACTTTCAGCCATGTATAATTATAGTTTAATTCAGAACTTTATTTTTTCATTAAAACTGTTTTAATGAACCATGCTTTTTTTAAAATGTGGAACAAATGAACAATGTCTTTGTTTTATTCTGGATTCAAGAGTCTGCTAGTATGACTTACTGGTGTAAACATTTGTGCTGGGGGGCAGCAAGACTCAACCAGAAGCCCTCTTCCCTAAACGATACACACTCAGGGAAAGACAGGAGAAGTGCCACAAGCAGATCTCCCTGGCTTTGTAGCAGTGCTCCTCCTCCCGATTCTGCTGTGGGCAAGGTAAATTGTGGTGGAGCCCAGGGCAGGGACCACCCCCTGCGGCACCTGGGCTTGTGGTGGAGCGATAAGAGGCGGGCGCTGCTGGCTGCTGCAGGACCCCAGAGGGGCTGGGGTCTGCCAACGGGCGTGAAGGCTGTGCCAGCCTGGGGGGCAGAGGGATCCGCTCAGGCCGCTCCCGGCATCAGCCACGCACAGCCCTGGCAGAGGCCCTTTGCAGAGCGCCTGAAACCAGGCTTGGCGTGCAGCAGCTGGGGGCAGGCCGGGGCAGATCTCCGTTCCAAGTGATGCCACGGGCACTGCTGGCTGCGGCGACCTGAGGGCCAAGCGCCGTACCCTCAGAAACAGCCCTTGGGCTGCGCTGCATCTGCCTCACAAAAAGTCACCTGCTCTACCACCCCAAAACCTTGTTAAACCCTCAGGGAAACCCTTCCCTCCCCCTCCACCCCCACAGCAGCCTGACTGCAGGGCAGCTCTGCCTGCATAGGGGAGTCCTGAGAGCAGGAGGTGTGCGGAGCAGAGGCACCAAGGACCAAAAACTGCCAAAGTGCTGCTTGTGCCTTGCTGCTGCTCCTCAGCTCCTGTACCAGCCACAACCCTGACGTGCTGCTCAGCCAGCCACATTCAAAGCAGCAGCCTCCCTTAACAGCTCGGCAAAGTTAAAAGATTACTTAACTCCTGAGTTGAGTAAATGGCACTGAATCATATTAAAAGCTGAGCCCTGGCTCCTTATAGCTTCTACTTTAATTATGTTTGTAACTTTGAGTTGTACAGAACAGTGAACAGAAGTCCCAGAGGAGGGTGAAGCTGGAAAATGGCAGTTTCTCACAGAACATACAGGGTTGTTGAAAGCAGCATTTTCTCATGTGGGGCTATTCTCCCAATCTCTTTAAAACTTAGCACTGGCTGATTGAAAATAAGGAAGAGAGAAGGTGGGCTGGAGTAAGTATTCAGCAGGAGAAGACCAACCCGAGACTTGGGGCTAATGGGGGAGACAGGCAGGAAGCAGACTCCACCGTGTGGACACAATCCAGCAATGCTTGTCAAACACTGCAAGGAAGCAAAAATGGAGTTAATGCATAAATTGTTGTGGAGAAGAACCTGCTGAAGGAGCGAGCCTTGTGCCTTGCAGATGTGAAAAGCCACTTGTAGTAATTGCAAGGAAAGGAAAACAAAAGTCTGAATCTCTGGAGGGAGGACCTTGCAGGAAAAATACAATCCATGTATTATTTCCATGTATTTTTTTTTACTATGTTTAGCAAAGGAACAGGGGCAAGGCCCGTGTCAGTAATTTCATTTTAATGAGTTGCAAATTCAAGCGATCAAAGGTAAAATTCACCTGTTCCTTGCGTGAACTACCTTATAATTAAGCAGAAATAATTCTGAGATGCTGGGGGACAATATAATAGAGTGGGAACCCAGGAGAAAGTTTTCTTTGCTAAGAACAAAGCTGCGATGAAGAAAGAACATGCTCGAATCCAAGCCGTGGCCAGGTGGCTGAGCTGTCCTCAGGTACCCCTGCACTGATTGACTCACATGGGAGGAGGCTGACAAGGTTTTTCCAACGTAATGGGTACCTGAAGTTCTCATTCCTTGTAGTCTTTCATTGGCTGGATCGTACTGAGACAGCAGGAGCATACGGTTGTCAAAGATGTGAGCATGTACAGAAAGACCAGGGAAGACTACAAAAAGTAAATCCTAAACCTGTATCTTCGCCCCAGGAATTTCTAGCTTGAAGGCTTGTGCTGAAAAGACTAGCACACGTTCCTGGATCCTCATTAAGGTATTTTAAGCATACGCTAGCTCAGTTAGAGAAAGAGGTGTCACCACACATTTCTATGGCATTTTAAAGTTTACACCTAGAGATGCTACCCTGTTACAAGTTTTAACTGCTGGAGCAGAAGGATGTGCTTCTACCTCTCAGAAATGGTATTTTTAAAAGTAGTAATACCATGGAACATCTTGAAGTATCAAAGCATTTTTTAAAATTGTATTGCTATATATCTACATTTTAACATAGCTAATGTCTCTCGAATAATAACAGGAACTGTCTTTCAGGAACTCGTCAGAAGTATTGTTTTATTGTGCAAACTTTTCATAGAAACTCTTCAGTGTCATTTGCTCGTTATAGGAGTATGCTTTTTTGTTTTGCAATTAGTAAATACGTTGTCACTGTTTTGCACTTGCTTATGCAAAACTCTTAATTTTCATTACTCCCACTGGGAGTATTTTGCTGCATCCTAGTCAACACAGAATGAGTATCACTCTTGACCATATACGTCAGGCAGTGACGAGACAAGAAAAAGGAAATTCTGGTGGCAAGTCCTGCTCAGTTCAGCTAGCTACAGATACAATCAGTCAAAAGAGGTCAAGAAGCAGGATAGGACATGGGGTGCAGTAACATTTATACAACTTGCAACCCTTGATTTTCAGAGAGTTTATTTTCAATACTGTCTTAAAGATGCAAAGGGAACACTGGCTAGCTTTCAGCTGAATATAATTTATTTCATATTTTACATTTAATATCAGATCAACAGAACATTGATCGTAAGTGAAATAAAAACCTACAGCAGGAGCTGGTCACAACTGAAGAGTTTTGTTTTTATTTAAAAAAGTGAACAACACTTAATTGTATAAACTTGTTTGGGAGTGGGGGCACCTCTTGCAGACCAGCTCAAGTAAGCCTGTTTTTGGAAATCTAATTCTCTTGTTAGTTACTTGCAGCAGGGCATTTAAGATCAGGACTTGAGCAAAGAGAACCATGGTCAAAAAGAAAAAGGGACCAGGTACATGTCAGGAAATGATTTAGGGTAATAATTGTCAAGAGCAGCAATGCACTGCCAAGATACTTTTTTTTCCTGTCTCACGCATGTAAGCCACGAAGGCTGCTCTAGGACTCATTAAGAGCAGAACTGTGACTCAGACAATTATTCCTTTTCTCTGTAACCAACATCCCCCACAGCTTCCGCAGTGTTGACATACACAGCATTTAGTAGATACTACAGGGCTGCCATTTCTATTTGCTGTGTCACTAGGACAGGACTGCTGGTAAATCGCTAGCATGGCTTCCATGCAAGACTAACCCAGCCAATTTATGTCACAACTGATGCTTTTTAAGAAGAAAGCTGAACTTTACATTTTCAGCTCTTTACTCAATTTGGCTTCTTTCCTCACTTTGGTCTGGTTTACTTCTGTAAATTACATTTCTCTTTTTCCTAGAAATAAATTACATGAATTGCCCTTCTCCCCAGTTTGCTTTCCTACTTTCCTGAAAACCTTGACAGGACATGGTTCTAAGTGGCAGAAGAAGAGTTAATAAGAGAATTATACCTAGTGTCCTTGTCTGGAATAGTAGTGTTTGAAGTGAGCAGCTGAACGGATTCATATGGAAGAGATCCATGTTACTACAAAAAGCAAAGAGCTTCATTCCAAACATACTTGTTCTTAACAAGTACATTTCAAATACAGAATTGGGATGGAAAACAAGTTCCATCCTCTTTCCAACAACAGGATTTACACAAAAGACTGGAGGTGGCCTTAACTTAGAGAACTTAACTTTCCCTCAGGAGTAGAAAAAGTTATGTTACCTACCCCAGTAAGCACGTGGAGAAGCGAGAACAAGTCGTCTTCCTTGTTCAGTGCAGGAAGATACATGTGAGACTGCACAAATGGACTGTGGCTAAATTGCAACTGGAAAGATGGCTGCATGATGGGTGGTGCTCAGTGCCCGCTCACACAACCTCAGCAGAAAGCACTGCGCGTTCAGAGTCATGTCGCTTTATTGGTTACTGAGCCACAATTCAGAGAAATATTGCCTTGGAGTCACCTTGAGAAGCAGGTTCTCTCATTTTTTCTCCTAACATAATTGGTAGGCCACCACCTGCTATATAGATAGTAAAAATAAAAATGTCTCTGTTCGAACTTGTAGCATCTGGGGGAAGGTTTTGCATTTTCCGTTGACCCAGGTACCGTAACAGAAGTGCACACTCTCACCAGATTAGCCGTCTGCATCGATTCTGTGAGCTGTTGGATGAGAACAGTAAATGGATACAAGCCACTTTCTAGACACATCCTAACTTGACCTTAACTACTGTATCATGAACATTCCTGGTCACCGATTAAACATGATTCATTTATACATCCACTGTACTGATCAAAATTTTGTAAATTGGTTATGCTTCTCAAATTGGGCCAATGAAGCAGTCTAGAGTTAACAGAGGTTTGTGCCGTTTAGCTAACTGCCCAGACCTACAGTGGTACCAGTAAAACACATCACTTGTAGATGATGTCTCACAAAATGATTCTGGCAGAGAAAACGTTTTGGCACACAGATAAATGTGGATGAGAAAGAAATCTGGTGCAGGCCTCCAACCTGCCTTCATACATTCAAGTCAGTCCTGAACGGGCAATCCAGTGCAATGTGAATTGCCTAACAGGGATAGCAGCAGCTGGAGGAAGTCTATGCTTCTAACTCAGGTTGGATATCTAAGATTAGATGGTATAAAGAGCTGCATTGCTGCTGCTGAGGTCTTTTACAGTCCTACTCCAGAGGCATATTATGTGTCAGTCCATTTCAGCAAGCCCAGTTCACCTGATAAGCACTCTAGGAAGAGCAATGCTCTATATTCCACCACTCACTAACCGATAGGAGATGATAACTCCAGCATGCCAGCAGGAAAACCTCCAGCTGACGGATCCCAAGCAGCATCAGAACAGCATCACTGCCACCAGATCTTAGACTGGAAGGCAGCACACTGCTTCGCCTCACAAATCTGAGGCAATCCTTTACTGGGTCCTGAAGGAAGGAGCTACTTACATTGCTTTGGTATCCTAAGGGCCTCATTGTCAGCTGACATCACTTGGTGCAGAACTCCCCGGAACTGATAAAGCACTTTCAAACTCTTCTCCTCACCCACGCAGGGGTCGTAGAAACCTGGAAGCCCAGCCTTTAAACACAGAAGGACAGACTGAGCACCAGGGAATGGACTTTTGCAGATCTTCAACTGACCAAAACCTTTTACTAGTGACAAAACCAGGAGTCATAAAAAGATCAAAGCTTTGTTGGCAATGAGATGAGAAGCTAAGAAATTACCTCTCCAGTGGCAAGTTCTAAATGCAGAAAAGAGTGAATCAGGGGGTCAGGAAGTTGCTGGTGTACAGCCCCAGAATCTCTAACACACACTGTCCCACACTGTGAACACTGAGACACTGTTTCTTTGACACTGGAAATGCTCAGAGAAACAGAATTTCCTAGAGGTTCATAACAGTTGTACAGAAGTGGCTTCTGTAAATTGATATAAAGTCACTAGCTTCAAACACACCGGAGAAACTCCCTTGTAGGACAACATACAGTTCAATCAAAATTCTGAGTCACACACCTGAGCGCCTGAGTATATGCTTTGACATTAGAGCTACTTACCTTGGATGCCTCTGTAAGGATGAGTTTAGAGTCCTTCACCAAGCACTGCAGGGGCACAGTCACATCTATTACTTTCACCTTCTCATTCTTCCGGCTGTTGTCATTAACAAACTTCCCATACCAGGCATTCACTACAATCAGACCTGCATTTCACATGAAACCACAGATGTGATGAAAGGCTTGCCAACAACAGCTGTGCAGACACTAATGAAAAAAACATCCAGCATTTTCTATTTTTTTTTTCTTTCAGTGATATTTAAATCCTCCTTGCCTGGACCCATGTTTCTCAAGACAGAAGAACATTTACACTTGGGTGTTTGTTAGCAGTCTTCAGCAATAGGACAGAATGACATGATATAAATGTCACCCTGATGTGACAGTCCAAGTGAATGTCACTCAACCCGCTTTGGAAGATTCTCTTGGAAATTGCTAGCGAACATCAGAACTCAGATTTCCATTATGATCCAAGAGTAAGCTGTGTAGATTAGAGATCAGCGGAACCCAAACTTCAAACTTTCGCACATTCTTATACATAACCTCACTTTCGTGGAGAGATGAATCCAAACTGTTGTCTACATCCTATTGATCCATCACATAATCTGCCCCAGGACAACATTCAGTGCATCCCTAAGCTTTGACACCAGATGCTGAATCTCAGTGGGCCTTTCCCAATACGTGCACAACAGCAATTATACCATGCTTTATGCCTCCCTTAACCACGTTCGTATTGTTCTTTCCTCTCTCCAACTTTATGGAACAAGTAAGTGGTGTTACAATCTTTACCCATTCTGGCTTCCTCTGCTTCAATTATCCTCCGGACAGACTCTTGCATTAACCGGACCTGCCAAAATACAATGGATAGAGTAAAAATCAAGCAGTGTCAGACACTGGGTCCCAAAGGGACAAGCCAAGTAAAAACAACTTCCTCCAACTAAGAGGGCTTAGTTACGGGAAAGACTTACTGCAGCTTCTGCCTCCTGCTTCTTCTGAAGGATGTCGCTGGCAGTACTCTCCCTTTGCTTCTCCAGCTCCCTGGCATAAGGAAATCAACATCCCATCAGGTCTACACAATGAATGGGATTCAGCCACAAAGTGGCAAATGTCTACTTACCCACCCCAATTACAACTGACCCACAATCTCACTCAAATGAGTTGGGTTTCAAGGTTCTTCCCCACCTTTCAAGATATTTTTGTAGCCTTCCAGAACTCAGTAGTATTGACGATGTAGTGTAACACAGTGCTTCAGCTGGACATTCCAACCTTTGCACCAGACTCCCAGAAGCACTTGAGCAGGACTTCCCAGCTCTGTATTTCAAACACAGTCTTGCTAGCTCACCTCTCCTTTTGTGCCCTGAGGTAGGGTTTGATGATTAGCCTGTGCATGGCAAAGTAGATAACTAGAGGTCCCACAGTGGCATAAAATACAGCACTGGGAAGCAGCTGATCTGTTAGGTGGACAGGGAAGAAGTAGGTCTGGCTAGCCCTGTTCAACCTGCAACAAAAAAAAGAACAGTGACAGGTCAGAAGAAATACAGAGTTTAATGTGCTTGATTAAATATACTTTGCAGCAGCAACAACCCCCAAACAAGACAAGATACAGATGAACACTGATCTCACAAATACGAGACAGTTGTAAACCTGAACATGGCAATGGTAAGGTAGTCAGCTGATGCTACCAAGAGCCACTGTCTTGAGGTAGATCTCTCTTGTGCTAATACCTGGTAACTTTTAAGTGTCTTATTAATCTTAGGAAAATTTGTTTGGTCATTACTTTAATCAGACAATGGGACCAACATCATCATGAAGAGAAAAGAAAATGCTGATAGAGAAGGTCTATGTTCACAACCCTAGCATGTGCCTTCAAGGAGTACATTAATGTTCTTCTGAGGTTTATCGTGACATTTATTTTAGAAAACGCTCTTCCTGAGACCAAGATCTTCATGTCTTTATATTTTCTGCATCCTGGCATGCCCTCTGCTGGCAACAGTTAAAAAGTGCACTATAGTATATAAACCCTTGAGAATTTGGCATTTGTGAACTGCCTTATTAATAGTATAATCACCTATATTTGTTAAAGATAATTCACTAATTTGAGTATATACCTGTGTACAGCGTTGTATAAATGGAATGCGATTAAATACATTTCTTCTAATAATATTTTTGGAAATCTTCCATCCACTTACCGTAATGCTCCAAAACTTAAGCTGTATTTTCAGGGTATTTTGATGCATGCACGCAACAGTACGCAAAGAGGTCTTTCAGGCTCAGAGTAATATGAGCACAGCTTGTATTAGAGGTGAGGGCAGTTGCAACCTTTTACAGTGATAGTGACAATATACCTGTATTGCCTTAAGTCTGGGACCTTCCCACCTGAATTTCTGAACTACAATAATGCAGGTTATGGTCAGCCTCTGCAAACAACAATTATAATCTTGAACTGACTTGATTTTCAAAGACACTCCTTGGGGAACTCCAACACTGACAGTGGCTCCTAAAATGCTGTGTCTGGATATCTTCCTCTCTGCTCCGTACTCCACTATGGTCCCAAAGAAACCTGCCCTGGAATGGGAGAACCAAAAACTGGTAAGACAGGGAAGACTCTAATTTCTCTTTACTGAGTTCTGTTTAGTGTAACTCCCCACCAGGTAAAACATACAGCAGATATATTTTGTGCACCACATGTTGGCTACAGGAAGATTCACAGTGTACCTACAAGATAAGATTAGCCTTTTCAGCTTGTAAAGTAGTTAGCAGACTACAAAAACTTCTGACTTTCTTATTGGTGATGATATGGATGTATCAAACACATAGGTATTTTATGTTCTGCTTCTCTCAAGAGACACACAGAACTAAGACTCCAAGACACTCACTTCAGTTGTTTACCCATTATAACTAAAGAAAAGCAGATTCCAAAAGACTACATTCAATTTGTGTGGAATGTGAAGCCCTACAAAAGCAGGACATAACATCCTTCAAGTCCTGAGCAATGCAAATTTCCTCTTGCACACTTACTTGAGAGAACCTTTCACTCGTGTTTGATCCTCATCCTGAAACTTATGCTGATAACTGACCATCATGAAAGAATGGGGGATTCCCAGCTGAAATACAAAAGGCACAAATTTATGAAAACACACCCTTGGCCACTTTTGAATGTTCCCTCTGTATTTCCTGTCTTATCCTTTAAGTGGCACAGAAAACATAGCAATGTCTGCCACTTACTTGTCACAGCCCACAATCTGTGCAGTCTGTGTTGACCATCCTAACCCTAATCTGAGCTAATCCACATCAGATGTCACGTTGCTGGGCACAAAGTGCCGTGCTCTGTCAAATGCAGCTGGTTACCTATGTTAAACGTTCTTAAGAGACGGTACCGACTGCTCCTTTACCCTGTATTCCCAAGCCAAAATACTGCTGGAACAGAAAAGCTGAGACAACTGTCCCCTGCACACAGCAGCAGGACTCTCACCTGCAATGCCACTGTGAAATGGCTGGTTTTTGTATCCCGGACGATGCTCGTGTTCATGGCGGACTGGATGCCCCACCGCCACTGTAAGTATCCCATTGTGTTCTTATCAAGGTTGCGGGCTAGAACTGTGGTGAGGCCTGGGCGGATCCCACGGGATGAAAACTGCAGAGCACAGTTTGTAGTGATGAAACTAGAATAAATGAGAAAAGCCTCATCAGGCTCTCCAGAAGGCCTCAAATTCTCTCTTGCACGTGAGCCTTGCTGAATATGCAGAGACTATCTTGGAGAGAGCATGACCCCGGGGGTTTCAGGAAAAACTCCAAACTAATTTGTACTGTACTGGCCACAGTACCTCCCCAGAAGAGTATGCTCATGCCCTAGTTTACTGGTCTGTGCCATAGCACTGCAATCAACACAGCAAGCTACCTTCCAATCTTTGCCCTTCTTGCCCTAGGCAGAAAAAAATCTGGTCGTCTGCTTAGAACTGCTTTCCTACAAAACCAGCTTAAGAAATGGATGCTTTCTACTGATCTGCTATAATCCAGAAGTTGTTTCTGTTTTAAGAAGTGAGAAACATACAGTCTTCTGGTCAGTAGGTAGCCCTTAATATCAGTAAAGCTTCATGGAAAAGAAACCCTACAGTTCCTCCTGAAGTAGGAAAACAGTACAGTAACAGTGGTCTCCAAAAACGTAGCATTTTCACAAGAGGCTTAATAATATTTTGTAAAGACTAAAAGCTTCTCAGTATCTGCACTAAATACAAATTTCCTACCACGAAGAAGATTTTGTATCTTTAAACTAATCATAAGACGTGTTAACTCAAACAGTGCAATACAGATTTATATACAAAGAGCCTCTACTATTAGTCCTCTATTGATCTAAGAACACGTACACATTTTTCTGGCTGACTACAGCGACATCAGCTCTCCATTTTAGAATAAGCTTCTATTGATCTCTTTGTAAGATCATGTCTTGAGTATCATGATTTTATGACAAGATCAAATACAAATCTAATGAAGTAGAACAAAAAACCTCCTTAAAATAGAAGTATTAAAATAGAGGACACTAACACACAAAAAGAACACAAGTGTTTTGACTGGTACTAAAGCGCTAAAGTCTAAAGAAGACAGACATTCTTTTGTAGGATAGAAAACAAATCCAGAATTAACGTGAGAATGAATCAAGCTGTTTGCTTCCTTAGCGTGAAATATTAACCGCTAAACCATTTTTGTAATATTTACCATCTTGGTGTAAGATTACGGAATATCTTCAGACCGAAGAGAGGTCCCTGAAGGTCTCCTGCTCCAAACTCCAACTGTTATAAATGCACAATGCCAAACAGTTAGAAGAAAACATCTTTTGCAAGTGACAAAGTACGTCACAAGCATCATTTACAGCACAGGTATTTTACACATTTCTGAATATTTACTGCATATTTTAGCATCCTCTCTTTCCTGCTGGCTTTGCATTTAGAATAAGAGGTGTCTCACTGAGTAGTGTCATCATGAGTAAAACAAAGCCGTTTTTGTAGCCCTACAGGCTAACTAGCACCTGGCTCTGGCTGCTCCAGCAAAAACAGAGAAAACACCACCACCACAGCCCTCCAGTGGCAAACCATGAGGCCTGGCTAGTGCACTCTGAGTCCTCATCTTTAATGTTCATCACTTTGATGCAGATGGCCTTGCAGATAACTGGAGAACTCTTAGGACAGCCTCACAGTAACTGTTGTCAGCAGTTCTGCTGCTGCGCAGTCTCAGTGTCTGCAAAGTGCGCCTGCTGTTTCAGACAATAGTCTGGGTGATTTTCAGGGCTGCTATTCAATGTTTATTTGGTGCTGTCCATTCTCATTAACAGAGGCGGTTCTTTGACCTGACGCCTCCCTCGACAATCCTGCAGAAACAGTTCCTACTACACCTGCATCTCCCAAGTAGATTTGTTATGTTTGTTTTTTTTTTTTTGACTTTTTCAGTTATCCGACTCTTGACTATATCTACAAGCTCCTATGTCACCAACATTACAAAAGCCCAATATAAATCAAATGCCTCCAGTCCATGAATTTCCAATTAAGTGGAAAACTCCCATTTCTCACACGCTGAGGAAACAGGTTAACAGCAGCTGATGTACAAAAAGGACTTGCAGAAAGCAGATACCTGCCAGCCACAGCAGCAATGCCACAAAGCATCTCCAACAAAGCCATCGGTTTCACGCAACAGAGCTTGTGCTCGTACAAGGAGGCACCACAGGTGATTACCTGGGACCTTTTAGCTACTTAGATCATACCTGCTTGCAAGTTAAACTATTTCCCTCCATAATTTCCCTTGTGAGCAGAGCAGTGTTGTGAAACAATGGCAGACTATCAAGCTCCCCTAAGATGCGCACTCACAGTCCCTAGGAGTCTTCAGACAGTGAAATTAGAAAGGCCCAAGAGACAGCACAGCCAAATAGAAAGTGAAAAAAAAAAAGAAATTGGTTTGGACTTTCCTTTTTCTCAAACGGGAACAGAACGTAGAAAATTTTGTTCTACTATTCCGTACAATATGTTTGTTTTGATACCACTCTATAAATACTGCTATTGCCTAGATCTCCAAGAGCTCTTTTCATGGGGCATTCAAGAAAGCTTGTCAGTACTGCCATCCCTATTTTCTGAAATGGAAGCAGAGAGAAGTGAAACAAAGCTGAAATCTCCTAAAGAAAATACAGCCTAGGTAACTAATCCAAGCAGCCTGAAATAAACTAGATACAAAAATGCCTAAAATCGACTGCGCTTACCTCTCCCCATCCCTTGGCAGATGTCACCCGTCTAAGAGCAAGATTAATTGATCCACCTCCATTCCCATTCTGGGTAGAGAGGTTACCAGACAGTATTGCTGTGTCCGTGGCAGTAAGTGGTGCCTGAAAAAATGAATGTATTGTTACCAATATGATCCCAATTCACACATTTAATGCATACTCTGCAAAGACACGATCAAACCTGCAGGTGAGTGCAGACTGTAAACACAGAGAGACAGGTAACACTACAGTTGAAACCTTGTCATCCACTAAGCCCAGGTGTTCGAACCAGACACAGCCACACTTGCTCTAAATTTTGTAGTCAGAATACACCAAAACCAGATAATTCTTACAGTATCAGGTGCTTGTGACACTAACGTACCGCCTTGTAGTCCTGACCTTACTTGCAATCCCTTCTAATCTCGCTAACAGACTAAATTTCTTCCACTTTTTGTAACTGAGTATATACATTTTCCCTTCTTTTTCTTACCTATATCCTCAAAATCAGATGACATGTGTGTTGTGGTTTAATCAGGACAGTGATTTTTTACATACCGAATGCTCTGTGTTTAGAAAAAACTAGATACCTGTTTCTAATCACAATTCAGCCTCCCTGCTATCAGGAAAGTAGGACCACCATAGCGTACAAACCAGTCCCTAAATTCTGTGGTTGTGCTCACACAAATGCATGCCATACTGTCAACATGCAGTCTTATAGGAACTGAGCCGCCTCCTCCCACCCACACTGGTTAATCACGTCCTCCCATGAAGAAAGATGAGAAACCCCCTGAGCAGTGTTTCACTTTCTGCTGGCTTGCACTGCATTGCCTCGTTACCTCAGGCCCTGACCCACACCAGACGCAATGCCTGCCTGTCCTCCTTACCTCGATGGACTGGGATATGTGCATTTTGTTTATTTCAATCTGGGGAAAGCTGCTCCCTTGCACATCTTCATATTCTTCATCATAACGATCAAAGAGGTCAGTGGCATCTATTCCAACACTAATTGTTCCCTAAGGAACAAGTGAAACAAGTACTTATTATTAACAAACATCCAACATATCCAGGCCAACTGGCTAAAGTATCTTTATAGGCGACTAGTTTAAAGATTTTTTTTGGCTTTTTCTTGTTTTACAATTACATTTTCCACTCTAAAATACATTTCTTACACATTCAAGACAAACAGAAATGTTTGCAGTATTCTACAACAGCAATATAAATCATAAAATAAACTGGATAAAAGACAAGTTTTTTTATTTTTCAGAAGGAATGAAAGCAACCTGTAGTACTAGAGGAAATTTTTTCTGTTGTTAAATGTAACAGAAGTAGGTAGAACATTTTCACACAGAGGGTTTCTTCTTCCCCCACCACTTTGTCAATATTTTAAAGTTGAATCAATATACTTTAGAAATGAATCTTCTTCAATGGAACTTGGCCAGAAATTCTCTAAATGCTTTCTTCTTATGAATTATCTCAAAAAAACCTTTGCATCGTTCACTTGCAATTGAGCTTGTCAGTCAAACATTTCATTTTCTTTTCGCTAGCTTATATCTCATAATCAGAAGAAAAACTTGATAGACTTTTAGCAAGTGGTAAATATTTTCTTCCTCAGGCCACAGAAATAATGCCTAAAGCTTATTCCTACAAAAACTAGGCCACAGCTAAATAGTTTGTCTACCTGCTGCTGTGTTCACTCATACTAACTGCAAGAGTGGCTTTATTTGAAAAGGGCATGATTAGATCCTTGTCTGGGTCATATAACTTCAAGAGGCTTTTGAAAACTTCCCTATAGATCAATTAAACAGCATAACAGCATTACAGTTCGTATAAAATGTACCAGTTGCAAAAAAAGCCCAAACCCTATGCACAAGCATAGAATTAACTCTGAGCTATTTGTATGAACAACACTCAGTAGCTGGGTAGGTACAAAAAACATTCACAAAGAGTCTAAGTATGGACAGAATAAATTCTTATTTCAATCTGAGTGAGAATTTTTCCATGCTCACTCCATTCTAATAAAATCCTGAACCTTAAAAAAAGGAAGAATTGCAGAGCTTGACAGGACTCAGAACTTCTGTTTGGTTTGGCTCCCAACTATTTATGTACTGTGGAGATTCCTGACCTCTTCTCAATGTTTATTTTCTGATTGCTTGCACAGAAAAAAAATAATTATATATATATATATAAAAAAACATAGAAAGTGCAATTATTTTCAGGAGAAATCTGGAATAAGAGCTGCACCCCAGTTTTTTTATTTTTACAATTTATTTTAGAAAGGCTGTTGAATTTCAAATCAATTATGCTTATCTTTCTGTTTGTGGTGATACAAATGACAAGGTCCTGCCATTTATGCAGAATACTACTTTTCAGGCATGAGCTGCAAAGTCACCTTCAAGGGATCTGCTCTCCAAACGCTACAACTTCTTCAGTTTCAGGCCTCTCATATGTTGTGTTGTTCCTTGAAACAAGGCCAAAGTAACAGTGAAGCAAGGCAAAACTGCCAACTGCCTAGGAAGCTGTGCAGCCCTGTGCTGCTGCTCCAACTGTCTGGAAAGAAACTGAGGAAAATAGCCAAAGAGAAACAAAGTGCCAATTTCACCCAATGAAATTCCAATAAATGCGCTCCAGAGTGACTGACCAAACATGTTTAAATAAAGGTGAACTTTTATTTTAACAAAGCAGAGAACTATTGCCATTTTTTCTGATGCTATTCATTTCAAAGAAGTATAAAACCCAAGATCTTCATAGCAGATGCAGGACAGAAAGGTTTTCCACTTGGAGTGCCACATTCAGTGAGGAACCTCTGCCAGATTGCAACTTTAAATTCTAAGTTAAATGTTTTTAAACAAAGGTTATCAAACTAAGTAGCAAGCATGTTGAATTTGAGTGGCAAAAAGAAAATTAAAAAAAAATATTTTCAACACAGATCAGAATATAAGCAGCAGTAAAGATTTCATAAGTATTTGCACTAAAAAAAATATTGAAAAATATTTTTATAGCAATATGTTTAATTGTACTGCAATGCTTGTACTCTGTTAATATGTACAAAGTTGTAAACATTCCTGACATTCATTGCACCTCATTTCTCTCAATCATACTCAAAATTTTATGATTTCTGTTTTCACACCTATGAATTTTAAAACAAGTATTCCTTTCAATGAAAATGGAGAAGTCAAAAGGAAAACGTCTGGACCTATTTGTGAAAATCTGCAAGATTCATTCAGAGGAAAGGAGCATCTCGGTTTCCTCCTTCGTGGTGTCCCTCCCTCGGCCTCAGCAGAAGCTCTATTTAGTTTCTTTTTGCCGAAGTGAGCAGTGAACTCCATGCAGGTATTTTACCTCCTGCCAAGCAGGTGAAGTCACCCTCAGAGATCTATAGATCCTGGCAAGGAAACTGGCTCACACACAAGTACAGGAAAAGCAGCAGATGGTAATGTTAAAAATATTCCCTGAGAACGAGAGCACCCCCTATGCCACCGGATAATAGAGAGGGGAGTGCTGCTACTCACAATTCCCCATCAGCCACCTGCTCAGACCATTGGAAAAGGAAAAACACTCCCCAAAGTACAAGCAGCAGGGAAAAGCTGTAAAGCTCTGCTCAGAAGTTGGCTGTGCATGCTCAGCAACATGCTGCAAAGTACACCAGCTCAGCAGGGTGGGAAGTCAGTAACAGCACTACAGAACCATCCTAAGTGTTATCTGGTATCACCTTTTAAAACCACCTCTGTTTAACATTCCTGCAAATATGAAAGAGTTGCTATTGATGAAATTAAGAGACATGCCAGAGAGGAATATCCTCCATCCTCATCTTTTTTCTAGTGGATTTACCTTCTGAAAGGTGACATATGGAAGCAAAGCTAAGCCTTGAGGGACCTACACTTCTTAAATGTTGACCTTCCACAGCAGGAAAATAATGGGATTTAGTTTCTCCAGACAGGAAGCTGTTCTTCTCAAATCAAGTAATAAACTTTTCAACCGTTCTGCATGTCTTTGACAGCAAAAACAAAACTCTAAAAGCAAATAATAGATTCAAATCAAAACCTGCCACATTGCCTACATCTGGTTATTGCTCAACATTTCTGGTTAAAATGCTTTATTTTGCTGGTACCATTTTATAGAACTAACAAAATGTTGGAAATTTAAAAAAAAAAAACCTCGTGCTCATGTATGAAATGATCACAGCTGTGCTACCTAATTCCACAGGAACACTGCCTGGAGAGAGATTTCTATAGGATGCCAATCAGCAATTGCTGTAAACACCCAGATGGCTAATTTTATCACAGGACACAGAGACTGAGGCTTACAACCCAGCTCCGCTTTTTACTGCTCACAGCCGCGGCAAAATGCCCAGATAAAATGTCAAATTCCTGAAGTCACAGGATTATGCGGAGATTACCATGCCCTCTCTGCCAATACCTTTCTGACCCCAATCACCCTCATCTCTAAACGGAGACATTTTGACTTGCCCCATTTTGTGGCATCCAGAAATCTCTTCCTGCCTGGAATAATGTTGTCAAGTCATATTTACATATCACCTTATGCTTATTTACCCTTCCAGTACAAGCAAGTTCTTAATATCTGTACATTAATCACAACAGCCGGGAGATCTGTATTAGTCAATTTGACCAGCACAGATTCAAAGTCTGTGCCAAGGGGAGTATCTCAAAACACCACAGGTCTTCTCAGAGGGACGTTTTTCTGATACAATCCTAAATACAAATGTACTCACACTTATGTCCACTGAGAAAACACCGTGACTTTAAACTGCTGGCTGTGAAAACACCAGTGACCTTCAAATCCAACACCAGTAGTAGTTAATCAACTGGTAATGTTTCTTGGGTTCCCCAAGTTACTCTGCAACACTTTCCAGGTCCATGCACAAACAGTGACACAGGACACCTCCTCTTTAAAAGGCACCAAAACAATATAGCCACCTGTGCTTTAGTGCTTCAGGATGTAGAATCTGTATTGTCTGCAAGCTTCCAATTAGACCTCTGGAGATACCCATTTTTCTATCAAGAATATAAGCATTTCTAAATAAAACAAAATTTGCTGTCTCATTATAATTTACTTCTCTGAGACAGAGAAAGTTTATTTGTCTAGGTAAATATCTACACAGTTACCTCAGGGTGGAGCGAGGAAAATTAAGGCTCCCCACCATATTTCTATCCTACATGAAAGAAACAGATTTCTAACAGGGGTTTCAAAAAATAAGCAATAAAATGGTTCCTGATAGTTTAAGGAAAAAAAGAGGCTGGGGGGGGAGGGGGGGAGAGAGGGAGAAAGAAAAATATATAGATAACAGGTAGACTAAAGTCTAAATACATTAGGTGAATGTAGACGCAACTCTCAGATAATGTTATTCACTGCCTGAGAACCAAGATTTTCCTGATTCAACAAGCTTTGAAACCTCACTCACTGGGAATCCTGACAAAAGCTGGGTTTGCCTACATATTTATCAAGCCAAGAGCCTGCAAGGCCATTACTATTCTAAACTACTGGAGTACTCAAGTCCCAGCAGGTGACAGAGGAAGCAGCGGTTGACCATCATTTCCACACTTCCCTGCCATTCCAATGCTACCACAAGCAGACCATCCTCATCACAGGATTCTTGATCATCCCTAAATAGCCAAGACGCAGCTGTGAGGTAGGTCATTTAGGGTCACTTTATTGCTGCTCAAACAGACTGAGAGATGAGAATGGAATATTCAATGATTCTCTTTGTAAAAGCGTAATAGAACTTTCTTAAAACAGACATTAACTGAAACTGGCAAGATCCCAACCCTGCTTAGGTTGATTTTGCTCACTGTGCTGCAAGTGCTCACAGTGAGCAGGAGGAGTTCCACTACCCATCTGGTTTGGTAGCTGCCTCATATTTTCTGTTGGTTTCAAGGCTGCATTTGAATATTTGCCCACATTGTTGGGACACTACAGCAGTGTTGAAGGGAAAAAACTATCAGGTAACTGCAGGGTTTCATTTGGGATATTTGGAAAGAATTCATAAAAATTTCAGTGTAAGGAATGTTTTCTTAAAATTGCTGAAAGAGATATTTTACTCTGAAATTTATCAACAGAAAAAAAGTAAGAAATATTGTTCAAAGATTTAGCTTTTTTCCCCACATTTTCCAAAGAAATCACACGTTCAAAAAAGGAAAAGTAATGCACTAAGTGTTGGTACCAAAGGGGATATTTACCAAAGCCCTTCAGTGAAACTCATCGCCCTTGCATATTCCTAAAGATTTAAGGATTCACTGTTGAGACTGGGATGAAGTCTTCGCTTACCTTTGGATTAGTTCGCTGCTGTAGTCTTCTCTCTTCCCTCTCTCTTTGCAAACGCTCAAATTCCTCTCTGATTTCAGCTGGAGTTCTCTTCCTTTCCACAACCTGTTTAAAAAGAATTTGAAAACACAAAAGATTACCAGAGAGAACGTCCAGGGCGTTTCTGCTGATGGAAATGAGGTCCACTGACCTGGGTACACTCTAATACTTTGTCCCTGATGCTGCTGTAAGCCACTCTGCACGAGTTTAAATGATCAGAGTTTGGAACCAAACACCTGGGCCAGATCAAATGGCAAGCAAGAGAGTAAAACACATGCTTTGAGAGAAGTGAAATGGTCTTGTTCTTTCTACTCTCTTGAAAAAAATAGGGCAAGAAGGTTTCAGACCACAGGTAGAAGACACTGCGGTACAGCCCTTGCCAACAGCTATCCGTTAACTTCTTTACGAGGTGTAGAAATGAAAATGACTGAAGGCCTGGCATGAGGTAAACTGATGGACTGCTTTGTGATTTTAGGCTATGCTGATTCACATCTATTTACCTTACATGTCTCAGGGAATTAGGGTTTTAAATAGGTATGGCTCTAGTTATGGATAGAAAAAGTATTACATTTGGATTTTCAAAATAAGATTAAATCTGCAATGAACAGCTTAAAATGTCTGTTATATGCTGCCATTGCTCCACACGTCTTGCTACTAACCCCAAACTTGATCTTGGTACTGACTTGACCCAATATAATATGATTTTGTAGCAAGCACTATAATTTAATTGACTAAGACTGACAGAGGGGACTTAACAACTGGAAAGCCAGGAACAGATAAGCTCTTTTTCATAGCACTCTATAGCTGTTCCCTCCCAGCAAGACAGGAAAAAAAAAAATTCAAACCCATAGGCTAACTGGTATGGAAAAAAAAGTTTCAGATGAAAAAGACAAGCCTAGCTGGACAATACTGATGTATTTGTCTCAGACAAAAAGATGTTGCCTGTCATGGTAATATACTATTAGAGAACTCCATGTCAGATTTATTGTTCTCTTGTCAAGCAAAAAAAAAAAAAAAAGTATTCTTTGAAAACCCATCATGGTGTTCCAGGGAGGGAGCAGGGAGAAAAAGAGAGAAAGAAAAATAAACAAGAATGCCTTCTAGCAGACAGGCATTTTTTAACATCAAGGTGTCAGTGCAGCTCAATATAACAAGAATTTCAGATAAACCTAGGTTTAGTCAATTCCACTGGCTATAAAGTGTTAAATTTCTCTCACCTCCCATCCTTCCATCTCCAGTCCTCTCCTCCCATATATGTCATAGATGGCTCTGGTCTGTGGATCACTAAGCACTGCAAATTAAAATCAAAAGAGGCAAGAACTCAGTTTTTGGTCTTCTCAAAGTTCAGGCCAATACACTTGGGTTATTTAAACACAAATTCTGAAAACTTGTTCTACAGGTGCGTCCAACTTTTACATTAACTACCTTTAACATTTTCTTGTGTTATAATAATGGGAAACACTGACCACCTCCCTCCAACTTCGTTTTTTTCATAATTCGTAAATATACATTTAAAAGAACATGAAAGAGACATGCAGACTAACTGAATATTCAACCAAGGGTTTTTAATATTGCTTTTTTAACTTAAGGGTAACATAAACCCTCTAACAAACAATGTGATTACTAGCAATCCAGTGATAGCAGCCCCTGGAAACTTTCTAAATGGGAATAACATCTACCTCCAACTAATGTTCAAAGCCTGCTCCTTGGTATCTGGCTCCTTGTCTTCAACCTCCCTCACCATCCCCACTCATCGATCCTTTCCCACCCACGTCAAACACATGGAACATGCCAAGCACCAACAAAGCAATTTCCAGGACAGAATTCAAGCCTCATGAAATATCAACTACAGGATAATTGTAAAAATGCATGTAGAATTCAAATCTCCCAAAAAAGTCACTCAATACAACAGAGAAGATGAAATATACCAGTAGACTGCAACAATTACTTTGGAAAAAGACTGTACACAGAATTAAGAAGAATCTCTAAGGCATATTGTAACGTACAATCTCTCCTACCAGAGTCTTCATTAAAACAGACAAACAAAAAAAAACAACCACAGTATTTTTCCAACAGGGTTCCAAGACAAGCTTTATCATTAGCATGTATTTCTTCTGACTGTGTAGGAACTGATGAGTCTTCAGGGAGCTGGATGTGTATATTAGGGAAAAGAAGTCTTATACTAGTAAACTGAACTTTGATCTCAACTACATAAAGATTATTGAACTTGCTAAATGTCACAGGTAGATACTATTTTTCATGAATTCTGATGAAAGAAAACAGTTATGGGATATTAAGAGATGGAAGAGGAAGGAGAAAAATAGGCAGAAGGTGAGGTGGATTATTTATCTGACATTAATATTATTCTTTTAAAATTTTATGCAGACATTTGGTACTAGACAAGCAACAATTTACATATACGTGGCAACAAAGCCAAGCAAGGCCATGTATTTCAATGGGAAAATTGAATCTCAGTAGAGCTATTCACCACAGAATGTCAGTGCTCTCACAAGTCGAACTAAAATGCAATTAAAAAAATTATTGAAGTGTCCTGAGATTTTATTCTTCATGGAAGTGACATAAAACCTTCAATATTCTTTCCAGTAAAAGTTCCTGTATGTTTTAATGCTCCTGTATGTTTTAATGCCTATCTAGGGACAATGCAAATGACTCCACCCATGTTCAACTTCAACTGGAAGAAACAAATGCTTATCACTCAGAAAACAAGAGAGTAAAAAAAAAATGTTTAGCTCATTTTTGAGAGCTAATAGAGGAATATTTATATACCTTTATTCATTTTGCTTTAGCTTCTCTTTAGGTTGTGCCACTAAGCACTTAGCAGTAATTTTTTAATGCAGAAGAGTCCTACCAGCTTCTAATCAGTTTGCATTCCAGCTGCTTCTTATCACATTTCTAAAATGCTGCAAGCTAATTCTAATGACCCATTTCATTGTGCCTCAGTTATGCTATCTATTACCTTTGGTAATATCACGATTTACGTAAATGTTGGCTTAATTCAGACTATTTTTAAAGGGCTCTGACATCCTTGGATGAAAAAAAATCTACTTGTCTATACTTTGTCCTTATCTCAGTCTTAGAATATGGAAGAACTTGCTGAAAGACAACGGAGACCTTAATCACTTGCTTTGGAACAGAAACACAGGATGTATTAGTTCAAACGTAAAAGCTGAAATTGTCTTTCTGTTTGACAATTTTCAGTTCTCAGTCTCTGGGAGAGTCTTTTCAAAGGTCAGGGAAGTGGTGAAAAGATTATTTATAATATGCAGGAGATAAGACAAGAGGGAATGGCTTCAAGTTGCACCAGGGGAGGTTCAGGGTAGATATTAGAGAAAATTTATTCTCAGAAAGAGTAGTTGGGCATTGGAGCAGGTTGCCCAGGGAAGTGGTGGAGTCACCACCCCTGGAGGCGTTTAAGGCTGGATGTTGTACTTAGGGACATGGTTTAGGGGGCAATATTGGTGGCAGAGGGACAGTTGGAGTAGGTGATCTTAAGAGGTCTTTTCCAGCCTTAATGATCCTATGATCTTGTTCATTGCAGAATTTATGCTGCATCGCTCCTCTGATTTACAGGACAGAAACAGGGAATAAAAAATTACTAAGTATCAGGAAATGTTATTACTATTTTGTAATAATATTTGTTTGTGCTCCAGAAAACCCCTGACCTTCATAAGCTTGGTGAACAAGGTTAAACAGCCGCTCAGCTTGTGTTTTCAGCTCTGGGTCTCTGTGCTTGTCTGGATGGTAAAGCATACACAAACGGCGGTAGGCAGCTTTTAGTTCTTCCTGAGAGGCCTGCAAAAAGCAATAAAAATGAATTTAGATACAACCAAGGCTAATTAAAAAAGACCATTCTCAAAATCAGCCTTAGAAGTCCAACAGCTATTACATTCCATTACTTTTGCTACACAAGATCAAGAATGGACTTCTGTTTCATTGTAGGACACACCGTTTACTTAAGTTAACAAAAAGTTCAGTATTTTCCAAGCTATTTATAATAACATGACAAGTAACAGCAGCAGCTCATCAACGTACACCTAAGTTAAAAAAAAAAGTTAGGTAAAAACCAAACAAATAAAAAACGGAATCTGTATTCATGTTATTTTTATTACACAACTGCTATCTCCCCAATTCAGTTCAGAAGAGAAGAAAAAGTCACCTCAAAGTCAAACTCACCTTGGTCACTTAAATACAGAGCTTTACATCAAATTCTACTTCTATTTTAATCCTCAACTTTCAAGCATATCAAACTATCAAAAAACATAGCAACTATCAAAAAATGTTGACTTTCTACAACTGCGAAGAAAATTAAACCTGTAATCTTATATTCTTCCCATCACTGTTATGCTCCCTGGCATTTCCTTTCCTATACAGCAAGGACGCTCTCTTGTGCTGTGAGAATGGCAGGCACACCACATCCCCTCAAAAATTCACTCACCTGCCATAGATGGATGAACAGAAGAACAGTAAGTCACCAAATGCATCAAGAAAAAAAATTGTACTCACAACTACTCTGGAATTTTAGATGGCATCTGGCCTCATTCCAAAGACATTTGGTGAATAGAGATTTTGGATGGCTCTTTCAGAACCAATGGAATAATGAAACATGCCTTCCTTTATGATCTCCCAGGAGACAATCTCAGAGCACTTTTTTTTTTTTTCTTTTTGACTCTAGAAAGTCCTGGTAGCTTCCCCTTTCTCACCTAGTTCCTTGTATTTCAGCCACTATCTATTCCTTGAAAGCTGATTAACACACATTTAGAAATGTAGTTACCAAACTCAACTGGAACTTCCCTGAAAGGCCCGGTTAGCAAATGCAGCTCCCAGGACTTCAGAGAGGTTCGTACTGGCCAGCTAGGAAACTGTCCATGCAAGGATCGATTCCTGGGGCACTTACTACAGAGCAGCAGGAAGCAGAGTACCACTTCTCTACACCAGGGGAAACATTCAGAGTAAAAAAAAATGGAACAACATCGCCGTTATTTGCTGGCCTCCTTCAACCAAATGCAATCACCCTTTTGTTACAGTGACGGATTATAATGGACAGGAGTACAACAGAGCAAGTGATTAAGGGGCACCAAGAAAATGTCTTCTGATAACAGATTTTAAAGACACAAGTTCCACCTACTCTTAACGTTCTGTGACTGAAGCTTTCACAGTTTCCTAATTTCACTTTGGAACCAAAGGCTATAAAGGTTTGTTTCCCGGAGTACTATCCATCTTCTTCCGACTTGTGGCAAGGAGAGTGAGGATTTCCATTTGAAGAAATGCTTTCATGTGCATACCAAAACTACTACAAGCCCATTCAATTTTTAGAACACCTTAGAACAGATGATTTCTTTGCACATTTGTACTACTTAATGTTATTTTTTCTAAATGATATAGCAAAAGTAAACCTGCTAAATTTGCCATTACCAAGACAGTCAGGTAGCTACAGCCCAGCTACCTTCTTTTTACTACCTTGTGCTTTCTTGGACATTGAATTTAAACTAGATTGAAAAGGTAGGGGAATATAAAGCTCTAAAATGACATTTGTTAATCAAATTAATGATAAATGGCTTAATGTGCTATTGATTATATAATAGAAATGAGCAGTTTCATTCTTCATAAATGCCACGTTCAATAAAACGTTAGATTGGGCCTTTCATCATCACTGAATAGATTGGGTCATTGGTTCAATATTTCATGAGCGATAAGCTCTCAGAAACCACTAAAGAAATACTGACATCATTTCAAATTGCAATGAAACGCATAAGTCAGTAATAATCATATGCAAGTTACATTTTTAATTTTGCCTGGAATTTTGGTAATAAAAAGTGCACCATTTCCCTGCTTGGGGCTTAAACAACTTCACTCAATGTTTCAAGCACGCCACCACATTTTTACTGAACCATAAAAGATTAAACACACATACACACTAGAAAATTGCTGCTCAGCAGGCTTACTCTGCTCAGCACAGCTGCAAAGTTCCGTGGTTAACTCTTTCGTTAAGCTTAGCAGTCCCATCACGCAAAATTCGCCCAGCAGACAAGAATCACAGAACAGCCTGGGTTGAAAAGGACCCTAAAGAACACCTGGTTCCAACCCCCCTGCCCACTGCACACCAGTGCTATGCAGGATAGCACTACTGAATTTAATTATCAAGGGGTAATTAACAAACCAACTAGTACTCTCAAGTGAAATTACCCCTTCAAAGATCATTTTAACTTGGTTTCCAGTTCCCTGTTGTACCAAACCTGAATTTTCTGGTATCTGTTGAAGAGCTTAAAGTCTAGCTAAGTTAACTATTAAGCCCTCACCGTTAACCTCCCTGGCAGTCACAACGCCCACGTGCCTCCCATCTTATTCTTAACCTTCATATCTGCGCATTGATGACATTTGGGAGCATGAATTGCAAGAGCTGTCGAGTGAGGTAAAAACGCAACCCGTTGATTTTAAGAAGAGCCACACGGGAACTCTCCAGAAAAGAAGATATCAGCTAATACAAGTCTGTACTTGGAAAAAGAAACTGAGGGGTATCGATCCTCTTGTTTCGGGCAAAAATATATATCTGACTTGGAAATGTTTGGAAAATGCAGTCCACGCAGTACTAATTAAAATAAGAAGGAACATACAGCCAAAAAGTTGTGTATTTTCTACATATACACAGAGGTAGGTTTAAGACCGAGCTATTGCATATCCCAAGGAAAACGAACAAAAAGAACTTAATTCAAAAAATTACTACCTCATCTTTCACTTTCCTACGCTGTCCTGTGTGCTGGAAACACAAAACGCAGTCCCGTGATTCCATTTTGATTTGTAAAATACCAAATCGATTGCAGTACTACAGCAACAAGAAAGGGAGCTGAAAAAAACCCTTTCTTGGCCATACGTGATTCGTGCCTGCGGCATTCCTTACGCTCCTCACGCGCTGCTGGCGATGGTCACCCCCACGCCTATTGCTCCCTCGGCACTCCCCGTCCGTGGCAGAAGCGATCCGTCCAGTTTAGTTCCCTGCTCTGAACGCACCCCGAGCTAGGGCCGCGCCGATGCGCGCACCCCCCGAGGGCTCTGCGCGGCTCCAGCAGCCGGGGCCGGCTCCCCGGCGGAGCAGGAGCAGAGCCAGGAGCTCGGGGAGCGCCGCGCCTGAACCCACGGACACGGAGCGCCTCCAGGCAGCGCTCCCGAGGCTCCCGCAGCGCGGCCGGGACGCGAGGCGACCCGCCGAGCCGCACGCGGTCACAGCGCAGCCGGGGCTCGGGACGGGCGGAAGCTGCCGCAGCCAGCCCCGCCGCCCCGAGCTGCCCGCCGCCCCCGGCCCTGCTCGGAGGAGGCGGAGGCGGGCCGGGGAGGCCCGAGCCGAGCCGAGCCGAGCCGCGCTCCCTCAGCGCCCCCTCAGCGCCCCCCCCCCGCCCCGCCGCGGCCTCGCACCCCGCGGAGGACGCGCGCAGGAGGCCGAGCCCCGGCCCCGCCGCCCGCCCGCTCCCGCCCGCGCTGCCCGCGGCCCGCCGCCGCCCACCTCGCGCCGCACGTTGAGCAGCGCGTAGTAGTCCTCGTTGTCCGGCGCCTCCTCCGCCAAGGCCGCCGCCATCTTCCCGACCTCTCACCCCGCCGCGCCGGCCGCGGCCCCGCCCCCACAGCGCCCCCCGGCGGCCCGGAGGGGCCGTGCCGCGCTCCGTGCCCGCGCGTGCGCCCGGGGGCGGCGGGCGGCCGGGCCGAGTGCGCAGGCGCGGCCAGGCCCCGCCCCGGGGAGCCGTGAGGCGCGGCGGGCGGCGGCGGGCGAGGGCTCCGCGGTGAGTGCTCGGCGCGGCGCGGGCTGGGCTTGGCCCCGGCCCCGGTCGCGCGCTCCGAGCCGCGCGGGGCTGGCGGCGCTGCCCTGCACGTGAGGCGTCTCCCCCCGCGCTCGCTCCGTCCCCCCGGTGCCGCGGGCCGGGCCCGCTCCCCTCAGCAGCCGGCCCCGTGCCCGCGCGGCGCCGCCGCTGTCGGCCCGCGCCCGGGACCCCGCTCCCCGAGGGGCCGGCGGCCGTGAGGCCGCCGCGGGGCCGCTCCCCCGCCGCCTTCGCCCGGCCCCGCGGGTGGCTCGGCGGCCCCGGCGCCTCATCCCGTCCGTCCGCCCGCGGCGCGCGGGGCCGGCCGGCGTCCGAGCAGCGCCGCGCCGTGGGGCCGGGTCCGCCGCTCGCCCGGGGCGCTGAGGGGAGCGAGAGGTGGGGGGCGGCTGGGACGGGGCGGGCAGCCAGCAGCTCTCCGCGCCGCTGTGTCGGTGCCGGTCCGCGGCGGCTCCCCTCGGGCCCGCGGGGCTGCCACGGCTGGCGGCGGGGCGAGCAGCCCCGTGCCGCGCCGCCCTCCCGAGAGCTTCGGTGCCGGGCCAGCCGCCGGGGGGCACCCGCGCGGTGTTACCGGCAGCGAGGTGGAAGGGGGCAGCGACCCCCGAGCCCGGGGAGCAGAGCGCGGCGTTGGGCAGGGCTTCTGGGGGGTGCCGTGCGCCGCGCCTCCTTGTGAGGCATCGCCGCGGGCAGCGTTGGCGTTTGTTGGCGTCTCCGCCGTGATGGGGTGGCCGGGAAGAAGCGTGGGAGCTTTGCTGCTCTTGGTGGGGTGCTGCCCACGGCTGTATTTGATGCTCGTGTGATCATGGAGTGACTCTAGAGCCCTTCCCTGCTTAAGGAGCTTTTGGAAGGCCTCTTATTAACACCAGTACAGGCTAGTATGAAGCTAAAACTGTTTTCCCATTCCAAAGTTCTGCACAGATGCTTAACAAGTTCTTCTGAGCTAAGGTAGTTAGCAAGGAAGCGTTGATTGTGTTACAGAAGTTCCTCAGCGCTCACGGTAGCTGAGATACAGTGCTTAGAACAAGGTCTGCAAAAGCTCACTTTCTCAGAAGCCACGTTGAAACGCGTCGGTTCTGCAGGGGAATCACCTGGCAGCATGCTTTTCCTGAATGAACCCACCTGGTAGATTCTTTTTTTTCCCACGTGGTTTAGAAGTTGAGTCTATGCAAAAATACAAAGAAGACTCGAGTTCTGAGGATGTAAATCGCCATGGCAACGTCCTCTTTCCCATGGCTTTTGGTCCTGTCATAGCTGCGCTCTTTTTCTAACGTGATCTGGGAGTTGTGCAGTCCTTAGGGATGTTAGTGGCAAAGTTACTGGGAGACTTGCCCCTTACCAGATTGATCTAACACTTTCCTAAAAGACACAGCTGCTCATTGCCAGCTCTGGCCACTGTTTTGCGTGCATCACAGATGATTGAGGGGAATTATTTGGGAATGGTCCACAGATGTCACATCTTGGCAGGGACATATAGGGAGAGAGAAAGATGACTTTAGCGAGCTAAATATGAACTGTGCTTTCTAAGCATGTGGAGAGAGCTCTTTAAAACCTTGAATTACAGTAGAGGAAAAGTTACTTCTATAGCAAAAAAGCAATTTTGCAGAAAAAATAAGTACTTATTTGTGCCAAGTTCTGGCTCAGGGTGTCGTGTTTCCCTTGCCCATGGCGCTACTTGCAGCTTCCTGACACCGCATAAGAAGGCGTTGTGGTGCCATGTGGGATGCAGTCTTTGTGATGAGAGCAGCAGATCCCAGAAATCAGATCCTGGATTTAGCAAGCCCGTGTGCTATCAGATATGTGATGCTGTGGCTCCTGCTGCAGTGTGTTTAGCATGTTCCTTTTGTAAATCGTGAGTAGCCTTACTAGTTTCTTGATACAGTTCTTGCATTTTCCAAAGGTCACAATCTATTGGTACCTTCCTCCCTCAGACATAATTGCTTTGGTTCCTTTTTAGACCAGACCATTCAAATTAAAGGAACGCTCATTGTTATTCACCGCCTCCGAGCTTTAATATCCTAGATAGTTTATTTTCTGCCTATAAAGTATGCACTTTGTTCAGAAGAGATTGAGCCTGTACCTAGAAAGGTATGATGCTGACCATTGCTGTTCTTAGCTTAAGGTCGTAAGCCAGGGTTAGGTGTTTGTTCTGGGTAAGCAGTGGTAAAGTCAGGTGCTCAAAAGGGTCTTTGGGAAGGTCCTTCACGAGGACTTGTGTGGTCTGTGTGGAAGTGTTTGAAGGGTGTTTGAAGTCCCCATGTTTCTGAGCTTGGACACCAATGAACAGTCCTGCATGGAGAAAAAGAGGGCAGTGAACTTTGAATGTCCCTTTATGGGAAATTGTTATTGGAGCTAACTTTTTTTTTTTAAGCTAAGGGAAACATCCACACAAGTTTCTCTGGGATGCTAATGACTTTGCTACAAGGATCAGAGGTCTTCCAGGAGAACTGATTCACTTCTGCTGCTTTAGAGCCAGAGATACCAACGGTGACCTTCCATCTAGTGAATGTTTTATCTAAGTTGGTGGGCTGGGTGGGGAACCATCTTCCTTAGTCTTGTGAGAGTGACGAGTGCAGGTGAGGAGGCCTTGGTTAGCAGGTTTTCTTAGTAACGAGAATCACGTAGTCATCGCTGGAAAATTGCCCCCACTCAAAGTGGTTTTGCTAATATTAACTTCAGTTCTATCTTAGGTCAGTGGAGGGGAAATCTAGAAGATGCCATAAATTGAGCTGAGTTTGTCAAAGCTGTCAAATTACCACCTGATAAAGCTCCTACTGATTACAGCCATCAGCCAGAGAGGAAATGTATGCCAGTGGGGATTTCGTGTAACAGAGGCAGGGTTCAACATTGTTAGACTTTTAATGTAGTGTGAACTGGGGGCTCTTTGGCTTCAGTGAAGGGTGAAGCTTCATTCAGAGTTATTTCTTAAAAAAAAAAAAAAAAAAAAACACAAAACAAACACACACATAAAATATACAAAGCGTTTGAAGATCTAGACTGGCATTGTACCTCTCTCTTATCAGTTAGATTAATGGTGACTACTAAATTTTAGTAAAGGTCTGCTTTGGTCCCATTTGTTAGTATTAGGAGTCCATAGAGATAATGTCTTTTCACGTATAAAAGATGCTATTGATTTTCTGTTGCTGTTGTCCTGAAATGTGCACGGTGTGTCTATGGAGCAGTGACAATCCTCCATCACTAGCTTTATGGGAAAAGAATGGTTATTGAATCTCTTCCCATAAAATATAATCTCTTTCTCTCTTCCAGAATTTGCCAACCCCTGAGGGAGTCCCTCATGTTATCTCTTTGAGAAAATTGATTTTTTTGTCTCTTCTTTGTACACTTGTGTTTAGTTTTATTTTTAATTTGGCTTGTGTGATTTGAAATGGAGACTTTCCTAACAATAAGTGTGTTTTCTCAGTGTTGTATTGCTTCTGTTTCATATAAATTAACACTTTCAGAATATTATAAAATAAAGACATTTGCTTGGCACCAGTTTCTCTTGTTTCTGGGAGTTTTTTTTTACTCTGGGTGAGTCATTGCCCTGTTCCTTCCTTCCAGGCAGGTCTGAGATGCTGCTTTTCAGCTGCTTACAGGTAAATTTGGGGTAAGTTTCTAGAGTCAACACAGACTGATCAAAGAATTTTGGATGAATGGCACTGTAGCTGAGAACGTAACTTGCAGTACTATCTGCTCAAGGACCAGTGATCTTTAAACTCAAACAGTGGCAAAAACAGTGTCAAATTTGTCCTTTCCTGTGTGTAGCAAATGACTGACGATGGGACTTTTTCCTTTCAGGAAGGAAACGGCAACATGAATTCGTAGATGATGAGTAGGATGCCAAAGCCAGAGATGACAGTGCTCTTGAAGAAATGCTGGGTAGAACAAAAAGGTAAAAGGAACAGCTAATTGAGTGCATTTTGGAGCCATGTGTTACCTTCCCCCACGAGGCAATGACACATCCCTTCAAATTGTAACTGAATTTTCTGAATTCCCTCCTCTTCCTCAGTTTTGCATAAAGTCTTAGTGACACCTCTCACTCCTGACCTACTTTTTATATGCTCAGGCCTTCCCCAAAGCTGCATTGTTCTGTACCGACAAGCTTCTGTCACACTTGCATATGTGTCCCTGCACGCACGCGCTTGCAGATCCAGCACCTGTCTCACCCTGACCTGCAGCTGACGCTACAAAATTAGTCTAGCAATCATCCTAGGTTGTCTGCTGCAATATTTTATGATAAGAACAAAGAAATGAGATGAACCCAACCAGTTAATTTGCATCCGTTAGTGCTGTTCTCCTAACGTGGCAGTTGAGTGCAGGGATTGGCTGTACCAACTTATGACTAAAGCCTGGGCAGATAACTACAGTTAAAATGTTCAAAATGCATTGCAAACAAGTTGCCTTCATGAGGACTAAATAACTTTGTTTCTCTCATGTATTTTACTGCATTTTGTGTTTAATGCTGTTGAGATGCCCAAGGGAATCACTTGTTGGTTCTTTCATTCTGAGGAACGCTCTCTGTGACTGAGGCGTGGTAGTCCACTTAGGAACTTTGGGAAGTAAGAAGCAGCTTTAATCACACCTGCACAGAGACATGCAGTAGAAAGGCCTTGGTTACTTTCATCTAATGGCAGCAGAAATGGCTGAAACAGCTGACAGGAAGCAAGAAAATCTTCATTAGTAGTGTAGCTCTCCCTGAGATATTTTCATTCTTGTTTGTGGAAGCCTGACTTGAGACTTTCCTCAAAAAGTCAAATGCAAACATTTTCATTGAAAACGTTCCAGGTTTGTAGCAATTATGTTTGTTGTCCCCTGCCTCTCAGCTCTTCCTGGCAGCAAGTACATGGGACAGAAGGGCATTTCTGTGGCAAGCAGAAGATCTTCACAGTACAAGCAGCAGAATGATGTGTGAATGCTTGATATATAAATAACAGACCTATTCTGCTGGAAATTTCTTCAAAATAAAAATCAAGGAGGAATTTGCTATAGTATGTGTTGGTGCCAGTTGTAATTTTTATGTGTTTAAGCTGTTTCCAGTCAAGACATGGCCTGTCACAGAGCATTGTGCAGCGCAGGATTAAGGCTTTTGAACATCACACACAGCCTTTCTTGAAGATCTTTAGTGCAGTTTTGACAGTGTCAGATATTATTTCTTCAAGCTTCGTATTGCTAGAAAATCTTTTGAAAAATCCAATAATTCCATATGCACACTGGGTGTCTGGCAAGGGAGATGTTTTTTTGTTGTCCTCTGACACCTTGTTGTTTCCCATTAGAGTGAGTTTCCTGCAGCAGCATAGCTTAAACCAGTGCTTTCAGTACCTTTGGATCATTTCAGCCAAGTGTGTTGAGAACCTGGCATGGGGACAGAGCTTGGTGTTAGGGCATTGCTTTCATCTGCAAGAAGTTGTTTTCAGAACGTGTAGAGCTTGATAGAAAGCCTGCCTTTTATACTTTGAAGGTAAAAAACGCAGGAATTACTTAGATAGCATTTTCCACTCGTAGTACTCTGGATTTTGAGCTGTGACTGTAGCTGGAAGCGGAAAGCCTGTATTCCTTACCAGCTCTTCCCTCTCCAAAGTCAGTCACCAACTTACCTCTAGCAGAGCAATTCTCTGAGAAGAAGTCTTCTACTGTGTCAACGAGAATGTTATTTGGGCTCAGCATTGTGGTTTATTTTTCCCTCTATTTAGTTAAAATACTTTACCATTTTTGTCATGTTAAGGAGATGCTCTGGATGCTGCAGGAAGTGCTAATATCCTTGTTATGTTTAGCCAATGTGGTGTCACAGGGGAGGAACAATACCAGTTTCAGTTCATTTAGTGAAAATGTGCTATTTTGTCCTATGCAGTTTGGGAAATGTAACCCATGTTTGAAATGCTGTATAAAGAATATATGAAGTACGTTATTTTTTAAAATGGTCATAACATGCATAAGCTATCATATAGTTAAAATACATGATCTAATTTTTAATATAATAACTTCAGAGTTGAAAATTCAGGCATACTTACAATGCGAACTGGCAAATTGTTGTTGTTGTCAATCCATATTTTGGCAGATCTGATAGCTCTGTTCCTTCTTCTGCATGTGTATGTTAAGGCTGTCGGTATGTTATTAGGCTGTGTGTATAAACTGTGATGTAAATCTGCTACACTCTCTGAGATCTGAAACTCTTCACCGCGAGCCTGCTAAACCTGGAGCATGCTCGGTGTTGGCAAGGAGCTGTGTCCGTACGGTTGTGCTGGTTCCCCAGGGCCGTGATTTCTGGCTGTTCCCTTTTCCTCCTGCTCACTGTTCTGGCCCCTGGAGTCCATCCAGCATGGCTCGGTTGCGGACCACAGCACCCCACGAGTCCTGCATGGGAGCAGTCTGTGGCAATGGGAAAAACAAGGCACGGGGAGTTGTTTCTCACTGTTCTCACTGTGGCTCTGACAAAGAGCACTCTATGCAGATAATTTCACTATTCATGCCATTAAACTTTAGCCCAAGGAAGATGCTTGGCACTGTTGCTTTAAGGTGTCTAGTGGCCTCTAGCTGTGTTCAGCATCATCTCTGCCAGCTCCGGCCTTGCTGCACGTGCTGTTAACTCAGCAGTGGCTGGAAAGCTCAGATAGGACCAGATTTGGCATCAGAATAATCGCTTCTGCGGGCATTATGCTTCTGATGTTGCCAATTCCTTGCTGCTGCTTCTTTTTTCCAGCACATGGTATTTTATATGACCCTGAAGATAGACAGTTGCCTCCTAGACTAGCCTGTGTGTTTTTTTCCCCCTCAGTCTTGTCAGCATTCAGGTTTTCAATTGCAGGAGAGCACTGGGAAATATGTATTCTATTTTGCTCACTCTCCTGCTAACGCTTAGCTTGCTGGAGTTGGAGAGAGATCACAGCAGTGGGAGTTAGTGTGCTGTTAGTCATTCAGGTGACATGGTCTGATAGACAAAGCTCCCAAGCTAGTAAAGGAGGGCACTTATCTAAGAGAGAATTGCATCCAGCAGTTCAGGGTTGCGTGGCCTTGCCTTATCACTTGATGCAAATTCTTTTACTCAAATGCAGGTGGAGCTTTTCCAAGTGCCTAATACTATGTTAATGTTTAGCCCATGTCTTGCAAGCACACAAGAAAGGAACGTGACTCGCTCATACTTTGATCTTGAAGTTCAGTATCGTTCCTCTTCTGTAAGTGGTTTGTCAGACAAAATCTCTTAGTCATTGTATTTGAAGACCTCGCCATCAATGTCAAAGACAAGACGGTTGGAGGAGGAGCAGGTAGAATTCCTATATCTTTGAAATACTCAGTTTGGAATAGAATATTCCACGGGCCCATCAGTGCCTTCTAGTAAGGACTTACGTATCAGTGGCTGTTACTACAGTTATTACTAAAAAGTGGGGCTCCATGGATTTTTGCTTTTGTGTGGGTTCTTCGCTTTTGCGTGGGATTTTCCTCTTAGAAACTATAGATACGTTTGACTAATAGAGATTAATTCCTCAAATGAACCATAGACAATCTTACGCTTTTGACAAACTTGCTATGAACCATACAAGCACCCTTTGTGCAAGTAAGCTATCTGTATCACTGCTGAAAACATTTTAAGTTGAAATTTTGATTCTGTGAAATCACTCTGAGTATATTAATATCTGCAATGTTATTTGTCTGCCTCCATCCATACTCATCCTAACTGAAGATGCTACTCCTAGAATAAAAGCTGGTAACTGACTGGCAGAAAATAAATGAGGTATTTTTACAGACACATAATGCAGCTTTTCCTGTGGTAGGTGGTGGATATCTACCCCTCATGCCCTACTTGCTTTACAGCATTGGTGTGGCTAATGAGTTGTTTATAATAGTTTAGTAAATAAGGGCTTTCGTAGAATTAGTGCACAAGCAGGAAAATGTTAAGAACTCCAACTGATGCTCTTGGACATATTTCTCGAAATGCCATCACACCAGCTGTTGTTGGTGAAGGAGGAACTGTATTCTCAGCATTTCTTAATCACCATTGCCCATAGAAAACATATTTTTAGTGGAAGTACCTACGTGGCTCCTCTGAAAATCTGTGGAGGAAAAGCTGTCACTGAGGTACAGCGACTCCGAGAGTCTAGTTCAATAAGGATGAGGTTCTGCTGTGCCATGTTTTCCCAAAGAACTGAACATGTTGGGATTAATTAAATGCTTTTGGTCTATACAGCAGCATAACCTTTCTTTTATGCCTTTTAGGGCTTGCGTCATGTAAAAAGTCCAAAATGTTTTCTGCCTGACTCCAAGGTAAAGAGTTGGGGTAAAATTACATCCGTTCTTAAAATCAGAGAGACGCGATGCTTGTCTGCATGACACACAGCCCACAGCACTGGCAGAGCTCGAGCACAGAGCAGGTAGTGTTCAGCTGCAGACTCAGCAAAGGAAGGAGAGCTCAGCACGTCCTTCTCAGTCCATCTTGAAATCTGTGGTGGTAAAGTGGCTTAATAGTCTCGTACTTGGTGCTTCCAGCAGGCCTTCCACCTTATGCAGCGTGCTTAGGTGGTTTCCAAATAACCACTGCATGCTGGCAGTTATGCCTTTGTATTGCTCATGTGAAACACCCGTGTTTGGGTTGTGGTGGACACTTGAGGTTAAGAGCATGATTTCATCCCCCAGATTTTGACCTTAACTGTAAGGGTTTAATGCTGAATGCAGCAGAAGTAACTGCAGTCCTTGGGCTGTACTTAAATTCATAAGGAGACTTGCAGATCCGTTTCAGAAATGTGCCCTTCAGGATTGTGATCCAGGTGACTACCCAATTTCATTAATACTATACTAATCACCGTGACTAAGATCTGTTTAGTTTTTGTATTTTCAGTTGATTTTGATCACTTAGCTATCATACAGAAAGATGAACTTCTAGTTTTAATATTTTTCTAAAGTTCCTTATTTTTAAAGCAGGAAGTTTAAATTGTGCAGCACTCGGTCACGGGTTCTACCTTTTAATTAAAGATGGAAGTTGAAAGATGTCATTCCAAGTATAAAAGCTAATTCTAATATTAATAGTTCTGTTACCAGTTTAAAAAGTAATTTTATGCATAATCCTTTTGTTTAGGAGCTCTTGCTAATTTTGAACCTGTCTCCCCTTCTAAGGAATCAGTGGAAGTTATTTTAAGCTTCGTTTTGTGGTTACTCTAGGTGAGTTGGCAGTATGTATCTAATCCTTGGGTAGTGCCGTAGTGTTGCTCAGCGTTGGTCTTTTCGGCACAATGAGAATGAAAGTGTTGTGGTTAATTGGAGCAACTTGTAAAATGTGCGTGTCAGGCTTTTCATGGAAGTAAGCGAGGATGAAGAAAAGTTCATGTACTTCATGTAAACATTCAGATGAGGTTATGCTAACTTATATTTTTGGGAGATACTGTGCATTAATTTCCCGACAAATAGCCCTTCAGATAAATATAGACTGATGCTGCCAAAAAATAATGCATTTCACTTAACGCTGAAAGTGACACTTCATAAGGATCTTATTTCAGTTTATGGTTCAATAAAAACAGTAATCTGTGTAGGGATATTCTGTCCTTGCCTACAGTTCTGCAGTTCTGACAGGTTCACGTTCCTCGTTTTGCCTTCGTGCTGTCCAAGGCTGAAATACTTCGTATTTAACGCTCTGGATTCTATAGGTAATTGACGTACCTGTCTTAGCAACTGAAAATCAGCAGCAAATTGTATTGTTGAATAATAGGGTTCTTCTGCATTCTTTAGTCCTTTACATCTTAATTTTCTCTCTGCTACCAAGGGAGGTGGTTCAGAGCAAAATCAAGAACTCACAAATGAAACCATCTAAGTAAGGACTAGTTATTTCTACATCTTTTGAGTACTGCTTGTATATATTTCACATTCTTTGTAACTCTCATGGGTCATATTGGAAAGAACTGTTTTAATTATAAAGACAAGATTTAGTCAAATCTAGAATGAAAACTCTGCTCTATAGGTAAAACTAATGAGAAAATACTAAATCATTTTTCTTTAGAGGAACTATGTCATATTCTTAATGACAGAGAAGAAAGGTTTTGTGTAATGAGGTACTGGACAGGCACCCAAGAGATGATTTGAAGGGCTGCACTGCCATAGTACCGCTGTAAGCAGATCGCAATTGATTCTAGTTTGTGATACTGGAATTATGCTTCCATTTGGTTTAGCTATTCATAAATAATGATCTATTCATAAATAAACATTTATTATAATTGGAAGTTCCTTCTCATTGTGGATTTACAGCATGGCAGAATCCCAGTCTTGGTTGAGTCTCTTGAAGATTTGAGATAAAGATTTCAGCAATAATGCTTTTTAACTGAAAACCTTGAGTTGTTGTCTGTTGATGTTTCCATGTTAGAATGGAATAGTTCGGTTGGAAGGGATCTGCAAGGATCATCAGGTCCAACTACCTGACCACTTTGGGCCTAACCAAATGTTAAAGCACATTATTAAGGGCATTGTGTGTGAATGGAGACTTGTTTGGTAACTCCAGGACAGTTTTTTGGGCAAAGGGCAGCGCTGCCATCAGAAGTTCCATGGGAGCAGACTGACTCAGTTAAATTTGACTTTCCCTCCGGCTTTCAGTTCCTGAATCTACGTGGCTTTGAACACCTTCTGCCTCTCTGCTCCCATCATCAATTTTCTCTTTCTTCAGTTCTTTTGTTTGTCGTCTTCCATTACTCATTTGTCTGTTTTCGGTGCCTGAGGCTGACGTTTTCATACCTTGGTGACTAAAGTTTGGGTCCTAAATCCATTTTTATTCAGTTAATACAGGCAGCAGTCCAATTTCCGAGGAGTTAAGTATCCTGGAAAAGGTATTTGTTTAAAAGTAGGAACAGAAATTTAGGAACATACCTTTAGGGATCTTAGACTTAACATACTTTCTCATTATATTTGCTTCAGCTGTTACTAGGATCTGATAGCGAATTAACTTGAAGATTACAGCATCTTGTACATGTTGAAGATAAAATATGAGTTGTGGAAAATGTCCTGTCCTTTTCCTCTAGTAATATTGGTTACTGCACGGGTTTCTGTTCACACTCTTGGTGCAATGAGCTGACGCTGCCACATTTGTCTAGCAGCATTTCCTGGCCAGTCCCAAGCCAGAGTCTGTTTATTCACTGCTAGTTGTGTCCCAGCAAAACGCAGGATAGTGTTGCTATACTGATTGTAGGATTTACTCTTTAGTCTTGCTTCTTAGGCAATAAGAAGCTGCGGTTTTAGATGTGGCAGGAAAAACGTTCCCAAACAGTAGCAGCCAGTGCATACAGCTTGTTCCAGGATGCTGACAGCTTTAAAATAAATAAATAAATAATGCTTCCGTGCACCTTAGTGAAGACTGCCCTAAAATTATAACTGAAGCCACCATGGATGACAGTCATATTTCTCCCTTAAACTAAATAACTTGATTGTCTTATTATAACAGAAATCAAAGAGAAATGTTCTGAATATACTGTAGGAAATTGTCTTTATTAAATCTAGCCCGGCATTTATGAGCATTGTATATATTATTTGATTTTGCCAGAATTACATAAACGGGGAAAAATTGTTAATGTAAGTTGACTACCAGAGTAAATCACAGCCTAATTATTCTTTTCTTTTTTTCTGGCTAAAATTAGGATTTGATATAATGGTCAATAGACATTTTCTTTAATCTTTGAGACATAATTTCTAATAGCTAGTCCAGAAGAACTGGAGAAAGTTGCAGCAGAATTGAAAAAATAAATTATCTGAATTTTATGGTGACTTGCTGGTAAATCCCCTTAGTTGGAAGCCTTAATTTACCTCATATTTTAGTTTTTTCTCCTCTAACTGGTTTACGAGTGTATATTACAGCAAAACAGTTACTTTCTTAGCGCTACCAGGGTGCTTAGGGTGTCTGTAGCGCAGCAGAGTGACAACAGAATCTGCCCTGTTCTAGTGGAGAAATGAAGCTCCAAGGACAACAGAGGAAGACACAACTGGGCTTGTAGCAGCAGTGTGCCTCAGCACGTGGCACGGCAGGCATTCTTCCCTGGCATTGCTGGCAGCAGCAAAATGCTCAAGGTTGGCACCCATGTAAGTCACTTCTGAAGCTGTTTGAAGTCGTACCAGAATAAACGGGGCTCCAGCCTTGCAAATTGCCCTGTTGGATGCTTAATTTTCACCTGGACTCAGTGCCATTGTAGAGGAAAAAAGCATTTTTGCTGTTGTTTTTGGTTAGACAGGTGAATACAATGTTTAGTGTTAGGACTGCTGGCTTAAATATCTACAAAAACTTACTGAGGCTTTACCCAGCAAAAGCATCTTTCCTCCAAGGTCCATTAAAGTGGCTTAGGCTCTGGCATTGTGTTTTGATTTTGTCTGGTATAAATTTCCATTAGCCAGCTGGCAGTTGTGCTTCAAATACAGTGAAGTAGCATTGGATTTATGCTAACGTGTTGACTTGGTTAAATTTTTTTTTCCCTAGGAAAAACCAGCTTTTGCTACTGTAGGTGGAGAGAGGAAAAAGCAAAAACATTTAATTTCTGTCGTCATGAGGCTTTTAAAACATCTCTATTCACACTTTTAAGAATTTTTTTTGTAAGGACACTTAGCGTTCCTTGCTTCTAAATCATGGAGCAACTTTGTGCAAACAATTCAAAAGAAATGGGGTTCCAACATTGTCATTATAGTTATTATAACTGTCTGAATTGTTTCCTTTTGATGCTTGCCATAGCAACTGTGGACATATAATTTGCTGAATATCCATAACAGGGTATTTGAATATATTCTTTACAGTTTTACTTCTGCATATAACTATGCATGCCAAATCATCACATTAACGCAATTAACCAAGCCATACCCACATCTGCTATGAAAGGACAATGAAGATTTTTTTTAAGGAACTTCTTTGTATTTTACGTCCCTCTTAAACAGAATAAACAAAATCAGAATAGCAGCAGCTTTTATCAGTATACCATTAAAAATTATTCTTGATTGAGACTGCAAAAACGCCTAGCACATCTACATTCTTGCTGCTTATCTGCTGGAGGTAACTGTGTGTTTGTGCCCACGGACGAGTAAGACCGAGTCAGTTTATCCTGTACCATACATGCACAGAATGTTTTGTGGGTCAGCACCTTGTAGTGGTAAAATCGTTGATTTTTTTCAAAACAGTGGGGAGCTGGGGAGCTTGAAAAATACCATCCACACTTAGAGACAGCTTCTTTCTTACTCGATTGCTCAAGGAGTTAAATGAAAATATTTGTGACTTGCTGGTATGTTTGAAAATTGATATTCAAACTGCATCAGTAATATTACGTGGAACACATTGTAATAAGCTATATGCTAATGTTAAAATTACATAATTTCAGGTATCTAAGATTCAGTTTATTACTTTTTCTCCTTCTGGTGTAAAAGCTTATACTGAGAAAGAAAAACAGTTCCTTAGCCATATATAGCAGAGGTCAACCACTACTTCAAGAATTCCTTAAAAATGCCTGATTCATTTTTACCCGTACAAGTTCTTATTGTCTTTACAGACCAGGAAGGATCTAGAAAGCCAGACAGGTTCTTTGTAAAGTCTTTGGGAGCAGTTGCGCTCTACCCCAGAGCCAGGGTAGGTTGCATTAGTTTCTAGAAGTGGAGCTATTATAAATTAGTGAAGTGGACGTTCTTCCTTCCCCAGATTTGTAATGGCTGAGAGAAGGCAGCTGGTGTCCTAAACAACCTTGTCAATCAGACCACATGGACCTCATTACTCTAATGAGCCATAGAAGCTCATAAGGAACTACTTCAGCTTTGGAGAGAGGGAAGAGGTGGACACTTGTGCACACATGTAGCTGATTTTGCATTTAATTATGTTTCTGGGTGATCTCAAGGTCTAACCCCATGTGGAGTACCTTATGGTTATTTGTTCTCAAGAGTATGTAAGCGAACAATGCAGCGAGGGCTCTGACGGAAATAAATGTTCGTGCTGGCCTCCCTGAAAATAAGTGAAAGACTATTTGTGGCAACAGTTGTTACCTGTGTGCTTGGGAGTATCCTGGGTTCCTGCTTGTGTTGCAGCCACAAGCACTGGCATCTGCAAAGCAGAGTCCGAGTAGCTGTCTGTCGTTGTTGTGTTTGGTACCAAAGTGACAATCTTTTAAATTAAGATATGTACTAGCTCTACTTTTCTCTCAACTCCTTTTCACTATGTAATCTGGTCTGAATATCCAAGGGGAGGCTCATGCCCCTTCCCAGTACCAGTCTGATGTTAATCGTAGGTGGGAGACTGGACGTGCCTGGAGATAAGCTGGGTTGGAAGAGACAGCTGGACGGGATTAGCAGGCTGGAAGTACTGCAGACCGTGCTGCTTGACTCACGGAGTCACCCATCTCTCGCTGAAAAGGATAGCAAGTCAGGTCTTTCCACAGGGGGTAGACACTGGCACCTGCTGCTCCGTGTGGAGCACTGTACAGGTGCTAGAGTAGGCCAGGAATTACTTGGCATCGCATGCTGGGACCTGCCAGAAATAAATGTATGCTGAAACTGCTCCTTATGCTCTTGCTTAGGTCTCCAAATGTAACCGGGCTACATGAGTAGCTTTCATCCTCGGGAAACAGATCGCTGTACCAATAAAGCAGGATTAACCCCCGCTCAGTGCTACCACAAGGAATGTCTTCTGGGCAGTCTTTTCAAATTGGTATTCCATTTAGATAGAATGTTACCCCTGGTTTTGCTTATCAAATGTTTTTTTTTTTTAAAAAAAAGCCAGTAGGAGAAGTATCTACTCATAGCACGTGACCAGTTTAAAAACCTTAATCTTATTTATAGGTCAAAGCAGCAGCATGCTCTGTGTGTTACACACAGGTACACCTGATGGAATCTACCAGGGCACAGCTGTATCTTGTGAGATAGTCTTATAGCAGGGGATGAGTTCAAGTGGGACAGCTCTCAGTCTTCATAAGATGTCATCTAAAGGTCTGATACTTGCATCAGGAAGCTCTCTTAACTGTAGAGGGGTACCTACTTTAATCCAATATTCCTTTTTTTGCCCTAATGCAAACTGTGAGGAGCACCAACTGTATAACTACCTCCCATCTCTGCCGAGCGTGTGGAACACCTCAGAAGAATATCCAAGGAGAGAGACATTGCCTAGAACTCAAGAAAATGATAGCTCTTTGCCAACCTGGCAACTGTATCCTGCCAGGATATCTTGAACATCGAAACAATTACTCTAGCTGATCCTATCAATACATTAATATTTGTGTGCATTGCTAGTACAAAGTATACTGGGCTGTCAGGGGTGAGCGTGCCATTCCAGAGCCTTTGTATCAATGTGCCTTTCACGCTCCATGAGATTAACAGTTGCTGAAAATATGAAAAAGGAATTTTCCTTTCTTCTGTCTTAGAAGAGACCCATCCTACCACACTCATCTTCTGCCTTAGCTCAGGAATGGCTTCAGTCCTTGACAAAAACAGAAAACCAACAGGTCTTTTTAAGCAAGTTCCACTCTCATGAGAATCTAAGGGAAAATATCCCTTTTGAGCATTTAGTCACATCAAAGGAAACAACCGTTTCAATCTTCATTTGCATTGTGCAGGCATTAGATGTGGTCCAGTTACACTGAGCTCTGCTTGAGAAGGCAGAAGTGCCAGTACTCTTCAAGCTTTGACGGAGATGGAGAGAAAACTCAGCCAGGCAAATAACATATCACTCTTCCAAAGCACTTTCCATTTTTAAAAGGACAGAACAATTTACTTTGTTTCTTGGGAGACTCTTTACAGCAAGAGCTCCTTGACATCCAATTCTAAGAAGGTAGGCTAAGCATTGATCTCTTGACCATTATGTTCCTGAAGCGAGGCTTACCTTGCAGCGAGCTCAGGACTGCAGCTGGGCTGTGTGTTTTGTTCATGGGTACCCCGAGGCAGCAGGTCACTTCAGAAAACTACGCAGGTCTGTGGAAATCCCTCAGCACAAAAGAAGAGCAGCGGGCCAACAGCATGAGGTTGAGCTGAACAACACTGCTGCACCTCTGCTGCAGGGCTGCAGAAGATGATGGGCCCAGCCCTGGAGCTCGCGATGCCAAGAGCCTCGTGAATTACCTGCAGTCCTGCTCTCAGCCGGCAGGACAGCGTGTTACACGGGGACCAGCTGCCTTCCCTGAGCTGCTGGTCAGCTGCGCCTGTCCCCACACTTCATGGGCTGCCTTCTGCATTCGTGTGCTCCATGTCGTGGGAGATCGTGTCCTGCTTCTGGATCTGACTGCAGGCACAGAGCACTAGAGCTGGTATGTAAAGGGTCTGCCTGTGGCACAAGTCACGCTTCCAGTTTTTACATCGATGATGCTTTTCTGCATGGACCTTACACTTCTCGTGCAAGATCACCAAGGCGTTGATTTGTGTTTAAGGGCTCTCTGCCTCTCATTGCCCTCTCTGGTTCCCAAGACCTGCACAGCAGTCTGCAGCTGGGGCATCTTCTTTTCTTGTCTCCGTGTTAACTGCACAGTTGTGAGACAGATGGAGCCCAGTGACATGACTGCTGTGGCCGTGATTACACAATGTCTGACAAAGCTTGCAAAGGTTTCTTGCCCCAGGTGCCTTCTTGACATCCTTAGCACCGTGATAACGTTTGTTGTGTAGAAAGGGGGCAATGGGCCTGGAGCCACCCGAGAGCTGTTTGACTTACAGACCCCCAGCCTGTCCCCCTCGGGTGATGCCTTAACTCGTAGCACACCCCTGGGCAAGGGGATCCAAGCAAGCCCTCCAGCAGGCTCCTGGTGGGAGCAGAGCGCCCCGCTTTGGCTGCAGCGCTCCTGCTCTGCGGAGCAGCCTGGCAGAACCCTCGCTGCTGGGAAGCTCCCAGAGAAACAGAGATCGCCGCCGCCGTTCCTGAGATAGCTGTTAGTGCTATCGTGTTTTGTCGTGCTATAGTGTTTTGTCGGTAGTTTTAAAACTGGGGACAGACTTGCCGGGGGGCGTGCGCTCCCCTCCCAGCAGCTTCGAGAACAGCGGTAGCCGGGCAGGCGGTGCGAGCAGGGCAGGCGGAGAGGTGCGGGTTGGCAGCGGCGCTACCACGCGCTGACCGCAAACGCTGCGCAGCCCCTGAAACTCTGAGCCTGGGCCGTCCGGGGGCGGTTCGCCTGCTCCGCAAACGCCTCAGCTTTCAGCTTCCGATTTAAAAGTTAAAAATCCCTCGTTTCGGTCACGGGGACGCGCTGGGTCAAGCCTCGGCCCCTCGGTGCGTTCGGCCGGGCCGGGCTGCGGGCACGGCGGGGCCGGTGCTGCTCGTTCGGGTCGGCCCCGCTCCGCCTTCAGGACGCGGCACGGTCCGCAGCTCTCGGCCCGGCGCTGGGCCGCGCCCCCGGGGCTAGGCCGTGCCCTGCAGCGCCCCGCGAGGCCCGGCAGCGGCCGCGCTCTCCGGTGCGGCGGGCCGCCGGCCTGCCCTGCGGGGGGCCGCGAGGGCGGAGGAGCCGAGGGGAGCCCGGCCCCGCTCCGCCGGGGGACGGGGGCGGCGGCGGCGCTGCCTCGCCAGCGGCACGGCGCGGCCCGCGCTGCTGCGGGAGGACGGGGCAGCCGCTCCCCTGCTCCTGCCCCGGCCCCCGCCCGCCCGCCCGGTGCCGGCCCGGGCAGGGGCCGCGGCCCCCGGCCGGGCTCGGGGGCGCCTCCCGCGGGCGGGGCGGGGCGGGGCGGGGCGGGGATTGGCGGAGCCGCCGCCCGCCGCGCCAATCCGCGCCTTTGTTTGGGGTTGCGGGGCGCGGGGGGGCGGCGCCCCCGGGCCGCCCGCAGCCAATGGGCGGCGCCGGGGCCGCGGGGCCCTCCGCCGCCCGGCTCGCGCCCCATTGGCCCCGCGCGCCGCCACTCCGGCGGCGGCCGCTGCTCGTTGGCCGCCGGCGCCCGCGGGGCCGTGCGTCAGCCGCCGGGCCCCGCTCCCCGCGCGCCGCGGTTGGCTCCCGCGGCCGTCGCTCGCGCGGGGCCGCTCCGCGAGTGGCCGCCGCGGCCGTCAGTCACGCGCCGCGCCCCGCCCCCCTCGTTCCGCCGGCGCGGCCGGCGAGTGGCTGCGGCGCGTGTCACTGAGGCGCTGCCGCGCGCCCATTGGCGGGCCGCGCCGTCGCTCGCGCCCGGCCCCTCCGCCCGCCCGCCCCCCGGCCGCCGCCATTGGCCGCCGCGGCTGTCAGCGCGCCGGCTCCCCCAATGGGCGGCGCGGGCTGGGCGCCGTGCGCGCGGGGGGCCCGGCCCGGCGGCGGCGGCGGCAGCGGCGGCGGGAGGAGGCGGCGCGCGCCTGGGTCCCGGCGGCGAGGAGGCGGAGGAGGATGTGGCGCGCGGAGGGGAAATGGCTGCCGAGAACAAGCCGGAAGGTGAGAGCGCCGCCGGGCCGCCCCCCGCCCGCCGCCCGGCCCGCCCGCCCGCCGCCGGGCCTCCCGCGCCGCCCCCCGCCGCGGCCCCCGCCGCGCAGCCACGGCTCGGGCGGCAGCGGGCGCCCCCGCGGGGCCGGGCGGCGGCGGGCGGCCATGTGCGGCGGGCTGGGCAGGCCGCGTGGCGGCCGGGCCGAGCCGGGCCGGGCCGGGCCGGGCCGGGCACGCCTCCCGCCGCCCGCCGGCACGTGCCCGCCGCCGCCAACATGGAGGCTGCCGCGGCCCGGCCGGCGCGGGGCGGGCGGCGCAGGGCGCGGCGCTCCGGGCCGCCGCCGCCGCTCGGGGTCGCGTCGCGTCGGGCCGGGCCGGGCCGGGCCTGGCCGCGCCGCCTCCGGTGTGCGCCGTGCCCGCCGCCTGCCCCCCCCCCCCCCCCCCCCCCCACCTTCTTCCCGCCGGCCGCGCACGTGCCCCGCGGGCGCGCGCCGGTCACGAGCCGGGCGCCTCCGCCGTGGTCCCCTCGCGCCCGGGGCCTCCGCGGCCGGGCAGGGCCGGGCTGGGCTCGGCCCCCGAGGGGCGGCCCCGCAGGCCCCGGCGCGGCCGGCGGCGGCGTGCCGAGGTGAGCGGGGGCCGTGGCGGCGGGCACGGCTCTCCCGACCCAGCCCGAGCCTGCCCCGGCCCGGCGGGGCCGCCCCGAGCCGCCGCGGGAGCCGCAGCGCCCAACTCGGGCCGAAAGTTGGCGGCGGCGCGGAGCGGGGCCGGGGCCGGGGCAGGCGCTCGGCGCTGCCGCCCGCGAGGGGGTAGCGCTGCTCCGCCGGTGCCGGGCCGCGGCGCTCGGGGGCAGGCGGCGGGGCCCGGCGGGCGGCACGGGGGTGCCGGGCCCCGGGGGCGCGGGCGGCGGCGGGGCCGCTTCCCCGGGGCTGCGCCTCCTTCCCCCCGTTTTTTTTTTAACCCGAGGCAGGGCCGCCCCAGCCGGGCCCCGTGGCCACCCGCAGACCTCCTGCCGCTGCCCTGGGGGGGCTCCCGGGGCTGCCCCGGGCCCGCGGGCCGGGTCCCGCTGCACGGCGCTGGGCGCCCGGCCCCCTCAGCCCCCGGGCCGTCAGGAGGCGGGCGAGCGCCGGCCGTGCCGGTACCGCGGTGACTCCGCCGCCCGTGGCCGAGGCGGGGCTGTTGTCACCCGCTGGAGCAAGCGTTTATTTGCCTGCTTCTCACCCGTCTGCGCTTTTTACCAGGAATCCCCTTCTCAGGATAGGAGTTATGGCTCCGCCTCTTTCTATGAATTTTCACTCAAAGTATTTTTGGGATTTCCTTTTTTGGTCTGCTTCTTCTAATGGAGGAGCTGTGGATCGCATGCCGTGACCGCCTTGGGTTTGGTTTTTGCATGTACTCTGTCCAGCACGATGAAACTTCAATGCTCTACAGAAATGCAGGTTTTAAATGGTAGTGGTGGTTATGAGCATGTTGTCAGCTTCATCTTTTATTAATCTTCTTGGTGCTTCCAAATTCATTAGTTCTATCTTTCCTGTGGTCTGGAGAACCCTGGGCTTCATTCTTTCCTCATTTACGTTGAGAAAAATGATTAACTCCGCTGAAGTAGTGAAATGCCAACTGGATAAATCTGGTGGAAAAGAGAAACGGATCAGTTTCTATCTTAACTTCGTAGTTAAAACTGAAATTTTAGTTGTCACTAAAAGCACACCCAGGTTTGATTTCTTTTCATTTTGGGCTTTCTGTGCTAATGCACAATGACTTTTCCTATGTAAAGCACAGCTGTTGTATATTCAGTCATATGCAGATGAAGCCATGGCTTTGGAGTCGTGCAGATGAGCACTCCTTGACTTGAAAGGTAATTTGACCTTTACACTTGTTATTTAATGCAACTTTTATTGTGTTCCTTAGGGATAACTAATTTTTGGTACTCTGCTGAAGTTTTTTTGTTTCTTGAAGCATTGGGACCTCATTTGCTCCTCTAACGCAGTGCTGTGTGCGAGCTGCTGGCAAAGGGACCCTTATGGGCAGCATTTAAACGTGCCAAGGCTGCTGTTGTGGCCAGGTGTTTGACTTAGCTAACTAACAGCTGGGTCCCTTCTCTGGACCTGCGTAGGACACAGGAGCGAGGAGCCTTCCGCAGGCCAGCTCCCCAGCAGCGCCCGCTTTCCCTGTCGTACGCGCAGAGCAGAGCTCCCTGGCGTGACCCAGTTCCGTGGTGTGTCGGGGCACGAGCTGTTCGTCCCTTGGACTGAAACTGCCTGCCAGAACGTTAAATGGGAAGGGTGTTAAAGCGGGGGTCAAGACAAGTGCTTCAGCAGTAATACTGATGCTTGAGGAGAGGGATGCAATTTGCTTTATGTTTTTTTTTTTTTAATATTCTAAACAAAAAGCTTGCAGGTTAGTTGTATGGAATAACCCTGCTTTTGTTTGCGGAGCAATCTGTTTCGATCCGGCCACCGTGGTACAGTAAAAACGAGCCTTGTGGACTGCGACAGCCTGTTCTGCAGACCTTGTCGGTCTTTGAGTTTCCCTGTCACGCTCCAGTCAGCAACTCTGGTGTAGGGCTGGCAGCAGAAAAACCTCTGTAGGTGCGAGTTCGCAGGGAGCCTGTGACCTCCGTGCCTAACACCGGAGGGGTCTCCACGTCTTGGGGGGCTCGCGTGGGTTCCTGCTTTGGTCTCCTTGGGCAGGCCAGCATCGGCCCCAGTGGCTGAAAGCTCCTCGTGCTCCTTGCGGCAGTGGTTTTGTGGCTTCTGCAGTTCTCGTTGTGTTCCGTGTCTCTGAACTTAAATGGGAACATGAACCGAGCCTGGGAGATGCCCTCTCAGCGGGTGTGGCGGGCTCTGGACTCGGGGCAAGTGGTCCTCTTCAAAAAAAGCAGGGGGCAGAAAAAGTTTGAATTGAGAAGAACCCAAAGAGAGAGAGAACCTGCTTTTAAATTTCTGTTTATTCTAATCAACCAATATCTGAAACTATTAACTTCAAGATAAAATAGAATCGTGCCCTTGTGCTCAAATTGTGCATCTGGCTCAGGAGCTGTCCCTTTTATTTGTTATGCCTGCTAAGTTTGTAGACGATTGTTGAATTTCCTGTCTGTTACTTCAGGCTGGGTCGATAAACGGGTAAGTCGTTAGGTGGAATTTCTCCCAGTGATTCCCATGTGAGCTGGAAGAACTAAAAAGGTGTTTCCACAAGAATGCCTGCAATGGTCCCAGGATGATTTGAGTTTTGACGTGCTTGAGTGAATGTGCACGTAAAGGATGAAGAAGCAGTATGGGCGTTGGGTCTGCGCTGATAGTTTTGGTCGGGATACTTGAGACGCGGGATCTAAATCGTCATTTTCTCTGGTGATTTGGCGTTTCTGCCTGGTTTTTGCTGTGGAGCGATTTCTTGGGGTGTTAGCGCGTCTGTGCAAAATCCCGCCCTCTTGGTGCCTGTCTGGCCCATCACTTACTTGGAGCTGACTGCCAACACGTGTGTTAAACCGGGGCTCTTCCCTTGACCGCCTCGTTTGGGGAGGAGGAAGGCAGCACTGCGGTGGGTGAATTTTGTGCCCTTGTGCAGAACTTTGTGCCCGTGTCTGAAATTGCCGTGGTCAACCACGGGTAATTATTGCTCCACTTGCTAGCTGCGATTGGCACCAGACTGAAGATTATAAAATTAAACATCTATTTTCCTGTGGAAGTTTTGTTGTGTTGCTCTCGTTACTTATTTAGTTTCTAATATCGCGGAGCACGAGGTTTTAGGGCATTAGCTGTGGAATTAGCTGGATCTGCCATTTTGCCGTAGCTTGCCTGGGGAAGTTCCCACCTTCCACAAATCTGTGGTTTTTTCTCCAAGCATATGGGGGGAGTAAATGGGGATTTTGGCAGCTGTTCAGGTTTCCTTATTGATATGAACAATAAGGAATTAAGCCTCAGATATTATTGAGTACTTAACTGTTTGGGAAACGTACCTTTTGAAAACAAAGCATTCTCGGTTTTGTTGTCAGACAGCGATTATTTACTTCCCTCTGTGGAAGCGTTGCATAACGTTTTTCCTTAAACGAGTCTTGGCTCACCATAAACGTGATGGATTGTGGATTTTGTGCCTCGCTGGCCATGCTGCTGTCTTTCTCGGTCAGGTTTGACTGTCGCGGTGAAGAAGCAGAGTTTGACTCTCAGGTTAGTGCGCTCTTTTATCTCAGAATTTTTGCCGAATTTCAGCCGTTTAAATTTTACCAGCATTTCTGTTGTCAAAGGCCTTTTACTGAAGTCGTAAACCCATACAGAGGGTCTGGGAACCGGCAGCGTGGTTTCAGAAAGCTGCCTTCATTTTATGAAGCAGCAGGAGCTGTGTGCGTGTTTGAGGCCTTTTTTTTTTTTTTTGAGCAATAGTGGCATTGTAACTGTTCTATGTGCAAGATTTTTGACGTGAAGTGCGGGTCTTGTGTAAAGCTGGAGTTTTTTAATACTAGTCTACAGCTCTCATTTCAGCGGTTTTCCCAAACATTTTTACTCCAAGTTTCTGGAGGGGGGTTATTTGCATGGTGTTTTCTGACTACTGCCGTGGGAAGGTTTCTTACAGATGTTGTAACTTAGAATTAATTCGCTGTATCAGGAAACAGTGGAAGTGCTATGTAAAAGTAAGGTTTAATCAAATGTTTTCAGAACTTACCAAGACTGGGCACTAACTTTACTGATATTTTTAAAAGCTTCTTCTCAAACTTGCAGTCTTTTCAAGAGCTGCTTGGAAGGGTGTGCGTTACTGAAGGAGCAGATGAAGAAGGAAGGGGGAAGAGCTATCCCGATTCTCTGCCCAGGCAGCCTTCAGAAAGAGGGAGCTGGAATGTGACCTTCCTTTTTTAGTGTCCCTTCTGTCTCTGCTTCAATAAACCAAATATATCTGCAGGGAAAAAAACTTCCACGGAGTGAAATGAGGCTAGTGGAGTGCGTTGTGGAAGGCAGCGCCTCGTTAATTAAAATGCGGTGCTTCCAGCAGCTTCTTGTGTTTTTGGTGTTTCCCGGCTTCCCTCTTCCACACCTTGCTGAGATGTTTTCTCCCGCTTTTTTTCCCCTCGCTTTGTCTCGTCTTCATCTTCTGTAGCTTGCTGAACCCCTTTGGCCCTGTGTTGTATTTAACCTGTTCTAAATCCTGCTGGGGTTAAAAGGCAGGAATGCCTGGAGGTGCTGGCTTCTCTAGTAACCCCTCCTTTCGGGGCAGTGCTGAAGGTTCCCACTTCCCCGGGGAGCACGGGGTGCGCAGAGGAGCAGTCCCTGCCCTGGGCGAGCAGGAGCTAAGTGGCAGCACTGGGGTGCTCCCGTCACTGCCGGCCACGGAGAGCTCGGCGTCCTCCTGCTCTTGTCACACTGTCAGACCGAAGGGTTTTGTTTTTTTCCTGCCAGCTCTCCAGATACCTTTTCAAACCCGAAGACTGAAACTGTTCATAGTTAAAATAAATAATTTAAAAAAATGCATGAATGGTGCTGCCATAGTGTGTAGAGTCAGAGTAGCTCTGCTGCTGTGAAAGTGGAGTCACAGATGGGTTTTTATAGAAATAGAATTGCAAAATTTGAAAAGGATAAATGACAAAATGTTAATTACTGTGAAACCAGAAGCCAGCTCTGATGCAGTATTATAGTTGATTGAAGGTGGAGGGTTTTGCAATTTTTTTTTCAATTTTACCATCTCTCCTTTATTGTCTTATCTGTAGAAGTCAGTGTAGTAACAGTTTGCTACAGCAAAAGTAATTAATTTCACTAACTGTAGCCGATAATTTGGGACTCATGGAAAATTTGTGGTAACATTCAGAAAGTTTGTAGCATTAAAAAACTAAAAATTGGTGGTTTGTTTTTGCTAGGCTTGATTAAAAACACCCATTTCTTCATTGTTTCATTGCAGTTGAATCTGATGTAATCTTAGTGAAGACCAGGGAACGAAGGAATCGATGACAGGTCTCAAACAAACGAGTTATTGGCTGCAGCAAGTGTTGGTCTGTTTGTTCTGTTGTACTTGTCATGTTTAAAAGCAACACTCTGAAAGTCATGCATAAACATGTTTGTGAAATGCAGGAAAAAAATAAAGTAGATGCACCATTTCTACACTCCTAAAGTTTGTTTTCAAAATAAAGGTACGTCTGGGTTTAACCAAATTCTCCTTTGTCTTGTTTAGCAGGGGGATTTACCCCCTGCCCATGTGGCTGACATGGGAGGAAAAAAGGTGGAGCTTGTGGAAAGGAGGTAGCCGTTTCTGTTGGTTCAGGGAGACGCGCTTCTGAGCGCAATAGCAAAGCTGAGCTTGGTGATAAATGTACAGCCTAAGAAATAAATAGCTAATTGTGTAAGCCAGACCTCCTCGATCAGAGCGGAGGCTTTCATTAAGGATTGTGCCATCAACTCTTCCCCAAAACGCACCATTTGCAGTTTTATATAACTATGTTGTTTAAATTGAATTCAGCTATAAAGCATCAAGGAACTTTGCTATGTGAAAAGGATAAAATGACTTACAAAGCGTACATTGTTGTGGGGAGAACCAGAGCTACAATATGCAGCGGCGGGTTTTTAGCTGTAGTTGTATTTCTTACAGTTTTAGAATGGTTCACGGAGCTTGTCATAGCATCGAAGTATTTATCAAAAATATTCCAAGGAACTGGGTTAGATCCAATAACTTACTAGAGAAAAATTATTTCATTGTTCGTCCTTGACACTCTACCGTTTGTGTTATTTCTTCCTAACCCTTTCTGGTTTTCCTCGTTGTGCCTGGTTTTCCCCGCAGGAAGCAGCTGGAGCTGGACACGCGCTGCTGTGCGCGCGTTCCCCTTCTCTTGCTCCTCTTCCACTGGTTGTGCCCTTCCTGCCACCCTCCCCTCAGCCCCCGGGCCTCCTCCGAGCCCGCCTGTCCTCGGCGAGGGCAGCGTGACGGAGGCGATCCAGCGGCCGCGCGTCCCTTTGCTTGGCGAGCGCCGGGGCCGAGCGCTGGAGCCCCGCGGAGCCCTGCCTCGCCGCGGCACCGGAGGGCTGGACTTGGTTGGATCGTCTTGACGGACAGTTAGAAATCTGGTTTTGTTGCCAAGAGATCTGCAAATGTAATCGTCCAAATATTTCTAGAAAACAGACCAAAAGCTGTTGATTTTGACTATATTGCTGCTTGTTTACTGATTGAAACTGCCAGGAGCAAAGTTCAACTATTCCATGCAGTATGCCCGTCCCGCAGATACTTGACTGGGGACGATTCTTCAGATTTCATTCTGCCAGACTGAATTTATTGGTTTTGGCTGTGTCCAGAAGTCAGCAAGTAAAAGAATATAGACTGAATGTGGGACCCGAAGGGGACTTTAAACGTCCACCCACACCCTGGGACCCAGCGGATATCAGTGTCAACCAACACGTGGGATAGGAGCATGCAAAATAATTACATTAATTTCTTTCGAACAAATACAGATATTTCAACTCTTATTCTTGTCTTTTTCTTCCCATATCATCTTTTGAAAAGCGAGTGAAAACTCAAAAGCTGTTGGAAGAACAGTGGTTTTTGGGTTTTGCTTGTTTTGTTTTCCGCAAAGGGGAGGAGCTTCAGAAAAGCCACTAGGATGAGAAATGCAGCTTGGGAGGAAGGACAGCGGAGTTCAGACTTGGCTTCAGGCCTTGGTACAGTCGCGTCTGAACTTTCTTACATAAGGCTCGCGTTCGTTATTTTCCTTGTGAGGAGGAGCTGCTTGGGTTCGTACTGCGTTTTGTCGAGGACTGGATGACTTCAAGTAGCCTGTGTTTGCTGTGCTTGTGTGGGTACCAGTTCTGAACACTGTTCACTTGGTTCTGCTGCTTAAGAAGCTGTAAGCAGCTAAATGGCATATTCTTACTCATGTTCGTATTGTTCTCATTCTCCTGATGGCCTCCCATTCCATTTATGCAGCTGATGCTGACACTGTAGTTTTAACTGTTTGTTTTACACAAAAACACCTGTTGGTAACGCTTGGATACCTTTTACCTCTTCTGTGAGGTAGTCTAGCAAATGGCTAACGCTGAAGTTATTACTTCGTAAAAATGAGTTTATAAAACTTCTGTTTGTGATTTTATGAGCTTATTCTTTATATTTATATCCTGAATAGAACTGTCTGCAAATCAGCATTTGATCAACACCCATTCAGACATTTCTGTATTCCCCAATTATAAGTTATATTGATAAACTGTGGTAGTTAAATGGTTTAGAGATCTAAATTCACCTTCTGGATCACAGAAAATTTAAGAACCAGTTAAAAAAGAAAAGGGGGGGATGTTTGGAGAGCAGGGGTGGAACAGAGGCTCGCTGTGATTTGCTGTTGTGCACTTTAAAGTTTTATGGCCCATGTTGCATCCCCTGGGAGGATAAAGTGCAAGGAGCATGAACAAACCCATAAAATTACGAAGGGTTTATGTGGTATAATTAATATGGAACTTTCTATGAACTTTGTAATAGTTGTACTTTCTTAATTTCACATGATTTTTGTCTCACTAATGAGTAATCCTGAAGACTGCTAATGGAACTTAAATTTTGGATTTTCATACTGAATTACAACGAGATACGTTACACTGAAATAAGGCAGCCTACATAGCTTCCTTATTGTAATTTTCCAAATCAGCTGTGCATGCCTTGGGAGGCATTTTTGAGCTGTGGCCAGCTTTACACTAAAAAAAAAATCATGTCGATAGAGCTTTACTGGCAAATCCTTCTTGTGCAAGTGCAGCTTTGCTTGCAAAAGCACTTTTTATTGACACTGGGTGGGTTTGCAGATCACTATGTCGTAAGTCACATCCATAGCAAAAATCATACTAGGGTGAAAGTTCAAGTACAAATCTGGCTTGCATTTCCACAGGAAAATCAAATAAGCATTGTGAAATCGTAAATTCCTTTTTTTTTTTTTTTTAAACTACAGAGGAAAATTGAGTCCTTAGTAAATGTACGCTATTCCCTCTGGGATCTAATGGTTGCTCTGTAATTCAGATGTGGATAGGGTTGATTCATATTCCTCCAGCTTCATCCTAAGACTACATGGTAGCTGGGTGGCTACATCAGGCTGACTAGAAATGCTGGATTTGCTTCAAACCCGAGGATGGTTACTTCTTTTTTCTTTTGCTCCACCTCCCTAAAAATTGACATGTTTTAGTTGAAAGGATTGCGTTTGTGAGGAACAAGAGTAGCAAGGTGATGTTTGGAAGAATTTGAACTCTGAAAAGTCAGTGTTGGCGATCTGCGGGTGCAAAACGCTTTCTGAAGAAGGAAGCTGAATCAGTGGAGGGGAGCTCCGGTTGGTGACCAAGTCTGCCAACACCAGTGGGTGCAGCTGGGGGAAAATTCTTGTCTTTTGTGCCAAGCTTTGCCGTTTTATCTGCGTAGACTATCCTCCATTTGGAAATAGAAGCACTTCCAAGTAGTACATATTCCATATTCAAAGTCCAAGAAATAAAATTGTAGTAGATAAGCGCAGAAGAACCATTTTCAGGTTTAGGATTGTCACGAATGATTCCACTGGATGGAAAGGCAACCGACTTCTAAAGCAAGTGTGCGAGCATCATTTGGGGTGATGCACTTTCTCGTTCAATCTTCATAGCTAGTTGGTCAGTTCCATCATTTTTCAAGGTCAGACCTGTTTTGGAGGTGATCGAATTTAGCATTCACTGCGCGTTATGGAATTGTGTGCGTTTCTGACCGTGCTGCTGGACGATTCCCTAGCAGAAAGGCAGAACCCCCCCCGTGTTAGACCCCCTAACATCAGGGAAGGTGACAGTTGTTTTCAGTGTTGGGCCTTTTTTTTTTTGAAATGTCATTATTAAATGCAGAAAGGGGGAGTGTACGCAAGATACAGTCACAGTACAGGGTGATGAAAAGTACCTTCCATTGCTGTAGTAATACAAAGGTACGGGCTACTAACGATGCGAGTTGGAAGGTTTAAAGTTAGCAAGTTCTGGTAACTTACACCAAAACCTTTTTAAGGGATCTATCCATAGGCACTTTCTGGATTATTAATGCCGATAACTGATGACAGTGGGAGAAAGTAAAATGAGCTGAATAATTGTAGGTCTGCCAGCCTTGCAGAATGAACGAATGATGTAGGACTTGCCTGATACGGAGGTAAGGGGAAGTTACGCAGTTAATGACAATTAAAATGTGCCTGTGGAAAATAAGCTGATGAGATGCAACTGGGGGTGTCGTTTGACTGATAAAAGCAATAACGTGTGATGTAAAATACTTTGCCTTCTTAATGAATTGAATGTAGTGCAATGCAATATTTTGAATGAGAAATGAAAACGATATGAAATTAATATAGGGAATGTTAAGCAGGTACCAGCTAAACTGGATGGCAGACCTGGATACAAGTGCGACCTGCTGGGGGATCGCCGTGCTGGTGGGGCCCCGCCAGCTTCTGTTCTTGGCCCCACGTGAGCTGGTGTGCTCGTAGCCCCGCGGGTCGCCAGGTGCGTGGACACTTGGCGGGCAGCGGGACGCGATGGCGTGACAGGCACGTGCGCAGGACATCGGGAGAAAGTCACGGCCGCAAAGCCCTGTTGAGTGATGTGCGTGACACCGGAGGCAGGGCTGCGAGGAGCCGGCAGAGGAAGCGTGCTGTGGTGGAGCCGTGGTCGGCTCCTGTCCAGCCGCTGCTCTGCTCAGGCACGGCCCTGCCGGCCCTCGGTGTCTGCCCACGGCCTCGCCTGGTGCCGTGGCGCCGTGAGACAGCGTGCCCGGTGCTGCCTGACCCTCCCGCGTGCCGCCGGCCATCCCCGTGCGGCTGGGCTAACGCAGCGGCACAGCGAAGTTCCCACCAGCTCACCGAACGTGCTTGCTCATAAATTACAGAACAGCTCGCGTTTATCCTGCACATCGCTGCTTATCTTGTAAACTCATCTGCTGTGCTTGCACGAGTAGTTGATTTAACAGCATGTATATTGTTGAACTCGACACATCCAGGACTATAATCAAGCTTTAAAAATACTAGGGATGTTTAGCGACTGGTTTGTGTTCTTAGTCTGCTTTCTAACGTGATTGCAGCACAGATTCGCTTTTGTTTGCTACAGGTCACAGCAAATTTCAATGTTGTACGTAATTACACAGGAGTTTTATCATGAAACTGGCATCTGCTCAATGGCATGAAATGATGAGGTGTTAAAGGAAAAAGTTAATATTCCAAATGTGAAATTACTATGAGTTAATTTTGTAGGGTGAAATCTGGCCGAGGAAGTCTGTGTGTAAGAGGTTCTGGGCAGTGGTGCGCAAGAAGCGTGAGAATAGCAGAGGAAAGCGAGGGAGGCTTTAGAAGAACTGATAAAACCTTTGTGTAGTAGCTTGTACAGCTTGGATGTCTTGTCCTGCTGTTGTGTTTCCCTTTTCAGCAGGGACTGATTTAGTTCATAAACACACCTTGTTTATGTATGTCCTGATTCTCCAGGTGCTGCTTGAAGTATGGTAAAGAAACATAATGATGTTGGTGCTTCTGGGACTTCTGCCAGGCTGTTGTTGGGGCTTTGGGTTTTTTGGGGGTCTCTTTATTTTTAAGGGACATCAGTGCACCTTCCGTCTATCTTTAGCACCAAAAAAGAATGATTTTGTATTCTTCAGTATTTCTGCTATTGAGATGCCTGAGTGTAGTGAGGCAGGAAGATTTCCATCTTTCTGCCTCACTCGTATTGAGGAACTACATTCACTTTCTGAGCTGTCATGGAAAGAAAAGTAACTTGTTTTCAAACAGGGTACAGTGCATTATAGAGTTTTAAATGAACTAATAGACCTTCAGTTGCATTTCTGCTGCAGCTTGACAAAATTATAGCAGGTACAAGAGCTCCGTGGTTATTTACTTGCAAATCCTGTCTAGTGTGAACTTCATTTACGGCTTTCCTGGCAGGTCATACTGCTGTGGTCACAGCTTCTATAATGTTTTGTTGTTATTGCTTGTAAAAAAAAGTCTCACGGAGGGAAATAATAAGCTAAAATAGTCACAGGTAAGCACACACACACGTGCTTGTGCACAAATCCATCACAGCTATTCCCTTCGCAACCATACAGAATTAAACAGTATTTTTATTTCTGAAATAAAGGTGGAATTTCAGCAGAAGGCTGTGTTCTTATTTGCAATGGCACATTACCTGCTATTTGACAAGTGAACTGCTAGATTTCCAAGTTGTGTTGTAACTAGGATCTGCTAACAGAAATCACCTCTTCTCTTTTGTATATATCATGTGTATTCTCCTCTTTCTAGATGATCATGGGAACAGCAATGGCAGTCATGTAAAAATCTTTTTACCGAAGAAGCTGCTTGAATGTCTACCAAAATGTTCAAGTTTACCGAAGGAGAGGCACCGCTGGAACACTAATGAGGTAGTTAAATCTGCTACTCTTAAACATACAAATTTTCTTGATGCTTATGTATTGTTTTTTTTGAGTACGTGCCCTGTTAGTTACAGAATATAAATTCAGTTGCTCTGAAACCTGTTGTTTAAATAATAGAATCATATCAAATGTTAAAAAAGAGCTTTAAACTAGACTTAAGGGCAAATGTGGAAGCTGACTAATGGTACAGTAGGAGTCTGTTGCTCATGTGTGTCACTTGTCTGAGTCAAATTTTGTATCGTCTTATTGACACATTTCAAAATTGTTTCAAATTTGATATTTTTGTAGTATTAAGCAATGTTACCTTGCTATTGAAAATGTATAAAGACTTCAAAAAAACCCCAACCAACCAAAAAAAAAAACAAAAAACAAAAAACCACCACCACCAAACAACCACAAAAACCCAAAACAGTGCATGTTCTTTCTTGCACAGCATTATTCCCTGAAATAACTAACCTAATTTTTGAGCAGTCCGGTTAAGGACAGAAGACACAGAGAATCAGACATTTTATACTGGAATCCAGTTACTCCAAATGCATTAGTTTGCTTATCTCCTGTTAGTCCATACATCACACCTGTGTTCATTGATGTGAAATGAAACTTACATAAAATTCAGGTGTCTGGTGGTCCTAGGTAAAGTTGAGGAACAGTCCAAACTGTCTAAGGTCCCTTGCCATTATTCCTTCTGGGTAGCAAGGCTGGAAGCGTCAGGTGAGTCAGATGAGAGTTCAGCATTCTGGACAGGGGGAAAGGTAACGTTTCTGATAGTGCTTGCTAGCATATTCTAGTTGTGGGCTTGTCTCATGCCTTAATTCTAGATGGATTGTTTGCTAGTAATGGTAAATAATCAGCTGGTATGTTAAACAACAAACAAAAAACACTAGTGCTTTTCTGAATGTCAGGTTTGTCGCAGTCATCTCTCTTACCTCTGAGATCCGTCGCTGTTGTTACCACGCAGTGGGGACAAGGAACTGTTTCTGTGTGTGGTGTGTTGGTCACAATTTCCCTATTGCGTTATTAGAAGGGGAGAGCTTTTATTGTGGACAGAGATTTTTGGCCTTGTTAGGGCAGAGCAAAAAAGCAGAATCTTACACCTAGATAAACTCCTGGAAAACTTGGGTTGTTTATATGGGAAGGGGTAACTTAGCTTAGAGAGTATGTTCCCTCCCCCACCTGGAAGTTTAAATCTGTTCGGTGCTACAAAACTTGAATTTTTCTTAGGGTATAATTGAATAATAATGCTGGACTGCATTTCAGAGTTGGTTCCTAAGGGAATGTATTTCTAATCTGACTACACAGGTGTTCTGAATGTGCTGGAGAAGGCACAAGTTATTACTTATTGAAGGAAAAAGCATGTTTTATAAAGTGGTACTTAAAGAATCTTTGTGTTAGTTTCAAAACCACCAGTGCTGCTTGCAAGGAGTCTCACCACCGGGCAGGTCTGTAGAATCCCAGACTGTCCCAGGGCGGGAGGGAGCCACAAGGATCATCGCGTCCAGCTCCTGGCTACACCCAGGACTGCCTGAAAATTAAAGCCTGCGTCTGAGAGCGTTGTGTTGAACTCCAGCAGGCAGTGCCTCAAGTACCTTACGGATGCCATGGTGCCGCGAGGTTGATGCCCTCCCTTGCTCGGGCTGGGACAAGGCAGTCCTGCCATGGGCTTCCCCAGGTGGGGCAGGGTGCTGGGGGCGTGGGAGGGGATGCGGCCAGGGCTGCGCCCATCTCCCACCCAGAGGCACCTGTCAGCAATGCTTTTTCTGCTGCTTTGTATGGAAATATTTCAAGAAAACCTAAGCGTGGCTTTTATCCGCAGTCGTGTGCCCTTAGAATGAAGTGCAAGCGTTTTCAGCTATCGGGCTGAGCCGGTCTGGAGGGTGTGTGGTACACGTTAACCCGGCGGTAGGGCTCTGCCGAGGATTTTGTCGTCTGCAGATGAGATGCTGCAAACGCGCAGTGCAGAGGTCAAGGAGCAGCTGGGGTTTGCTCTTTCCTCTACCAGGGCATCACCATGGGAACACAGGCAAATAACTCTTTCTGATCACTTTCATCCGTAGACTGAGGATAATGGTCATACGTTGCTGTGGTTGGGTAATTAGGCTGGAGAAGCAATATCCTTTGAGAACTGGATAGGTTGTGGTTGACTTTACATTTACTAAAATAGTGTGGTGAGCAGCAAGGAGTGGAGCATTTAAAAATGCTTAGAACATGTTACTGAGATGTTTGCTTTCAGTCAGATTATGCAGTTTTAACTAAAATGTTTGATGGAAATATATTTCCATATCAAGATGTCATCTCTTCTTAAATCAAGTTTATGGTGTTTTTATATTTCACAGTGAAGGAAGTGTTCCTTCCAATTTAATTTTTTTTCCCAGTGACACAAAATCGTAAGTCTAGCCAAGCCATTTAATTATAGATTTACATTGTTGAGATGCCTGTGAAAGTGTGTGCGCTTTTATTTGTTTTGCTCTGGGGAAGACAGAAAGGGGATTTTCATATGGTTTCTCACATTAGGGCAAGTTAGTTAATTGCCAGAAAATTCTGCAGAGCTGTGTTTGTGAGGGTGCCCTGCTCTTGGGTTTTAGTTGCCATTCGTTCTGACCCGTTTCAGTATTTGTGTAATACAGCTGGCTCTGGTTCCAGGGGGCTGGTGGAGCAAGGGCTTTCCCCAGTGTGGCGCTTGCTGCAGTTGGCTGGGAGGAGCGGTGGCACCTCTGGGCTCCCCTGTCCTGTGCTCCCAGCCGGCGGTGACACCTCTGGGCTCCCCTGTCCTGTGCTCCCCAGGGGAAATCCTCCGAGGGCGCTCGCCTTGAGCCGGGGCTGCGGGAGGGGGCGCGGGGCGGGGCGGGAGCGGTGCTCCGGGGGGTTTCGGGGCGCCTGCCTTTGCCTGGCGCTCGCTGTCACTCTTCTCTCGAGCTGTCCCCTAACAGAGGAGGCAAAGGTCACCGGCTCATTAACTGGTAATCACTTCAGGCAGCGAGAAATGTTGTCTGCAGGAAATTCATCCTGCTGCTTCGTGTAGAACGGTCAGATTATCTAGGAATTGGGAGCTTCCCACACTGTTGTGCTATTTCAGTGACACAAATAGGTGTAGGGGCTGAAGGGTGTTGATGTAACCTTGTCTTTGTACGGTGCTTGCCAAAAACCTGATTGCAGTTTTGAGCAGAGATGCTTTTCATTAATGGAGTTGGCAACCGCAGTCATTAATCATCCTTGTAAACACTTAATGGCACAGTAAAAGAAAGACAAAAAAGTTAAACATCCAAAATGTAAAATATTACTTAGAGCTTCTGTTTATGGCCACATTCTATGTTTACGTTCTCTGCAGGGAAAACCCCAGACTTGCCATGGTAGAAAAAAAAAGTAATACTTGTTAAATGGGCTTAGGCTCTTCTTGAGGGTCAAGCAAGAAATGCCATTTTTTGCTGATGGGGTATTTAACATCCTTTTTGTTATTCAGTTTAGTTTTTAGAAATTTCAGGCTTAGTTATTGCTTGATAATGTGCAACTAAGTGCAATTGCAAAACTTTTTGGATGTTATTTCATGTAGGAGTTCTTTAACTTGCTAAAAAAAAAAAGGCAAATTTGGGACTGAGTATAGCCATTGTATTGTGGTATTTTATGTGCTTCTGCACTGGAAGTGCTTACTGCAGCTGTATGTTTGCATGCATTTGTTTGAACTTTTTAGAGCAGCGTTCCAGTTTTCACCTAGAGAGTTTTATTTGTTGTTATCGTGGAAAGTCAACGTACAACACCGCATTAGTGAATTTCAGTTGCATGCTCATTTATGTCTCTGATTTAGTCTTGCATTTCTGCTTTGCTTGCAAGATAGTGACATTCTTCCTTTCCACTTGACATTGAGTTATTTCTCTTTTTTTTTTTTTTTTTTTCCTCAAAAGTGCAGAGAAGATTCAGAAGGTTTGGAGAATTGCCTGAGGGTTATAAGGGAACCAGACTGACACGGGAAGTGAGTCTTTGAGCATTTGGGCTAGCTATTAGGCTGGCACAGAGTAGGTGTAAGTGGTAGCGTTGTCTGCCACCTGCAACTCAAGTTCCCCTTAAGGCCCCCAGGAAACAGGGGTCAGGCAGCCAGTTACCTCTGTGGCTCTGTCGTCACGAGTTTGTTCATCCACATACTGCTCTGGGTAGTGACGGAGCAGCAGGGCCTATTTCTTGTTTCTTTTTATTTTTGTTTGTTTGTTAATGCTTTTAAGTGCATTTCAGAATTAACATCTCTATATGAAAATGAGAAACACCTATTTGTTTTCGTGTGGCACTGGCCAGTATGATGGACTGTAGCACTTCACTACGTTAGCATACCAGTTCCTACCTTATTTATCGAAGGAGCTTAACGTGTTGCTAATTCATGAGTTTGAGAGCAGGCATATGGCATAAGTGGAACGGGAAGAAAATCTTGGATTACCTGCACCAGAATGAATGCAAAGTTTGATGTTTGAATGTAAACTTTGTAATAATGCATAGGGCTATTTTCATGAAGGCTTCATTGTCACTACTGGTAGAGCAAGGAAGGGATGCTTGGCATCCCGTCTGTGAGACGGCAACACTTGGGGATGCTTTCCCAAGATGGCAAAACTCTGAAAAAGCAACAGTGCTCATTACAACTTCGTGAGGACTGCAGAATTTTTCAGTATATTTTATTTAATGCTTCCCATTAAGCTCCAGTTAATTCAGATATGTTTTGCTTAAGTGCTGAGTTTCCTGAAACAACAGGCTGGCCACTGGAAACGAGCGTTGCAGTTGTAGAGCAGCCAGCACTTACAAAGCTGGAATGCCTTCACTGTCTGCATCAGCCCTGTGATCTCTGAAGAGCAACAAGAATATTTAATTTTGACTAATTGCTTCTGCTGCCCACGTGATCACAGAGTATAACGTCCTGCCGTGATGTTATCAAGTGCTGTTATTAGGAACTTCCCTGCTCCCCGTTCTGCCCGACGGCTGCCCCGCGTCGCTCCGTGCGGAGCGATGTGGGCACGGAGGTCGGGTGAGCGGCTGGGGGCCGGGCAGGGCTCGGAGCCGAGAGCTTAGTGCTGGGCCGGCAGCTGAAACGAGTTCACTTCAGCTTTCGGGAGTAAACCAGGAAGTATCTGGGTGAGGACAAACTGCTTGCTGTGTGCTGGACCAGCCAGAGCATCCACGAGGCCCGAAGGCTGCGGTCACGCGTCCCTTGGCCGCGGGCGGCGTTAGGCCGGCTCGCCTCTGCCCGATGAAATCCTCGCGCTACCGGCTGTTGGTAGAGCTCACCGTGCTTCCGAGTGTGCAGCCCCCCTCTTGGCTTAGGCGCAGAAATGTAAGAAAAAACACTTCATTTGAAGGAGAAAAAGGTCTGAACGTGAAATCGGAGGGAAATGCTTTTACACGCTCATTAGAGCAGAATTGGGCACAAGCTGTGTGTGTACCTGCCCGGCGCAGCCTAGCGCGTGGGGGCGGTTTTTCTCACTGTGTGTGTGCTTATGATTTGAGGCTGATCAGTGAAAGAGACAGAAATTTGTTTAACAGAAGCACTTCATTATGGGTTTATTTTGTGAAATTAATGAAATTCTGTGCTTTGCCTAATATACAAAGCAGGAAATCTGCTATTGGCTTTGCTTTTGCAGTTTCTCAGTCATGTTTACATAATTAGTAAGCGTTGTGTGCAGGCTCAGTGATTGAGCAGAACTGAAAGGTTATCGTTCTCAGGAATTTTAACAAAAGCCAAGTAATGCCTGTTACGCTCTTTGTGCTGTAGCAGAGAAAGATTCCTTGTCTTCCTCTTGGGAAAATCTGACTTTTTCCTTCCTTTTAGATGAATGTTAGGGCCAACGTTGGAATAGTCTAAGTCTTAAAAAAAAAAAAAAATGGCTGATGTTGCAGTGTTGTGCAGTTAATGTATTGGAGACCTGGGACCAAACTGAATCCTGTAAAGCATAGCAAATGGATGAAAACGTATTGTTTTGGATATTGTGTTGTCCTCCTCTTTTTATTCCAAGTTAGTTTGATTGAACGAATTAACTTTTTTACGTTTATTGGTAACTAAATAAAAAAATAAAACATAATTTAAACATACTCTAGCAATTGGTTTGTATTTAACATTCATGTGAGCATGTGTTTGTAGACAGGCTTTGCTGTGAATGCCTGCCTACTACTGTATGTAGAGATACAACTGCGTGGATTTGGTTTGTCCAGGAAGCGGTTTTACTGTTTCATATGCTACATGAATGGACAGAAAAGATCCGTGCTCATCTGAGGTAAAAGAATGAAACCTCCCAGCAAACCTTAAGTGACTATTTCAAATGGAAGGGACTTCGCTTTTCATTTATTTTTCATGGAAGCTTATTAGATTTTTTTAAATCTGGTTTCACTAAATTTCAGATAAAGTGAGTCATGCGTCAAAAGAGAATTGTGGACTTTGGATCACAAGTTCTGAGTGTGGCATATCCTACATCAGCAGCTGCTGATGGGCCCCGGAGAGGTTTAAGGAACAGTGCTGAAGACAGATGAGTAATTTTGCTGATTGAAAAATGAGTTTAGAAGGTGAAAACTAGAGTGATTTATATGAACAGAGTTGTAGCGTATTGGACCATTCATCTGGTTTTGCTTTTTTTTTGCATTGCTGTTGCAATGCTTGAAAAACATTCCTCTGAAGAAGCGTAATTCTGCAGCCTGATATAAAAAAGGGGTATAACATCTGAGATTGCAGTCGCTGTCTTCAAGAGCAAAGTTACAAGTAACAAATTTGGTTCCTTGGGTTATCGATGCCAGTGAAGGTGCTGTACTTGCGAGTTCCATGTTCTGAAACACCAGTACGACTTGTCTATACTATGTAAATTACTTTCTTAACGTGCTGCCTTTTGCCAAATACTGTTCTAGTTGGCTTCCAGGTAGCTTAGGTTTTAAAGGTCCGACTTTGGCCCCACGCAGCCTAGAGCCCTGGTGTAGACCAAGACCTGCTTCAGTTGGTGGGTCTGCCGTTGCGTTGCCTTTTGCTGTAGAGAAAGCGTTGGAAGCTGGCCTCCAGGCATAAGGGATCTCCTTTTAAAGACTATTTTGAGGGTGTCCCCTGTTGGCAAAGGAGCCTGAAACCATTTTAAGATTACTTTGCTTTAGAGCTATGGGGACAATCATGTCTGCTTAAGCTTCTTTCAAAAAATAAAAAATATGTATATATATACATAGGTAGGCTAGGTATAAACCTTCTAATACGAGGGTAGTGAAACTTGGGGAAGCTGCAGGACAGAAGAGCAGCACGGCTGGGAAGCCAGCTGGTCCTCCGCTGCGCCTGGCTTGGGCGGGCTGGGCGCGGGGCAGGGCTGGGGAGCCTGCGGGCGCAGCGGGGTGCGGGGGCTGTCCCTCCTGGGACATGGTGCTGAAAAAGCATGCTGAGTCGGGGGAGAGATGCTGAGCCCTCCTGTGCTCAGAGCACCTGTAGGTGATTAAAAACTGGTGCTGGGAGAAAGAGAAAAGCATCGGGAAGATAACCAAATACACAGCGCTTTGCCTTTTTGTGCCGAGGCATCAGAGCTAAGCTGTTTTGTCTCGTTCTTAGGACTGTTGTCCCGTTTGTGCTAGAGGTAAATTTTTTACATGGGTGCTGCTTAATGTCAGAACTGTGGTTTTCTGTGGCTTTCAGCCTCCTGGTTTGGATTATCTTTTATCTAATAAGGCTGTAAGAATTAATGAAAGCTTTCTTTGCGTTTATAGCAGGTCCCTTGACTCTTTCGTGTGATTAATTTGATGCTCAGTATGAAGGTAATGTCCTGTTACAGGCTTTGTTTACATCAGTTGTATTTAACTTGGCACCTTCTGTACCCAGCTGTTGCTATTTCATGTAATCCGTAGGCATTCAGTGTTTGAGATCTCCCCTGCTATGAAGGACAGCTGAAACTTGCCAACTAGGTCAAGATATTTGAGGTTATGGGAAGTAGAGTGGCAGAAGCACAAAGCAAATGATGACATAAACTTTGTTTCTGTGAAATAAAAACGAAAACATGCAACAAAAGTGCCTTTTGTCCAGACACTGAAAACTGACCAGTGAAGTATAGCTATTTATTTTCTCCACTGTAAGGAGTTTCCTTATTATAGGATTTCGGTCTGTCACTCAGCCTGGCATTCTTAAAAGCTTGGGCTCCTCAGTGTAGTTATTGCCAGATAAAAGTGAAAAAATAATCATTCTTTTGATGATGGGAGCTAACCTATAAAGGATGAATCCAGCACAGAAATCTCAAAAAAGCAAAGAATTGTTTCAGTCCCCAACTAGAAATTCATACAAATGCAAAGCTGATTAGCCGTCATGGCTGGATTTAAATTTGCACATCAAGTTCTGGGTTCTCTGTTGTTTTTTTTTTTTGTTGTTTTTCTTTGTTTCTTTGTGTCTTTGTTTTTCCCCTGGAGATGATTCCCAGCAGAGGGAGTAGTACGGGAGAGTAGAGCTTGCAGTCAAAGGACAGGTTTCTGTATGAGGAGCTGCGGCACCACTGTCACAGGCTTGTCATCGATCCCAGATGGTTTTGGCTGTTCTACGTTGTATGGGTGGCATTTGGATTCAGCAATTCTAACTGTTAGGTGTGTATGGCTGCTGTCTATATTGCCACATGGCTTATATGCTTCCCTAGCTAGCGGGTATAGGGGTTTTAAGCCCCTCCTTAGTTTAGTAATACAGATGTGGTAGTTTATGCAAAAATCAGTTGATCGATCATTTGAAGATCCTGCACACCATGCAAAAAAATAGCAAAGGGTAGAGCACCTTGTATGTCCCACATGGAAAACATCCCGTGCTCTAAGATAAGTGATAGCGAAGTCCTGGGACCGGATCAGTGAGTGTTCATTTGAACTGCATGCTCTGCCTCTCAGGAGTATGCAGCGGGTGTAGTTCGCAAAGTCCCCTGAACTCTCCTGCTAAAGCCAGGTTGTGTGCGCTGTGGTTTTTTTATGCCACGTTAATTTGAAATGACTAAGAAGTGCTGTGTAACTGAGTTCCGTAATGTGGATGGGTTTTGGCAGCAGTTTCTTGTACTAAAATACTCCAAGAAGTCAGTGACCAACTGAATGAATGCCCTGGTTCTCCCTTCCTTTGAATGCCGCCTTCTTTCAAATTGTTATATCACCAAACTTAAACACGTATGTGGTGGTCTCGTGTCTTCTTAGCCTTTACGTGACAAGACTGGGGAACGCGCTGCTGAGATGTTCGTGCGCCAAGATTCGTGGTCGCATCAGGAGAGGAACAGCTGCTTGGTCAACTGCTTAGTGTTGTTCAATGTCAGAAGCTCAGAGGAGCTGTCGTGCAAAAGGTGGTCGCTTCACTGTGTCAGCCAAGTTTAAGTTCTTCGGCTAAAAGCATGTTGTGTAGGCAGCCATGGCTTAGCAGCAACGAATGCTGCTCGGCCATCTCTTCTTACCTGTAAGAGTGAGCTCTAAATCCCTTGTCTGTTGTGTACTTAACACAATTAGAAATAGTGGTATCACAGGGTGCTTGCTCCAGGAATGTGGGAAATCGTGTTGGGATATTACATAAACCTAGTCTGCATTTCCTAGCTTGCGTCTTCTGTTGGGGTTCTTCCTCTTTGTGGTATTGGACTACTCTGAAATGTACTATCAGGAAACACAGAATCCAGCATAGTGGGAGTAAAAAGTTGGAGTTATGTAGTAAGCAAGCCATTCCTCAAATATAAGAGATTTAGAGTGCATTAATTTAATTATTATTTAGGTGTTTGTGTACAGGAACACACATGGTAGCTGTAGGTACTGCTGCATCACATATTTGGATCTCCAGCTGGCCCAGCACTGGGTAAAATACTGACTAGTGTGTTATGTGAGCTGTGCTTTGAACTGCATTTTACAAGGAAAATGTTCTAACAAAGTCAATTTACAAAGTCAATTTAAATGCCTCTTTGCTGGGGACTGGCATACATAAACACAAATGAATTGGTTCACTTGTCAAATGAATGGAAACTGAGGCTATTACATTTTGTAAGTGATTGAAATCCTGTCTTTTCAGTCTCATGTTCAGTACTTCCAAGTGTGACTTACGCACTTAGAAGAGAAATCAAGGAATCTAGGAGAAAAAGGAAAACTAGACATGAAGGAAAAATTAGTACAAGTGAAGCTTTTATACAAGGGTAGTATTAAAGAAAAGGACTGAGCAAAACAAATTTGTTTTCCGCATAAAGTGTGATGATCATTGGGGCGTTGCGGGGAACAAAATTCCATCTGGGGGAAGAGGGGGAAAAATCTCTTGCAGCAAGGGAGAAGTTGAGAAAAGAAAGTCTTTGCACTCATTCCTTTGAAATCAGCCTCTGTAACCAGTTGTTTACAACCACGGCTGAGGATCATGAAAACAGGAGCAGGGAAGCATTTGCTGGCTGGTAGACGACAGAGGTGAGTTAGCAAAATGCTGCGGGCATTGTAGTGCTTTGTGTCTGCCTTGGGTTTAATGCCGAGGGATGTGAGGGCGGTGGGTGACCTAGTGGTGTTTGGCTGCTGTTTAAAAACAGTTACTTGAAATACTTTGGCGCCAAAGTTTGTATTTACAACTAAGAAATGGCGATAGGGGAAACAGCCCTGGTTAATTTACCGATGTCTGCAGTAATTCGTTAATAGGGGACAGTTAAAGAAGGAGCAGGAATAAATCACAAGTTCCACAGAACTAAAAAGGCACAATGACATTCTCACAAAAGAGGGTTTTCAAACTAAGCTATTACTTTTCTGTCCCTTGAATAATTTCTTCTTTTTTTTTTTTATAAGTGGGTCTCCTTTTTTCTTTTTCATCATAAAAGATATCAGGAAGAGAGGGAAGGGGGAAAAATAGCCTGTTCTAGCACAAAGTTCAAGGAAAATGCTTTATACCTGTTACCTTGGTTAGTTTCTTTCAGCCTTTCGTAATGGGTACTAGTAGCTTTCAAAATCACTTCAGGAACCTAAGCCAGCTGCTGTCCCGCAGGCGAGATGCTGGGCGTCCTCACCTGGCTGCACGCAGCTCTCTGGGTTTCGTTTCCGCGGTGGTGTGGCTTTTGTTTTTTTTTTTTCTAACCTTTGAGGAATTTCTGAGATATGAGGTCTTTCTGTTAATACAATTTGTGTTAATGCCTTCTGGATTTAATTAGCTGCTGAGTCATTGAAAACCTGTATCTTTGTTGTTAAATTATTTGTAAGTTGATTTGTTCCTGACTCGCATTACTCCAAAATGAGGTTGTCTTAAAAATCTGCAGCTTAAATTGTGGTTAAAAGATCCAGCCTTGGCACACGGACGAGATAAGAAAGGGAAGGCTGACTTTTTGGTTCATAAAAACGTCTAGTTTTTTTCTTGTTGTACTTTCAACAGTGCTCCTCATTAACATTTTACCACACATTAAATTTTTACTTCTCTTTTGGCGCCTGGCCGTAGGCTGCTGGGAAGCGCTCTGCGCCCAGATGCGTGCAGTCAGGTGCCTCCGCGTGCCTTTTCTGTCCTGAACGTCCGCAGGAGCGGCGGGCGGCTCTGCCGGCTGGAGGAGGCCGAGCCAGGCTCCGGGGGAAGGAGGTGCTGGCGGGGCTGCTCCCTGCGTGCTCCCTGCAGCCCGTGCCAGAGGCTCCCTTCTGCCCAAAGCAGCCCAAGGGCAGCGCGGCACTTGCTGTGCCACTTGGGTGCTCGGGGGGGGGGGAGGCAGGAGGGGGGGCGTCAGCCTCCTTAGAAGCCTGCTTACTGCTTCCTCTGAGCTGCAGGGTCTCCTGGGCGTCCTTCCGCGAAGAAGCTCTGACACCTGTCCGATCTAACGTTCGGGTGGTGCGGAACTGTACTGTGGCAAGAGAAAAATCAGATGTTAATTGGGAAAGAGAAAAGGCTTCGGTGGATTATTTTAACTGCCAAGAATTGGAACTGATAAACACTGAAATTAACGGGACTTAGTTGTAACTCCAACATGTAGATTGCTCTAGCTGGAAAGTTTACTAGGTACGGCTAATGAAGGGGATATTAAAAATAGAGAACTGGCTGCTTTCTCCGTCAGGTTCTTAACTAAGATGCGTGTAAAGTGAGAATGATGCGGAAAGATGTAACGTGTTTTCTGGAAAACTGCACAGGCAAACGAGATCAGTGCATACCCTTCAACTTCGAATATGCTGGTTTTCTATCATTGGTGGCTTCTTTACTTTATGAAGATAAAGTTTTGTGGGGTTTGTTTGTTTCTTTGTTTCAAACGTGAAGCTATTTTCGTTCAGATGAGAGATTCCTGAAGCTTAATGTCTTGAGAGGCAGGCCGGAGAGGAATGCAGAAACGAGAAGGGATATAGTGCCCTTGGTGGGTGTCTGTCTTTTAAAGCTATCTGATGTAAATATTACACACTCTGCATAAATTTGGTAAGATAATTGGCTGTATCTTGCTCGAAAATGGGTAGGAAGATTTTTTTATAGCTTCTGTGTAATTGAAATTCTAGCGGGCAAGGCCTTTGTCTTGGTAACCACATTTGAATTACTTTTTTATCGTAGCGTTAAACTGATACGTTATGATGTTAGTGGTTCAGTGTAGGTATGTGTCAATAACTACAATATTTCCAGTTTCAAGAGTTTCCTTTATTCACTGAAAATGAGCATATAACACTTACCTAAAAACAGATGTTCTGAAAGCGGCAGTGACGCCCGTTGCACTGCTGTGTCCCTGAATGGCCGGCTCCCTGACGGCAGCAGCGGAGCAGGGCCGCTTCCTCCATGCATCGCGCCTCACGCGCTGGGTTACGCGATGGCTTAGTGATGCTAATTCCACCCGGAGCTCTGGAAATGCATTTTGTATAGAAACAAGTGCGCCAAGAGCGTGCTTGAGTGGAAAGATTTTTATGAGCCAAAATGTGGTGAAAGTACGAGCCGATCTCCGTAGCGAGCGTGGTTGTGGTGGCAGGAGGTCCGGTGCACCAGGCACCCCCACTGGACCGGTAGAGCTGGGTCAGCTGCATTGTGTTGTTTGTCAATTTCAAGAACTTTGATTTGATTTCGTGAAAGGTATTAGTTTTACTTACTGAAGCTCCTTTGTTTTGCAGAGATCTTGCTGCAGACGTCCTTTTGGATTTCTTTTTAATAATGTGTGACCCTTCACCTTTGATCCCTTGACCTGCATTACTTTGGTAATCATTTCATTTTTTAATTTCATTTCATTTTTAATTTTGGTGTGCAAGCTGTAACGTTTCATCATTTTAAACTGTAGCATTCTTTGACCTCCCCAAGTATATATTTTTTTTCTACGAAGATGTGTAATGTTGGCTTTTCTGGAATAAAAAATAGTTGTTGTAAGAGAAAATAAAGTATGTATTTCTCATTGTTTTTTGCTTCTTTTAAGTTTAACACTGTGTATTTTTCCTGTATAGCACATTACTCTTTTGACCTGTGTTCTCCCAATACCTAGTCTAATTTATTTTGATATTTCTGTACATCTTTGGTTTTAATTTGCATTTCTCTACAGTTCTTTTGGTCAGTAAAACATATATGATGTTTACTGTGTTTCTTTTTTTTTTCTGCACATGTCATGTTTTCGTAGCTCAAAGTAATCTTGGGAGTATTTAAGATTCTCTTATGAATAAAAAATATTCTTTAAATTTTTGTTCCATGTCCTGAAGATAACTGTTCTTAACCATCAACTTAAAACTGATAGCTGTTTTAATAAAAGATTAGACTTCAGACCATCCTTGGGAAGCGAAAATCTCCATTGAAGCCCAATTTACTTTTATTTTTACGTTATTGAAGCCAAAAGGAAAGTTATCAATGCTGTGAGACTGTAAGGCATGGATATGCTTAAAGAAGCAGAATTGTGTGTACATGCAGGAAAATCCCCAAAGTTTAGTAGCCATTTCTTCCCTTGTTCTATTGAGAGGATACTGGCATATAAGACACAAGCTATTGCTTTTGGACAGATTCTATATTTATCTTGTAAATGATAATATGAAACCTACTGAGCATGGCCCACTGAAGCACAGATTATTTTTTAAGTGTCTCATTATTTTATTCTCTAACATTTAATGCTGAAGTTTTAATTGCACACAGCTGAAGCTGCTAAATGAGCACTGAAATGGATTTAGGTCTTCTCTGAGCCTTGTTGATGCTTATAAAAGTTTATATCTTTCATTAGAACTGCAAATTAAAATTAGGGTTGTAGTGAGCTGTTCACAGGAGATCTGTATTACCAGCAAGCTCCTCGGACTTTACATGGCCGCTGCCAGCATATATTCTTTTTTGGGCGGTGCTTGAAGCACATCTGAACATCCTCTTGCTGATATTTTCCCCTAGATAAACAGAGGCTGTAGCAAGCATCCCTTCAGTGTTTTGAGAAGCACTTCCATGATTTCAGCTTCTTGAGTCTGAGAAGTGAAAATGAATTAAGTTCACTTCTTTCAGCAAGGGCTTGCTGCTCGTCTGCGTTCACGTACCGTCAGCCACGTACCTGTGCAGTCACAGTTCTGCTCGCTCCTTCCTGGAAGCGCTGCAAAGCCAGGACCGCCGAGACTGAGCTGCCTGGTCATACCTGCGGGCCCTCAGCAGGCCGGGCGAGCTGAGACCCAGTTAGCCTTACCCGTGAGGAAAAAACTCGTAAAAGGTGGTAGGGATGCACAGGCATCACCAGAACCTGTTAGAGAAGCATCTTTTTGGAGAGGAGTCCAGAGTCTGAGGAAAAAGCTATTTCTGATACTGATCTTTGCATTTAAACAGCATCATCGTTTTTAAAATCATACAAAACTTCATCTTATTTGCACAATCACCTGTCAAAATAATGTGGCATTTGAAAACAGTGTTCAGGAAGTCTGCTCACCAGTATTTCTCGTGTGTTGATGTACCTGTTTGTCTTTGACCCAACAAGTAGGAGCTGAAATGGAAAATCACAGCCTAGATCGCTGTTTGAAGTGTCTGGGTTCTTTTCTTGTTTTCCTGTCCTGTTCCAAATTTTCCCTGTAATAGTTTTTGTAGGCCCAGAGTCATCAATTCTGTCATACAAGGCTGCTACTCCTACAGCGAGCGTTTTTCGGATAGCTGGGATTTGGCTTTTACTCTGGTTTTACCACTGCCTGTCAGACTGAGAAGTATTATCCTCCGAAACCATCTCAAGCTATTTCTCAAGTCTTCAGAACACAGAACAGGGTTTTTAAAACTCTGCGGAAAAATATTTATTTTTGCCCAAGAAAACTCCTTGAAGATCATTTCTCTTTTCCTCATAATGTGTATTTTATATCAGCCACAGTTAGATGTGAATGCCCTGACTTTCTAGGCAGGCAGTTTTTAGAAACCCTCAGGTAGTTAGGCATCTGGTAGCCGAAGGGAGTCTTGCTTCCACTCAGTAGAGAGCTGGTTTTAAGCTGTCTCCTGGTAAAGTGAAAAACAAGTGATGAAATAAAAATGTCTGATGTCGGGAATTGGAATCGGTTATATAAAAGCATACGAAGCTAACAGATGGCTGGAAAGGGCTAGGTGCCTTGTTTCAGGAGAAGGCAGTGCCACGTCCGCCTCACTTCCTCCCGTAAGGTAAGCGCTCTTAGCTGTTGAAATGTGCTTAAGTTCATCCACAAAGCTCTTCTGCAACAGGATGATGCCTGCTGTTTTTTCATTATGTTTCTGAGTATTGTTAGATGCAGAGTTACTCAGTCAGTGCTATTTTCTGTGATAATGGGAAAATTTGGGTCGATTGCTATTTTTGTAGCATAACAAATAGTACCTCAGAAGTTTGCCTTGCATTGTTTCAAACACTTGAAACGTTTCCTTTGGATCTTAAATGAGCGTCTCTGAGATGTAGTAACAACAGATGCAATTCAGTGTTTATGTGGAGGAGATGAGATGTTGACATGTCAGTAGGAGCTGCCACTGGTAGAAGGTTTAAGCATTCAGCTCAGTGCTGATACCGACATTTAAAATTCAGCCTTAAGAATTGTTTCCAGTTTCCTGTATAAACAGGAATAAAGGTTTGTGTAAAATAAATAAATAAAAATGCTACCTGTCATTACAAGACCGTTACCATTTGCCTTACCTTGAAATTTTTCTTCAGGTTTCTGCTGTACTGTTAATGGATGATAGTAAATGGTGTCAGCATTGGCCATTGTGTAGCTATAGGTTACAGAACTTGATTCACTTTACTGAGCTTGTTTTTTAACTGAACAGGGAACAAAATACGTGTTCTAATCAAATACTTGATCCAAAAACTACATAAATACTACAAATGTTAGTAAAGCAAAAAAAAAAAAAAATTATCTAGAGAGTTATACTTAAATATTAGGAGAATACTCTTTTGAAAGAATTGTTTCTGTTTATGAGGTTTTCCTGCTACTCAAAACTAAAATATTGATAACATTCATTCCTGAAACAGCTCTTCATATTGAAATTCATGCAATATCTTCTACTGCTGTATGCTTTTATATGCTAACTTTAACATAAGGCTAAATGGCTGAAATGAAATACCTTGCACATTTACTAGATTTAGAACACTGCATATCTTGCATTTCAGGTAATGCAGCTGAGGTAGAATTAACCTAATCTCCTTTATTCAATCTATTAGACATACTTGTGTATCACTCATATGCTTGTGCTGTTCATTTAATAAAATATACATAGGCAACAGACAAATTGCTCACTTCAGTTTGGACTACTTTAAAAAACAGTTGTATCAGTCAACACAAGCAAACGTGCTTTTTTCTATTAATAATAAAACTCATCCAAGCATGCAATATAAAAAAAATGCATAGCATGGATATGTATATATATTTTTAACTAAGTATCTGAGGAAAAACAGCTCTCTGTACAGGATGTCTCCATGTTAAACTTGACAAATAGGAAGCCATCTCCTACTACTGTGTTTTAGGGATGACCTCCTTTAGCCAAGGGTGCTGTTGCTCCTGTGCTTGGAAGGGAACAGGACTTCTCCCTGTTCAGAGGAAAGCCCAAAAGATGTACAAGTGGGAAGTGGAGGCTACTTGGGCCTCGTGTGCGGCTGCACCACACGGTTGGACCGGCTGCCACGTGAGGACCAGTGTGCTGGCAGCCTGCTTCCCAGGGCGTTTCGCTGGGGGCGGAGGTAAATTCCCCAGGTCTCTCTCTGCTTGCTGCTCTGCGTGTATATTGTTTTGAAAAGTACTGAAAGAATTTAATTACTACTATTGCTTTCATCTCTGAATTCTTGAAATGCATTAAGGTCTTTGATCGCTGAATTGGTAAGCTGGTGCCATTGGGCAGCCTTCCATGACTCGGTTCTGTGCTTCTGTTCATTCTCTGCTTGCAGAAATAGAACTCCTATGCCAGTCAAAATGCAATATTTTGCTTTCCGTATGTACTTGAGCTAGGGTTCTTTGTCTTTCCTTTGCTCTTAGCTGTAGATCTTGGGTGAGAACATGTTCGGTGATCAAAATGTGTTTTTATTTCTCCTTTAGGTTTGGCTTATCTGCTTTTCAGCTCTTCTAGACATTGAAAATTCCAGTTTGTTTTTATTTTCTTTGGATTCCTTCACACAAGACAGAAGTGAATTCAGCACGGATTATTGGGGGGAGAGCCTTGTCTGAGAATAAGGATAATTGCGGTCTCTGGCTGTGCCACAGATGTACTGATGATTTCTTTTAAGTCATTCACCTGCACTGTATCTGTTTCCTCAGCTGTAAAATATGGGTAATTACCTCCTTTGTAAAATATTATGGGGTCTACGGGTAATTATATGAATGAAGTGCTAATTACAGTGATTATTACTTGGACCTAGTCTAGATCTGGGTGATGTTCCTGTTGTGCTGAACGTATGAAACAAACACTACAACTTTCCTGTCCTAATTCTTTGCAATGGACTTGGAACAGGAAGGTGCTCCACTGCTCAAAAATTCCCCAGGAGTAGTGCTACCTATGTTTCACCCAAGTCAATCTGTTAATGTCCCGTCTTCCTTTATCGTGCATTATTAGCGCAGGAGTAGGCTGATGAGATGCTAAGAAATTATTAATTCAGTAGTTGGATCTACATGTGGTTCGACAACAAGTGTTCGTGCTTCTGGCATTTGCTTTGTCTCTTGGAGAAGCAGAAGGCGACGGATTTCGAACAGTACTCGTCAGGATATCATCCGACTGGGTTTGGGCCAGTCTGCACACCACCTTATGGCCTCAGTTTCTTTGAAGAGCTGACCTTGATGCAAATAAAGGTGTCCCTCAAGATGCAGGTTTTTTTCCCCTGTAGAAGGCTAAAGCTTGGAAGATTTTGCTATGTAGAATTTTATTTGCCTTTCTCTTCTACGTGTATTTAGGACACATTTTCTTTGTGTTTGGGAATAGCTTTCCTATCTACTAAGCCAGGTGGAATAGTGCAGGGAGAAAAGATGTTCTTTAAGGTACACATGGAGTGTTCTCATCCAGAAAAAAATGCTGTTGCTGCCAGGGATTATGCTGCAGTTTGACAGTAGTAATAATGAGTAATGTCTTATATCAGTTAATAACGAGAGGCTCCAACCCAACATAAGCCTTCCCCTGAATGGAAATTTCGTAGCACGATAACAGAAAACAAGTTCTTGGCTTCTCTTTTTTTACTGTAGCCCCTGCGTGTGCTTTTCTGCCTTCCAGGGCTGTTGTGTTGGGCATTTCTGGGTTCTCCAGGATGGATTTCAGGCTTTTACGTCTGCATGCTCATTTTCCATGAACTTTGAGCTTTCTTTGTCTTGAAACACCTGTTGTAGATCTCAGTAATGTCTCCAGACATAGAGATTTGGTAGCAAGCTAGAGGTAATATGATAAGCAGCTTTTCCTTTCTCACAGTTTCATGATTGCAGTAAAATTTTGGCCTTCAGGAGAAGGATTTAGTTACTGTCCAGTAACAAATACTATGAAAAGGCTTTACAGGAATGTTAAGGCAATTTTTAATTAACGTTAACTTTAGCATGACTTCTGCTTCACCCTTGTGTGGGACTGTATTTATCCTTAAAGCAGCTCTTCTCACTCATTCACAAATACTGTTTCATTGCTATCATTTCTTTTTGTTGCGGCTCAGATGTAAGGACTGATGGGGTAAAATCAGGTCGTGGGATGTATCAGCTGGCAAAAATCTAGGCAGGCTGGAGAAGATAATGTTAGCAATAGTCTTCCAATTGAGTTTTTGATCAAATACAATGGCAGGTTTTAAAAAAAATAAAGTCAAACCGAAGGGATTGCTGTATAGCCACTGTCTGTAATTACTGGGCACGTGTTTTTCTGTGACCAAATATTCACGTGCTTCAGTGACAGGTATCGGTGTGATTCCAAATAGGTAAGTGTAAAGTCATTAAGAAATAACAAGTTTGTGAAAATAACCTACCTTATTAGCTGAAAATAGAGGAAAATGAGGAAATATCCTTCCCACAGTCACTCTTACCTTGCTTTAAAGTGTCTAAAATATCAGATAGTTTTCTGTTACTCTGTTTTTCCTCCTTTGTGTGCGACAGTGTTCATCGCTTAAGCAAATATTCATGTCAGATTACTTGATTTTAAAATCCTATGTTTATTTGGGAAACCAAATGCCTGGTTCGTTCCTGTAGAAGCATCATTTATTAAGACTAATTAATTTAGTGTCAAATGCCTCAAAAGTGGATAAGGCCATATAAACATTCTTACGATAGATAGTGCAAGTGCATTGATCTGTGCGCGTTCTGCGAGTCCTGTACGGTGAGGCACAGTAAGTTACTGCCTAATCTAGAGGATAATCAATAATTCAGATTTGAGATTTACTCAGTTCTCATTTTAAACTGTTCTCGCAGAAAGCGGAAAGGTGTACTATACCTGCCGAGATTCTGTATCTTAATAACAGTGTTAATACTGTTTAGCAGTAGGTGTAAACTTGGACCGTTTTTCTAAAACTTAAACACTTGATCACATTAAGTCTTCCTGAAGTCTTCCTCTTAAAAATTAGTGAACTCTCTGATTTTTATTGCAGTGGCAAAATGTTACATAAAATCACTGTAGCTTACGATAAACACGTTTTCAAGTACCCGAATTAAAATGTGGAGACACCGTGAAAAGGAGAGCGTTAAAGGACGTGTGATACCAAGATAACTTCGTACCAACTACTCGGCTTTTCAGAGCAGATGTTTAAATATCAGCATAACCGGTTTCGGCAGCGGTTGCAGACCTCGCTGAACAGTCAGGGTGGCAGCTCCGCTCGCCGGCGCTGGCTCGCAGCCGGCTGCCCGCGGCTGGTGGGGGAGCCCCGGCCCCGCTGCCAGCTGCCCCCGGCTCTGCACGGCCGCGGAATCCCCACAGGAGGGTGCTGCGAAGGCACGAACGTGCGGATCGCGCAGGAAGATCGGTGTCTCGGAGGAGAGGATTGTGTTATAGGCGAGCAAAAGCTACGTTGTTCCAGTAAGTGCCGTGCATTAGCTGTCTGCTGGGAACGATCGAGAGAGAAACTCAGCGTTCGTGCTTGTTTGCAGCATCGCTGCTGCTCGTGCCGGCGGGCGCAGCGCGGAGCCGGTGAGCGCTGGTTCCCGCGTGGAGGTGTAGGGGCCGCGTACAGGCCGCGAGGAAGGGCTGTGCTTGGGCGGCTTAGCACCGAGTGAGCAGTAATCGGCAAAGTACCCCTCTGTTCCGCGCCCCCCCTTACAGCGATTATTGGGATCTTTCACGGTGAGACTCGTCAGCGGCCGTAAGGTCTCCCATTTTGTCACCAACAAACCTTGTAACTGCTCGTCTTCTTTCCCATCCGTTTATAGAATATTCAGTCCACATAAGCTGTAAAATCCATTTAGTTCTAAGTAGAACCCCTAACTTCTTTGCTAAAATACTTTTGTAAATTAGACAACTTCATTTAGCGTGATCAGTAGGGCTGGCTAAAAGTAATGGAAGCTCTCTTCTTAGCTGTACAAATTTTCTTTAAAATGATTTAGATGAATAGTATATGCTTGTTCCAAAACCTTATACTTCAACAAAGCCAATTAAATAGCATTTCCCATATCCTGCTTTCTAGGTTCTGCTGCTAGGTTGCTGCTTCCGACAGAAAAGAAATATGATCGTTTAGAAAGAAAAACACAACTAAACAAAAAGCAACAGAAATCCAGGGGGAGTTAGGGACAGTTCTCATTTACCTCTCATTTCCAGTCTTCTCCCTCCCCCCCTTGCTTCCTTCTGTTTTTCACATTTTCTTTAAAGCTTTTTAAACAGAGGTTTATAACTAAAAGAGAGATTTATTTTTAGGAAGACCACTGAAATAAATTGGGGGATTAAATCTGTTTTTCTTACACAGAGTATGGATATTCTGATCCTTTCTTTTAATGGCAATGAGATGAAACTGATAAAGCTTTATTCTTTTTTTTTTTCCCCTTGATCTACTAGTCATTAAATAAGAATACATCGTTCCTAAACTTGGCAACAGAAATCCATGTATGTTCTATGCAGGTCCCTAAGAGAATTCACTAATGGCCTTGTTAGCATTAGTAGACATGCCTTTTTTTTTTTAACAAGATTTTGAGATGTCACATTTTTGGATGGAAGGTTGTGTTCAGCAGATAGAATACTTTATATTGCCGTGGTTTTTTTGGCACTACTATTAAATTGCATCATCTAAATCTTTTGATGGGACATAACCATGAAGCTCACCTAATGAATAATGCTGAAGGGTGGTGCCTGGTAGCAGTGTTTAAGCTTTGCCTCATAGCAGGAATAAAATTGAGTGGTTCTCGTATGTTTATATACGTTAAATTGGCCACATGTTATTGCAAATAGGCTTGGATTTTGATTTTGTAAAATTAGATTTCTGTTTCACAGAGGAACTGTGGCTCAGCAGTAACTAACTGTAGTTCTGTCATCGTGGTTTCAAAGTAGCCTGTATTTGGACCTTAGAAAATAAGCACGAAGTCTTACGCAGATCAGCTCTCACCTGCATCACCTCTTTGTCCTTTAACCAATGTTGCTTCCAGTAGCTGCTGTTCAACATAGTTGTTAAGACCTTGGTGTATTCTGTAGGATCTCTTCGAACTGCAGTCTTAAACAAAAAACAAAAATTTTAAGCATGTAACATGCTAAACAGAATAATATTCTGTGAAAATATTTTACCAGGAAATCTGGGGCAAGAGCTGTCTTCTAGAGAAAGCCTATTTGGCTTGGCAGCAAAAAGGCTTTGGAAGGAGTTCTTTGGGAGACATAATTGAAAGACTTTTTCAAATGTATGTGTGTGTTTTTTTCTCGATTTATGGGTAATTTTAAGAAATCCGTCCTTCCTTAAATTGATTACCTCTCAACATCAGAACTCTTTGGCTTTAAATACCAGTTAAGCTGCTACTGTGCAGATTTGACTTTGCCTTGCTGTTAAATGTAAAACAGTTTTTAATCTTCGCATTTAGATGTTTTAATAGAAAGTAAATGTTTATCTTGCTTTGCTGTTGCATCCAAATCTTTAATCCATGGGAGCATTTATAATAAAATGAAAACATTCCTTTGTTTAAACAAAATGTTATCAGCCATCTGAGAAATGTTCTAAGCATTTTGTTTCAAGTAGCGACATTTTCTAGATGGAAATTACGTATACATATGTTATTTTAGGTAGTGATGAAGCATGGGTTGCTATACAAAGTGTGGCAAGAAGACATGATGTTTTTTTTTGTGTCACAGGAGGGGAAAGCGCTGCAGGGTGAGCTGGGAAGGGCACGGCGTGATCCCTCGGTGCCGTCACTTGTTCCTCAGTTCAGGGCCGTGCACTTGGGATCATCACATGGGACTAATGCCGCTGCGAGCAGCCTGGGGCCTGGCCCAGCAGCACCTGGGTCTTCCTGGGAAGGGCTCTCAGCCAGCTCTTGGTGGGCTGGGTCTCAGTTAGCTTGGGGGATCTTGATGCCAGGTTGTGGCTCGGGGTGGTACAGCTGGAGAGGATGGGGATCATATAACACTGTTCAGTAGTAAGACTTTATTTGTTTTACTTTGAAACGTGGACATGGGCTTCTGTGTATGTACCCTGAGGGGCAGGAGAAATTAGGAGGCAGAAAGCAAAGTGGTGGTAGCCCAAGTTCACGCTGGAGAAGGGTCCTGCCGCTTCACGTCTCAGCCCAGCCTTTGCAATTGCTTTAGACGACGCAGAATGCAAGTCCGTCCCTGTTAATGTGGCAAAGTTACGTGGATGCTGCTTAAAGTACAGTGTTACCTGGCTTTCTGGCTGCGCGTTGGCCCCTCAGGTGCTCAGGTTCCAGAAGTGCTCGTCCCTTGCAGAAGGGGTTTTCCCCCTAGAGAGGTAAGCTGTGAATAGGGTGACTGGGGGGGCTCAAAAGTGGTTTTGATTACTCAGCTGCTTCGCTGGCCACACATTCGTTGTAATGCTTGTCATGCGCTGTGAGGTTATCGGGCCGGGTGGCTGTGGGGAGAGCAGAGCTCCTAAGCGAGGTCGGAGGGAACGAGCCTCTGAGGGGCAGGGAATCGTTGGGGCGAGGCATCACAGCCGTGTGGCATCCCGAACCCGTTCTTTGTAGCTATATGCAATGTGCTACATTTAAAACTTTTTAAAACAAGGGAAAGCCCAGAGTGAATGTAGTTGGAAGCCTCGGGTACAAAAAAAGCTGCTTGTGTCAGCTTTGGTGACGAAGGCAGGAGCAGCAATTCTCATGTCAATTACGTTACCCAGATCAAATGACAATCTGTATTTTTCAGGCTGAAAGGCCACGGAGTACTGGAAGGCAAGGGGTGCTGCCCTGTGCCGGGGCAGCGTTCACCTGCACGCTTCCGTCAGCCTGGGCTCTCCGGGGGGAGGCGCCTCCCGGGGTGGCAGAGCTCGGAGGTACCTGCAGGGTCTCAGTGAGAACCGAGGGGGAGCGTGACCGGCAGTCTGACCTCACGGCCACGTGAGAGCTGTCCTGGTTCTTCCTGCAGACGGGAATTTTGTACTAGGGTGATGCCTAAGTTCAGACTGATTATTCAAAGTGTATAGAAATGTGTAAGCTTTGTCGTTATCAATGCAGAGCCAGCCCTAACACCCAAATTCAAAGATGTGTAACCAGTAAATTTAGTGCTTAGTTAAATATTTGCCAGATTTCTACCATTTAAAGATAGAGCATTAATATAGGTTTGTCTGGATAAATAAAGTGCTGTGATACTCAGGCTTGTAAGTTGTCAAGCTCTAATTATGTAAGTGCTTGTGTTATAAATAGCTTGGTACATCTGGCAAGCTTCAGTCATCACACACTGAGTTCTCGTACGCTTTGTAGTAAAAATCTGGAGGATGATTTTGCTTCAGTATTTTTGTTTCTCTTCTTGCTCTCTCTGCTGTCACCAGTCTGAGTTAATTTGGGATGGTCCAAGTCCCAGAGGTGCTCAGCACACACGCTTATGTTACGGCTGGTGATCCTTCCTGTAGAAGTCACTGAACACAGGCATGCTCAGATGCAAGAGCTCCAGCATCGCAGCCGAACTGCCTGCCACCTTCTCCCGTGGCCTCGTCTTCATTAGTCATGGGTAGGTCGTCAAGTGCCAGGAAAGTCAGCCCTCTCCATCGTGGCGAAGGTCGTCACTGTGCTGAGAATGCAAAGATGCAGCCGTGGGGATGAGCCAGGCAAACGAACCGTCTTGCTGTGTCAGCTGGGCCAAGCTGAAAACCACACGAGTCTCTTGTCTGAGTCCCAGGGCTGTCTCTGAGTCCTGTCTCTTGTCTGGGGCTCAGGGCTCGCATCAAGTCGTTACCTTTACAGAAGCCGTTACCTTTACAGCATTCGTGTCCATGTTGCATGTCCTTGCGCTGTCGGCATGGGCTTGTCTGGAGGTGACACTTCTCCAAAGAAGCCAAAGAGGGGCCGGTCTCTCATAGGAGAAGTTCCGACTGAAGGAACGCCACAAAGCCGCCCATCGGAGTCATGGCAGCGTGTGAGAAGCTCGAGCTGACGTTTGTGCCACTGCTGTTTGAAGCACTGGTCCACACAGACACGGTTGTGTACCTAAATGGCTCCTGCACGTTGTGATCAGAATGAACACAAATACCATTAAATGGGATTACAATGTCGAGGTGCTTTGGGCAGTCGGGTGACATTTTTTTCTTATGCCTCAAAGGAAATTCTGTGTCCCTGTAGCACAGACGATCAGGGCTAACGAAGTGCAGTTTATCCCTCTGCACCAGTGCTCTGCCTAAGGCAGACTTCAGGATTTCATGTTCTCCCATCCCTGTTTATACTGTGTGGCTTTCAAAGGCAATTACAGGAGTAGGCCACTCAAATTAAGGAGCAAAGTACAGATAGGTCCTTTGATTTTTATCCCATTATGTGTGCCCTAATGCATATTCTATGCAGTAAGTCAGAATTTTTATCCCTACTGGCTGTACCGAGGGTGCTGTGATAGTTCAGATAATGTTGCATCTTTCTTCAAGCGAAGGCTTTGTTGCTGAGGTAGGAATCTGGCACGTGCCTCCCAGGGGGAAGGAGGATGTCAGCGCCCGGTGACCAAGGCCCTGGGCACCCTGGCCGTGGGTGCTTGTAGCTGCCATCCTTCCCTCGGACCGCTTCGCTCTGCTCTGCACGTGCAGCGTAAAACTGGGGCTTCTTCCAGTTCCTTTGGTTCTGCTGTAAGCTCGTGTGTATTTAATGCTTTTCTTATCCTTATTTTTTTTGTAAAAGGGAAGTGGGGGAAAAGTTTGGAAAAATGTTTGGTTTTTTTTTTCTGGCTTTTTGTTACTACCAACGTAATGGGCAGAAATCCTTTTTTGACCTTAAATAAAATGACAAGTCGCTGTAGGGTGCAGAACACAGAGCAAAATAAAATGGTTCCATTTTAGACTTGTTCTACCCCACTGATACAGAAAATGAGGTTAGGCTGGAGTTACTGCCGGCAGTGTAATAACCTTGCCAGTAATCTTTGTCATATAAATTAGAGTGATGCATTTTTAATTGATGTATTTGGATGAAGGAAGGTAAAACAAGATGATTATTTAAAATAGCAAAGGGGGGGGATGTTCTCTGCCTTTCTGTAATTTCTGTGGTTTGTGACAGATACCTGAAAAGTTTCATTCTTCAAAATCAGAAGAAAATGGCAGCCAGCTTTACTGCCTTCAAGGAAAAAAATCTGCATCTTTTAGAATATTGCATCTTGTTTGTCCAATTTAAATATATGGGTGATTAACGTTGGGCATTTGCTCTGTTCTGCCCTGTAGGGCAGCTGAGGTGAAACCCTCCGCTGCCCTCACGTGCCAAAATCCACATCGCGTCCGAAGACTTTGAGCCATTTAAACCTGCGTGTTCAATGGGCTTGGGTGCGGCAGCCGCCGTCGCAGCCTGATGTAACGTTCGTTAGTCCTTCAGCAGTGCTCAGCACCACACGTGGTTCTGGCAGGTCTGTGAACGGGCCATTTGCATTAGTTTTGGAAAGTCTGTGTTCGTAAAAGCCCGCGTCATGGGATGGGCAAGACTTTGACTTGCTGGAGCAGAGAAAGGGTGAGAAACTTGTTAAATTTGGTGCTTTTCTTCCTGCAGACCAGCTGAGCAGATTTTATTGGGGTTAGGGTTGTATTTCAAAGAAAAAAAAGCAGAGTTTGGCTTAGCCGAAAGCAGCACCTGTGCCGGTGGGCGGATTCGGGCTCTGCCCTAGGGACCCGGGCGGCTCTGGCCGCGTGCTGTGGGGCGCAGGCTGCGGCTGGAGCAGGGAGAGAGCAGCAGAGCAGAGGGAAGGGTTGGCAGCTGTGTCTTGGTGTAATTCCAGTAGGTTTTACTTAACCAAAATAAGAAGTGTCTTGCATTCAGGCTAATTACAGACAAAAGAGCGAGACCCCGATTCAAATGAAATCCTCTGTTACAGAAACCCTTTTCACACTGGCTCTGGGTCTTGAGCATCATACAGTGCACCCCCGGTTTTTCGGTGGCTTGCAGCATTCCTTCCTTCCTGCAGAGTGCCTGGAGGACGAAGCGGAGCAGCCGCTGCCCGCGTGCAGGCGGGGGCACTCGCGGTGGCTGGCAGCTGGGGCCTGATCCCCCTGCCCAGATCCCAGAGCCGCGCTGTGTCAGCGTGGTGCAGCGCAGCAGGGAGCTGGTGCTGGGCCGGGGGCTGCTCCCTGCTGCACTGCTCAGGGCACGGAGCCAGCGGCTGCTGGGGGCGGAGGACGAGGCCTGCGGCTTGTTCTAGCTCAGGCGTTTCTCTCGCGTGTTTTTATGAATGAATGAGGGATCTTTGAATTGAGCTGTAAAAATTCTTCGGCATGAATCTCCAGCATTTTCCCGTTGCATGTCACTGTCCCCTCGCTCCATCCCATACTGCCTTTATGTGACAATGGAACCAGGTCACAAACTAGAGGGCAACGTTTAATAAGGATTTAATTAAAAGACTTCACATCCTAAACTGACCGAAGCCCTGCCTGTGCCATTTCCTGTCTTCTGGTGTGTGTGGATGTTCTAGCACCTACCGGAGAGCTGGCTTTTCTCTTAGCGTAGGCAGTATTCAGCCAGCGTCAGTCCTGCCCGCCTGGACCCCGAGGCGCACGCTGACGGCGCGCTCGTTCCTCGCGGCAGGCTGGGTTCCGGCGCGCTCGGTGCTGCTGCTGGTCCGGGGAGCCGCGGCGCCTCTGACCTCCTGTGGGTCACCGAACTGGCATCCCTCCGTGTGTGCCGGGGGGCAGCTGCCGGGCTGTGCCCGCCTCCCCCGGGACGCAGCAGGGCCCCGGGCAGGGGGCGGGGGTCAGGGCAAGGCCCAGGGCAGCCAAGGAGCAGCACCCGGGGGTGCAGCGGGTTCTGGCCTGGGCAGCGCTCGCTGGAGCCTGGAGGTGAGCTCGGGATCCCCCAGGAGGTCGCCGTGGGTACTCGCCCCTCCCGGGTTATTTGTTATTTGCAGAATCGTGTAGGTGCTCTGGTGCCCGGTAGGGATAATCTTAATTTATTTCTCATCGTTCACACATGGAAACAAAAGCACAACTTTGACTTAAATCCGCAAGTATCCTTTGGATGAGATGCTTATATTTCCCAGGAAAGAGGATTGATAAAAATGATCGAGGTAAGGTATGAGATGCCAGGACCTGCGTCCAGCAAAGAAGAAGGAAGAGGTCACGCGAGACTTCCCCCTTTGCTGTTCTCCGTGAGAGGAGTTATGAACAATCAGCGCGTATCTTCAGGGAAACAAAGCTGCTAATTCACTGTGCACTTGATTTACACGTTTGATTTACAGGCATATTAACCTAAATGTTTAATTTTCTGAGTTGTGGTTCTTCTAATTAAATTAATTTGCAAATTCCGTGTGTTTGCCTTTTTCCATTGACTTTGTTCTCTCTGACCAACATCTTAAAGCTTAATACAGCTGCCCTGGGGGGTGATTTTCTAAGAGGGCCTTGAATGAGAGCAGCCCCAGGTGCTCGGGAGGGATGTTGCCACGTGCAGGCTTCCCACCGGGTGAACTGCCCTCTGACCAGAAGGGAAAGCTCTAGAGGCCACTCAGATTTGTTTACTCACAAACTCTCACTGTTTGTGTATCTGTAATGGTGCTTGGCTGAGGCACAAACCACGTCAATTCTTTAACACCGGAGAAAATTCAGCATTTTAAAACGTACAATTGCAGCTTGCTGGGCTCGCATCCTGCACAAAGGGTGACCGTGTGTGCGGGACGGGTGCTGTGGCTTTGCCGTGTAGACTCTGCTCAGAACTGGCTGGGCTTTCGCATTGCATCCGAGGTTTTCTTCTTTTGGCCCATTCTTCGTTTTGTTCTCCTTGTTAGCAAGTCAGCACCGCCTCGTTTCAGCCCTGGGCTAGAGCTCTAGTGGCAGGGGGAGGGGGGTTGGGTTGGGTCTTGCAGTACAGGTGGGGTGCAGTCCCTTGGGGTTCTGCTTCGCCAGCTCTGCGTGTGTGGAGCAGTTCAGCTGGCAAGCCCCAGGTACGTGCGTGTCCCCAGGGAGGGAGCCTGCTGGCTGTGCCTGGGGCCTCAGGACCACCCGGCTCTGTCCTGCTGCAAGCTGAGCTGTGCCCGTGCCTTGCTTGCTTTGGTGCCTGCTCCCTCCTGAAACGCGCGTTCTGCAAGTTGGCATTTGCTTAAGCCACTGTTGTCACTCGCCTCTGTCCAAAATTTAAATTTGTCTCAGCTCTGCTCTCTGCTGCCTGGCATTGCTTCGAAGTAATCTCAAGTAAACGTTCTTGGGAAAGCCTCACGGTTATTTGGGATGAAGCATGTGGAAGGTAAGAAACGAGCTAGCTGCTTGAGAGTATTTTGGGTCTGCAGTTTTTAATTAGAGTGTGCCCGCTAATCTCACGCGGTGTTGTGTGTGGTTCAAAAATACCTGGAAATGACGCAGCGTTGGCAGCCCAAGTGCACCGCCAGAGCCCAATGCCAAGAAGATGTTTCCAGGCCCCGTCCCAGCACGGGGAGCGGTGCCAGCCCGCCTGGGGCTGCCGCCGCTGCCACTACCAGCGCCGTGCCGGCAGCACCGCCCCGAGCGCGTCGCCCGACGGGGCGTGGGAGGAACGGGCGGAGGTGGAGCTGCTGATCGCGGCACGGGGCGAGGAAGAGTGCGGTGTACCTGAGAAGGTGGCTGGGGGTGTTTGTGTTCGTGTAGCCTGTAGGAGTGGATTGAAACACTACATCAGATGTGTATCATCAAAATAATAAAAGTATTATGAAAGCAATCAGGTATAAGTTACCCACTTGGCATGTTAGAGGTAGAATCCTCCCTCCTGTACAAGGCCAAGTGACTCTTAATTCATCCCCTGAGATTTCACGTTAAAATGTGTTCGCTGCCAGCTGACAAAAGAGTCAAGCTCAGATTTATTACACCAGCACCTGCAGTAAAAAATGACAGATGATGAAAATGTATTTAATTATCATTCAGTGCCACATCTCTGTCTGCTTCAGTCTCGGTGCTGCAGCTGTTGGCACACGCTTTATTTTAAAGTCAATGTGCTTATCTGGAGAGGAGCCTGATCTCCCTGAGTAAATTGACTTGTGGGAGAAGGAAAATGGTGAACTCTTCTGGGGAGCAGTTGAGCAAATGTGGATCTGTACTACGTTCACTTGCGTTAATTGCCTCATCCCTTCGACTTCACAGAAACTTCCAGCTTTGTGAGGAGCACGCGCCGTCCCTAAGCCCAACTAACCAGTTCCCGTTCCCTGGCGTGGGAGCAGCCTCTGCCCGGGGCACGCTTCCAGACGTGCCAGGCACACGCTGGGGTGTTTCTGGGAAGCGCTCGGCAGCGCCGCTGCGTTAGGATGGGATTTTACTGCTCAGAGAGGTGTCCTCTGGGGCTGTGGCATCCTCCTGCACCTCAGCTTTCAGAATGGTTTTTCCGCTTCCTGCCCTGAGGGGGACGTTTGCAAGCAGAAAGCTTTCAAGCCAGGGTGATAAAGCGTTCCTGCTTTTGGGGATAGCCTTTCACAAGGTCTGGTAATTCCCTGTTTTAGCAGTTCTGGCACAATCTCCATAAATCTCAGTGCAAACTGGCATGTGTTATGATAGTCCAAAGCGATACAGCGTACAGTAAGAACCAGTTACTATCGGAACGGACACAGCACGCTTTCTGTGGGGTGCCCGGCCCCAGCTGCGCGCATCCCTCTGCCAAGCCCCACGGGACAGCAGCGCCCCTCTCCTCCTGTCCCTCCTCTGGAGCAGCAAACCCGGTGCTGTCCGCGCCCTTCGTGGCACCGCCGCGCTGCTGGAGGGGCCCTGGCACCCCTCAGTGCCTGCGGGGCTGGGGGCCGTGCCCGGGGGGCACAGGGGAAGGAGGCGGCGGTGCCGTGGCCCCGGAGGGGGCAGCTCCCGGCCCCATCCCTGCTGCGGGCGGCCGAGCGAGCGCCCAGCTGGCGGGGTGCGGCTCGGTGGTGGGGCAGCGGCAGCTGCTGCGGTGTGCAGGCAAATCTAATCAAACAATCGTGGGGCAATCATGGGCTACAGTCCTTAAAGGGGGGAGACGTTTCTCAACCAGAATCATGGTTTGCATCAAGGTCAGGGGAAGTGGAACGTGGTTTCGAGCTTTTCAGAGGAGCTGCGGCAGAAGGTGCTAACAAGGCCCCTTTCCAAATGCAGGTAGCTACATGTTCCTCCTGTGTTGTTTTTTATTAAGCATTTTATGTTTTAATACAAAACCGCACGCTGCACGGGGAGCTTCAGTATGTTTAATACGTGCAGTATACTTTGCAGGCGCTATATGGCCTGTGTCGGTGTGTGTTTCTGGAAGTCAGACATCTCGACTTAACGTCACAAAGGACGTGCGGTGCTGCCGAGCTGCCCGTGGCACAAGGAGCCCGAGCAGCAGCCGCCCTGCCTCGCGCAGCAGCGTGCTGGGGCTGCCGCGGCTGCCTGGGCACGAGGGCCGGGGGGGCCACGGCAGGCAGGAGGCGCTGGGCTGAGCCTCCTAGGCTGGGGCGCAGGGGCACCTAGTGGTCCCAAGGCAGGCCGTGTGCTTTTAGCTGCTGGGGCTTCTAGCCAGCTCTGTTTCTCCCCAGTTAAGGAGCTCGGTGCTGTGCTTGCTGTTGGGGTCTCCAGCTCCCTCCTAACACAAACCTTTGTTCTGAGAAGTGTGGGCTATCGCCCCAGTCTTCCCCCATCCTTCCCTCTCCCCAGTCTTTGCGCTGCCCGGGGGGCAGAACGTCTTCCCGCAGGGGCAGGATCTGGCCGTCCCTGCCCTGCTGGGCTCAGCCTGGGGGCAGCAGGCACCTGGGCAGGGGGCAGCGATGGGGCTGCGGGCAGCCCGAATCACCCGGCAGTCTCCTGAGCTGGCTTTGCTGGAGCACCTCCATGGGGCAGAGCCTGCTGGTCCTGCATGCTCCCTGGAGCAGTGCTCCTGCTGCTTGGGCTGTTTGGGGGCAAAAAAATACTTCTGAGGGGAAGTAGCATGTGCTTTGTTGGCATTGGGGCTTCAAAGTTTGCTGTAGGATGCTGGCGCCTGTGTTGGGAGCAGTAACGCGTGGATTAATACTATGCTCTGTAACTCCTAGATAGCAGAAGTGTCGTGTCTGTGGAAATTGCCAAGGTAGAAAGTGTTGTTTTTCATTACCGGGAATGTAGGAACACGTAATGTATGCGGGCTGTTGCATAATTCACTGCTGTTGTCTGCAACCCACAGTGCTTTCCACAAAGCCCTTTAAAAACAAATCCCCATGTTAATAGGAAAGTATGTATTGACAAGGAAGTTCCTGGGGAACCAGCCCCTGCTCCGGCTTTGTTCTCCTCCCCACCCTGTCCTTGTGGCTCAGCAGTCGCGGGGCTGCGGTGGGCCCGGGGCGTCGAGGAGCTGCGAGCATGGGGTGTTTATCCCCACTTGCTGGATGTGGGAACCGCTGTTACCCGCAGCGATGCGTTCAGCATACCCTGCTCCCTCTGAAAGCACGAGGCTCTGCTTGGCCCCCGCGAGGCGCTGCCCCGTGGGAAGGCGGCAGCGGAGCAGCTCCGCGCCCCGGGGTGCAGCGGGAGCCCCGGAGGCTGCGGCCGTCGCCTGCGCTTCCCCCTTGGCAGGGCTTCCCCGTTGCCTTGCGGGTAGGGGGTGAGAATAACGGTGCTGCTGCTTCAGACGTGTCCCCAGCTTTTCTGTGTCATGTACGTATGTTTGGTGACGCTTGCAGAAATTTAGAATGGCAGGTAACCATCTACAAGAAGTGAGGAGGTTTCTGGGGATGGCTCTCGCCTGTAACAGCACGGTCTTTGTGGTGCTGTACGGAGTAATTAACTCTAGAATATCGCTGTCATATTACTCGATAAGTCACTAATGCGAGCGTACACTTAGAGCAGAAACACCCTGCCGTGAGCTTCACTGCAGCTGACGCAGCACAACAATTAAGTGTGCATAAAAACAGTAACCAGGAAAGCAGAATTAACTTCTGCACAAAGACAGACAGGCAGAGGTGAGCGTGGTGTCAGAGGAAATTACAAGTTCCTCTTTATATCCACAAGGACACCGCCTGCCAGAAAAGTCAATTAAAAACCTGGGCAGCATCATGCTTTTTGTCATGAGTCATGAAAAGGACACGAAGTGGGCAGAGTGAAGGTGCTGAGCAGTAGTAGTGATCAGCTCACACGTGTGCGTGGTTCGTCCAGCGGAGCCGAAGCAGCTTCCCCGTGCGGGGCTCCCTGCGGCTGCGGAGCTCTGCCCCGGTGCAGTGTTGCCACCAGAGCCCCTCCAGGGAGGGCAGCCTAAAGACTTATTAGTGGTTGTGTCAAGATTCGTTCTTGGGAACAAATTTTCTTGCGTTCATGTTAATTATTAATTATTTGTATTATTGCGTTTGTATTATTTATCACTTGCAGAGGGCGTTAACGCCAGTGGCAGCGCAGCCTGTGCAGAAAGCAGCAATGTGTGACGCTGGCGCTCTGCGGCCCTCCGAGGGGCTGGCGCGCGCAGGCCGTGCCGCTGGCTGGGGCGTCTCCTGTCAGCTTCGCCCCGGCCTTCTCGGGGGGGAATTCCTGGGAATTGCTCCCTCCTTCGTGCATCCTCCGCGCGATGAGCAGTGGGGATCCTGCCCCTGCCTTCCCGGGGCTCCGGCAGCCGGGAGGCCCCGGCAGCAGCGCCGCCGCCTGCGTCCTTGCCTGCCGCGGCCCACCCGGGCGCTTCCGAGCGCGGAGAAACGCCCTCGAGCGCTGAGCGCGGCACGAGCTGCGGGTAGTGCAGAGACTGCACGTGGGCTGGCTCCTGCTGGCATCGCCGAGGGGTCAGGCCGGGCAGACGATAGCTATCCATCCTGCAGTCAGCGAAGCAAAAGAGCTGCTGGTTTTTGTGGGTTTGAGGGTTTTCCCCGTCTGTTCTGGGGCTGTTCCGACCCTTGCTGTGGCCGGCACCGCGGTGCCCCCCGCGCCGTGTTAGCGTCAGCTTTGGCCGTGCCCTGCTCCCGTCCTTGCTTGCTGCGTGCTGTTCCCAGCAGCAACTGTAGCGGGGCTGAGCCGAAAGCGTGGTAGGATCCCTGAGCAATTTCAGTAACAGTGTTCTGTGTGGGAGTGACTGTAGTTCTTAATTTTTTATAAAAGTTTTAAAACTGCAATAAACATCTCCCTGAGCGAGGCACTTCACGTACGCAGTGTGGGGCTGGGCCTGCCGCGGGCTGCATCTCAAGGGTTTCCTGAATGTTTTCCTCTGCAATTTCACGCTTTGTCAGAGGTGAAGTTACTATTGGGGCTTCATTTTCATTTGCATGGAGCCTTTGTTCACCAAACAACTCAGAAAAGGTTTTCCAGGAGGACTAAACATTTAATTCTCAGCTGCTTCCTGATGGTTGCTAAACAGGAGCTTTTAACCATCAATTCCAGCAGATTTGCAGCATATGGAGGAAGCAGCAATCAGTAAGAGGTGGTCGAAAGAATTGGCCAGAAACCATCAGGAAAATCTGATTTTCATAAAGGTTAAGAGGAAAAATGAAATATTTTGGTCTTGCCAAAACACGTTTGACACCGGAGCACTTTCTCACCTTGAAACATTGTGCTTTTAATAATAACTTTTAAAAAATGTTAAACTGGAAGTGAAGATTAGAAGTGACCTGGAAGAGAGCGGTTTTCTTATCTCGTTTCACAGGATATTGTCACGTTGGCGTGGAGCACAAGGTGGCGATGGCATTTGGGGGAGCTGTCGCGAGGCAGGAGAACCTCGTGCAACAGCAGCGCCCTTCTGCGGGGCGGCAGCGGGGGATCGGGCAGGGGCTGTGCTCCCTTAACTGCGGGGAACGGAAATCCTACAGGGGAGCAACAGGCTAAAAAGTGGGGACTTTGAACAAAACGTTCAAGGCACGTGGTGTTGGCTTACCGTTCCTCCAGAGGTGGGTGTGGGAGCGTTGCTGTGTTGTGAAGCGCCACTGCAGTGTTATTAACCCCTAAATGGAGAGCTGGAGACCCGTGCCTGAAAGTTTCAAATGTGTAGTAAAATTAAGCAGTTTTTAGTATTCATGAAAAATGCTTGTGACAGCCCTACCACAAGTAATGAGAAGCCACCTGCAGTTCAGAGCAGTACTTGATAATGCTGTAATTAGATTTGAGATGCAAAAAAGCTCATTAAAATTAAATAACATATTTGTCACTGTTTTAAGAGGTACAGATTGCCTAGAACCATGCTGGTCTCTTGACCTTGAGTATTTTGCTGTAGTCCTTGCTGTTGAGAACGTGAAAATAATGTTAGCGATTCTTCAGCGCGTTCTGCAAGTGGTTTTGTTGTAGGGGCTTTGATGCAAGGAGGAGAAATCCACGTCCGTCCGGTCGTGGTGCCGGCCCTGTTCCGCACACGTGCGCTTTGGCCCTGTCCCGAGCCGCGGCCCCTGCGGGGCGGTCGCCGCGCGCCCCCCGCCAGGAGGAGCGCCTGGCTTCGGCTGGGCTCCCGCTGGGTCCCGCAGTAAGATGGCGCTGGGCAGAGAGGTGACCTCCTCCCTCGCCGCTTGAACGTTCCCAGTGGACTGATAAAACCGAGCCGAGCAAGTCCTTAATGCTTCAGAGGACGTGCAAGGAGAAGGACAGCACAGCGTGTGGACCCAGAAGCTGGCAGAGCGTCGTTTCCACCTGGCCGGGGTTGGTGTAAAAACCTTTATTTGTTTTCTGCCCCGCTGCAGTGAGGTTGCTCAGATGCGCAGGCTCCGCTCCTCAGCCCGTGGCCGCTCTCGCCACTGCCCCAGCCGGCGCGCGATCTCGGGGCGCTGAGGGTCGCCCCGCCGCCCGGGGTGGGCGCTGCCGGCAGGAGCGTGGTGGCCCGGACTCAGCAAGAAGCGAGGGTCGGTGGGGGGAGGCACGGGCATTCGTGTGCGGCGGTGAGCGGGCTGTCTGGACCAGGGCTTCCAGATGTGCGTAGCGTGCAGAGTGACGTCAAACAGTGCTAAATGCAGCAAACGGGGAGATGGGGAAGGTGGGAGAGAGAGGGGAGGAAAGCTTGTGATAAGATGAGAAAATCACTCCATATAATGGCTTTTCCTCCTTGCAAGTGTGAATTGCGAATGCAAATATACTTGGGTTGTGAATTTGTGCAGTGCAGAAACACAGGCTTCCAAAGACATTTATCTCCATCTCTTCAATTTTTGATGAAATACAATAAAATGTGTTTGAAATCCCCTTCCTCCCTCCTCCTGCCCAGGAAGGAATGTGCGAAGCCGTAACAGTGTCTATTAACAAGACTGTAATTTTCTAAAATTAATTTTTAATGACTAATTTGTCTTGTTTTCAGATGCTTTATACAACACCTATTGTTTAAAGCACATTTATTTCTCAACAATGTCACCATGAAGGAGAACTGCATTATTTCAGGATCTCCTGCTAAAACGTCTGTAGCTGCTTTGCTCTCACCTCATTCTGTAGCTGGGTGAGTAAATGACCGTCACAAGGCAGAGCTGTCCTGGGGGCGAGCTTCCCCAAGGCCGGGCACAAACACCAGCATCCTAACAGGGTCTTTGGGCAGTGCTTCCCCCGGCGGGGAGCAGCCTTGCCCTGGTGAGATGCTTCCCCCGCTCTGCTTTTATTAGAGCAGTGTTTTAACTGCGGTCACAAATAAAAGTCGGAGTGCCCGGTAGAGCAAAGCCTCGACCTCTCTTAGTGAAACAGAACAAGCGGCAGCGAAGGGCAGAGTCAGAGCAGTTGACAGCGTTACCTGCCAGCGGGTGTGTGGTGGAGTTGCCTTGGCAAAGCTTTTCTGCCAGAGGGCTGTACGGGCAGCGGGATGCGGCCTCTGGAGACAAGGCGGATCCGGGGGCACGCGGCACAGCTTGTGGATGCTCCTGGGGTTGCTGCTGAAGGTGCTCAGCGGGGACAGGGAGCTCGCACTGCATGAAGCCTCTGCTCCATCCGTGCCTCGAGGAGGTTTGCGGAGCCTTGCAGTCGATGTTCCGGCCAGCAGAGCTCCAGGAGGAGCTTGCTGGTGCCTGCTGCAGGTTGGAGGCGGTTTTGTTGCTTTACGTGGCCACGCAGCTGTTGGCAGGAGGAAGAGGGGTGCTCGCTTCCCACTGGTGCTCGCCATGGAGGAGACAGGCATACACCAGGCGTGCAACGTGCAGGGGCTGGCCATTTCGTCATTAACACAGATGGGAGTTAGTGCCATTGTGAGGGTGTCATCTCCGCACTGTAAGCATGTAACTATTAAAAGCTCTGTTAATTCACAATATCTGGGATCCGTGTTATTGCTAGTAACGAGCTGCTCATTCCAGATTTACAAAACAATCGAACAGGCTGACCCCAGTGACACCGATGAGCTCCAAGCCTAGCCCCATGCTGCAGGCACGTTGCTGTTGTTGCTGGTTCTGCACTTTGCTGCATCACGGTTTGGCAGGAGTGTGCCGGGGGAGGCTAGGATTTCCCTTGCGTTCGCCCCAAAGCATGGCGGAGGTCAGCACCAGCGGCTGTTGCCAAACACAGAAGTGCCCTCGCCTGGGTCCCCGGCCGGGCTGTCCTCCCTCCTGCTGCTGCTGCACCACGCGCTGCCCTTCCCCTCCTGAAACTCCAGCCAAGCCAGGGCTTTTCCGGCAACAGCCTTTGTGCACAGAGAGGAGAATTAAAAAAAACAAAAAACCACTTTGATTTGCTCTGTCTATCTACTCACATCCCCTATATGCACCTTCCTTCCCGAAGGTGCGCAGCGTCCCCCTCCTCTCCCTGCAGTGTAGTGGCTCCGTGCCCGGGGACCCCGGAGCGGGGGCGAGCGGGTGCCCCGGAGGTGATGAAGGGGTGGTAAAAGCGTCTGCTGGGAGGGGAGGCACAGCTGTGGGTTTTTCTTCCTCCCCCTCACTCTGTGAGTAATTACGAGTGGGTGTCTTAGAGTGGGAGTATTTACAGATACTCTGTATTTTTGGAGTGTGGAAATTTTCCCTTTGTAGCACTCCAGCTATGAAAGGTAATAAAGGTACAGTGCGTGCCATCCTCTCATGGCTTTTAATGCGACTTTAATTAGAAATGACAATGGGATGTTAGAAAAATTGTAGAAGAATTTTCCTTTTCAAAGGGGTTTCTAGAGGAATTGTAGTATCTTTAATGCTTGTGAGCACAGTGACTCAGGTAATTTTACTTTATGGCTAATTGAAAAGACACTGCTTATTATTAGACCCTTAGCGAGTTTTTTATATAGCTAGTTGCTGTTAGGGTGCCTCTCCCCTCTGCAGGGTACTTACAAGCAAAGAGCCACAAAAAAATAAAACACCTTGGGCTGGTGAACATCTGGGTTACTTTCCACCCGGAGCTGGGGCAACAGGTCAAGCTCAGGGTTTTCCTTCCCAGTAATAAACTCTGCTCGTGTGTGTGCTTCAAAACACACAAGAAGCTTCCCTGGCTCGTGGCGAGCGCCGTGCTGCAGGACCTTGCCCCACGCAGCCAGGAGCAGCCCCATCCCCAGGAGCTGGGGTCAGCAGCAGGCTCTCAGCCCCGCAGCTGGGCACCCTGCTCTTCACTGGGGGTCACTTGCACGCTTGCGTGCCCCGGCACACCTCCCGGGGGCTCGCCGACGGAGAACTTCCCTTGGTTGCTGGCGTTATTTGCCTCCTCTTGTCGCGCAGACAGCCCAGCGCCTCCCCGTGCGTGGGGCTGTGCTGCATGCAGCCCCGCGTGCCAGTACCAGTGAGCTCCCCGAAGGGCTGCGTGCTCCTGTGCTTGTCCAGGAACCCCCCAAATCGGCATACGTCACCGTTTGTGACGTATTTCCAGATAAAAAGGAGGGCATGATTCTGCTTATGAGTGAAGAGGAGCAAGGGCTGTGGGTCCTTCTGCAGCGCCGTCCCCTGGCTGGGCGCCTGGGGGGGCAGAGGGCTCGATCGGGTTCCTCCTCGGTGCGGGGGCTTTACGGCCCTTGTACCCCGCATTGCTTGGGCTCCTGCTCGGATCTGTGCTGGTCCTTTAAGGTGGTCTCCAGCAGCTTCGGAGGAAAAAGCCATTTAGTCTGTGTGGTTATATTGAGAAATCTACTGGAAGAGTAAACCCTGGGTAAACATCCTCAATTTGCTGCCTCCTGAAATAGAGCAGCTTTTAGAATTTCAAGCCACAATTTGTATTCAAATGAAGGTCATTTGAAAGGTGTAACATAGTAAACAGCCATTATTTCATTTTGATAGTGGTACTAAAATTATAGTGTTGGTTGAATTATTTTAGTATAGGACCATTACCATCTCCCTAAAACACTTATAGGAATTTTTATATCAGTGCTGCAGTCCTGAAATTAGAGGAAAATTAAAAATCACACGGCTGTGGTAGTGAAGTAATTTTTGGAGAGCATGCCTTCATTTTATTGTATGTTCTTTTTCCCTCGATTCTCTGCCAAAAGAGAGATGCACATCTTCTGTCTGGGGCTGCTGCTGACAGATTGCTGCTGCTGTTTCTCTCCCATTTACTACAATGATACATTTCTGCTTTGACTGCAAATTGCATTAGGATAGCATCCTCATCCCTGCAGCAGACACTGCGCTGCGCATTGCTCAGCAGCTCCTACCCGCGTGTTCATTGTGCACCGGTGCTTATGGCTGGAGAATAACACATTTATTATCAGCGACACCTCAAAAGTTATCAGTCTTCCCTGGAAAAAGTGTAATGCAAAGCAGTAGAGACAGAAAAAAGGATGGCAAAATACTAGAGGGAAGCTTTGGGGAGCTTTTGTAACTCTGCAGGTGAGTGCTGAGCTGGGAAGCAGAGCCGGTGGATACGTGGCTCGCCAAGGAGGATGCGGAGCAAGCCAGAGCTGCGCTGTCGGTCCTCGCAGGGCTGCGCCGTTCTCCTTTCCTGCCTCAGCGTGGCCGGGGCGCTGCCAAGCGGCTCCGGTGGGGGAACCTGCGCGGGGAACCGCGGCGCTGGGCAGGCAGCGGCCCCCTCGCATCCCGCGGGTGCTGCGGGCTCAGCACCCAGGAGCCCTCGTCCTGCAGGAGCTCCCACTGGCTCGAGCCTCGAGTGTGAAAATGTCGTCTGTTGGCTTCCGTGCTTCAAAGCAGATGTGTTTTGGTGCGCTTCCCGCTAAGCAAGGTTTCCTGGAACATTTGGCCTCCAAAGCATTTGGCGGCAGTGACACTGGGCGTTCGTCCCGCTGTGGCGCGAGGTGTCTCGGTGCTGCCTGCCCGTCTCAGTCTCCTCTCTGAATCCCAGGCCTTGAACACCAGCGGCCGGGGGCTGCTTTCAGACAGGCAGACCCAGCTGCTTGTTGGGGGTCGGCAGAGGTTTCCCCTGAAGTGACGAAGTTGTGCCTCCAACCCAAAGTTTGGCAAGCCCTAGGCAATACCTAGGCTGGGTATGTGAATGTACTCCTTTACAGCCGCCAGAATAACTGCAAAATGGCAAGTTGCATTTATTTACTCTAAATGTGAAGCGATGTGTAACGGGAAGGTTTCCCTAGTGGTACGCAGGCAGGGATGTACGCAGCCGTAAATTAACGGCCATGACCCAGGGAGGAGAGCTCGACGTCGAGGCGGGTAGCTCTGACATCCCTCGGAGCTCAGCCGAAGGACCGCAGCCCCCCGCGCCCCTCGGCTCGCTGCTCGACGCACCGCGGGGCGCGGGCGCCAGTGTCTCCTCTCGCGTGTCCTGGCTCCGTGGCCCGAAGGTGAGCAGTGGTGCAAGTGGGCACACCAGCCCTTCTGTGCTTGTTTTCACCACTGCATTTCTGTACCTGCAGGAAGTATTCGAGGGACTCGGAGTTAGCAAAACTGATCTGTCTTCTGATCTGAAAATTAATCCTTAAGAACAAATTTCTGCACAACGAAGAGCCATGAGGGGACTGTGCCTATCCGTGTATCATGATAGAAATGCAACTTTGCTGTGATTAGCTCTCATAAATACGCCAGCCACTTTCAGGTAACTAAGGACTGGTCCGGGATGGTTGATGGATTGAAGGGCATTAAAACAATACTCACGAGAAGCTGAATTCTTAAGAAAATAGGAATCTTCTTTTCCAGTTTAGGAGTTGACCTGTGTGGCTTAGTCTCCATGGCATGCTGGTCTGCATCGGTTGCTCGATGTCCTCCTTGGTAGGATGCCTGGCGCTCTCGGCCCGTGGCAAAGCTGTGAAGGTTCATGTCTCTGAATGACAGGGAAAAAGCTGTTTCTCGGAGTTGGTGTTTACAGAAGCCCAAATATTAGCGCCTGTAAAATCAGAGCCCATTAATGAATCAAAAGAAACATTAGATCTGTGAACAGAAAACGTGTGACAATGCGTTAGTTCAGTTAATGGTTCCTGCAGAGCATTTCAGCTGGCCGCAGCGCGTGATGGAAGGGTTCCTGTCGGCATCCCCGGGAGCTCGACGGCGGTGCCCGGCAGCACCCCGGGACAGCTGCGGAACCGCCGCGGCCGGGAGCGAGGCGGCGTTGTGCAGCCCGTGATGAGCCTGGTGCAGGTGAAGGAAGGTGCTGTTACATCGCCGTACTTCAGTGCTCGTCGTCATTGTGTTTTATTTAAAAAATACTTGTGTAGGGGAGTAGCTATGCACTTAAAATCTCTCTGCATTTATTTTCTTTTAGGAATACGTGTAATAAAACTTCAAGTTAATAGAATGAAAATAATTTCTACAATAACAGTTCCAGCAAATCTGAGCGTTGCCGGGTGAAGGTGGCTAGACAGAGTAAGGCAATTACGTCTATTATTAGTAGCACAGTGGAAGGATTGATGTACAATGGGCTGCGCGTAAGCAGAAGCCGTCAGACGTGAACTAAATTTTAATAGTGAAATTCTCATAGATTATAGCTCCCTTCATTAACATTTTCACACTTCGCTGACTAACAAATGAGGAAAAGGGCTTTCTGTACCAGTGGATTTATAATGCTCTGAATATACTCTATACCTCTGTATGTGCCAAAGCTTAATCTCCTCTAACCTACGGCTGCTGGAGGATTAACTCTTTCTGCTTCAAATACTGCCTTTCATTAGGGCACGGAAAGGCAACGCATTGCTCGCTAAGAGCAGCAGGAGCAAAGCAGGGCATTGCCACGGTTAGCTTGTTCCACAAGAAGTCGCTTATATTTACTGTACTGGCCACTGTGAACTGGTGTCAGCAGCTTGGAGAGGCCAAGGCCATCACTTGTGACTGCAGTGTCCCTGGTCAAAACCACAGCTCTTGGGTTTGGACGTGCGTTTTGTTTCCCCTCGTGACATTTTGGGATTCGAACATAGTCACTGGCTTGCATAGAGAAGCTCAAGGGTTTTTTGTTGTTTTTAAAACTCGATTCCTGTCTGAAAGTGGCATAGTTCACGTGAGATGGATGAAAGACCTTGATGATCCATTGCAGGGTGCAGTGTTCTTTGCATGCTGATAGGAGAGGAGGTTCTGGGTTACATCTGCCTCATCCATGTGCATCAGTCAGGTGCCTTGCTCCCGCCTCTCATCTTGCGCCTCTGACAAGGGCTGACCCAGGGTTTCATCGTATCACGTCGTGGTGGCTGCAGGGGAAGCTCTGACCTCCTCTGTGCAGCCGGGGGATGCAGGTGCTTGTCTTGTTGGGCTTCTGTGCACTGCCTTTCTGTAAGGCGCCTTAGGGTGTCCGGTCGCGACTTGCAATTCAGAAGCAAAGCCGGTGCGACTCCGGACGCAGCCTGGATCTCTGGTAGAGCCCTGAGAGCTTCCTGTGGGGCACGGAGGAGCAGCCGAGAGGCGACGCAGCCTGTCGGTGCCCACAAGGGAAGCAAACTGTCTGCAACATGGATTAGCTGCTAGAGGGTGAGAGAGAGGAACCTGGGCTGCGGCAACCTCGACCCGCTCAGCGGACGGCGCCCAGCGCCGGTGGCACGAGGACGCGCCGCAGCCGCCCTCGCGGGCCAGCAGCTTTCGGGGAGCAGCCTGGCGGCGGCGGCCCCTCTGCACCGCTCCTGGCGTGGGCGCGACCGCTGCCAGCGCCTCGGGGAGAGCTTGGCTTCACCGTGCCAAACGGCTCCCGTCGAAACCGTCCTCCCCGTGCTGTGTGCTGCAAATTAACAGTCTGACTCGCACACAATGAAAAGCCAAGTATTGTACAAAGTAATAGTTCTTAGGTGGTGGAGACGCAGATGGAAACTCATTTAATGACCTACAGCTCCCAGAATAGATTCTGAAGGCTGTGCAATTACCCTGGAAAAGCCCAGAAGAAACAACAGCGTTCCTCAGTCTCTGCAAGAGACGGAGGCTTGATGGAGCCTATTGTTAGGAGGAGAGAGAAAAGAGCAGTTTGAAATGAGCGTCAATTTAATGTAAATACTTCCAGCAGGATTTTGCAGACATATCTGTAGCAAAATATGGCTGTGCATGTGCAGGTTGTGTGGAGACTGGCTCGGAGAGGTGCCAAGCACACCCATGGGTCCCTTTAGGGCTGGCTGTGGCCCCTCTGTGCTTGAGGCCACCAAGACACACGATGCTGTGCCTGCAGTGTGGTTATATTCAAGCAGAAAGGACTGCGTATTTTTTATGGACGGAAAAAAAGCAGATGTTCTGTGAGTATTTTTAGTGAAAATCTTTATTGGCGATAAGCTGATTCTCAATAAAAAGAAGGAATATTGTGCAAATAAAACTCGCCTTAATCTATAATTCCCAAAATAATTTAAGATGTAAAATTTCTATTTTCTAGCTGCATCTCTGGAAAAGTTCAGATTCTTTATGATCTTTGATCTGTTACTGCCTGAATTTCAAGATTTTAGTTACATGAGGAGGATACTGTTGTTTGTACACTGGAAAGAGCATAAACTCGTCAAGTCCAGAAATTTTGCTGCTTTACCTATTACGCAGAAGCCCATACAAACGAGACGTGGCTGGGGAGGAGCCGGCCTGCACCGTGGCATGCTGCCTCCTCTTCCTCAGCCTGGCCGTGCCCCATCTGACCCTTCGGGAACTCAACAAGGAGGGAGAAATCGCTCGTGCTCCCAAAAGGTGCTTTCCTGGCAGGGCTTTGGCTGTAGGCTAGGACGGAGCCTCCCTCGCAGGGTGCTGCGGCCGCGTTGTGCCGGTGCTGGGGCTCACGCTTAAGCCCTCACCACAGGTTGTGCCGGCGGCACAGGGCTGCACCAAGGATTACCGGAGGCTTTACGTAATGTGATAAATCTCCCAGAGTTAAAAAGGTTGCTATAAAGAGAACACGAGGAGTGATTTTCTGTGTACGTCAGGGATCCGATGAAAAATACTCGGCTTAATGTGCAGCGGAGGAGACGTAAGTGAGTTACGAAGAGAAATGTCCCAAGCGGGGAGGGTGGTTCGGCAGTGGATCGGAAGACTCCAGAACAAAGATCCCCACAGCCTCATGGAGACTGGGGAGAAAAGGCTAGCCAAAAGCCAGCGAATGGTGGTCTCAGTCACCTTGCAGGTGTCCGGGCCGGGAGGCCTCCAGCTTGCCGTGCGAAGACCACTGGGGACGGCTGCCCGTAGCCTTGTTTCTACATCTCGGAGCAGAGCTTCCAAAGCAGGGAGAGAGCCCGGGCCTGGGGTCTTGGGAGCACTTCCCATGCTTCGTGGGTACGGCATGAAGTGCGGCTGGGACCGTCTCAAGCCGGGGGCTCCGTCCGTCCCCCGGCGCTGCCGGCAGCGGGCATCGCGTGGCGCCGGGTCCCAGCCGCGGGCCAAGGCTGCGCTCGCAGGGCAGCCCCTCCAGAGGAGGAGATGTGCCGCCAGGACAGGATGCCCTCGGAGATGAGTATCGCAACCTGTTCCGTATTTATTATGGGCAACAATTTGACTAACGGAGAATTTAGATTAATAACATTCAGCCTGGAGAAGTAATTTCCTTTGAGAAAGCGATTTACGTGCACTCTGCCAAAAAGAGCCGTCACCGCTCTCTCTTGTCGTGTCAGCTCAAATAATGAAGTTGGAAATAACATGGAAGGTTAATAGGTCCTACTTATCTCCTTAGAGCCGAGAAGGAAGATTTACAATGTGGAGTCTGTTTTGCATATTTCCATTGGAAATTGAAAGGTTTTTCCCAGACAAGATTTATGAGAACTCCCGGTTAAAGGGTGCCTGCTCTGTTATTGCTCATCGCTGAGGCTGTAAACCTCTCCATCCTGGGAGATGTTTTCACGCCTAAGAGGGAGCCACGTTTCCCTGGGTCGCTGACCAAGGACTTTTTTGGATGCCAAGGCTGCCGTTCACGCAATAATTATTTTTAACTGACGACATCTACCTTAAGCTTGGAAGTTCATACGTTTGTGGCAGCTACACAGTGGTTAAAAATGGCTTGAAGCATCCAGGGTTTTCCCCTGGAGCTATCTGTTGAATACTAATGAAAAGTACAGGCTGTGAACTTGCCTTTGTCTTGAGATGCAGTAAGAGGAGTAGCACGTGGCCGTATGGGCTCTGTAGCGGCTTGTGGGGCTGCCTCTGGGTCTGCTTTTATTACGCCACCCTCTGGGCTGTGGGATCTGCCAAACAGCGACAGGTTCTGACGTAAATTAGAGTATATTTTATTCTGTATAAATGCCTGGGGAAGATGATCTACATTATGATCTTTAGGACTGGGAGCTGCCAAACTGTACTCGTCTGTTAGCCAGAACATGTTCCCTTGGTTAGAAACAGTAATGACCTTGTCACAACTAGTGAGGACGCTGCTGTGTTATCTTTCAGTAATGCTGGAAATAACTTCAGCCTCCCCTATAATTGCACCTTTTTCTTTTCTTTCCACTTTAAGAACATGTCTTGCTTACGTATGGATGATAATAGCATGCGCAGGAGGGGACAATTCTCAGGCATTAGAGCCCCATCATTTCAAATTACGTTTATTAAATTCCCAAAGGAGTCACGGCACGTTATGGACTACTGCAGGAGTTATGTCATTTTTAAATAGCAAAGCTATCTATAAGTTACAGCAATAAAAAAAAAAAGAAGGCTCTGAAATTCTTTTACTTTCCTCCTCTCCCTTAGCTTAAAAGGGCCAAGAAGCTGTTCCTTGAACCGGATGTCGGGGGTTCTTGTAAGCAGGCAGATGAAAGCCGCAGTCGGTGATCTCCCTCTCCCCGTGTCTCTGGTTCCCACGTGTTCCCCGGAGCCTGGTTCAGACAGACACGGAGCCGCAGCAGCTGTCCTAACTGCTTGCTTAAAACACCTTGTGAGTCCCCGGCGAGCCTGGAGGGGAAGGGGAGGGCGGCTGCACCCGCTGGCGGCTGGCTTGGGGCTGGCTCAGTGCCGCCCGCGCCCGCAGGGGTGCTCGGGGCACCCAGCCCCAGGTGGAGCGCAGCTTTCCCCTCTGCTGCTGCTGCGCGGGGTGGGCTCCGTGCGGACCGCAGGTGTGCTCAGGTGCGTAGTCACCCCGAAAATAGCTTTCTAGCTGTTATTTCTTCCATCAGATTTACGTTTGGGCCCTCAGTAGGTTGTTGGGCCCTTCCATACTAGAAGTGAAACAAACTTTAAAGAAATAAAAAAATTAAAAAGAAAAAAAAAACATTCCTTCTTGATGATTTAAATTGCATAATGCATTGAAGCCCACTTAAAAGAATAACTCCAAAAGGGAAAGAATTTTTAATAAATGTTCTGTCTAGCACAAACTGTAAAATATTCATTTAAGTTGGTTATTTCACATTACTGAGTAAGTGCAAGAAGAATTAAATTTCTGAACAGCTTAAGGTACAATTCAGTAATAAAATGAGCCATTTAATGAATGAAATATTTAAAATAATTTGCATACATTAAGTGATGGAATACAGCGTGTAACAAATGTAACTCTGGAGTTGGAGAGGAAAGCTGAGAACTAAATAGAAATTCCTCGGTGTAAATCTGACCAGGAGAGGCTTCCCTTCACAGCAGGGGAATGAAGCATGAGGCAGGCGGTGGTTTGCACCCGCAGGTGCCAGGCTGTGCCTTGACATCTCCAGGCACCCTGGAGAGCTGGCTGCATTCGCTGTTGTATGCAGTAGGAAATGTTTTCTTCTCTCGGCCCGGGCAGATGTGTCTAACTGACGTACGTGTATTTCACCCAGCACTTCCTGAAGGCCTGGGTGGCGTTTTCCCACTTCTGGTGGCAGTGAAACTGTTTCTGTGGGTTGCGAAGCAGCTCCTGCAGTACTGCCTGTCCTTGGGTGGTTCTGTCTGCTAACGGCACAGCTTCCCTCTCTTGTTCTCGCAGTGCTAGTCTGTGCAGTGGGAATTGAGGAAATCACGCTCTTCCCCCCCTGTCTCTGGCTTTATCGTGTGAACCAAGCAAATTGCAAGAGGGAACGATGCTGTCTGAGGACAAGAGTGTGAGCGGGCATCCAGAGCATTTTTGGCTAAGCAGCACAGGTCGGGTTGTGGAAGGGTCCCGCAGGAGCAGAGGCTGCACCTTGCAGTCCCGTGCCCCTGAGCTGGGTCCCTGGAGCGAGCATCGCACCCAAAACGCCCCGGCCAGGAAACAGAGGCCCTCTGATCTCCAGTGTTGCTAAAAGTGGTCAAGGGGAAGCATCACTTCTGCTGCTTTTCCTGCTCCTTAAAACTCCGAGTGCCCCTGAACTCTTTTTAATCAAATGCTGTTAAAATGCACGTGTGAAGCTGGGAGATCTCTGCATGCCAGAGGGCTCTCTTGGCAGCACAGCGCTCGGTGCAAGACACAAAATGATTTGGGAGCTCCCCTGTTTCAAAGGAATCCAGAAGACCTCTGACAACAATTACGTGCAAATCTCAACAAAACCAGGCTTCCCTGAGAGTCAAACCCCACTGTGGATCTGTGAGGGGAGGATTTGGGGCTTCTTGAACTGAGAGAGTACATTTCTCTTTCAAAATGCAGGTTCTCAGGTAGAGCCTCTCTCCTGGGAGAAGAGAGGTAACTGGGGGGTGTGCAGGGGAGTCTTTTTTTTTTTTTTTCAGAAAGGAGCATTGTAATTTTAGATGGTAGCAGAAGAAATGAGTCCTGAGCAGTCCCCAGCACCTGCTTCTGCTCTGTGCATGTGTAAATCTGAACTGAACACAGGGCTCGGATGGTCCCATGGAAGCTGTAAGAGCTTTGTGGTGCCATGGCAGTAGGAACCGCCTGGCAGGCCGGCGGCGTCCTGTCACCTCGTGTCTGCACGCCTGGAGGCAGGCTGTCCTCTGCAAACCCCAGCACCCCGCAGCCGCCTGAACTCGCTTTGCTCGTGGTGAGGACGCGTGGCGTGGGGGTGCTGGCGCCCGAGCCCCCCCGTTGTGCGTGGGGGGCATGCTGAGCCCACCTGGGACGGGGCTGCCAGGGGCTGCCCCCCTGCAGGTCCGGGCCTGGCTGTGTCCGTCCACTACGGGTGAAGTAGAATAAAAACGGTTTGGCTGGAAGGAACCTACAAAGGTCCGAGCCCAGCTGCCTCGATGGGGATCCCCAGTGCACGGCAGGGCTGGGCAGGGCCGGCCGTCGCCCCAGGAGCAGCCCACGAGGTCTGGACTGCGGGGTTCTGCAGAAAAGCTTCGCCTCGAGTGTCCGTAAGCCTGAGCGTCCTGCGGCGTGCTTGTTAGCTGTCTGTACCTGTGGTCCTGTTTCCTTTACAGCCCGGTGGTCCTCCTCTTCTGCGAATCTGCAGTCTGCTGCGTTGCAGGGCTTGTGCTAAATTCCATTAATTGTGTACCTGGCCTTTAGCCGTAAAGGACAAAGCTGTGTTCTCGTTCTCTCACAACTATAGTAAAGAAATTTGTACCAGGCATATGCATCTTCATTCACTAACAGAAATTAGGTTCTGCATTTGTCTGGCTTCATGGTTTTTTGTTGTTGTATTGGTTTTGTTTTTTAGAGAAAAAATCTTTCTAAACCTAGCCAGTTCTATATTGCACACGCATTTAGGAGCCTGTTCTGTCATTGACGTGGGCTTTGTAACTGAGTTGTTCTAATGGATGCTGAGCATGCATGTTGTGTCCTGGAGAGCAGGGATCCCTGAGCTAGCATTTCTTCAGAACGATTACAAGGTAAATTGGGGCCAGTTAAGGCAGCAAAATCCACAGGAAAGGAAAATAAGAGGTAAACCTTGATACTTCCCCCCATAAAAAATAGAGAAAACATTAACAGGCATTGGGTGACCAAGTAATTTGTTCTCAGCAGGTCACTTCAGGAGGAGGTAGCTGCTAATTTATAAGTGCCCATAAAGCTCAGTTCATAATCAAAACAGCGGCAGGGTTGGATTCTCAATTATGTCCAATTAATACAGGATTTTCAGTTAGTTTTCCATAACTTAAGTGCACTTTAATTCATTAAATTCTCTTTCTTCTTCTCCATAAGTGGCTACCATTCTGGAAACTATATAGTGAAATTAAGCATCCCAGGGAGTAAAAGAAAATCTGCCTTTAAAATAATTATCCAGTGACTAATGTATTCTGTCTTGACAGCTGGTTATATGTATATATAACCTTCTGAAAGTCATCTCATCAGCCCTGAACTCCCTGTAGTGCTCCCAGGTCCAGCTTTGCTCACATGGCAGTTGAGCACTGCTGAAGGGACAGAAATCTTCTGGCTCCAAAGGTCTTGCTTTCAGCCTGTCTGAAGGTAGGCGTGCTAGCGCAGTGTGTTATCCTGTTTCAGCCCCAGCAGCGGCATCCTGGTTATAAACCAAAGCCACAAATGGCTTCTATTTCATCGAGCGCACAACACGACACTCTCCTGGGGCAGGGGCAGGGGTGGCTGCCTGGGCAAAGTGGGCGCCGGATGGACTGTCAAGTCTTCTGTGGTCATAGCCCTTCTGAAAAGGACAACCTGTAGCTGTTAGCCTGTCTTCACAGGTGAGCTTTTTAGATCTGGACCATCTTGATTTGCTCTTATTTCACCCTCTTTTGTTTTGAGGGTATTTTGGGTGAACAGGTGACTGGTTGTACTGCATGTGATGTTCCAGGTAAAACAGCACCACTGGTTCACCTGAAGGCACTCTGTTGTTTTATTACTTCATCCCATTCCCTTTGCAGTCTGACTCCTTCTCTGTTACACCCCCAGCACACTGAGCAGAGGTCTCTATCGTGCTGCATGCACCGATGCTCTGATGATGTGAGATCACCTGGAGGTGATGCCATTAACTCAGAACCTTGCAGGCTCTATGAATAATGCGTGTTCCTCTTCCAGTGCATGTTACTTTGCATTTTTTTCAACAACATACATTGTTTCTCTCATGTTGGTCATTCACCTAGTCTGTTTAGGTCTCTCAGCTGGTTTTGCAGCCTGTCTGATCCTGACTTGGAAATGCCTTTTGTCACGTTTAAATTTCATCTTCTCAGTGCTCACTTTCCTCAAAGGTTGTTGGTAAATATTAAGCAATATGGGATGTAGATGGCAGACTAATCCTAAAAGGAGTTAGGGAATCTCCATGTAGCTGGGAATACAGATCTCCTCAATGACGAAAAACGACTCTCAGGAAAGCTGTACGTGTAAAGTTAGAGAAGAACGTGTCTTGGCTCACCACTGGCCCAGAAGGCTGGGAGGTCCCTGGGAGGCCCCGGTTCTTTCTGTCTGTGGTCCTTTGTGTCACTGCTGTAGTCATTCATGCGAGGACCAGGTACCATTTGGGACAGTGTTTGAGAGCGTGTTGTGGTCACACAGCCTTCTTCATCGAGCAAAGCAGAATCAGGGCTGCGAGGGACAGCTTCTGCCAGACAGCTGAGGCGGCTCCATCGCGGGCCTCTGGGGCAGCCGTGAGGCGCCGGGCCTCGCGGGGCTCCCAGGCCTGGGGAGCGCCCAGCGCCGTCCTCCACCCGCTGCGCCGCCTGCGTGCAGTCAGCTCCCTTTTGCGGAGATGGCTGTCGGTGTGGTCCTTGCAGAGCAACCGAGGTGCATTTCCTTCTCTTTGTTGAACAAAATTTTAAAATATAGATATATATTTTAAATAACTTATCAAACTAACACATTACTGTGGGCATGAAACATGCACTTGGATGAGCATTCAAGGTCCCCTCTCAGCAGCTGGATTTGGAGTACCTTAAAAGAGGGAGGGATATTTTCATCTGTGCTGTAGATTTGCCTTGACAGCGTGTTAAAGTCAATATTATCGTAAAACCATTCTGCTTTTATAGCAGGCAATTTTGTTTTTGTTGAAAATACATTGTTTGATTTCTAGAGCCATTCATTTACAGGATCAAGGCTTCAGATTGGAGCCAATTAGGTCTCAGAGTTGCTTTTAAAAAGCTTTTTCAAAAACCAAGAGCTTAAAGGTTAAAACTCGGTGAAATAAGCAGATAGCCAGCTGAAAGCTCTGAGGACAGATGCATGAATAGCCTGCACGGAAGCTGCTGCTTATGGCTGAGTTCATACTTCAATGGCTATTGCCAATGAGAGCATCAGAGTGTGTGGTCACACGTGAGTTTCAATAACAAAGGCGGGTAGGAACCCTGTCAGAAAATCACGAGCACGGTGCTGCGTTTCTTTGTCCCCCCAGTGCCACATGCACCGGTGCTGCCAGTGCCGCATTGCGAGGCCGGGCACAGGGCGCGGGTTGGTGCCTCTGCCCCAGGCTTGGTTCCTTCTGCCCTGCACCAGGAGCTGCCTGTGTCATGGCTATCTCCTTTTCTGTATTTCCTAAGAGATGCGTCAGCATCCTTGTTTTGTTCTTTTTTTTTTTTAATAGATTTCCTCGGTAAATAGAGCTTGTAAACAGCTCCATGCTAAAAGCAGTGCCTGCCCCAGTCTTTGGCAGCCTCTCCCCCTTTCCTAGCTGAATACGTCCAGGATGACCCCAGTCCACCCCAGGCTGAGCAGCTCCAACACGTGTGTGGAGAGGCTGGGAGCACCATGGGGAGCGGTGCTCCAGCGGCTGCGGCATCGCCCCAGTCAGCGGTGGAGCCCCTGAGCTGGAGCTTGTCCCCACCCCAGGAGCAGGCGTTTGGACTCGTGTTTGGCTGGGAGGAGGAAAAAGATAAAAAGGGGGAGCGGAAACCAGCCGCTTAAAGATGTAAAGACCATGAAACAGCCTGTAATGCTTAACCTTTGGAAACTATTAGTGCTATCAGGCAGACACAATGGGCAAAATGGTGGAAATTTCCCTGGCACTTGTGTCTCTCTGACACGCTGCTTGTGGAGTCTCTCTGGAGCAGGACATGCAAGACACGGCTCTTCATCGTGCTGCAGGCCAGCTGCGAGGTGATGGATGGGCAAGGGCTGGTCTGCCCCTCTGCAGATAGAGGGCAATAGCAAGGTAATTTGCTTTAATTTTGGAGGGCTGAGCTTCCAAGCAGCCACAAGGAAAAGCTGATGGCCGCATCCATGCAGGTAGGGCGTTCCCCACAATGAGCAGAGAATGCAGTGAACAACAGGGTGTCGGTGTTCCCAGCAGTGCCCTGGTGCTACTCAGAACTGCAAGTGTCTCCTACTGCAGAAATGCTTGTCCTTTTTTCATGAGTGTTTTCTCGTAAGTGAAGAGGGAATCTCAGGTCTTTGAAAATAACTTGCAAAGAATTTATAGTTCCCCGATGTTGCTTTGGTTTTCACACTGTTTACATTCTGTTCTAAAATATCAAATAATTCAGTTGCTGGGTGAGTTTTCAGTGCGGGTAGTTTTGAATGAAAAATAGATGGCAGCAACCGTTCTGTCTAGGGGGTCAGTTCTGCTGTGACTATCCAAGACTAATGGCACAGGATTAATAATACAGGCTTGTTTAATATTCATGGCCTGCTACTTATGTAGACCAGAAATATTTTCACTTTTATGCCCTGCACAAAGCTGTGAAGGGAGGACAGTTTCATTGCAGCTGTGAGTGTAATGAGTTGCACAGGAACTGATCCTGTACATTAATCAGCATTTGTTAGCTGTTTCTAGAAACTTGACCTATCGTTCCCATTACTGCTAAGAATCCACTGATTTACTAGATTAGATTTGGCATGTACATGCAGGACTTGAAAACCACAACCTAGCAGCACTAGCTAGGAATTGGAAATTGCAGCCAGGTTCTAATACTCATTTTTCATAGTTTTTTCATTTTAAACCTCAAGTAAGTAACAGTTAAAAGAAGGAAGAAGAACTTAATGAGCCATGAACACTAAAAATGAGGAAAGAGAGCCTAACATTTAGATTTACAACACAATTTACTGGATTACCAGGAATATGGAAAAAGATAGAATGGAGCTCAGAAGTACATGCACACACTTAGAGGTACAGGCACATAAAATACAGGCTTCCCAATATGTTGCTTTTCCTGGCAGCTCATCTTATCTTCTGAGCATGAGACATCAGCGTGTGCACCAACCGCAGACATACGTGCGAAGCGAGGCAGGCAGCAGGATGCTCAGCGCAGGGGACGTGCCCGCTGCTGCGCCCTGCCCGCGGAGCCGTGCCTGCAGGAGGGGACCCGGGGAAGCTTCACTTTGCCTTTCTTTAAAACTGGGAGATTATATTAATGTGCTAAAGGAAGTGGAACTGTAATCTGGAGTTTGGACAGGGAAATGTAAGCAGTCATAGAGAATAAAAAACTGTATGTACCAATTTAAAAAAAACAATCAAGATTCAGGTGAAAGTTGTGGCATTAGCACGTGCTCAGGTGTGAGGCGCCGATGGAGGCTGATAGCTGGGGAGCAGCATTGCTTTATTCCAAGGGGCAAGTGGGAGGTGGGCATCGAGTTGGTCTGAGGCTGTTATGTGTTGCTGAAGCTTTGCGTTGTCCGAGTGAGAACTTCCTCGCGGCGCTCATCATCCATGTCAGACAAAACGTGTAACAGGAAATGTTTGGTACTGGGCAGAGACTGAAAACACGTGAGAACTACGTGGGGTCTGAAGAGAGGGGCTTGGCGAGAAGAATCAAAGAACTAAGCTGGCCTCATTCTGCTCTGGGGAGGAATTGCTGGGGATCTCTTGTCAGAGGGGCCTCAGCAGGGCTCGGGGCGCTGCGCTCGTCCTGCCCGACGGAAGAAAGGCGTTTCTTAATTAGTGCTGTAATTAGATCATTTATAACATTTTAGGTAATAATACCAACAGTTTCAAAAGGTCTTTTTCATCCCATTGACGCTCTGTTTTTTGTTTGAGATTTATTTGGATTAATTGTGTAGGTGTTTGGGAAAAAGAACAAATACCTGCTGATATTTGATTTTATTCACGCAGCTGTGTGATGAAGAAAAATGGCAGCAGAAGGCCCTAAACTCTATTATGTTGTCTCTGGGAAGATTTGTGAGGGATATTTGGGTCCTAAAAATAGAATTTTGCACTTATCACTGCAGTTAACTGAAGAATTTTCATGTCTGTGTATTGAGGTGATCTGAGGCGGCTTTAGCTAACAGGAACAGCCAAGTCGCTTGTGGTAAAATACAGAGGAATTGTTTCCTTGCACTGCTTCAGCTTTTTATGTGTGTCAATGTTGCTCTGCAAGGAGCTTTTGATTTCTGCTAGAAGACAGGTCTGTGGCCTGTGAGCAATGAGTAATTAATTTACGTAAATATTTGAAGAGAGTTCTTCTGGTGAAGTTTTTCCTCTTGTTTACTCCTGTATTAATACAGGTTTGTCTTCCGTTTAGATTGTTTTGTTTGCAGCAGAACAATACAAGGCTGTGGACTCTTGCCACAGAACTGCATCTAGTGATGTAGTAGCCACCATCTTTACAAAGGGCAATCACAGGCCCGTAGTCTCTCATAGGCCCCCTTTCTTTTAGGACCTTGAATACTTAATAAAATATTTGGGAATTGTATCAGCATGTTCCATGGCTTCATTTGAAGAACTTTTCATAAACTTTCATAGGTTTCATTTTGCTCAGCTGTGGTGCTGCATATACTGCAGGGCTCAAGGCTTTATCAATACAATTTTTTCTGTTCACAGGTATGAAGCATAAAAAATAAGAATTATAGTGGCTAGCATTGATAAATTTTATTTATTTTTAAGTTTGAATGTTGTTTACACAGTGATATAGGGGCATTTATGCTATATTTACATAGCCCTTTAGACAGCTTGAAGAATCTCCCATGTTAACAATACAAGAGAAATAAAACCATTAAATAATCATTTAAGGTAAACTTACTGCATTATTTAGATAGGTGTTTAGGAGAAGGGAGGTCCTTGCTCATCCGTCTTACGGAGGGCAGGAGAGGGGTGTACAAATGATGAAAGTAACAGCATCCAGGATGACATTTTCCACTAATTAAGATTTGGACCCAGGTTGGAGAGGACTACTGAATTCAGTGTGAATTCAGGGCAGCTCTGCTTAATCAGAGTGCAGTATAGAGGGTAAAAACGTACCAGCTATTTCTGTTTCCAAATTTCTTTGCTTTGTGGCTGTCTGACCAGCATCATCATTCTAACACAGTTTTTATCATGATTTAATATGTATCTTTTAAGAAGGATTTTAATTCCCTGTTTGAAATAAGAAAACGCCATAAATCAGACACAGAATCTTTTAACATTTACAGTTTTAAATGAATTCCTGTTGAGAGTCTCTTAAGCCAGATTTATATCTGATTTTGCATTGAACTGTGTCGTTATGTGGGACTGAAAAACTCTTACAAAATTAGGCATAATGCAAAAACATGCTGAAAAGACAGTTCTGCAGAAATGTGGAACATTATTATGTTAGAGAATATTGGAGTGAAGAATATGCAGAAAGGGACAATTACCATAGATATTTTCTTTCTAATGAACCTTGCACAATTCTTTGGTGGAAGGGTTTGCTGATGTCTCCTTACAGGAAAAGGCAAGCTGAGAAAGCACTGATAGTTCACCTTGTCTGGAACTTGAGCCTAACCGTGTCGCCGTGAAGAGCTGGCCTCTTGCTCGCTGCCCGCACGGCGGAGAGGGGACGAGCTGTGCTGGGCGGAGGGCCCGGGCTGCGGGCAGGAGTGGCCTTGCTGGCCAGGGCTGGAGGAGCCGCGCGCGTGGCCCTGGCCCTGTTAGCAAGGTGCCTGTGGCCATGTCCCTTGTCCCCAGGGGAGCGTGCGGTTGGTTTCCGACCTCGAAGCAAGCGGCCTGCGGCCAGCCGGCTTTGCTGTGGGGCTGGGGGGAGGCCTCCCCCGGGAGGCAGCACCCGCGCCGCGGCCTGCGTTGCCCGGCGGGCGCCTGCTGCTCCTGGAGCCGCTGGGGGTGGCTGAGGAAGAGCCATGCTCCGAGGGAGCGTGCCTGCTTCTGTGTCCTCGGAGGGCCTGCGGCAAAGCAAATGCGGGAGCAGGAGCTTAGAGGTCATTTGGTTTTCATTACTGTTCACGTTGTGTATGTATTTTGTTCTTTGAAACACAAATGGGGGCAGCCCCTGTAGTTTCGCAGCCAAATGACCTTAGGAGCAGGTTGCAAATAAAAATAATAAATAAATAAATAAATAAATAAAAAACAGTGCTTCCCCAAAAATTTTTTATAGACCAGTAGTCTAGATCCATACAGCCTCAATTCTAACAGTGTCCTTCAGCCTCCTTGTTTGCCGAGGCTGGCAATGACAGAGCTGTGCCAGTCCAGAGCTGCTCAGTGAGAGGGGCTGCATCAATACCAGCTCGTCCAAGAAGGTTCCAATAGAGTAAGTCCACCCAGAGCAAGGAGCCATGTGCACGCTTTGTCTTGTCACTGTGATACTAAGAGACTCACAGAGCTCCCTTATGGACTGTGGGGACTGTCATTTACTCCTGGATCAATCTGGTGGGGCTAAGAAACCCCTGTAAAGGAAAGAAGTTTTGTCGATGGCACCGTATACACAGGAATCGCACCAACAGCTCCAACGCATGTCCTGTGTGTTGGAGAAGTACAAACCTGAGTCTTAATGTATGTTCAGAACTGGAGAAGTATCTAGAAAGTATATTTAAATACCTACTTGTAAAAATATCTCTCAGCTTCCCATAAATAAACCTTCGTTTCATGAGGTCGCATACTCATACATTTATTGCTGTTAATGAAAAGTCTCTAACAAGCTTGAGGATTATGAGAGCAATACCTTGATTCTGGAGATGGAATTGCCTTTCACCAGAAAATGTGCCTGTTTGTATTGACAGAAGTTAATGTAAATAGCTTTGCAGTTTTCCCTTTCTAAAGATATCCTCTAATATCTGCTATTGGATTGTTCCATTGATAGGGGTTTGGCTTTAAGCACTTCCTTAGCTGCAACGAATTCATGCTTTCCATTAAAAAATGGAAATCAAGTGAGTTTGAATTCTTCCAATTTAGATAGAAAATAAAAAGTTAAACTTAGTGCATTTGCTGATGATGTGGTACTTAAACCTGAATAAAGTAGGGAAAAAGATTAATTTAATAACACGGACACTGCCTGAAGTATTACTTCAGTTACTGCTCGTGCAACTTAATTTAACTTTGCTGTTGTACTGAAAAAGCCAAAAGAGCTAAATATTCTCAATTTGTCTTTCTTGGTTGAAGAAGATGATAAAAATTCGAGGTACTGACTAAAAGATGCTTAATAACATAGCCCAAATTCCTTAGCGGGGAAAGAATTTGAGAGAGGTGGAGGGGAAAGGAAGCTCACTGCTCGCTGTATTGAGTGCGGCATTGGGGTCTTTCCCGTGGAGATCCCTTGCGTTTCTCCCTGTGAGACAGCTGGGTCGGCTCAGGGCTTGCTTGCTGCAGTACCGAGCACCAAGATCTGATGCTTGCTGACTACTCCCTGGGGAGGAGTGTGGGGTCCCAGCCCCAAAACCTCCTCGCTAGGTTTTGGCCCAGGCACCCCCGAGGGTTGTCAGGAGTTCGGGTGTACCCCAGCCCTTCGTTGGCCCCGAGTTCACTGGAGTGAGCAGTGCCCTGAAGGGCGTCTCACCGACGTGCCACCATCTCACGAAATGTGCGGTGGTCAGATCCTGAGCTTGCCATTAAACCGCTTCGTGCTTATTCTGGCAGTCAGGTGGGGCCAAACGTGGTTGTTTAGCCGCTCTTCCAGGCTACTGAAGAGGAATCTGGTTTGCAGTACTAAGGTGAATAGTGACAGCAAGTGGACAATCCCCATGTTCCTTCAAATCACAGGGCTTAGTCCAAGGTCACTTAGAATAATAATAATAATAATAATAATAAAATAATCATGTAATGATCTGTGGGTGTTTTCCAGTAACTGGAGATTGAGCATTATTTAATATCACTCTGTTTTTCTGACTATCCCTTAATTTAAGACTGAAATTGAAGATAAAATCTATCTTAATCCTATTAGGCATTGACTGATTCAAGGTCTGATTTTGCTAATACTTGTGACTAACTGTGCTTCTGAGACAAGTGATTCAGGACAACCATTGCTAACTGTATTTGTGCAGAATTGTATTCATACTATCGTGAAGACCCATTATATATTTAAGCTTGCTGTTACCAGTGTGCACGTGCATCTGGCAGGTAAAATTGCTGAGCGAATCTCGTTCAACCCAGTGACTTTTAACCACAACTTACTCGAGTGGTGTTTTTCCTCCTTTTCATGTTTTGTAGAGAAAATTCGTATTTTATTCCAGTTTCTTCATTCCAGGCCTGGCCTTGAACATTAAGCATTTAAGTTGTCCATTTGCTATTTAAATGTTTAAGAGGGAGTGAGTGGGGCTAATCACTTCGTGGTCTGACCATGCTGCCCTAAAAGAAAATGCCTGTCGACTTAGTTTAATTCCGAGCCGAGCCCTACAAACCTGCACAGCTCAATCAGTGTTCTCCTTGTAGTGATAAACATCACCAGCAATTTCTCAATTTAAAATTTTAATGAAAAGTACAGCAGATAAGGCTGTGTGTTGGAAAAGGGTCTATGAAAACAGTCTAAACTGGATTGTGTAAACCCGTGATTGCTGTAAACTGTCCACACTTCCCAAACAAGGGCCTGTCCTGGCTGCGTCCTGCAGCGTGTGTGGGGCAGCCCACCCTCGCCCAGGCGGGACGGTGGGAGCGGCGAGGAGGACGCCGTGGTGCCGACCGGGTCCATCCTGCCGGGGCTTGCGTGGGAAAGCTGGCGCTGGCCGGGGCGTTGCGTCTGAAGATCCATTCCTGTCCCATGGGGAATATTCCTCGTGCACTTCTGTTGTAGCAGCGGTGGGGAAACAGCAAGCATGTAGCAGCAGTGCTCTGGAAATATGCAGGCATACCTGAAAGTGCTGCATGGGCATGCCGTGGGGCACCTTTAGCTGAATGCATCACGTTCTGCATTTCCGTGCAGTCCCTCTGGCAGTGTTTCGATGTAGGCGTAGAACCTGTTGCGGCTGGGCTGTGGAGTGGATGAGGGCCTGTTTTTGTGCACTCCTGTCTCTTCCCATGAGTTTTCCTTGGGGATGTCTGCCCATGTTTGAAGCTGTTTTTGTTGTGCTAAGGCTGCCAGTTGTTTCACTGTTATATGTCTGTGTAAGAGTTAAACTCAGCTGCTCAAATGTTAACTTGATGCACACTAATTCCGGCAGCATATTGAGTACTTGCTGCCATGACATTATTGTGAAACTTCTTCACAGTCAGATGACTTTATCAGCTAATCAGAGCTCAGGATTTCTAAATGTCATCTTATAATGTCTAATTAAGGTTGCAGTTTGAAGACATCATGTACTTTAATTGAAAACTGTAAGAGTAATCTATTCAATTTTTTTGTTAAATTAATAGTATGGACCTTTAACAGATGGTTAGTAAGACATTGTTATTAATGAAAACATCCTACTGTTTGAAATCCATCCACTTGCCGTCTCATGTAACTGGCAGAAATAAGGCATACATCTCCCAAACCAAATGCATTTTCCACTACATGGCTTTATTCTTATACTGTGCCAATTAGCAGTCCCAGTGCTGTGATTACACCTCTCCTGCAAGATTTAAACTTTTCAGTGGCTGGGGATGTATTTTCTGTTGGGCAAAGCTTAGCGAATGAATTGGCAGCAGCTAACAGGCTGCAGGTCATCTCGCATGTCCCTCGTAAAACAAGGGAAAACAATAAGAACCCTGGGCCAAAAATACTTTTTTAATCCATTAGGGGAACCGGCCAGCTGGTCTGGCTTCAACGATGCCGTGGTGTTTGCTGGCCTGCAAAGCAGCACCGCTGCCTCTCGAGAGCAGGCGCTGTCAGCCGGGGCACGCTGCCTGGTCCCCGCGGAGCTGCACTCGCCGTGCCGTGCTCGCCGGGCTGGGCCTTGCCAACAAGCCCGCTGTTCCTCCCGCTGGCTTTCTTTCCTTCCCTCTATTGCTTCCCTGCATCCCTGGGGACGTGTGGCAGCAGCAGAGACTCAGGAAAGCCAGCATATTTATCACTCTCTCCTATGTGGAGGCTCTAAAATGGCTTCTGAAAAATAAATCTCCTTTAAGATCCTCTCAAAGCAGGGTTCGGCTTACTGCCCCAGGAATAAGGAAAAGGCTCCTTTTTCTGTGGGGACCTGTGGCTGCCGTGGAGGCAGCAGCGTCCTGTGCCCACCGCCCCCGGTGTCGTCCCTCCTGCCAGGAGCTGCGCTGCCCCATCGGCCGCAGGCCCTGCGGTGAGGGCAGCGCTCCGGGCGCTCCGGAGGAGGACGCTCAGCCGAGGCCCAGCGGCCCCGGGAGGCCGCTCGGGTGGAGCAGCCTGGAGGCCAAGCAGTGCCCCAGCGTGCCAGGCTTCGGAGGAGGCCCTGCGCCTCTGCGAGGGGCACGAGGGCAGAGGCCGGACACGCTGGTGGGCGCTGATCAGCGCTCCCAGAGGAGCAATTTGCATCCACTCCGAGGAGATGGTGTTTGCGAGCCAGGAGGAGGAAGGGACTTCGTTACAAATCAAATCTTTTTCCCCTCAAGGGTTTTGAGGAAACGGAGGCTAGAACGAGTTTTTCTTTACACAGGGGATGAAGACAAGTAGTGGGGGGTTGGCAGGCGGCAGCCCAGCCCGTTCTGCTTTCCCCTTCCAGGGATGGGAGTATGTCTCAGCGCAGCAGTGACTGTAAATGTTTCAATTAGTTAGCTTCAGATATCAATAATAAAATCTAGCTTCTATCTAATTAGATAGAACATTAGTTGGTGTACCCTTACTCAATTAGAAAAATACATTTTAAATGAAGTTTTAATTTATTTTTGTCTTTAATTTAGTCACGATGGAAAAGGCAATTTAGTAATGTGAAAGCTTGCTTTCAGGTACTTTGAGTTAGAAATCAAGCGAGGTAATGTTGCACCACCACATTTCTTTCCCCTTTGTTTTAAGGGGCAATTAAAGCAAGTCCTGCACAAGTATGCTTGCTGCTATGGAACTGAATGGCACCCAAAATCTTTCACATTCTAGCTCTTGTAATCAAGTATCTTGTGAGCAGGATAGAAAGGAAGGGCAGAAGAGCAGGGCCACTGCACTCCTCCTCCATTTGCTTATAAAACACAGGGCTTGAAAGAGTAATTGCTTGGCAGCTGCGCTGTGTAAGTAACACAGCGTCAACGTTGGTGCATGGTTTGGGGGCTTGTTGCTGCTGGCTGGGGTCTCAAATCCATCTCCTTTAGCACTCCGTCCTCCCCTCTGTTCTCTGCCATTGGCCAGAAGTTGCTTTGCAAAGCAAACATCCCTTACTCCTAAACATCACTACTTCTGATTTGGCTGGACTTTTGAGGGAAGAAAAAAGCATCTTGGATCTCACCGCAGAGGGCAGGAGGCCTAAGCCCCTAGAGACCTCCACAGGCTAACCAGCGCTGAAGGCTGTGGCTCGCAGCGTGCGCTGTCCTCAAAGAGGAAAGGCTCGCTGAGCTAGAACAGCTGCTACTGGATTTTTGAAAGGCTTAGTCCCCCACTTTCCAAATGTGGCCTCTGCGATTTCAGCCTGCTGCAGGATGAAGAGGAATGACCCAGTGCACTTATGATTTGTTGTGGTGGAGACACCAACATAACTAGGCATCTCCATGCAACTGAATGCACTGGTTTATGTGATAAAATTGCTTGTTTCACTTCGTTTTTCAGTTTTGGAATGAAACACCTCTTTATCAATGATCTAGCTTAATAAACGGAGTATAAAGTTTTACTGGAATTTTTTGGAAGATAATTCACGGCATGCTTTCTAAAACCAAAACCATGCACCTCTTGTCTGACAACATAGCTTGCTATGTCTTGACAAAATGCAATACTATGGAAGCTTTATCGTGTCCACTTCCAACTTATATTGCTAATGCAGTAAAATTACATTGATACTCAGTTTTATTCCCATTTTCAACTTCGGAGACCATGGATCAAAATTGCTGCTTTAGAATATCATAACTGGGTAACACTTCCAGACACACACACACAGACACAAGAAAAGAAAGAGAGCGCTAACGTCAAAAGGAAATAAAGCATTTTGTTTTAAAAGTTTTTTGTTGTTGATAGATATTTGTCAAACTAATGCCAACTTGACTTGTATTTCTCTGCTCTTTAATCAAAAGCTTTGTTTGCTTTTCTCCTGCTTCTAATCTCTCTTACCAAGCAAAATTCTTTTCTAGGCATTATTTCTATTTTAGGCAAAACAACTGGATAAATGAAATTGTGTTGTGTTTTTTGTTCTATTGATGCTGAACAAGATAGTGACAGCCTGCTCTGTGTGGCTTGCAGATCAGTTTGTATTTGTGATATTCAGAATATTAATGGCTTTGACAATGGGGACTGCTAGAAAATGAAAACTGCTTGATCCCAGCTGAGAAGATGCTACATAATCATCATGAATTTGTATTTTCATTTCAGAGTGGAAGGACAATAAAGAAGCTATGAGCTGGAATTTTTCTCTGTAGCAGTGAGGACATAGAGATTTCCTAAGAGAATAAATGTGCTTGCTTAAGAGATCTCAACTTTATTAGCTCTGTGTATAAATTCAGAGGTGTATACAAGCTCTCATGCTTTCTCTTAAAACATGCATATATTTCAGTTTTATTAATTTGGATGTGTATAATTCATACAGAGTAATAACTTGAAATTCAGATATTGTTTTTAAACTCATTATTTATCATTTTGAGACAAAATAGGTGACCTAAACTAACTGGACAACTACTGGGGAATGGTATTTTGGTTCCAATCTCTTCTTTTCTTTTCAGAGGCCTGGTGGGAACCGATGATACACTTAAAGGTGCAAAGATATAAACCAGAGGAGGTCAAGCCAGGGGGAAAAAGCTTGCATTCAAATGGCGTCAGATTCCCTGCAGGTAGAGCCTCTGGGACAGAGTTGGTTGATGCTGCTTTTCAGAGCTGAGAAAGCTGCGTCTGTGCTTCTGTGTTGAATTCTGCAAGTCAGGGCTGCAGTAGCAGCTGTAGGAGGAGGGATGATGCGGATAATCTGGAGAGCAGGGCGTTGGTCACCTTAACCTGGGCCCTCTGGCAATGCACAGCTGCTGCATCCGTAACGGACCAGAGGACTTGTTTGTCAAAAGCAGGATTTGTTTGTACCACTGCCTCTATATGGACTGGAGCCAGCTTTTCAGATGAATGATGTTGAAACCTTCTCTCCGTTTCAGTTTTGGCTGGTGTCTGATGCCAGGCTTGGTATCAGCCACGCACCAGGGAGCCACTCGCAGTCCCTCGCCCCAGGGCAGCGCGGGGGCTCTGCTGCCTGCCCGCCTTCCTCACGGTGCTCTGAGGAGACCCCCTGGCACAGGGGCCTGGTGTCTGCAGGTTTCCACTTGGTTTTGCTGGGCTAAATGCTGGCGCGCTGGGCTGCAATGCTGAACTTCAGCACTGGCTAAGCAGGTGCAAACCACTGGTTGTCACTCAGAGCCTTTGTTCTTACATAGTTCTCCTCTCTTCCGCTGCCTCTTGGGTCCATGTCAGAGCTTTCCCTGATGCTACCTGAACAACTTTGTCCCCAACACAGTGTTTCCTTCTGTCTTTTTCTCTCTCAAACACTTCCTCAAGCAAGTGGAGCCTGGACTCAGAGTGCATCAACAACAATTAGCTCAAGCAAAGGAGTGCCTGCACATGGTATTTTGGGTTTGGCCAGAAGCAGAGCCCTACAGGATTATTGCCTGCTGGCTCTGTCGGGTGATGCCTGCCTCTGCGTTTGCAGCCCGGCTGTCTCTGAAGGTGGCAGGCTCAAGCTCGTGTCTTTATTAGTGCATAAAGCCAGGCTGACACGAGCCTTAGTTCACACCTCGCAGAAGCGCTGGTTGTTCATGCCAAAGGTGTCCCTTGGAGATGTCCGGACAGCGCTGTGCACAGCCCGCAGCTGTACTGCCCTGTGCTGCAGCTCTCCTGCACGGTGCTGAGCGGCAGCCTGCAGGCTGGGTGGGATGCTCCGTCTAACAGCATCAGTGGGAGGCCAGACTACAGCTCATCGTGATGCTCGCGCAGTCCCAGGGAATAGTGTTTTCTTACATCTCCTTCAAGCTGATGTTCAGGTTTAGACTGCCTACTGTCAGGTGAGGGTATTTGTTGCAAATCTCAGTGTGTTCTATAGCTCTTCATTTTTTCTTCTGAACAAGGTCTTTGTTTTGCTGCAAATCCTTCAGCTCAGAGCAGAATGAAGTCTGCAGCTTTTCCGCAAGCATGATGAGTAATGGGCTTCTCTTGAAACCGTTGGTATGTTGGATCCCTGCCCATCAGTCCATTCTCTGCTAAATGTCCTATTTAGTTCCCATTTGTAAAGACAAGCACAGATTTTGGAGAAGTTGCTAGGGCTTAGGTTTAATTATTAGATTTTAACATGCATGATTTTCAAGATACCATGTGCAATAAGACTAGCTAATCTAAACATGAGATTGTCTTGGATCAAGATGGTTCATGTGATAAGGAGGGGGGAGGTTCCTCAGGACTATGTTGTCATTCCCCATTTTTGCCTTAAAAGGGAATTGAGGTTTTCTCATTGTCTCCTCTGGTGGTTGTTCCTGTTCAGGAAGTCTATCTGGAGGATGAGCCGTGGTGCCCAGGCTAGGCGTAGCTGTGGCAGCTGCACCTTCTCAGTTCTTCAGAGCTGGATCCTGGCATGGCAGTGATGCATGGCTGCCATATGACACTCCAGAGAGAGGGCTGCTTGCCAAGCGTCCAGCTTTTGTCCTTCTCCTGTGAGGTATTTCTGGAGGTTAAGATAGTACTCTGTAGCCCAGGGTCACTGGTGCCTGTGCTTAATTTCTTACTAATCAATGGCACAAGGGTAAACATGGGCAGAACGGCTTCTGTGGAGCTAGTCACTATTCTCTTTGATGCCTTGATAAGCCCTGGGGAAGTTAAGGAGAACAGGAGCTAAGCATCATGGAGTATGGAAGATGTTTTTCCCTTTCTTTTTTAACTTTCACAACCTTGTTAAGCATCACCGTTGGCATTTCACAGCGCACTTCAATGGTTCAGTCGTTTGTCTTTTAGTGTAGTTGCAGGTAGTAGGTATAAAATCAATGGCACTGACACACAAATGAACACTGAGCACGACGGGTAAGGAGTTTATCCACCGGTTGGCAGGGTGTGCTGTCAAGCCTCTGCTACGCAATGTGAGTTGTAGGGGTTTTCTAGACTCAAGGCACATAGTCAATACCCAGCTGCAAAGCCTGGTTTGACCAGTTTGCAGGTGCAAACAAAAAGCAACACTTGAGAGCAAAGAGAAGGCCTGCAGAACACTTTGCAAAATTACGGCTCCCCTTGACAGGCAACATTCATGGTTATCAAACACATTTTCTTGTGCAGAAAATCACCAAGATAAATTTTTGTGTACAGGGACCTTGTACAGGACAAAACCCACCATGGATGTTGTGAGGACATGCACAGGTGCCGTGGAGCTGCAAGGAGGCTGTCCTGATGCCTGACGTGGATACAGGAATGCACCTCCAGTCCTCTGAGACTGGGCAACACAGTTTCCAACACTTGTGCTTGAGAAACCTTCAGTACAGCATTGTGCAGCACCAGGACAGCCCCTCAGGTTCCTCTCTGTGCCCCCGTGAGAGTGGGGCGAGCCCAAGGGTCCTGCAAGTGCTGCAGGATGCTTCCATTCAGTGGTAGCCCCCATATGAGGTGCATCCAAATGCTTGCTGGTGTTGTTAGTAAACATGGAAAGTAACCATCTAATACAGAGCATAAGGATTTGACTTCTAAAAAAGATTATTTTATATGAGCCCTCAGATATCTCATGAGCCCCGTTGGTACCGAGTACGAGTGCAGCACACCGTCACGAATGATCTTCAGAGGTTTTGTCCCAGCTGCTCCACACCTGATGCTGCCAGCCTGCAGTGTGGTGGCTCGCTCTCCTCGGAGGCACCTCCTGTTTTCTCGGTAGCTGGGACGTGGGAGGTTAGATCAGGTCGTCTGGTCTACTGCAGCTCTGGACTGCTATTTGCTGTGTTAAAATATTTAAACAGCCAAGAAGCTGCAGTCACGTAGCTGTGGTTGGAAAGCGCAGTTCTAGTTCTGCTGCCACCACTGCCTTTTAGTCTGGGCCTTGTGCACTGTACCTTGAAATTATAACGTGATCAGTTAATTACATTGTTCAGTTTACACTAGGCTTACTGGTGTGACATCTGCACAAGACTGCTGTGGTAACGCCGGAGAAAGAGCAATGGGAAATTCTTCAGTGTCAGTCACCTAGAGACATTATAGCCTAAGTATATTCCGCCTAATGCTGTTAGCTTTGCTATACAACTTGCAGCTCTTTGATGCATTCAAGCTAATAATTCTAACAAATGTAGAAATGCAAAATAAAAATAAATGTTCATTTATATAAATTGCTTTCAGTCTAAGCAACAAAGAATAAATTAAACCTCTGAATTATATGCCCAAATTTAGGATAAAACATAGCTTGTGTGATTTTAACATTAAATTATCTAATTGCTTTATGGGATGTTTCCATTAGCTGATCAAATTAAGCCTTTTTTTCCTCACCAGTGCATTATAAACTGCGAACATACAGCTCAGTCCTGCAAGCTTGCATTTAAGTGAAAAAGCTGCCTTCTTAGTGTTCCCACGAAATTAGCAGACATGGTTAGACATAGAGCTACATTTGCATGATTGGGACTGGAGGTTTCAGTATTTCAGCGTTTCTCAGCACTGCAGCCAGGTAGGAGCCTGGCGCCTTCGGTACCTTGGGCCCAAGGGAGCGAGTGCCCTGGTGACTGTGCCTCCTAACGTCCGTTGCCCAAAGTAAAGTAAGATATTTTTTAGACTCTAAAGCCTCATTATTCTGAGAAACATGAGTCTTTGCACTTACTGACCATTGAAACTCATCTGCAGGGCTTTTTGACTCCAAAAATAAGCAGCCCAGTATCCGTCATGCTTGCTCAGTTTGCTTGCTGCTGTTAATTTTATTCCCAAAGCGGTAATTGCTGCTGCATCAGGAGGGGCGTCCCAGCGGGATGTCCCAGCCAGCCGCCGTGCCCTCACCCGGAGCCGCAGCTGTGTGGCTGCCTGGCTTAGTGCTAAGTTTCCTTGGGGCATTTCGGTGGGGCTTTAGGAAGAGCCCTGTTTGTGCTGTGAGGAGATTAAAGATGATGACGACCCATGCTGGGGCTGCAGTCACCCTGTAGTCTTCGAGGGACTCACCAGCACGACCAGGCCAAGGCATGGGCTGTGGACAGGACGGTCGTGGGGAGAAAGTGAACAGTTGGGCATTTTTGCAGACTTGGGTGTCCTTTTTTTCTCCGCTGACTTGATAATTAAATGGTAAAGATGAGGAGACAGTGTTGGATTTTCAAAGCCTGGATCTTTCTCTTCTGACCTTGCTAGTGACATGCTGCCTTTTGTTTGTAATCTTGGGCAAGAAGCAACTGAGAAATGATTTGACAGGAGACAAAAGCAAACAATAGGCTTGTTTGAAAGATACGATGAATGGGATTTAATTGAATTTTTTGTGAAGACATTGATTTGACCCTGTAAGACATATAGAGTGAATCATTAGGGGAATTAACACACATTAAAATGCAGGGTTTTTTTAATCAGAGGGCTTTTATTGTGCATATAGTTCTGTTTTTAATTATTTAATGACTTTGTGCCTTATAGTGACAAATCTATTTCTTCCCCCTTTTTTAAAGGAAAAATGCTGTTAGTGCCATAAAAGGGTATATGGACAGAGCTGATGAGTACTGAATCTTCATTAATGGCCCTGCTTGTGCTGCGAAGCTAAGCACAAACAGCCACATGCTTTCAAAAAGCATCTCTTTCAAGCTGTTGATAAAGTATTAGTGTTAGTTTGACCACTTTCTTCTGGGCCTTTCAGGCTTTTTTTCCTGATCTGTGTATAGCAAAAATTCTGTAGAATTTATTTATTGCAAAAACCTATATTGAATAGGGTATTTCAGAGTAAGATTTCCAAACTTGGGCTGGTCATTGTGGGTTTTGACAAAGGATTTTCAGAGTACCGACTGCTCTCAGCTGAAGCTCCTTCCTTCCATGGTGTTTGTGGCTTTAAGACTTCGAAAAATCATGTCCTGGTATTTTGTCTCTGCAGGGCAATAAGTTAGCTCCGCTCACTTCATGCCTCTCACGGAAAACTATTCTTTTTGTCTGGCTTTTTTTCGTGAGTGTTCTCTCCAAGTATCACTGAGCATCACTGAGTCATCTGTTTCTTGCAGTTCTGCTACAGTTTGAGGTGGTAGACAAGATATTATTTTCCCAGATTCTTGTTACTTATGTAGTGACAGAAGTTGGCACATAGGTGTCAAACTGTAAATATGAATTTCTGCTTGTTTCTTCTCTACATAGCGTGGAGTAGTTTGACTGGAATAACTTTCAGCCATTTTAGCAGAAGCTCTCCTGAAATGCAATATTTTGTTTTTGTTTATCTTGTTTCGGTTCCCTTTGCAGCTGTGAAAATGTCAACTGTATTGGAGTTGAAAGTGCAGTTCTCAGTACAGCGGGCTGCCCCGAAGTCCTGGTGAAGGACGTGGCACCCTGACTGTTCCACGCAGGGTGATGGGGTTGCACATGGGCACATGCAGGTTAAGAAGAAGACATGGGATCCACTTGGGGCTAGGCTCCAGAGGGTTGTGTGTGACTTGGACAGAGCTGCAGAAGGGTGCATCTGAGCAGCAGTGCAGGAGCGCACCAGGGCAGTGCCTGATGGAAGGAAGAAGGTGGCTCTTGTGACTTCTGGGGAGGTCGGGGTGAGTTCTTTGTGGGGTTTGGTGAAGGGGTGTCTGCGGAAGTGCTTGTGGCAGTATTTCCTGCCATTTAAACACATCCTGCTTTGCTTCCCCCATTTGTGTGTGACCCCTTATAGTTCTGAATACAGAGGACACGGAAGGCAACGTGGAGAATGTTCTTTTTGCTGTACGTGTTAATTTATACCACTGCTGAGAGCTAGATATTCCTTGTTATCCAAGGTATTTCCCCTGGAGGAGGGAAATCAGGCTGTAATGTATCATTAAGCAGAAAGCCTCTGGGAACTCCTATCCTAGTTGATGTGAATCCCTCTTTTATCCTGTTAGAAGAATTGAATTATACATTTTGAATTGTTTAAAGATCTAGCTCTGGGTCTGATTGGAGCTATTGTTTTTCATATTATCACAGTAGGGGTATAAGCTCCCAGAACATCTCAGTAAGCATCACTCCACATGTATGTACATATGTGTTTCTGTGGGTCACTCGTGCTTACAGCAGCAATTCTTAAAAAAATTACTGCAAATGCATTGTCTTCGGTCTATTAGGAAATGGCAGACTGGAAGAAGCAGATGCATTTTCTGCAGCATAGCTGTGGCAGACCTTCCATTGCAAAGCCAACTTTGTGTTTGCCATTTCTGTTGTTGGAATAGAACAAGTTGCAGTGAGAAATACAGTTTTCAAAGAAGGAAATTTTCTTGATGATGCATTTAATGAAATAGCCTCCAAATGCTTCTTACCGTGTTCTGCTCTGGGAACTCGGTGACCAAGTCCAGCACGCCCTGGATATTTTAAGGAAGTGCTTTTTTGCTAAAATGCATGATGATGCTTTTCTTCCATATTTATTGGCTACCTGAAGAAAAAAAAAAGCACACTTATCAAAAGCATTAACTGCCCGTATATCTCCTGCACATGTTACACTTATGTGACCATTTTTCTTTATCTCTGACTGCTTATGTTAGTCTGAGTGGGATGATCATGCAGACTTTAAATCTACTTATTCTTTTGTCTGCTGAAATTTGCTGAGCAAGTCCAGGTCAGCAGAGTGGAGATGAGGGAAAACAAATGTTCTGTCTCTAAACAGTAGCATTTCATAGCTGCAGTTCATTCCTTCAGTGACAGTTTGGGGATGAAGACTTCAAATATGTGGTACAAAGGCCAGCTGGAAAGAAAAAAGTAAACAAGTCTTAGGGTGAGACTTAGATTCTTTAGCCTGAAATATTTTTGGTTTTCTGTGCTGACAGTAAGTTTATTCAGCCACAGTCCAGGTTTGATTATCATGAGAGTTACAAATTATTTCATTCTCTTTATGGCAAATCAATTTTAGTAGGAATAGGCACGATACGGTGCTAATTTGAAAACTGCTCAACCTGCCTATTTTTGCAGGATTTTGAGGGTGAATCAGTCTAATCCATCTCTGTGTTAAAGGGATTTGTTTCTCTAAATGCCTGCTTATACAGACCATCTGCCACAGGCTTCCGTGAGACTTCTGCATTAGAAAAGATATATAGATAGCTCCATCTTAGTCATCAGGTGTTGGTAGCTCCACAGCATCTTTAAAGCTCGTCTCCGCTTTAAGATACGGGATGACGCAGATTGTAATGTAGCTCATCAAGGACATAATGTGGGATTGGTTAACAATAAAATTGTGCACACCACAGCAAATTCTGTGCAACTATTGTACTAGCTTAAAAAAAAAAGACAGATCTCGCTTTGTATTTTTGAAGAATGTTGGTTGCAGGTTTGCGTGCGCTATTTACATGTAAAATCAATGGTTGACTCCTACAACTCGCACCCTGTGTGTCAAAGCCTTGAGGCAATGCTCTATCAGCAGCTCCCACAAGAAGCAGTGGGCTAGGTCTCTTCAGAGCCCATGGACTTTGGGAGCTAGACCCTTTCAGCCATACATGATACGAGCTTTAGGACTTGCATTCAATTCACTTACAGCTCCTGCAAAAATGCAGTGTTTGGCACGCACTCGGGGGACATCGTGAGTGCGGGTGTTGTGCCAGCCACCGGCATCTTGCTGTAGGGGGGAGGGTTGTGCTGGGTTATTTTGATATTGAATTTTAAATGGCAATTAGTCAGAAATTAATAAGAGGTGTTTTCAGAGCTATGCTACTGTTCTTCCTTCTCATTCACACAGAAGTGGTGCTGCTCTGATAATCTGCTTCTACAGTAATTGTTTAAAAATGTAGACCAGTACTTGTTTGTAAAATGAGTGCGGTGGATTCTGGGAGAATTTATTTGCAGTGTAAACATGTTGGTTAGGAGTCATTAATATGACATTCACACAACTCTAATAAAGTACATAACACGGAGATCTGGCACCGCTGAAATACCCGGAGGACATTAAGTATGAGTCTTAAAACCAAGAGTATTGGAAACAAGATATTTTTACGTCTCGTTTGGGAGTAATATAATTGCATTTTGTGGCTCTAGCAGATGCTTGGGCCAGCTGGTTGGAGAGCATTGTGGATTTTTTTTAGCTTTGGTACTATACAGATAAAACCCTTATATAGAACTCTTATTTAAAACAAAACAACAACAACAAAAACAACAAAGAAACAAAACCTCATGGTTGAAAACCCATTTCTTGCATGTATGCTACCTTCCTGATTGCACAGCCTGTGGATGCTTCTATTACAGGAGCTCTGGTGACTAAATGACAAATGCTTTTTGAGTCTGATCGGGGGCAGCTGAGCGGTGAAGCCAGCTCTGCCGGCTTTCTGTGTAGCTGTTGCTATTCCAGGTCTCTGAGAGGGGAACTCTGTGCTTGGCTGGGAGTCGGTTTTTGGACGGGAGCAATCGCGGTGCTACATGTTGGCGAGCACACCTTGCTGCGGCCCACTGCACGTTTCCAGCGGCCCAGGGGCCTGAGGCAGCCGCCACGCTGGGACCAGCGCCGTGTGAGGCCTGGAGGCCGGGCCTTGCAGAAGGCTCCGTCACGGGCTCCTGCAGCCTGGCCAGCGTGAGGAGATTGCTGCCCGCTCCTGCTTGCGCCACTCGGGTGGGCGGTTTGGGGCAGTGGGCGGCTGGGTGCGGCTGCCGGGGGTCCGCGCGGCCTGGCTGGGGCCCTGGCAGCTCCACCACCGGCGGGACGCGGCCGCCCAGAGCGTCCCGGGCTTCCTGTGGGCGAACGGGTGCGTCGGGAGGTAACAGGCCGCGCCATTCCTGCGAGCAGCCGCAGTGACTTAGGTTGGTGGCACCCACTGGCTTTTTATGGCTATGATTAATAACTCAGTAATCCTAGTTGCAGTAATGTTGTTCTATTTATAAATATCTGGCTTAGCTCCAAGTGTCCCTGTTTTCGCTGTCTTCCCTTTGCCTCCTGATGCAAGGCCGGGCTCTCGGGAGCACTGTGGGCCAGTTCTGGCGGTACCCGAGTCCTGCCTGTGTTAGAAAATGTTGATTATCCTCATTTGTATCTTTTGTTAGTATTTAAGATTGGGTTTGGTGGTGTAGATACGCAAATTGACAAGGCAAACCACTGTAGCCTCAGCCTCTGGTCTGGGTCTGCATTTTTAGGGTGGTGCAACTGATCCAAAGTGGGAAAAAGGAAATAGTTGTGCGTTTAGTCATAAAATTGTTCTACAACATTCATTCTTTCATGATGCTGGTTCACAGAAGGAAATACCTTGTCCTTGCTGTAAGTTGCAGAAACTTTTAATGCAAAAGTATAGGGAAACTTACAAATAAGTCTTCAAAAACTAAGTTAAGTTGCAGACCTATAACTGGGCTTGTGGAGATGGTGGTTCCTTGCTGGAGGTGAAGATATTTAGAAGGATTCTGTGTTTTAAAAATAAATAAATAAAGTTTCCAAAACAGCCATGCAAATAACTTTTTTTTTTCTACATTTCTTTTTCAGGAAATTGCAGCTTATTTAATAACATTTGAAAAGCATGAAGAATGGCTAACAACTTCCCCTAAAACAAGGTAACATTGCTAATAATTCAGCCTGTGAAAATGTACATTGACTTATTTCCACTGATTACTGGACTTGCTAATCAATTCATTGGCCACAAAGTAAAAACTCCCAGTCATGCTTGATGGCTTGTGACACCAAAGTCTCATTAATTGACTTAATGAGCATTTTATTGAATGAAATCAGATTGATTAAAAATAGAACAGCTGCAATCTTGACAGGTTAAAGTTTTAACCTGATTGTTCAACATTTAATTGTATCCCCTCAGATGAACAGATTTAAAAGACTCTGAGTGAGGTTGTAGGCTATTTATCTTGACAATACTCCCTGCAGCCTCGAACTTTAAATAAATAAAAAAGCACAAAGCCTTCCCTTGTGCTTTGCCTGTTTAAAATGCATTCTCTGGGATTGTTTGCATTTTTGGTGTTTTTCTTGTTGGGGTTAAGTGTTTGATGGTGAGGAGATCCCAAAAAGCCAAATTAACAGACATGTTTGCACTTTATTATTCAGTAAATGTCATGTAGTCTTCTCACTGCCATAAATGTTTAACTTCTCCAGCCCCTTGGGGACTGATACATTAAGTTTAGACTACAGATGTTTTCCTGGCATTTCTGCTGTGTTAAGACTCACGAAGTTTCAGTGCATGTCAGTAACAGAAAAAATGTTGCTTGCTTTCCATTGTTGCTTTTTTTTTCTTTTTTTTTTTCCCTTTCTTTTCTCCGTATTCCAAATCCACCTCTTTCTTGTTGAAAATGGCAGGTTTATTGGCAGGAGCAGTTTAGCTTGGGTGGCCCCTGCATGTGGAACGTCTGTGTTGTGCAGCTGAAGGAGATGCATGGTGCATTTCCACGCCTGACTCTGAGGAGCTTTGCACAAATTAAGCTTTGCAGTTCAGCCATGCCTGGGTCTAGAATAGCAGACTACTGCTCGTGCTCCCTTATCACCAAATTAAATAGGATTCATTATTTTTTCCATTTTTTTTCTGTGTTTTTTTCTTGTCTTGTTAAGTAATGCTTTTGCTTATCATTGTCAAAATGTGTCTGTAACACCTGGAAGGAAAGAAATTTGAAGGTCTCGTTCTCCAAGACCCAAAGCTGCTGTAGTGGTAGACCTGTAAATGGATCTTTCCTGCTGATGACAGCAGTGGGTCTCATTTTCTTTTTGTCTTTGGAGTGTGTAAATGCTTGGTTTCACTCCACTTCTTGGCTGCAGTATAACAGGTAATATGATAATATTAGAAAAGGTTATTTTCTGGCCTGGTTGGTAATCCAAGTTGCAGAAATAACACAAAATAATTCTTGCTGAACCTTTGCCAGACAAGCCTATTAAGTGGTCAGAAAGCATATTAAATAGTTGGGATACACATGGCATCACTAAAGATAAGAGATTATAAATGTGTTTGTAGTAGTGTTTTATGACTTTAAGAGTTTGGTTTGCTAAAGGCAATGCATGAAAATAGTTCTCCTATTAATATTACAATACCTTCCTCCTGCATGTTTACACTTGAAAGAAGTAACGTCCCAGGAGAAGGAAAGTTGTGATGGCTGCGCAAGGACCTTCTGAAATTGTTCAGTTAGTTTTGATTTTTTAAAATTTTCTTTTATTATTATAATTAATTGGAGTACTTAAATGCTGAGTTCATACAATCAGGGCTCTTGGTATTAAAGAATTAATGACATCGATCCTGCGCTGAACTGGAACATTCTCTGTTCTTGTTTGCTGCTGTGGGTGCTGCTAATTTCATTTCAGAAAATTAATAAAAATGAATTGCACCACTGACACTTATAGAGTTTCTTAATACAATGATATATAGTATGATTTGAGGAATAAGTATTAGATGAATTGCTGTAGCTGACTCTAAGAGAACTGTTGGACTTTACACTTCAGGACCAGGTTGCTGCCTGCACTGCTGCGTGCACAGGAGAGCACTGGGCAGGCACGTGCTTTGGGGATGTGCTATAGGACTTTCTTGGCCAGGAGCAGTTATTTTAGGTGGAAAAAGAGATGAAAGTTGCCAAGTTACCGTTCAGTGCACAAAAAAATGTACTTGTCTGTTGGATGGCTGCCCATTTAAAAAAATATCTTTCAACCTTTGTTTTAAGAGTATAACCTGATATTATTTAGGATTCTTGTAAATGTGGATAATTGCTATCTCATGCTTGGTTGCATATCCTAGAATTTGGATATTGCAGAACAAGATATGTGGACGTTGAATAGGGTAGGGTTTCATTGTGATCCAGTAAAGGAGCCCTCACTGGGCTGGTTCAGTGTGGTGGGACCTGCCAGGCAGCAAGTTTTGAAATTTCTGATTACTGAATTAATACATAGGGTGGTAAAAGAGGGAAGAGTTCGTTTTGAGCCACACCTGCATGCCTGCAATTGCTGAATGTCTTGATCTTTCTCACAGGGAAGCTTCAGTGTTTCAAATGCAGTACCAGTCAGATACTGTTTTGGTCATGGATGGAGGAGGACCCTTCTTATAATGCCATTATGTTGACATTAAGGGAGCTACAAGAAAACTTTAACGGTCTTTAATACTGCTTTTTTATGAAACTTCTTGCTGAATGACTCTAGTTGATAAAATATGCTAATAAGTATACTGAAATATTATTAAAACTGTCTTTCGAGCTCTCCATTTTATCAACATAAATTAACAGTATCTCTCACAACACATCGACCTTGATGTTTCCTTGTAATGGTGTTTGGTTACTTGATAATTTGCCAGATGATCTGCAATGGGTATTCCAGTCATCAGTGTGAATTGGTGGAGCTTTTTTGCTAATGCAGCTATACTGAAATTTCTGCCATTTCCAAGTTTAAATGCAAATCATTAAAATAAATAAATAAATAAGTAGATTGATATTTATATATCAAGTAAAATTTAATCATTATTTTCATTGGAATTTCAATGACAAAGCTGACTCTCTTAGTCTAGGAAGTTCTGATACATGAAGATACCTTGCTTATTTACTTCCAAGTATCTCCTATAGTTTAGAAGTTTGTTTTACATTTTAGAGTATTTTAAAAATATTTGTACTATCTAATGTATTTTCGCCTGTATTTCACAAGTAAGGCACAGACAACTAAAGATTTAGCAATGGCCATAAGCTGCAAGGTTAGTATTTCAGCTGGGAATGGCGTTTGGGTGTTTCAGCCTTATACACAATGCTCAGAAATGGTGAGCTTCTAGTGCTCTGAAAAATAAGTTTCATATAGTATTGAGTATTCGGTTATCAGATATTAAGAGTGAAGTCGTATTTTTTCCTCCAACTGATGGTTATTATTGTCCTGATTCCTGCGCTTGCCTCTTCCAGCACTGCATTTAGAATTTGTACTGCGTGACCCATCTCTGGATCAGCCGTGTTGTACCCCATAGCAGGAGCTGAGGCGCGTTGTTTGCGGTTTGGCCATGCTCCGGGATGTGCGGTGTGTCCAGACCCCGTTAGGTACCTCCAGATCTCTGCTGGGACCATTGCCATCAAGCGGGTGGTGCTCGGGTGGGCATGGGTGCGTGGGTAACAGTGGGTCCAGCGATACCATTAAAATACAACATTTTAGCGGTCATCTGGTGGGGTCCAGCACATATTGCTGAAATGTGACTGTAATAGAGAAAGCTGGAGGTAAAATATGTGCTTAAAACAAGGCCAAAACAGATTTTTGGAAAACTGAAACGTTCAGTCACTTGCTGGGGTGCATTTCCGTGCGTCCTGCCGACTGCTTTGCTGCCTCGTTGGGGGTGGGAGCGGACTTGGATGTCGGCAGGCAGAGGGTAAGCGAAAAACTTCTGCTGTGCTGCTTGCAAAGCCTGGAAGATAAATGTTTCTCGGGAAGTGTTTCAAGAAGCTGACACTGCGATAAGCTATCATTTGTACTAATATGTGAAGTGGCTGGGGAAATTCCCAGATGCGGATTTTCAGCCCTGAAAGAAACCAAATGCCATTTTTAGGCAGTGAGACTTGGCAATGATTAATATTTCTAGAACTAAAAAAAGTTCAGTTGCAGTATACTCATACAAATCAATAGCAATTTGCATATACTGTCAGTATCTATTTGTGGTAATTTAGTCGTACTTCTGCTACCTACTGGGTTATTTTTAGCATTTTAATTTCTCTCTCCTGGCTTAAGGAAAACAAGCATTGCTTTTCATTTAATAGACAAGGACAGTAGGCTGTACAGCGTTTCCTACTGATAAATTCTGACCTAATAAATCACAAAGTTGTCAGGATCCAGTTCATCACAACAGCAACAAAAAAGGCTGAGCTCCTTTTGCAGCATCTGGCTAGGAATGGGAAGGGTTCGTCTCACCCATTAGCGCTCTTTGTTTGCTGAGAGGGGCGAGGGCTGTGCTGTCATCTGCCAACACCTCAAGGTCACGGAGCTGGTTGGAGCAGCGAGGCGCTGAGCAAAACTCCGTGGCACGTGTGGGTTCAGAGGTGCGCTTGAGCCCCGTGTTACCGCTTGGAATCCTTCTCAGGGGATGACTCCATGAGAACATGCTGGTGCTGAAGGAGGATAAAACGTGTGGGACTGGAGTAGGAGCAGCGCCTTTGTTTTTGGAGGAAACACAAACAAGATGAAAACCAGACAAGATGTGTGCTATGATTTGAGCCCAAGGGAAAATGCGTGGGAAAGAGCTCGTTGCGGCTGCAGAATAAGCCCCGGAAGAAGCTGGCATTGAAGGGGAAAGGGCAGAGGGAGAGTGGAAACAGCACTGGGCACCAGTTTAGGTGACACCGAGAGGTGGCCCCAAGCCTGAGCTCATGAAGGACCGAAATCCCGCTCCTGCCTTTACAGGCGCTCTAGGCTGGAGAGCGGGAGGCCTGTACTGTGCAAGGTGGTTGTGTGCTGGGCAAAGGACGAGGTCAGGGAGGAAAGGTCTGGTATTTCTGATTTTATGGGAAGTTGCAGATGATAACTCCCATGCTCTGTGGAAAGCCACGACTTCAGGGAAGCTGCGCCCAGCTCAGGTCCCAGTGACATTCCAAGCAGAGCAAGACCCAGAAAAATAAGGAACCCAACTTTCTTTTGTCACTCCTGTAGTGTCTTGGGAAAGGACTGCTCTGCCACTTAGTCACCTCAGCTTTAGCTGACGCTGGTCACTAAAACAGGAGATGCAGATTACATTAGACTGGTTAGAAATCACTTTTGCTGACTGAAATGCACTCAAAACAATAATTATTTTCCTCTATTATTTTTAGTGATTTTTGCTGGCCACGGAGTTTTGAAATTTCCTTTGAAATCCAATTTTTTATGTTAAATATGGGCTTGTACCTAGGCTGAAGCGGAGGGGACCCATCCACAATGAGATTTAGAGGGAGCATGGCAGGATAATGTAATAAAATAACTGCTTCAGCAAGAACGCCTGAAGGGATGTACAAGCGAAAAGCAATGCAGCCATTGCCCCGGAGAGCCGCCCGGCGTGCAGTACGGCAGCAGCAGAGGCTTGCTGCCGCGCCGGATCCTCGTGGCACTCGGGCAAGGGTGGGCACAAAGCAGCTGGTGGCCTGCGGCAGGGGAGTTGCTGGGGGCAGGATCAGCCCTGCTCCCCTTGAGGGGCAGCACGCGGGGCGTCCGCTGGTGCTGCCGGGCCTCCCCCTGCCCCGTGTCCTGCGGCGCGCCCTGTCCCTTGCTCGTCCTTGTTCCAGGTCAGGGAGCTGCTTCTGGGAGCTCCTCAGCTACGGCTTTGGTACTGGGCTTAAAAACAACAAAAAGTTTATAACGTGTTTCCAAAGTCTCAGAGGAGTTGTGGAGCTTGGGCAACTTGGTGAGAAATGTGGTTTACGAACCCATTAGCTCTCGCTGCCAGACCGTACCCATGTTTCAGCTTCTGGTTGTGTTTTCCTGGTCATATCCCTATGTATTGACAGAGGCTGTATTCCTCTGCTTGCCCATATCCAGTGCTGTGCTTCGTGTTTGTGTGCACATGCGTATTATGGGGAGCAGGAGGTTGTTCAGGGTTTAAACATGGTTTAGCGAGAGTCCTGTTGGACTATATGATCTATTTTATATATATATATGTACATACGTATATATGTACATACATATATCATAACTACATTATATCTGCAATAGCCATTTTAATCAGGAATTGCCAGGGGCTTCTAAAGATAAGTTAGAATTTTGCAGTATATTAATTTTGTATTAAATAATTAATAATAAAGTTAATTGAATTATTCAATTTTCAGGTAAAAAAATAGGGTAATAAATATTCATAACTTATTTTATTAAGGGAATTTCCATTTCCTATGTCATTAAAGTGAGATTAACTAAGGTTGGTTTTAAATGAAGATTGAAAACAATTGTGCTTTAGAATTAATTTACTGTTAGGTCATTACCTTGCAAGCCAGCTCTCCAGTGTGCTTTGTGCGGAAGCCATTGTGCTGTATTGGGTATTTGTTGTAGTTTTCTCAGTGAAATTACTCAGTTATTTATAAAGGGGGGGAGCATGTTTTGTATATATTTTTTGATGTATGTTTATTATAAAAATCTCAAAACTCAAGAAATATTTAAAATATATGGGATCCACAACCCCTTACACAAAATAGCTGCCACTGTTCCTCCCAGGTATTAACTGCATAGTTCTCAGCTTGGTTGCTTTCACTGGCTGCAACTGCAGCATTTTGAAGGAGGCACGAGGTCCGGGACTGCACAGATGCATAAGGGAATTAGCCTTTTAAACTCAACCTAGTTGGCTGCTAGTTCACATCAAGAGTGTAGCTACAATTCTCCCTGGTATTTCAACTCGGTAATAAGAGACAGTAGCATTTGTAGCAATTTAGTATCTATTTTTGATAGCTCTTGGTTGAGCTGTTGAAGAAAAGCCCTGGAATTTCCTGATATTGAAACTTGATGCAGTTAGTAAGAAGCTCCAAAAGTAGTTTTCAAGATTTTCATTTCTGCTCAGACCTGAAGAAGTGCCATGCTGGCATTTTTTTGCTGCAGAACTGGGTTTCTGCAACATTATGCTTGAGAAACCTTGAGAACCTGCTGCCGCCGGGTTGTTTTGGGACTTCTGAAACGAAAGGTGGCTCATGAGGCTTAAGGCTGCGCAGCAAGGTGAAGCACGTGTTAGCTGGAGGCCGTGAAAAGAACAGCACAGAATTTGTGATCGATTCCAGAGGATCCGTTGATCTCCGGTTCTGGTGAGCGCAAATAAAAATACTCAAGAGCTCATTTTAGATGTCTAAGGCATGCTTTAAGGGTCCTCAGTTTCTCATGCAGCTCGTACATAGAACTAGCAACCATACCCATGCATGATGCTGAAATTCTGGGTTTTCAGCTTATGTTGTTGGAAATTCTGTTTACATGTTTGGGGTCTCATATGACCTATTTTTCCTCCATCAAAGGAAATGTGTGAGCTGTCAGCTTTTTCTAGCTTGGGATGCTGCTTGACATAATCCCTGCTAAATATGGCACATCGCTTTTTACACTTTAAAGATTTCATGACTCTCAACTCATAATGCTCTCAGTATTTCCTACTCTTTTTTTCTTTTTTCCTCCCCGAAGAGGATAACCCATATGGGGATGGTTTTACTAGGCATTGATTCATACAGGTTTTTAGCCCCTGTGGTCCCAGGGAGTTGAGAAGTCAATAATTAATTCTTTCAACAGCCCATTCCTTTTGTTTTAAAATGACCTAATAGCAGAATTGTTGGTACCGTCAGGATGCCTGGCCCAGATCTGTTCATTGTCTTCAAGTATTTCATTCACATGAAATTATTCAGCCAGGACAGCAGGTTAAAGCTGGTGCTACTGGAGAGCTTGTTACGCTTAATTTTAACCAGCAACACAGGAGAGTGGCATCACTGAAGGACAGTGCTGGCAGACTTAGAAGTAAGGTGAGAGATTCATGTACGCTCCAAGGACAGGATTCAATTGTTGTGGATGCTGGAGGTGGCCTCCTTCCACCTCTTATCTCTCTGCAGTGGTCAGGCTCCTACTCCGCCACATTTCAAAGCTGCTTGCTCTGCAGTGGTGCCCTGGGCCTGCCCGTCCCTGCGCAGGGGCATCTCCTCCCCTCCCCGCTGCTCCTCTTCACGTGGGGATCAGGAGGGAGTTCTGCGGCATTGCTCCTCCTGCTGTGGAGACAGAGAACCCTAAAAAATGTAGAATCATCAGAAAAAGCAATTATCTGATAATATAGTGATTAAATTATTCAGCAAACTACTGTCTTTCTTTAGCCAGGCTTGGTAAGCTTTTCCCATCGATAGATAAGGTCCACAAAAACATGTAGCGTTACTTTTGGGACAAAACTGGCATTTGGAATTTGTCCAGGCCCTGATTATTTCCAGATCAAATATGATGGGGAGCAGGAGGTTGTTCAGGGTTTCAAAGGCTGCTCGGTACGAGTGAGTTCTCCTGTTGGATTGTGAGATCTGGGCTTAATGGACTATGAGCTGAATGAGATAGTAGCTGCTTTTGTCCCGCTCAGAGTGAAAGAAAGATTAAAAATGCAGTAAAAGATGCATTGTCTTGTGCTGCTAGTGGCCAGAACCAGACTGTCTGATACTTTTATGTACTTTGTGCTTCAAGGTTGAAGGGTATCAAGAAGTAGGGAGGGTTTAATTGCCATTATGGTACTACTTTGGAGATACCCTTGTCTATGTAATGTGTAAAGGCTGCAGAAGGGCCAAGGAAGCTGATATTTGTACTGTTTTTAAAAAGTAACAAAATCTATGTCACATTTTAAATGGTTTACAACTTAATTTATATTCTGGTATGGTAATGAAGAAGCATCCTTTGTCCAGGAGGTGAGATATGCAAAAATAACCTTTAAGTTGCTTGTAATTAACCTTTAATGATATTCTATCACTTTTCCAATACATTCTCTGCATCAAAAACAACATACAGAAAGTGTCTGAGACTGCTTGTTGCATCTTAATGGCCTGCGAATACCAGCTGATTAAAAATAAACTATATATTGGGTTATTTATGGACAAATATTTTTTCCTCCAGGAAACCTGGCACTGAAATTTAAATGCTGGACTGAAGCCAAGCGCCTTGGCTATCCATAGCCTCCCGAGTTTAGTCAGCAGAGATCAGGACAGACACCCAAGGTGCAACGGAAAGGCATGCAGTATGTCGAGAATGTGGATACTTCCCTTTCAGATAGGGTCAACATTAATAGCATAATATTAATCATAAATACACCATGATTTAAATTGCACTCTGGCATATTTAGTAAGTGCATGCTAAAAAATCGTGAATTGGGAGCAGGATTTTTCAGCACTATGTATGTGAAGAACAGCCAGAGAACTTGATTGAGGGGAGCTGTGCATAATGGAGGACCTGCTATTCACACTTGAAGAATACAAATTGATTTGTGTAACAAACTGTGTTTGTCAGAAGATGAGGAGCTGACTACAGAGGCTGATTTTTGTGCTGAATGAGAGTGCTTGTAGGTAATGAGTAGGCTTTTATCTTCATGTGGAACAAAGAATAATTTGCTAACCTGGTAGCTGGTGTGTTAGACAGATACACATGCTGTTCATATGCACACTGCTATGCTTGTGATGTCCTTAGCGGATTCTTCTAAAGAGGTTATGGTCTTGGTGGATATTTGCAGAATTGTGTAATTATTCCTTTTTTTCCTCCCAGAAGGTCCTGTCCCTTGAGCTAGGAGTTCTTACTTCCGATCCTACTGTACCTGAACAGCAAGAGGCTTTCTTTTTTTCTGGTTGTGAGGCACTAGCTTTAGCTTCTGGTTGTTTTCTTCCTCTTCTCTTTGAGATTTTTGAACAACGTATTTTTATAGTTGATATGATCTGGTGCAATTGTGGGATGTTTTTCGCCGCTGTTGCCAGAGATGCAACAGGAAAGGTGAAATCTTTTGCCCAGTAGGCATTTGAGTCACTGTTCTTGGCACTGAAGCCAAAAAGGATGCCAGGAGCACTAAGATGATCCATGATGAGGCTGAGACCTGTGAATATCATTAAAACTGAGACTACCTTTAGGTATATTATTGCTGCGTGTGGAGAAATGGATACGCAGCATCAACCTTTATTGTTCATTGTGGGAGACTGTGACAACACTCAGTCATCGCAGGTAGTGGAGGGGTGAAGCAGATTTTAGGTGCCGCATGTAGATTCGCCTTCAGGGAGACTCACTGGGTCACATTGGCTTCAACGTTAAACATCTGAGCTGAGCCCTCAGTGAGGTCCACGAGTATCTGGAGCGATTCTGAGGACATGACCAAACCTGCCCTTTTTGTACAGCCAGAAGAGAGGGCAAGGAGGCATTTCCAAAGTGTCCTCAATATGGAGAGAGGTGGAAGCTCATAAGTATATTCTGAATGGGTATCTTCTATCCTCTATCTCTTTTTGCTGTTTGCAGCTCTCATTTCATTAAGATGTCTCCTTTTCCCTTTCTCTTTGCTTGTGGGATTTCTCCAGGACTTCAGGTACGTCCTGTTCCTCCTGCTGGGGAGATGAATGTTTTATGAAGAGCTTAATAGTTGGTGGCAAGGTCTCTGCCACTCCCGGTCCATCCATGCAGATGAAAGCACTGTGTGTGTTTCTTCTGTGGGTTCCTGCTTTGTTCTGTACAAAAGTACAAGGATCCTGCAAACCTGCCACCAAAGTGTGCTCTGCAGGAGCTCAGAGTTCTGAGGGAAAGAACCACCAACGTGGGCTAAAGATCCATAGAAGTGGTTTACAAATGTTTAATGGGAATGTGGAGAGCTAAAACAAGTAAGGGTCACCTACTGTGCTTACCTATGGAGTCGGTGCTTTTGCATCACTTCATTTAAGCGTATTAACATGTTGCATCTGTTTTGCATTTAAATGGAAAGATTTTCCAGTCTTTTAATGTCATGAGTGGGATTAGATGTATGAAAAGACAATTGTGGAAGAGGACGTGTAGGGCTTCTGTTCCTTGCCTGAGGCATGTGCGTGATGGGCTGACTGCACCGTGATGGTTCTTGCTGTTTTTGAAATGCCCTTGGTGCCCTGTGTCTCTGGTACAAAACACTGAAGTTTAGCGCCCATGAGATAACGACAGCAGAGAATCTGGAATGGGGCATTTTGGCCACTTTTACCTCCATGGCAGCTGGGGAAGGCTCCCGGGGACTGCAAGAGAGCAAGGTCAAACAAGGAGGAAAGCAACGTCAAATGTGGCCTGATCTGATAGCAAATCATGGAGACAGAGGTTGATCAGAAAAAATAAGCGTAGTCTGAATGTTTTATTCCACCTGTACTTGCTCGTTCCTGCCACTTTTGTGCTGTTGTTGGTTTAATTTTACAGAGCAGAGACTGACCTTCCCTCTGTGGTAGTAGCCTGATGTTCCTGTGATGCCATATCAGCAGGTATCATTGACAATGATATTACACAAACCAAATACATTTTTTCTTTGTGTCTAGATGTCCAAATCCATTCATTTTACACTCCCTGAGGTGGTGTAGGGAATAGCCATGAGCACGTAGAAGCTCCAGATTTCACTGTTTTTGGACAGGGCGGCAGCTGAGCCTTGCTGCCTCAGCTCTGCCATGGAGGGATGCCAGCTGGCAGGAGAGGTGTGTGGGTCCCGAGCTTCCAGGTAAATCCAGTCCGTACGTGGCGCGTGTCCCACGGACCCCCGTAGCCACGTGCCATTGCTGACGGGAGCGCGGTGACTGCTGAAGGGGCGTGTGCGAATGCTTGCAGGAGCGACTCGTGTCGGGGCTGGCCCCATCCCATGCCACGTCCTGCACTTGCCCCGACTCCCAAGGTGAATTCGCCACGTGAATTTGTTTTAAAGCTCATAGGCAACATTCCTTATTTTAGACATGTTGCTTCCAAATTGCCAACTGCCTATTTGTTCCAGACAATTGTGGATACAATCAGTAAAGTAAGCTGCGCTGTAGGGTTTAATTATTTGACTAATGGACAATGACTGATGAGCTGGTGTCCCAGCTGTGCTGCACCTCTGTGCTGCAGGAGGGAGCTTGTGCGGCAGTGCTGCTCGCCGCTGCGCGCTCCTGGGTCACGCTCAAAGCTCTCGGCTCGTTCTCTGGTTCATCTTGCCGGCCACTTGCTTACTGCTCTGCAGTCTGTTATAATTTCTCTCGAGGCTGATGATTTTAATTCAGATTGGTTTCCTGTAATTCACACTCCTGTTTACAAAGTCATCAATTCGAAAGCCCCACAATCCTTACTGGGGTTCTGCAACATCAACATTATAACAAAACTAATTATTACTGTCCTTTTCATAACGTCACCATCAGGTACTTAGGGACATATTTTTCCATTTCCTCTGCTGTTGCTTTTCTGTGCTTCATCCACTGACTATTATGTCTGTGGTATTCTGTTCCCTGTGGCTGTATGTATTTTCCTGTAGGTATAGATTGGTTTTGCAGTATCTGTACGTCCCCCTGCTTGTATTTACCTCCTGTGGGAAACTCCTTGTGCATAATACAACAGCAGGCAGTGCAGTTCCTGCTTCCTGGATTTGGCTATCTGCAAGGAGGCTGATATGAAAGGATGCTGCTAATAATCCTATCAAGCCCAGGATGTGCTTAATAATATTGGTAGTTGATCTAACCCCACCTGAATTCACAAATTTTGTAAATACAGAAAACATCTCTTAATATTTTACGTTTGTTTAATCAACCATACGAAGTACTGGTATTTCCACTTCCGTACAGATCCAAGAATGAACATGACTGCCTGTGATGAATTGTCAGGTCTCCAGTGCCAGGTTTAGTTAGAAACCAAGTGAGCAAGCTGGGGTGAGCCCAGAGGCTGTGTTGGCTGATGGCAGGCTCGGCGGCGCGGCACAGGGGTTGCTGGCCTCTGGGGCAGCGCTGCCCTGCAGAACGGGCCGTGCCGCAGTCGTAACCGCTGGCAGTGGGACACGTGCTCCCCACAGGTCCCCGTTCGCGCGGTGACGATGATGGCTCCGGGCACGCTGCTCTGTGTCCTGCTCTGCAGTCAGGCAGGTCTGGTTCCAGCGTGAGCGTGGTGCCACTACAAAGCCCTGAACACTGTGCCCAGGAGTAAGGGAAAACCCTTTATCCTTCTCATACCGCCAGTCCCAGGGTGCTCCATGGCTTCTGTCGTACTTAGCGGGCTGTGCCTGCACCCCCGAAGACGTTCTGTGTGCATGGCTTCATCGGCCTCGGCTCGCCCGGCACAGCTGTCCAGGAAGCAGCTGCCTCGCGCAGGACTGCAGCTGGGCTGGAAGCTTCGTCCTGGACTCAGGGTTTTATTAATCTTATTCAAGGTCTAAAGCTGTTTTGATACATTCACAACCAGGTGCGTTTGCTCTTTTTTTTGTTTAGCATACGTGAAATGACAGCAGTCCCTGAAATGGCTACAAATTTTTTGTGTTTGTTTGCTCTTAAATATAATTTGCTTGTTCCTTACATCTTGCTTTTGTCCCCTGTTAGCCTGTGTTGTGTCCTTTTCTGGTGGTTGGATTTAAGCACCTCAGTGCCCGCTGCACAGCCTTCAGTATTTCAGTACTTTAGGTTTGAAACTGTTCTGTGATGAGGACAGGCTCACGCATCTCGTAAAGGACCCCTGCACCTTGCCTGTGTTGCCCTTTGGCATTTCAGACTTGGTGCATCTTCGCACCATCGCCTTCATCAGTGGACATGTGCCTCTAGGCAGACTTAGGGATGCCCGTGAGGTTTGAGCACAGGCCCTTGGATTTTTGGTTCTTCTCCACTGTGGAGCTGGCAGAGAGCTCTGCTTCACCTGGCTGCCAGGTGCCTGCAGCGCAATGCAGCTCTGCTGCTCCATGCCGCGCTGTGGTGCAGGAGTGAGGGGGGGCCAGAGGTGCTGCAGGGGTGAATAAACATGCTCAGATGAAATGTGGAGGAGTTGGTAGGTACGCAATAAACATGAAAGCTGGGAGCGTAGATATAAGGGTTAAGATGACTTTTTTCAGTCCTGAGAAACAAAAATCTGGCAAAATTCTTCCAGAGTTACACTTGGCTGGCATTCTTGCTATGCGCACTGTAACAATACTTTAATATAATTAAATTTTAAATTCCATGTAGAATCTAGTGGGTAGGCAGATGTACCGGTATGTTAAACTTTATGTCACTTAAAAATGGTTTTCAAGTACATCAGAGGGAGATCATCCAGCTGTAAAATTATCTGCTTTATGACGCTGCATTGCAGCTTTGGTCTTTTTGTTTTAATTAAAAATGTACCTTAAATCTAACATCTTCAGATAACTTTCCCCATGCCTTTTTTGTTGCCTGCAATTTACTGACAGCATGTAAAATCACATGATTCTTCTGTGAGTTTTTAGCATTGTTTATAGGGGAAGAAAAGTTTATTAATTAAGATAAATGTTTCCTGTTTTACTTAGCTTAATCATTGGTAGGTGTTCTTCTGTTCACTGTGAACGGCAGAGCTGGTCATTCACCGAGCCTGCAGCTCTGGTGCTGAGGTGCTGACGTACGAGGAACAAACAAGCCCTTCCCCTGCCTTCCCACCCTGCGCTTCGCTGTCTCCTGCCTGAGAGAGGAGCCCCAAACGGAGGCAGGGAAGACGCCACCAGAATTTGCTGAAGCCGGTCCTGCTGCTTGCTGCCAGCAAGCCCATGAGGGCTTAATCTCCCACTTGTGACTGCGGCCTCTCTGCCTACCGGTATTTGTAATAGTGCAGCCCTGCAAAGTGTTTGTGGTCGGGGGCAGCGCCGTCAGAAGGGCTGTTTTCAGCAGTAAAACAGACTTGCTGAGCTGCCGAACAGCCAGCCCTAGGGTGAGCGTGTGCAGTGGCTCGGATGTGCAGGCTGCGCTCCATGCGCGGAGCTGCTCTGGTGCTCGTGCCGCCGGCAGACCGAGGACACCCTCTGCGCAGCGATGCTCCCGCGGAGGGACAGCGTGCCACCCTGCTCCGACCTCGCGCTCCTTACCTCCGCAGCGGTGAACCCTGCTGAAGGGCCGGCACGGTTCCTCACGCCGTCGCTGTTGTGTGTTTGCAGCCAAGCCTTGTGATGGGACCCTGAGCTGCTCTGTCACTTCTCCAGGCTGAAATGTGCCGCTGGCCACCAGTGAAACACTGCCGTGCGACTGCTTTGGGGGGATCTGGGAGTTACACACGTCTCCCACCGCGGTTATTTAGTGCATTTCTCCTGAGCAGGATGGGATGGGGTGGGATTCATAAAGGATGTGGAGAACAAGCTCCTAAAGTAGCCTGTGGTATTTGCAGGTTATTCTTATTAACCTTCAGACAACCAGTCCAAACGTCACTGGCTCCTGAAAACACGGCGGTTCGGAGGCAGCTGTGAGGGCAGGGCTGTGACCGGGCTGAGGACCGCCGGGAAGGGCCGGGGCGGCGCTCGGCGCTTCTGCCAGCGCGCTGCTGGCCTCTCCCGGGCTCCGTGCTGGTGCAGCCAGAGAATTGCCCGTGCCTTGAGCCACCTGATCGTGGTCGGGGATCACTGAAGACCCTCTGTAGAAAGAAACAGGGCTTAACTCAGCTTTCTGTGTGCTTGCTCTATCAATAAACTTTAAGTGCTTGTAGGAGAACTGCAGTCACATTCAATAAGGGATAGAGATCTCACTTACAGCTTCTGCCCGGAAGACTGCGGGGACCAGGTGGCCAGGCAGAGGACGGGGATCAACATCAGGCTAAATTACAGGTCTGATGTGGCCTCGTGCTCAAGGCAAGAAGCCGGGCAGGAGAGACCCGCGGTGCACTCTGGGGGCTGCTGGCCGGCTGCGAAATATGAGTCTGCTAAATCATTAACTGGGCTGTTTCTAGAATTAAATAAAATGCCTGGTCCCAAGGCGTTCCACGTGATGATTCACCAAGTTTTGCAATGTGATTTATGTTTAGCTGTAGGATTATTGTTTTCTATTGATTCTGAGGGAAATAAAACAGCAGTAAAAGCCCATCGTAAGCCTCCCAATGGAGCTCGATAAGTTGAAGCTTTCCTGCAAGAAATACTGTTGTCTCTTTGGTGGGTAACTCCTAGATCACCAGCCCCCACAAGCCTGAGTGCGCAGGAGGTTTCCAGCATCGCCCCGCTCCCCTCCTCTTCGCCTGTTAGTCATCAAGCAGGCCGAGCCGGCGGTGACGCGCTGTGCCCGTGTTCCTGCCCGGGTGTTCCTGGCGGGCTGTGGCCTTCTCTTTCCTCCGGATCGTGGTTGGGGTTTAAGGTAATTGATCTGTGACTGGTGATGCTGGGGAGGTTTTTAGTGATCCTCCTGGCTGCGTGACTGTCAGAACTGAAACCCCTCCTGCTCCGCTTGTGTTACAGTTGGCAATTACAACTTTCTCTCTCATGGTTCAATTATTTTTAATTCTCCTGAGAAATGAAGTTTTGCCTTAAAAGTGACTCTGCTTGCTTGGAAAGCACTAATTTTTTTCAGTCTTCCCTAGTGTGCTGTCGTCCTAGGGTGTCTTGTTTGCTTCTTAGATGCCTGGCATTTTTACAAAATGAATAGTAAAATCTATCGACTCTGTCAAAGCTGTCATGCCTTCTTGTAGAATTGAGCCAAAATATGCCAGTGTGTACTGCTGGAATTTATTTTTTTTTCCCCAGCCTAATTTAACAATGCCATGTGCAACACAAAGCACTGAACAACTTGGCCAGATTTTTACGACACTTAAGTGGTGAAGAGTTCTTGAAGGCTAGTCAGGATGGCAGCAGCAATAGTTCCTCCCAGGAGGGCCAAGCAGCGCTTAATGCCAGCTCACGCCCTGATCAGGCCTTGTGCTACGGCAGGGAAGAGCTATCGTGTTTGCGGTTTCTTGTGACAAAAGCAAAGACTTTGTAGGTGTGATGAATCACATATTCCTGCTCTGATAGTTGGCAACCGGCAACATGGGCATGTTGCATTTGAACCCCGGAGTACCACAGGCTGCTAGCATTCATCTCTTGGTATGAAATCCCAAATCAAGGCATTCCCAATGCAGGACTTCAAGTAGCCGGGAAGCGTGTAGGTGCGAGCCGCAGATCCCTTCGGGTCCGCGGGGTCCCGTCCAGCCCCTCTGCTGGCACGCAGCGCTGTCACTGCCCGGGCGTCAGCAGAGCGCGCCTGCCTCCTGCTGCTGCCAGTGAGAATGAATGGTGCCCGTGGTATTATTTCTGTATTTGTGTTATAAATGTCAATGATGAACTAAATTAAGACAAATAAGGCTCTTCCCTCTCACTGTTTGATTTACAAAATTTTAATGAGACTAATAACATCTGTACTTGTTCCGTCTTTCTGCTGGCTGGAAGACTCTTAGCGGGTCTGACAGCTCCATGTTCAGCTTGGTCTGCAGTGACGCTTAAGAAAGTGAGTTTACAAATGTTGCATTAAGCCATTTGTTTTTTAGGAAGTACAGACACACTTCATCTCATACCAGTGGGGAAGCTGAGGAGTGATACAGATGACAGAACAACAGCATATTTACAAGTGAAATTGTTGTATGTTTTAAGTGCTACTGTAAAAGGTAGCTGATGGGCTAATGTGTCACTTGGAATTGCAGCGGCAGGCAGGCAGAGGTAAAGCCTTACATCTGGCTATCTTATCTGCAGCCTTCTCCGTGCTGATGGAGGTGTTTGTCCTGGAAAGGGTAAATGTTGCCTCCTGTGGATTTCCCTGGAGAAAACGGGGAGTCAGCGTTCACCCTGCCCACAATGCTTCATCAGGCTTGTGTTGGCTGCTTTGCGATGCAAAATATCCCAAAAGAACAGAGTCTGGAATCCAGAAATAGATAGCAAAGGCCTGCCTGCCTGCTTAAGAGCAGAGAGTTAGCACTAGGTTTGAAGACTTGTGCAAATGTTCTTCACAGTGACCTTCATTGACTTGCACGTGGAAGTCCTGAAAGGCTCTGCTGCCTCATGGCCGAGCGGTTGTTTCTGGAACTGCTGCGCTCAGTCACAGCGCTGGAGGCACCCCTGGGGGACGGAGCAGAGCAAACCTCGTTAGCAGGCTGCAGGCAGTGCCCAGTGGGGGCTCCCGGCACCTGCGCCTGCTTTGGGAAGTCTGCATCAGGCCCGTGGCATGGCTGGGCGTCTAGGGCAGCTCTGTAAAGCTGGTTTCTGTAAGGTGATTTCAAGCCTGCATGTAGCAGGCTCTGCCCTGCCCCTAGTCACTCTCCTCTCCTTCTCAGAGAGCGGGGTAGCCTCTTCCAGTGCAGATCGTGCATTTACTTAGGGAGAACAGAAGCTTGAAGAGCACAGAGCTACTTGTTTTAGGGTTAATGATGTGAACTTGCAGGGGCGGTGAGGTGTGGCCGAGGCCTGCAGGGACACCGGGTCCCTGCCCTGGTGGCCGCTCACCGTCTCACCTGGCACGGCGCTCGGCAGCACCGATGCCTACCAGGACCTTACTGACTTGCCTCTTACACGCTGTGGGACAGTTAAGTTGCTGACCTTAAGTAGCCAGATTATCAACTTCCACTACTACCATCTTTTATTTTTTTTAAAGATTGTACTGTGTCTGTGGTTGTGAAGTTCACAGATGAGAGCAGGGTCTTGAACTTGCCATTAGGAGATGAAGGCAGCAGTTCTCCCTTCTTAGGCTGTATAATTTGTTTGTGGGTTTGAGGATCAAAGCCATGTAAGGAGAATCCATATGGCATCATTTCAGTGCCCTCTGAAAGGTGTCTGTTTGTTTCTTGTCAGCTGAGCCTCTTACACGGCAAATGGGTCATGCGATGGAGATCTTCTTGCTGGATAAGCAATTAGCTAAAACAAACTACTTAGAGGACAAATTATTCTGGGCCCTCACTCTGTAACAAATGAATTAATTGACTTTGTTTTGTATTTGTGACGTGTTCCCTGTATTCTACTTAACTTTCTCCCTAGCTGAAAGGCTCCTGCATTTCCTCTTGTTCTTTGCTGCTGCAGAGAGCTAACAGCATATTAAGAGTTGATTTACACAGATAGAAATAAAGGAAGTCAAGTGATAAGAAAATGTGTAAAGGTTCTCTCAATTAAGAGAGATGAAACTTCTTTCAGCAGATTGTCTAGGAGTATTTATTTCTTCTGCTTATCTAGGCTGTCATCAGTATTCTCTCTGAGACTGGCACTGCAACAGCACAAAGCTTGTCCAAAGCAGACTTTGCTAAAAACAAGCGTGGCCACCAAGATGTGGGATGGGATCGTGATCTGCATGCTCTTACAAAGGCCTCTGATGCTGACTTTGTAAATCCTTTAGCACACTGGCTGAGCTGCCCCAATGGTGAGATACAAAAAGAAAAACTGGGACCTCAAAAATCCCATATATGCCTGTTCATTAGTTTCTAAACTTCATTGACTGTACTGAGGAAGCTGTCTGCATTCAGTGCCCTGAAAGCCACCGACACGCAAGCGATGAGTCAGGTGCATTGCTTGAGAGAATGAGCTTGTTCCTCTGCACCATCAGGAAAGGCCAGGACAGCTGCCGTTTGCCTGCACCCTCCTCTCACCCCTCTTGTGCTGGATGATGATGTAACATCGGTCAGAAACCTAATAATTGCCCTGGCAGAGCTGGGAAACTTGATTCTTGGCCAACAAACACACTGCTGTTGAGTTAAACCTCACCGTCGTGCAATCTCCACCTAGGCAGGACTGGCACATAACAGGTTTCATCCTGTACCATGCCTGGGGAGTAGTTGTGTGGAGTACTGCTCCGCGCTGCCGTGTATTTTGTCTTTTGGAGGCTCTTGGCTTAGTGGAAGGTTGAAAAAGCAACTTCATTAGAAGAGCAGTTACAAAATGACATGCTTATCACAGAAACGAATTGAGCTGTGGTGCTGAGATGTCATGCTTGCGTCTCTTTGCAGCGTTGGCCAGGTATTTTGTAGAGGAAAATACAGGGCCACACAAGGATTCTTCGAACAACTTCCAGAAATGATTGATTTTCATATGGGATGCTGGCAGAAATCTGGCAGACCTCATCACTAGCTTCTTGGAAGCATTCTTATTACGTGCTGAGTGTGGATTTACAGTGGTGTTGCTCACATACCTGGACACAGGAGACCCCGAGACCCATCAGAGGGCTCAATGATAAAAACTGTTCCTGCTCCCCATGTGGATTTCTGCTGGGAAGACGTGGCTGCCGTAGTTGTGAGCAAGGTTTTCATTGCATGCTGAGCTTAATTCCATGTGCGGTGTAAATTTGATTTATAAATGTTTTGAATTCTTAATTTTATAAACTAACCTAGTTCTGCTATTAATTGCTCTCTATGATTTAAGCTCCAAGGTGACATTAACACTGAATATATTTTAAAGGTCTTCTTTGGATCTTTGGAAATGATATGATGTTATTAGCAGTACCTTACCTTAGGTTATAACACATAGCTTCACCTCATGCTGTTGGAGTAAGGATTACAATTTTCTGGCCCCTCTGGTATACTGGGTGACTCATGAAATGATCTGGCCAAGTTGCTGGATTTATTTACAGTAAGTAAATTAAAGCTATGGTACAAATCTTTGCTGTGTAACAGGATTTGTGAGCAGCTAAGAAAGGTTGAAACTGTTGGAGCAGTTACCAAGAAGGTACTTTGTGTGTAAGGGAGGATCTGCTTCACTGAGTAACATATTGTCCCAGGCACGAAATGCTCAGATGAAACATGCCCAAGAGTCATTTTTTTTTCATTGTCCTGCTTCTTATTTCTGCTTTGTAGTATCCAAAGGGAAACTTATTTTTAAAAAAATCACGGAGAAGAGACAAATTGGCTGGCTGGCCAAGCAGGGAGTTGCCTGCTTGTCCGTGGTTAACCTGGCTGACTCCCTGCTCTCCGTTCGATGGGTGCGTGTCTCTGTGGCCTGCCGGTGCTCTGAAGCTTTGCTGCGGGTCAGCAGCGTGCGTCCAGTCGCAGAACAAACGCGCAGCAAACGCGATAGCGCCGTGTGCGGCAGCCGAGGCCTCGCTCCTTCGATGGTCCCGTGGCTCCGAGCGGTGCTGCCGCTCTCGGGCTGCCTGCAGCCCCCGGGGGCTGGCAAAGCCCAGCGCTGCACCCCCCCCCCCCGCCCCGAGCCGCTGCCAGGTGGCTTGGGATGCTTCTGCAGCCATTCCAGCAGCTGCAACCAGGATTTTTTTCTCAGGGATTTGGATCATTTCAACAGCTACCAACTGAGGTTTTTTTCTTAGGCACTTGAACTGATGTTTTTTCCATCATAATCCTCTTGGTGTTTGATAACACAGAAAGAGATGTGTTCAAAACAAAAGTTGCTGTCCTAAATGTTCCAAATTCAGTTATTCTAGGAATTTCTCAGGGGTCTGATTTGAAGAATCCTCACAAGAACGGTTTCCAACACATCTCCGCGTATCAAGAGGAACACAGCCCATTTCAGAGCTCCCTTCACCCGAGCTCTCCTGAGGCTGCATTCCCCTTCCTCATCCGGTGGCATCCGAGGTGCCCAAGCAGCAGAGTGCCGCCCTGCTGCACCAGCTGCCGTGCGCAGGCTTTTCCATTGCTGTGCCTTTCATTTGTTTTGTGTCGTGACCTTTCCGCCTCATCGCCCCGACCTTGCGTGTGTTTCCTGGGGAAGGACAGGCATACAGCAAGACACACGAATATGAGGCTCCAGCCGCGCTCACCCAGCGATGCATGATGCCGAGATGTGTTTCCCTGCTGAAGAGTGTTTATAGCCCAAGACTGCAGCAGAAGATACCAGATGTGAACTGTTCAGCAAACATTGATAAATTGCGTCTTTTGATAACAGCACCAGTGGTTCATTGCTGTATGCTCCATTTTAAGTTTATGATATTAAAGATTAAGACAACTTCATGATCACTGTTCTGCTTGCTTGCCCCTCTTCCTTTTCTCCCTCCAGTTTTACTCCCGGACTTTTCTAAATGCTGCTCTCTTCAATTCTCCATCTCTTCAGTCCTCTCTCTCTCATTTCCTTTACTCTTGAAATTTAAAAAAGTCTGTAGTGCTGTTTCAAAGATCCTCATTCTGAAGAGACCATTTTAGCTAATATGATTTCCTTTATTTTGCCCATCTACCTCTGTAGAAGTCCCCAGTGTTGCATTAGGTTTCATAACTTGAGGCTTTTGAAGATGATGGAGCACCGGAGGGTAGCACAAGCCCAGCTGCCTCAGGCGGGAGAGGAGGAAGAGGGCAGGTGACACTGGGACCGAAGCACGAGCGCTCTGCCCTGAAGGATGTTGCAGGATCCCATTCAAGGCCTGGGGAATTTTACCCGTGGTCAGGGACTTGCTTCTAGTCAGCTGTGCCAATAACTATTTTCAGTACTTGAAGAACTGTCAGAATTAGAAAAAAAATCCAAACGCCTGTGTTACTGCCATATTCTGCATTGCATAACTTTAAAGTAATCGCACTGGGGCCTTTGCTTGGTTCTCTGACCTTGCAATTCAAGGAAGCCTCCTTTGAAAGTGAGAAATTAAATACGTCAAAATTCGTGCAGGTCGCTGTTTGCCAGTCATTTGCTTAAGCTTTGTGTATGATCACACGTACAAGCAAATCACATCTATTTATTTTTAAAGCCCAGAAGGCCTGGTATTAAAGCTGTCAGCTACTTATCACAGCATCCATGAGGCGGAATGATGGATCTAGAGCCTGGCTGTGTTTTCTAGGCTGCTTGTGGCACAGAGCAGCGGGCAGGATTTTGCCACTTGGGCTTTCCTTCCCTTGCCATCAGGGATTTCTAAAAGCGCTGCCGGATGCTGGCTGTTGGGCAGAGATGCCCCGCAGGTTTACATCGCCAGACTGTGCTCGGAGCCCAGCTCTGTCTGAGCGAGCTGGCAGCGGAACTGGCTCTGCTGGGCCCCGGGTTCAGCACTTTCCTTCCCCTCCTGTGATTTTTTTCCCCCTTAAATCCTCATATTTGCCCCTAGCAAGAAGATTTTTGCATAGAGAAGCACTCTGAAAGAGATCAAGGTCTGACCACCTCTTTTTTTCCTGCTCCAGTGGGAGCTTTATTGTGTTAGAGAAGTGGTTATTGCTTTTGTTTTGCTGCTTTTGGTGCTGCTTCCTTGTTACATTTCTGCTGAATGGTCTTGTGACATTCAAACTAATAAGCAAACGGCGCATTTTGGATTTTTTAAATCTATTTTTAATGATTAATTCTGTTTCCTACTGCTTAGGAGCCACTAGTGGCAATGCATTTTTTTCTTTTGACAACTTCAAAAGAAGTTTCATCTGAAGTAAAAGAAACTTGCTCCCAGGACTTTCAGAGCTATTACCAGATTTACTTGAAGCAATTTGGTCTCCCCATCTGTTCAAATGAAAGTAAAAATATGACGTGCAAAGTATTACTACTTTTTTATTATTATTATCTATCAAGTTACTTCTTTCATAAGCCGTACTTCATCAGGAGTAAATCTATTTCCTATTTCATCTGTGTTGCCTGATTCTATATGGATTAGCATTTCTCACACTGCGGAGCGTTTTTGCTCTAAACCGAATCTCTCTTCATACAATAGATTGCCATCTTATAATATAGGAATTATTTCTCAGTCACTTTAAAAGTCCTGCTTCATTAGCTCGGTGACTGTTTGGTAATTTGCAAAGTCACTTTCACAAGTTTTAATACTCTCTGGCTGAGACTCCTCATAATAAATGTATTAGATCTTAATAGTGTTATGATTCCGTCGGAAGTGGGGGAAAAAAAATTAGAAGCAGTAATTAGCTCTGACCTCAGGATAAGCAAGCACCGTGTAAGAGATGGCAGGGACAGGGCTTGGAAAGCCCTCGTGGCGTGGGAGCCGTCCGGGTGCCGGGCTGCGGGCACACTGGGACGGGGCAGCTCCCGCACCGCGGCCGCAGCAGTGGCCGGGCCGTGGGGCGCCGGGCGGGCACGGGCACGGGGTGACGGGCACGGGCACGGGGTGACGGGCACGGGGTGACGGGCACGGGCACGGGGTGACGGGTGCGGGGTGACGGGCACGGGCACGGGGTGACGGGCACGGGGTGACGGGCACGGGCACGGGGTGATGGGCACGGGCACAGGGTGACGGGTGCGGGGTGACGGGCATGGGCATGGGGTGATGGGCACGGGCACGGGGTGACGGGCACAGGGTGACGGCCCCGGGCCGGCACATCGCCGACCGCAGGCACTATCCTGCTGCGCTGCTCGGGCACTGCGCCACCTGGGCTTGGGCAGGTCCTGAGCTGTCCCAAGGGATGTCCTGGCCCTTGGGACTTGCCTGGAAGCTGGCTGCTTAAGATCCCCTAAAATCAGGGGGTTGAGGGTTTCAAGCCCTGAGACCATTGAATTGCTTTATTTGCTTCTGGCAGCTTTTCAGGCGGGGGGAAAAAAAACATAATAACTATCGGGAAACCACACCGACTGGCCTGGTGCTGGCCGTGCTTCTCTGGTGTGTCTTTGGCTTCCTTATTTGTCCTGTGAACAGCAGCTTCTTCCCAAAAGTTTACCTGGTTGTTTTTGTTCGTTTGTATGTTTTTAAAGGCAAAACTTAATGGGAAAATAAGTTTTGACATTTTGATAAGAGCTGGTTCTTGTTGCTTTGCGCTGTGGATTTTTGATTCTAAGCAGCTTGAAAAGTGGCTGAGCTTCAATCTCGTTTGTCAAATCTGCATATTGCATTAGTGGTAGAAATTGGGTGAACTCAAAGGTCACTTCATAAACACTTGAAACGTGTTTGGATGAATGTAGAAATGTTCAGTCGTAGTAGTTTATCAAAATGCTGCCATTTGTGGTTGTTGGGATAGATGCATAAAGAATATCTTGAACTCTTCAGTCTCTACTGTATTTGGAATGTAGAAACATGGACTTTAATGGAAATACTTTATATTCATGAAAAAGGCAAACTTCCTGTTATTTAGAAAGCTCAGTTGCAATGTAAGTGAATAAATTGTAAATTGTGTGCCCTTCCATCATTTGTAATAAAGCATTCCCTCCCTCCCCCTAAAAACAAATCCTGAATTAAAATTTAAAAAATATATTTAAAATATTTCAGTGAGCTTCCTGTTAGCTGGGCAGTGCACAAAAATTCAAATGCTTGAATTTCACTTCATTAGAGAGTTCTGCTAGCACCAAGATAATGTCAACGCAGTTTTTGGTCGTGTCTTTCCCCAAATGGCAGAGCTTTTCTGAGTTTTTTCTCCAAGTAAATAGCCAAAGTGAAACCATAATTAAATTTCTTAATTATTTTCATAAATCTTACATGCATAAACATACACAGAGCTCTTTTTTTTTTTTTTTAAGTGGCCTTTTAAACAAAGAAAGAAGGTCTTTGTTACTGGGAGGTTTCTAAAATGAAAAGAATAAGGGACAATAATGCCAACTTGAAAGCAAATTACGCAGTTTCCAGAAGGGATGCTTGTCAGGGAAATGCTGCACATGTGCCTTTAGAGCTAATAATATCAAGACTTGAGAGTTTTTGCTTTTGGCAAAGGAGCAGAAACTATCTGTTGTGCTTTGTGGTTTTTTTTTGTTGTTTTTTTTTTTTTAAAACCTGCCTTGCACCTTTTTTAGCAGCATTTCTGGTCCCAGTGTGTAGGGAACAGTAATCACCTGACTGTTCACTGTCATCATAAGCTGAGAAAATAACAGAGGAAACAGCAAAGCAGTAGGTTTTTAATTTAAAGAGATTCAGCAAACATTTACCCTTAGATGTCTGGCACAGTGTTCTAGGTTTTGAAATTGCGAGTGCAGTTTACTAAGTGGGTGTGACAGAAAGTTTTAAAAAAAGATTCACACTAATTTAGATGATCTCGAATTAGGACATGATATAAGAAGGATTTGTTTTTATTAAAAGTTAGTTCAAGCTAAATTAATCTGAAAATGTGTAATTTTATCTCAAATAAAAATACCATAAGGTAATTAAATTCATAAATGGGATGAGCTGAGAAGGTATAAGAAATGATAAGCATCTGAAAAATAATAATTGAGTTTGTGTTGTAAACAAAGACCCATAGGAATTCTTTTTTTTTTTTTTAAAGTTGCTTCATTATAAACTTTCAGTCAAGAATGCTTAACAGCTTGGCATATTTGGGGGAAAAGGTTGATTACATTTATATTTGTTTGTATGGTTTTTACGTCTGCAGGATTTTCTGTATTTGGGGTTGATTCTTTCTTTTGCCATACTAGTTTATTAAGTTTGAAAGAGCAACACTTAAAACTGGAAAACGTGCGTGCCCAAGTGAAACTGGTTGTGTTGTAGATTCATGTAAACTTTTCATCTAATTTTTCATAATGTCACGTTGTAGTCATACTTGGATCTTTAACACAGAAATCTATAAATGAGATTAATATCATTAAAATAGTTGGTATATTAATTCTGAAGCACATGAAATTAAGTATTAGAGTGAATAAGTAATCTTTTGTTCTGTGCCAAAGTCATTTGCTTATCCCTTCAAGCAAGCAACGCAGGAAAGGAGGGTCTCATTTGGGTAGCCGGTCAGGTCACCTACGAGCCTCGTCCCGTTGTGATGTTCACGTGCCCCACAAAAGAGATCTGTGAGAGAGAATAAGCAGTATATTAAAGCATCATTTGAATGAAATTCTGGAACACGGAAGATTTGAACACTTTTAGAACAAAGGATTAGCTGAAGAAGCCCTCAGACACTGATAAGGGTTTGAGATTTTCTTAGTGCTGGCATCTGTATCTTTTGCAGTGAGCGTTGGATGATGGATGGAGAGAGAAAATAGGCACTGTCTTCTTCTTGGCTTGATCTAGAAACCAAACAGTGTGGGGAAGTGAGATGTTAAGGAATCTGCCTCGTGTCTTGTTTTAGTTATAATGACTAATTTAATGCATCTTTTGTGATATCGCACAATCTGCTTGGTACTAGCGTGGTATATTATGCCACTCTTTCATTTTGCAAAGGTCTGTGGGAAAAATGCAAAAATGTTTCCTTTCCATTTGCTAAAATTACTTTACTCTTAATTCTGAAAAATTGCTTTACGGATCTTCATATTTCACAGACCATAACTGGATTACTACCTTTTACTGGAATACTCTGTGTTAATGAAGACCGATTGGGATTATATAATAGATTTCCTCTGAAGAAGGCATTATGTGGTTATTTTTAACTGTCTGGCATTCTAGTTAATTGCCTTGTCATCATTAATTGATGGAACTAAATTGATATAAATAAATAGATTATCTTCTTGAGGTTAATTTGAAAGATAGGAGGGGCTTCCACCCGACTGCTGTGGCGACGAGGGCCCCTGCCAGGCAGGGCGTTCAAGCGTGCGCCTCAAATAAAGCGTTCAATTAGTGACCGTTGAAATCGACCACGGGGTGGGCCTGCTCGCGCACCGAAGGTTACGCTCACGCTCGATCGATGTCACAGTTCATAAAACAGTTTTCCTGCACTGCCTGGAAAACAAATGAAGCCGTGCTCGGTGCTGCCAGGGGGACGAGAGGGGCCCTCGCCCAGCGGGAGAGCTCCAGGCTCCCTTTTCTCACTGCTGCCCAAATGCATACACAGGTATTGCTGTGACATCTCCTGGGTTTCTTGGACTACGCCAGCATAGCCCACATTGCTGTATCTTTCTGAAACTATCCTCGATGGCACATAAAGATTGAGAGAGGCTCAGTTTTAACTTCGGCCCTCCAAAGAGCTGATTGTCCTTGCTGAAGACTGAAAACAGCCAACCCATCAGCGTGACTTATTTGGCAGATTGAAGTCCCCTGGTTTTCAGGTTAGTCCAGATTTATGTGTAGACGAGTTGCTATTAATCAGCAATCAACTGAGTACATGAGTAAATCGACATTTTAAAAATCAGATTGTAATGTTGCATAAAATACTTGTGCCTGTATGGAAGGAGAGCCCGTGGTGGCTGATGAGCTGCACATCATCTCAGACAATCCTTCCCTTCGTGCTCTGCACATTTTCTGCAGAATCTTGTTTTGCTAATCAGGGCACTCTCCTTGGCATTCTGCATTTATATCTTGACACCACTCCCAGATTGGAGCTTAAGTGCTATGTAAACGTGTGCTCTGAAGAGTATTCCCCGGAGCTCTACGGGAAACTTCCTCCCACTGCCTTGCACATCGCTTGCAAGCATGCCAAAAAGAAGAAAACAAAACCCAAATCCCTCCCAAAAGCAGGAAAGAAGCTGTGTTCCAGGGCAGGCAGGGCGCCAGAGGCGGGTGCATGGGAGCTCAGCTGAAGCAGGCTGCGAGACCCGAAGGCATCGAGCGGCTCTGCCAGAGGCACAGGCCCAGAGACCCAGCCTGGCATTCGGGAGCCACCACCTCGCCGTCTGCTTTCTCCTCTCTTTCAGACACAGTCAGGTCCAACCTGTTTGTTCCCCTTTTGACAGCTGCTTCTGCTGTGCTGTTTTGCGTGTGCTGTGTGGGATGCAGGGGCTAGTCCATGGCTTTCTAGCTGCTGAATGATGCTCATTAGCAGGCGTTCTTCTGTGCTGCTTTGCAGCACCCAGGGTTTGCACTGCTTGTTCAGATTTACTTTCAGCACTTGCATTTGCTCTGAAAATCGGTAGGGAAGATTCCTGTTCACAAGGCTTCAAAAACAGAGAGAGTGAACAACTGGTTCCTTTGGCTACATCTATGTTTAAAATGTCTTTTCTGAAGTCCACATTACCCTCGCTTATACATTGTATGTAGCATTTAGCCCTCATCTTCTGCTGGAGCAAGGTTTGGGAACTCCCTCCCTCCTCTCAGGTATTTACAGACATTAGTAGGACCCCCCCAAGCCCTCTCTTTGCCTGGCTGAATGTGCCCAGCTCTCAGCCCTATCTTCGTACTCCAGACCCACCATTGGATCCGTGCCTCCTGCTTGCCCGCTCCTGCCTCGTGCTGGGCAGCCAAGGCCGGGAGCCTGGCTTGTGCCCGGGTCTTTCTGCCGCCCCCAGCCTGTTCCTCCCCAGCTCACTGGCGGGTGGATGACAGCGGCATGAGGCTCTGCTAGCCCTGCTTGTGCTTACAATCCAGACTGCTCGGCTGCCCTCTCTGCCTGCTCCTGCCTCTTCTGGAGCCAGGTGAAGTAACACTGACTCTGGCTTGGAGTTAGCAGAATTTGCCGCCTGCTCTTCTCCTGATGGGAGGCGGGCTGGTGAGCTGGAGGATGTCCTGTGAGCAAGCACAGCTGAGAGCGCCTGGAGAGTCTTTGATTTAAAAGCAGCAAGTCGCGGGCTGTTCCTGCAGCCCCGTTTGTGCAGCGTGCTGCCCTGTGCCGTGCAGGCTGGGCCAGGCATTGCCAGCGCCTGCAGCAGCCGCACCGGCCCGCTGGCTCCCTGCGGCTCGCTGCTAATCTCAGTGCCGCTGAGCATCTGAGGTCTCTCCAGATATGTGGAGGAAATCGAGGTCTGTAATCGCGTTCTGCCAGCCAGGTTGTTGGCTGTGGTGTTGGAAGTTCGTTGACTGTCAAACTGCAATTTCATTTTGAAGTGGTTCTCAATTAAAATTTATAATTAACAAGTTATTATTCAATTTTCAAATATTTACAGATTTTATAGTGTCTCAGGGCATGAGCCAAGCTCCACTGTAACTGAGGGAAAACTGGAAACCTCTCTCTTTCCTGGTGGCGTTTTCTCAGCATGGCACGAAGCTCCTTTTGCTCCCCTCCAAGATTTTCTGGATCTCAGCTGGGACCCATCAAATCCGGGTTTGTCCTGCCCGTGAGACGCAATACTGCTTCTCTGCCGCTGTCCTGGTCAGCCCCTGCAGGGAGCTCGGGCAGTGCATGTGTCCCGGAGGAGCGCGGGGGGACACCCTTCCGCCAGAGAAGGGCTGGAGCTGCCTTCCGCAAGGGACAGGGCTCCAGAAACACTGGGAAGGCTTGCTTCGTGCAGTCTGCAGAGGGCTTGTGTGCTGCTCGGATGGGGAAAGGGAGGTGGCAAAGCCACTCCGGCTGTATCAAAAAGCAGAAACGGGGTGAGGGTGTATAAAGAGGGGCAGGAGGTGGTTAAACCCACCGCAAATAGCGGTGTGTGCAACTCGAGCTGGGGACAGGAGGAGGCATTAGCAATTGTAGCAGGCTGGGGTGAAGATTTCATTTGTGTAGTAGCCGCTTTTGAGTGACTGAATATCAGCGCCATGCTTGTAGAGGAGCAGAGATCTTTGTCATTCTAGAGAGTGAAGAAAGCAGAGGTAGACAGATGTGCCTGAGCACATCTTTCTGGGTGATAATCTTAGGGGCGTGCAAATGCATGTTGTCTTTAAAATGTGCAAACACGTGGATGCTCACGTAGGCAGAAACAACCTACCAAATATTGCAAGGCTCAACTCCCCCTGACCTCTCTGCAGAGGAAAGTAATGCATCTCATGATTCAAGGAAATGGTCATAGACAGCATCTTTGCAATTCTGACTGGAATATGGTATTTCTGACTAAATGAGATTCGGTCCCACTTTAACACCGCCCTGGAAGATCTTGTTCGCCTTCAGCCCGGGTTTGTAATGAGTAGGGAAGCTTAACCAGAAGTAAATTAATAAAATAGTTAGAATTTTCTTTTTCTCCTCTAAGCTACGCTTCTTCCTCCCTATTGTATGTATATCCCTCTCTGTCTGTATCCATGCTATGCTGGGAAGTTACCTTGATTTCAAAACTGACGTCTACATGTGGTCTTTTACACCAGTTAATTAGAGCAGTATGTGGGCATCGTGTAGAATGAGATGTCTCCTTCTGTTTGAATGTCTGCCGTGATACCTGCTTTTATTTGGTTTTTGTTGGTTTTGTTGGTGCGCGTGCATGTGATTTTATGGAATTAAAGCATACAGAACTCAGTCATCTTAAAATAAGATTTTTAAAAGTTTATCAGAGCCCTACGTCTTTGGCATAATGACTTGTTTCCATGGAGATAGCAATCAATAGTGCAAAATGACTGTTAACACAGAGCAGTTTTGGAAACCTTGTAGGTATATTTGAAAATATAGATCAAACGGGCTCTCCTTGGTAGACTAACAGCTATTGGGATGATTAATATGAAAACAGCTTAAAGCATTCATGAGTTGTAAGAACTAATTCTCAATAAATCAGGCAACATCCCCATAGGAGTAAGGAATAAGAGATAAATGAGGACTAAAGAAATTGGTAAAGGTTCTTGAGCAATAAAGAGATGAACGCCAGTTCTTTTAAAATTATATTTAAATGAACAAAGTTGATTCAACTGCCTTTTGTCATGCCTTGTACTAAGATTTAGGTCTATAGCATGTCATTATATCAAGAAATAATTTGCCAAAAGACTTTTTAGCATTTCGTACGCATTCCACTTAATGACAATTTTAATATTCTAGCTTTTTTCCGATATTGTTATGAGAAGGTTTCAATTGCTTGGCATACTGAGAAGTTCATAAAAATTGTTTCTAATTTCTTTTTCAAGTCTGGTATAGAGTGTAGAACCATCAACATGTGAATTATCATGTTACTCAAAAAAAATGTTCAGAACACTGTTGTTAGCCTACTGGTTGAACTAAATATATAGCTTTGGGACAGTGCAGTTTCCAGAAGTACATTCCTGTTCAGTGAGCCTAATGACAAGGTACTACAAACAGGTTCTGAATTACTGCTTTGATAAAAGGAAAAAAGCTCCTCTGTCATGTCATATTAGGAAAACAATGTGCAGGAGATATTTCCGTTATTGACCAAAAATAAAAAAAAAATCCACCAAAAAAAACCAACAGGTGTGATTTCACTGTACGAGTTACTGATGCTTCAGAAAAGTTTAAATTGTGGCTAATATTGGTGGTGGGGGATGGTTCCAGGTGATCTTGGAGGTCTTTTCCAACCTTAATGATTCTATGAAGTTCTGTTGAGAATCAGAGATCATAAAAAGCCACCCAGTAACTAAACTTCTCCTCCTTTCCCTTACAGATTATTTTGCATTAAGTGAATTCCTGAATGAGAATTTCTAGCTTTAGAATCTCAGAGCTGGAGTTTTGTCTTTTATTTGGAGGCAAAGGAAAGTAAGAAAATTCAAAGGGTTGGTTTTTTTGTTTTGTTTTGTTTTGTTTTTGGTTTGGTTTGGTTTGGTTTGTTTTTTTGTTTGTCAAATAACTTTCTTGCTGTGCTGTGTTATCCCAACAATACAAGTTTGGGGAATCATATTCAACTGTATCTAACAAGCCTAATGGGACTGGTGCAACCGAACCACTTACATATTCTGAAACTGCACCCTAGGCAATGTCTAATAGAGTCTCTATTTACATGGGGAGTACTCTGAGCCAAAGGCTCTGTTTGGACTCCAAAATCCACTGAAGCTAATGGAAGTTCTTCCCCTGACATAAAGGGTTTTGAATGAGGTTGCTCTACAGAAGAGCTAATTTGGAAGGCATAGACCAGTGCTCCCAAATCAATATGGCATATATTTATACGAGCAAAGTACATCAAACTACCGAGGTGATTTAAAGTAACACTTAACCTATAAACTCCCTGGAAATTCTTTCAACCTCTGTAACGAAGCATTTCTTTAGTAGATGTTTATTTTCTTTTTGGGGATATGTTTATGGTGTAGAGACGCAGATACTTGAGTCCAGAAGAAGGTTTGATAGATGGAGGCATAAGAACAAGTGGTGGTTATCTGGGATATTTTGCGGTTTTGCCAATGCAAGTTCTGGCATTAGAGCTGCCTGAGTTTTGCATTTTTATTCCTTGAGAGGTTTTTAATGTTCAATATTTTGGGCAATTCAAAATCATAATGGCACCTAGAAACTGTTTCCTGAAAAAAAAAAAAGTACTCTGACTAAGTTTCACTGTTGGCACTTTCACAAGACTAGTGTTTCTTATTGTGACATGCCCTAAGGTGTAAATTGGAGAAGGATGACATCCACATGGTGCTTTGGAGGGAGACGGAGCAATGAGGGCTCCTGAAACTGAAGCAGAGATGGTGGGGGAAGATGCTCGTTGCTTGTGTCAAAAATTAACACAACCTCAAAAAGCGTCGGCATTGACTAAACAGAATGTCCCTCTCCTTTTTTAAGCGGCTGTAGAAATAAGAGAATTTTTAGGGATCAGATTAATCAGACCAAGTAGCCATGATATGCAAAGATGCTGTGTGAATCTTTTGTAGAACTCAGTCTTTGGCAACAAAACACGATATCATTGAGCGTAAATGACAGCAGAATAAATGTTTACTGAAAAGTCAAATCCTATTATTAGCTACATTACTATTATTAGTGCTATTGTTACTGCTCCCTGTTTCCTTTCCAGTTGTATCAAGAGCAAGTACAGAGTGTGAAAACGTGCAGGCTTTTCCCGTGCATTCATGAAAACAGGTCTTGGTAAAGAATAACAATGCCGACTGGTGCCAGTTTTTAAATGGAAATACACGTCCTGTGGCTGCCGCATCACGCTGCCCCTCTGCAGCCTGCTGAGGACTTTGGGGAGCACGCGTGTCTGACACGCATTCCTCATGTCGTGGCGTGCACGCCTTTGGCAGATTTCATCAGGAAAGGCAGGTCGATGACTGTGGATCGTCGCTGGGTCCGTGACACAGCTAGACGGATGATTAAATGTCTGAGCTGCACTGTCCTCCCGCTGCTGTCCGCTCATCACTCACCTCGGAGCCTGACCACAGCCATGCAGAGCACGGCAGGGGCCGCAGCGCTGGGCCAGGCTGCGCAGAGGGGTTGTGTGAGCGGCGCGGTGCTGCACAGCAACTGCTGATGACCTCTGCCCGGCACGAGACCCCGGCCGCGTCCCTGCCCTCTGCTCGCCGTGGTGCTGGGCAGCACGCTCGCTGTCCTGCGCTGCCTGCCGAGCTGCAGCCGCCACGCTTTGCACATGGCTGCGGTGTTGCCAGCACATGCCACAAAAGTGCCCAATGCTTTCATAGTCCTTTGTGGCTCGTATTTCAATTCTCCAAATGTATCCTGATCTTACAGAAATGCTTTATTTGGCAGCCTATAAACAGTCCTGTGATTTGATAAAAACGCTACCTTCGTACTGATACGCGCTTGTTCAGTCGTGTTTGGTTGGAGCAGTATGTAATTACTCCAATACTTAATGAACAGCATTAGTTTTATTGATGAACACTGAGACTACATGCTGGAAAGAGGAGGTAAGGATTAAGTTTTATGGCCTACTGCTGCTATGAAAAGGAGCATCCAGACACCAATTAATGTCCCCTTGATGGGATTAGTCGTTGCATTAATTGCAACTATGGATAAAATTGCTAAGTCTGTCATTTTAGACTTTAACCTCTTAGATATTGCAGATATGAAATAAAGTCACTTTTATTTTAAATGCAAATTATATTTAATGCTGAAGACAAAAAAAATCCAGTGTATTTACATTTTTGTGGGATTTGCATCTCTTCCTACATGGATAAGAAGACCTCTTAAGTCTGTATTTCATGAAGGCAGAGTTCAAAGGTCAGGTAAGTTTCAAACATGTAATTTGGAATTCCTTCACTTGCCACACTAATCACCTCAACTTCAAGTGCAGGCAACAGAAACTGTAAAGGATAGGATGGTGGACTCTCCATGCAAGGTGACATACTGCTGGGTCCTCAGTGGATGCTGTGAAATCTGAACATCTGTATTAAGTTATTGAAACAGGCTTTTCTTTTGCTTGTGGTCCTGCTGATAAAGGCTGAACATAAACTAGGATCTCTTTTCTTGCAAGGTGAGTGTGAGTCATTGCCTTAGGGTAAAAGCCAAGAGTTTTATTTGGGAGGGGAAAGAAATAGATTATAAAAACAGTTCCTGCCTCTGATGTGTGATCTGCCAGTGATACAGCTGTGATGGACATGCTCCCCAAAGTCTAAAAACATTAGTCTGTGTAAATATTGTTTTAAAACTCTGTGTGGAAGAGAGCTATGTCTGAATAAAGCTGTTTCCCTTGGGGTTACTGGAATGAAACATTTGTTGGCCTAACGAAGAAAAAGATGTGCATCTACCGGGGTGTGCTCTGAGCAGGGGCAGGGCTCACTGGTGCACGCCGAGGAGGAGCCGCGTGCCCCCGCGCTTGCTTTGCTGGGGTGGAGGCTGGCTCCCCGATGGCTAGCTTCATCTCCCAGGGTAGCAAGGGCATGCAAAGCCAGTCAGATTTCTTGAACGTGTTTTTGTGTTTTCAAAAGTCACCATATGACTTTGCTATTTCACACAAAGCTATTGAATTAGCAGAATCTTTGTTGGTTTTTTTTTTTTGGAAGACTACCCCATACCCCAAGCTAAGGGATGTTCCTTCCTGTCTGCGAGGAGAAGGGGGGAGAGAGTGAAGCACCATGTGCATCTCCCACAGCAGTGTTTGAGGTAGATACAATGCTAGGTACAGGGGGAAGGGCATGTGTCAGTGTCCCTCAGGTCTCTGGGTAGCACGGTGATGCGTTGCCCTCTATTAGAGGTGTTATGGCTGTGCCTCACCTTTGGGTGACCTCTTCCTTAATGCAGAGAAGATAATCTTTGTGACATCCTAAAACAACACAGATTTTGGGTGTCTGCTTGACCAGCTACAGGCGTGCACTAAAATGCTGCTTTGAGAAATCCTGGTCTGTTGCTGCTAGAGATTCCTCCCTTAGTTTTCAATTTGGACTTTAATCTTCTGATAAGCGATTGGCACCGTGCAGGGGAAATGTCAAGGCAAATGAGTACTTTTAGAGCAGCATTTCTCGGGGGAGAAATAATTTCTGTCATCAGATTTTTTTTTCCCCTGTAAAAACAAGAAGTGAAAGGTGAGGTATTTCTGAAATCTTGATGTCAGTCAGAAGGAATTGCAGCTGACAGTCACCGTGTGTTCCCTCCGAGCCCTGCAAGTAAGAGCTGCGATACAATGGCTTTAAATGCTGCACATAGCACAAAAAATAAATTAATAGATATTTATTTGAAATCCATCATCCAGAATGTTTGATTCTTATCTACAAGATAAAAACATGCCTGCTTGGATTTCTGCATGACACTGCTTTAATGTGAATGGGAGGCATCTGGGAGCACTCGCTCCTGGCATTTCTCTCCATTCACAAATTCACCATCTCTTCTGCATAGGTTTTCATTCCTGACACTGCATGTTCCTTCCCTTCTTCACTTCCAAACAGGAAGCGAGCGGGGAAGTTGTAGGCAATGGGCCTTTGCTGACGGATGAGCTTCAGAAGACTTTGATGCCGTTAGGTATGGTTTGGAATGGACTGAAGGCGATTTCCAGCAAAGTGAAGCAAGTCGGTGACATAAACTAAATAGATGATGCTTTTAAGGAAATTGACTGAGTACCAGATGAGGGAATTAGGGGACTGCATCATTCTTTTCAGATGTTATTATGTACATTCTGTGTTATTTTAAAATGGCCTGTGTTGGCCACACACTATTTTTCTTAGTGTATTCAGAGCAGTATGTGATTTCCCATGAGTATCGTATTCTCAGTCCTCTCTCTTTAGTTTAATTAACTTGAGAAGAATATTTTGGGCTATGGGTTTTTTTCAATCTTGCAGAATATTTCTTGTGACAATAACTCTTTCCTGAACCACCTTCCCCATCCACCTTGTTCCATGCCTGTGCTGCAGCAGTCTTCTCAGCTGAGAGTGAGAAGGGATTCGACAGAGTTTCTCAAGAAGGAATAGAACAGCCCTTTCTGTTCTGCAAGAGGTAGAAACTTTACATGATGTGCAGCATGAGAGTTGTTCTAAGGATAGACATCCAAAGGCAAAAACCTGCAGATCTTTCCTAGTAGTATTAAGTTGTTTTAGGGCTGCCTGCCGAGATCATCTGCCTCTACCTGCCGGTTTGGTCTTGCCTTGCTTTATTGCCGCTGTCATTACTCCTGCTCGGAGGGATGGCACGTAGCGGCAGTACAGTGGCTGCCTGACCGTCTCGTTAGGACCATCCGAGAGAGGATTTCACCAGCTTTGCTGAGACAGCCTTTCACCCCACTTCTGTGGCCTGAAACTCACTGCAGCAATGTTCATCTCACTGTGATGATGCTGTGTAGAAGCATTTTCAGGGCTGGAAAGCTTTGAGTTGCTGATGCCTGCTGGCTTTTTGCTGTGAGAAACTCCAGACTTGATTTGGTATTTTTGCTGTAAAGAACTGACGTGTTTTAAATATCCAAGTTGACAGGCAATTGAAATATAAATATCAGATGATACAGTAAAAAATCAACTTTAGAGACATGGACCTTCTAGAGGAAGGGTTCTTTTTCTGTTGTCCTGGGGGGAAAAAAAGTCTCTTTTAGCTTTACAATATTTACAATTCCCTTTCAGCAACTGGAGCTCTCTAGGCAGTAAAACATAGTTTTCATTAAATGATATGTCTGACATTTACCAAATCTTTATGGACAATTTAGAGGGAACTAGTTGCATTGAACAGCCTTATTAACATTGCATTAACATGATTAGGGAACATCTTGGTCACTTAGGCCACAGGGACTTTAATTTATGAACACAGCAGAGAGACAGATATGAAGCATCAGCTGGCCAAAATATCTTAACCTTGTTTTCTCTTTTCTCTCTCCTTGTATCTATTTCGTGTTCGTGACAAGATGAACTGGTTTAGATTACTATTCAAGTAAATGGCATTATTAAAAGAAACGAACAAACAAAAAATCTGCTCAAAATAGGACTCAGAGCTGTAAGCAGATACGCGCGGGTAGATTCCGGCAGCCTTGGTCCTGTGTATGGAGCCACGGGTGCCAAACCCCAAATGCCGTTTCTGTGAAGTATTCCCTGGAGCAGCCTCGTGCCCCGCACTCGGATGTGCGCACTGTCACCACCTTCGTGTTGTTATAGGACGTCCCAGGGGCCCTGTGGCCCCAACGGTGCCCACCTGGAGGTGGAGCACCAGCCATCCCATTGGGTCCGTCAGCAACAAGGCGTGATTGTTTGCTTGGAAAATAAGTCCGAAAATGCAATTTAGCATCTCTTCCCTGGCTGCAGCAGGAACAATTTGGGCAAAAATAGCTCTTACGCTGTTGTGCCAATTTATCTGAGAGCCACGGTGGTAAATAACAGGAGGAGAGAGGGAAGCATCTCAAATCTCATCAATACTTAAGACAAAAGGCTTTCTGCTCTGCAATTATTCTTCCTGTCCTTTTCCCTCCTTCCCCCAGGCCACAAACAAGAAGCCTAAAAAGAGATCAGGCAGCTTTTAAATGCCACAGGCTCATAAAAGGAAGGAAATTCAAAGTTGTAGCTGAGACTTCACTCTCCACATGCTCTGTGCTATTTCGGTCTGTAAGCAAGTACACTATCCTGCAAGCTCCACACAGTGGGACCAGAAATAATTACACCGTCTCTGCAAAAAGCCTGGCTGCCCTTGTTTCTGGGCTCAGGGATTCACTCTTGTTTTCTTTCCTGCGCAGCTTTCTGGAAGACAGAAAGTGCTGCATCTGCCTTCGTTAGCGCCCAGCTGCTGCGCGGACGGCAGGTCTCAGGGTGCTGTGGGGGCTTTGTGAATGTGAGGACGGGGCATGCGTTGCTGCTCGCTGAGCAGTTGCGGTGGTGGCCGTTGCGAAGGTTTCCTTGTTGGTGTTCCCCAGCCTCTCTGTAGGACAGTAATTTACAGTATGAGCAAGCAAGGCAAAGTGCTCGTCTCCTTCTTTGCTGGGGCTGAGCTGTGTGTTAGGATTGCTCCGCTCACCTGTTTCCAGTCCCTTCTTTCCTTTGATTTGCTGCCTGTTTTGTAACGGCAACAAACCTTCTTGCATCATTGAAAACAAATATATTCTGAGTGGAGGGAAAAATGCTATTGACCTTTCCACATTATGCTGGAAAAGCACCTCGAGGGAATAAGTGAAGTAACGTGGTGTTTGACGTATGACAAATATAGGTGATCTCACCTGCTGTGAGATTGTGCTGCTGTGTCATGGCCACAAGTTTTTTGTCACGTGCAATGCAAAACTTGCAAAACTGGGCTGTGCCATGGTCATCCCCAGCTCTGGGGACAAGGAAGGGGTGGCACAGGCTGGCCACTCCAGCAGCTCCAGTGTTTAACACTGCTGGGGGAACATGCTTCTCACTGGTTTAGATTATTCCTGCTTGCTTTCTGCCGTACAATAATATTAAAATACTATTTTATTATTTTCAATTTAGTCTTACATTAATGAAAAGAGCACTCTGTAGCTGCAAACTAGTAGCTAATCAAATAAAGTAAATTGCTGTTAATGTGTCAGTACTTCATATTATTGCTGTGGTTCCAGGTGGAGTTTAATACGAAGGAAAACAATTGCTTTTTGTAACTGATGCCATGCAGACAACTCTACCTTACTTTAGTTGCAGGCTTCTTAAAACACAATTGGAGTAGACTGGTAAGGAATTACAGTCCCAGGATAGTTGGCGCTCAGGTTTACAGCTTCTTCCCCCTCTTATGGAAAGGTGTGAATGAAATCTCTGAAGTTACGTGTGCCAGCAAAACCTTCAGAGGAGATCTGGCTTTCAAGCCATACTCGTTGTGTGTCCTAGAAATAGCTATCAGATCTCGATCGAGTCCTGCTGCAACCGTCAATTTATTGCTCTTGGCTGTGTTTGTGCAAGAGAGATAAGCACAGGAGATCTTCCCTCTCTATTTTTTTCTTACAGCAAGAGAAATATAGTAGCAATGTATATCAGGTTAAAATTGCCTCTCATTTTATGAAGATATCTTTAAAAACCAGCTGTTTTCTATGAGCATTAAACCAACTTGATACACTGCTATCAGAATCGACAACTGCTCCAGAGATTTTAAAGAGATTTTGTTTCACCGTGTTTTATTTTATTTCATATAAATCTTGTTAACTGTTTTCCAGTGACCTCTTACTGCTTTCTTTTTTATCACAGAAATAAAACAACAAAAAACTTATTTCAGCCTTGCAAAATCACAGCAAGGTTGCATAGCTCAGCTTTATGGTCTGTTCAGCTACTCGCTCTGTTGTGGCACTGAACACAAAATTAGGAGCATTTTACTCGCACATTAAAATTTTTCAAGTCCTCCAAGCGGGCATGTAGAACTTGTCATACTTAATCAATATCCTTGATGTCGTCTTTGCAACCTTGCAAAGCAGCTAGAAAAAAAATCAACACAATAATGATTTACCGTGTCATTAGTCCAGCATATCAAATCAGCATGCTCAAAGGAGAAATCAAAGCCTTAATGATGATAGCGCTGCATATAATCTGAGAAAGTTGCATAGCGGCCGAATGGAGGAGCATGTTACCTCCACGGCCAGGCCGCTGGAGCTGCGTGGGGCTGAGGAGGCCACGGGCACGGCCCCGTGCAGCGCCCGCACCTTCCTGGGGAAGGCCGCACATGCAGGGGCTGGAAGACACGAAGCTCCTCTGAAATCACCTGAGCACTCGTTGTTAGCAGTGTACAAGCAGCTGGTGGTGCTGCTATAGCATGCCTTCAGTGCCAGACTCTTTCTAGTGTACACTTTCTGAAAATGCCTGTGCTATGAGTGCCGCGACTGGAGAGGAGGTAAGTTCGTGCACCCAAGTGCTGATTAGGCCTGCCACAATGCTGGTATTTTCATTACTTACCCTAAGAATGCAGGTAACTTGTAAGCCATGGCATGTTTCTGACACTATGACAAATGGAAATCTTCGATGTTTTGGAGAGTTTGAGCCGACATGTGAAATGACTGGAATTTTTTAGAATAAACACAGCAACAAGATATGTAATATCTCTACTGAATTAATCCCACACTATCTACACCACTGTGTCACATAAACTCTGGAGTTTCAGTAACACCGAGGTGTTTATTTTCAGGGTGATGCAGAGGAGAGGAGAACAACAGCAGCCTCAAGAAGTCCTTAGTGCTGCTCTGCTCAAAGTGGCTAGGAGGAGGAGTGGGAAAGGTGCTGGTTTTCATCTGGTCGGTTACACGTGAGGCGTAGGGCAGGGGAGGAACATGAAGGAACTGCGACAGATGCAGCAACCAGAGCGTGAGTGTGTAGGTCTCCTGGCAGTGCTGCCACTGCGTGGGAGGCTTAGGCTCCACACAGACCCGAATCCCTGTCAGCCCTCAGCGTGCTGTGTCTGAGAAGGGAGTGCAAACACCGGCTCACGCCATTTCGCCTGCCTGAGACCCAGGGCAAGTTCCTGGAGAGAGTATTGCAGGCCTAGAAGCAGGGCTGGGAGGCTGGAAGACTTGACAAATGGTCCAAGACCTCAGGTGAAAAGAAGATGAGATACCAGATGATGGCATTAATTGCAGCATCTGATCTCCCCAGAGAGAGACAACTCTGGAAGGGGCGGGGAGGTGCCGATGTTGCTGGTCCTGGATAGCGCTTGGGTTTTTGGTCACAGATAGAAACATTTGCATGTGTGTGGAAAAAATCTACTATTTCTGTGGTGATGTCACATCTCACTTGTCTGTGAATGTAGCCATGCCGGAAGGTGTGGAATCTGAAGTGCTTTTTGATTTTGTGTATTTATTTATTTTGTAAGTTCTGCCTGTTTCACAGGCTGCTTCTCTGAGGTGCTTCATTGAAGTGGATGGTTTGGGTTGATTTTGACTGCTTCGTGCATTGCTTTATTTTGCAAATCAACTGATACAAAAACCTCCACTTTCCACTGCTAACCGTGGTTGTCTGGCTAGCTGAACACACAGACTGTTATTATACAGGTTGTATTTGAAATGAAATACTGTATTTTTATTTGCATAGTATGAATGAAGATTTCTACATGATCACAAGCAGCTTTTTTTTGTGAGCTGGATTTCTGGTGTTTGTCCGGTTTCTGATTACATCCCATCTTAATTTGGTGCCTCTCTCATGTGTGAACTAATAGGAATGCAAGTGAGGGACCAGACACGTCCTGGAGCCCTTCTGTGGCACAGCGGTAATGATGCAATAAAGTAAAACACTGTCATTACCGCATTATGAACTTAGCACAGTTCTGCTGCGATAATAAGATAGAAGCATTCCTCGGGAAAGACTTCTTCCCATACTTCACCAAAGCCTCTTGCTAATATTCATGATGTAAATTTTTAATAAAAATGTCTCTCCTTCCACTTCCAAAGAAGGAAATAAATATATAAATGTATATGAATGGGGCTCTGTACAGTATGTGGAAGTAGAAAGTCTGTTTTCATACTAAAAGAGACTTTATGCTATTTCTTGTACACATTTGTTACATTTGTATTTTGGCGTACTGTGCAAGCGCACTCTGGAGGGAAAACACTGGGAGTAAAAGAGGCAGGGCATGCTTTTACGCCTGTGCGAGGACAGGGACTGACATGCAGAGACTGGGGACAGGCATGGCTTTTATGGCAGTTCCCGTGATTGCCGGTGGTATTTGTTTTGACAAAGGAGGGGTATTGGTTGATCCTAGGTAATTTCATCTTGCCTATGGTGGTAGAAAACTGTAATTTCCTCAGTAGTAAGTTGGCTTTATGCACTTAATAGAACATTGGTGTGAGTTACTCTATAATTAACAGCATTTATATCAGTGTTACTGCCCTATTGTTGTGTGATAAACATTGGTGAAGGCAGTTGTCTTCAAATGGAGTATTTTGTTAGTAGCCTTTGAGAGAGAAAAATGGAGGGAGAGTACCTGCGGAAGACTGGTGCTTATACCAGAGCGCCTGGAGTGTTTGAAACAGAAGTGGGAAGGGAAAAAAGATACCTTTCCAGCTGGTCCAGGCACTATTTTTTACACCTTTGGCATGCCTTTGAAATCACAAGCCAATAATTAATGAACAGACACTACTTGATTTGGCTTATTTATTTAAAGAGCTTAGTTGTGTTGGCTGGAAGCTAGACTGAAACTCACAGCTGGCCTTAAAAATATTCAGCAGCTTTTAACAATTCCAGAGAACACTTTGCTCTGTCTGAAAACACCTTGCTGATAAAGTTCAAAAAGTTGACATGCACAAGAAGTGCAAAGTGTGTACTGTTTGGGGGTTTCCTCTCTTTTTCTGGGAAGGCTTCTCTCTGTTAACTTGTTTTGTTTCTGTAGGCTCAGGAGTTTTACTTTATCAAATGTCTCCAGCCAAATCTTTTCTATGAAAGTTGTTTATTGTTTCTGCTTCTAATGTTGTTGTTTTTCTTTCTGTTCTTGGTGTTCTAAAGCCAAATTACTGTGACTAATGTACCACTGTAAATTTTTGCAGCATCTACAGTACTGCTGTCTGCATGTGACGCATGGTGTCCTTTTAGTGATTTTTTTTTTTTAATATTACAGCAGAAATGCCCCTTTTGTGTATTGGCTTAGCATATGGCAAAACATTTCTGTGAAATATAGTAGTACACCAAAAAGATGCTAACTCCTGTATATTGGACAAATGTCAATGTTTCTTTACTGATATTCTAAAGCATCAATGCACTTTCTAAGAGGAAAATATTTTCATACATCTTTGAAGTCAAGATGATACTGAAAAAGGAGAAAGTTATTCCATGTCTAACATTGATCTGAGTATGAACAGTGAAACCAATGTATAAGTTAATGTTTTTCTCTTTACCTCTTTATTTGTTGCATTATTAAGCCAACATCCATATTCTGGTGCTGCATATGAGGCGTTTGTTATCTAATCCTACTGATGGATTAAAAAGGGAGATTGTCCAAACAAAAAAAGTCCTTTTTTTCCTTAGCCATTCTTTCCTTCTAATTTTCAGTGTGTAGTTGAGCCCAAGCATAATATATCTTGTGAAGACACAGACTATTGTACTTTATTTTTTCCTTTTTTTTTTTTATATATATATATATCGATCATTGGCACACTTCATTAGGTACAACGTTCTCAAGTAAAATTTTGCAGATTGTAAAACATAGTTAATCCAGTTTACAGCAACAAAAGGTGGATTTTTTTTATGGTAAATACGGAGTAATGCTTTTCTGTAGAGACTTTCGCTGGTCTGCAGTGTGTTGCTTCATAAATTCTCTTAGAAGTGTTTTTTTTCTTTATCTAATTCCTAATTGTTTCTTATTTTCAGACCACAGAATGGTTCTATGATCCTATATAATAGGAAGAAGGTGAAATACAGGAAAGATGGATATTGCTGGAAAAAAAGGAAAGATGGGAAAACCACCAGAGAGGATCACATGAAACTGAAAGTCCAAGGAGTGGAGGTAGGAAAACGGAGGGGCTCTTTTTTGAATGATAGGTGGGCTTAAAAGCAATGGCTCCCCAAATACTTTTAACATGAAGTTGTCTATTCAAAGGGAATTGCATTCTCTGATGGTTGAAGTTCAACTGCAAAGCTTCCACCAGCTTAGTTCTCAAGACAGTAGGACTGTATTCCCTACATTTATACTGAGTTTTGGGTCAAAATCCTAGAAGGGTGTTAAAACATTTAATAGTAGAATTTATCTGTGTTATTGAGAAATAATCTGATTTCAGAAAATGAATAGTGAAGTTGAAAGGATATATATTTGTATAAGCTATATTGATTTTTGTAGTTAATAGAACGTGAGCATTGCTGTGGATCTGAGGCTGCACCCAGTTATATAGGCATAATACAGAATAATTTGTAGCTTTTAGAGTAATTGGTATTGTTCAAGGACTGGCAAAGTTTGACCTGTTCTCTCAAGCTGTGTCTGATAATGCTACACCTGCACCGTCACCAACCGTAACAGGAGTGTTGCTTGTATCAGTCAGCCTTACCTAGTGTTGAGTTCTGGGTGAATACACAAATATTGGCCTTGATTACACTTAGATCCGAAAAATATGAAACCTCAGACACCTTCGGAAGAAGACTGGCTTCTTCCAAATTTGTTTGTGAGACGTATGGCCTGTAAGACACGTGTGGGACATATGGCCTGCTGCTCCTACTTTCCGTGGCTGTCAAATGCAGCCTCTGCAGAAGCAAACACCCCCCATGGCCCTTTTTTCCGATGTCTGTTCCTCACACCTACTTCTACCATGATGGAAGTTTCGCTAGCTTTCGGCTTGAGCTATGGGTAGGCAAAGCTCTCAGATGTCACCCCTGCAGGCCCATCTTCACATCAGTTCACAAAGAATTAATCTTTCTTGTGTCTGGGTGTTTAGTACCCTACACTTCCCAAAGTGGCTTCAGGATTTGTGCTGTTTTTTGACATCTGTGCTGCGTTACTGAATTAAGTGTGTGGTATTCTGAACAGTCGAGTGCATGGAATACGTTTCATGCTCACGCTTCCTGCTAGGTAATTTGTCATCCTTACATTCTGTCTGTTTTAATGAGGTTTTTGGTTTTAAAATAGTATTAAATGGATTTCATTATATTACACGAGGGAGACATAACTTTGTTCCATAATTTTTACATCCAATAACAATGTTTTATTATGACAAGCCCCCAAAAAAGTCAGCATAATAGAAATCGTGCTTTGTTTTTGTTTAGGGTTTGCAGAGCTGGATTTAATTAACTTCCATGAACTTTAACAATGCAGAATACCAAAACTTGTGCTGCAAAATTTAGCTATAGGACAGTGTCCATTGAGCACAATACATACACATTATTAAATAAATACTTCCTGACTTTTTTTCAAAGATGGAGTGATCAACCGTTAGTGCCTGACTTTTTAAAAGTCTGTGCCTGTCACATTTAACTCAAATAGTCTTTCACTGAATCCAATAATTTCTATTTTATTGAAGTCTATCTTCTAGAAAGTAACAAACCTTAAATTGAATATATCAAGGGATGGAGAATTCACAGGTCTCCCAGCAGGTAACACAATGACCGTGCATGAATCTGGTTCCTGAGTCTATCCTGTGAATGATTAATGGAATTTTTATTGGGGCCCAAAACTGGTGGAACAAAATTTCTACATAAATCTGTGTATTAAGTAGCACTAAGGGGAGTATCAAAATCAAGACTGATAATCTAAATGTTGAAAAGAAATTAACATTTTTTCCCTCAGGGTATCAGGTCCTCCAAAGGAAGCAATGATTCAAGTAGTAGTGATTTATGTAAGGAAAGACAGGAGAAAATGTAAACTCACATGAACAACCAAATAGAGATTCAGGTCAAGATGAGGAATTTAACTCAAGCATACATTTGAAGCTAGAAGAGTTGTATCCATTGTAGAAATCTCTCTTGTACTTTGAGTATGTCCCCCTTCACTTGTCTTTCAGCTTTCTTGACTTAATTCTAGGTAAAGCCAGACAAAAATGGACACGGTAATAAAAAAACAGTTTGGGTCTAACACAGTTTACTGTGTTCCTATCTTTTCTAAACGCTGTAGGAATTTTCCTGTAGGATGAGCTCAGGCTCGCTCCACCTCACTGCATCATGGGTCATTTTCTTACCAACCTGCTCTAATGTTTTTTTGCTACCTGCTATCTCATTCTGCTGACAGCATTGCATCTAAATAATTACTACAGATCTGAGTTGTGAACCATGTAGAAAAAGGTAATTTTCTTGACCTCTAAGTGTTGCTTGGAAAGAATTACGTATTTTTAACCATCTTAATTAGTACATCAGGACACTCTACAATGCTGCTTCATTGGTAGAGTTATGTTTTTGTTTCTGATGCCATCCTAATTGGAAGTGATGTTCTTTACTTTGACACATAGACAACAGATTTAAAATAATAAAAAAGGCTCTTTTTAAAGTTGGAATGATATTGTTGTTAACCATATTAGGGTTTAACAGGGCATGAAACAACTGTCTGCCTTGTGGCACTGCCAGATCATTTCTGCTATTCTTGCAGCCAGGAGATAAATAGGCATCATAGTCATACTGATGGAAAAATACAAAGATGACAGCCAAGAACACGGATAGTATCCAAATCAAGTTTTGAGAGTTGCATCTAGTAGGTAAGAAGGAGAAACATGTTGGCCCATAAAACTACTGACCAGCCAATTCTGAAACACCATTTGTATTAGTAGATTTTATAATTAATTACTTCCCGAGTTTGATGAATATAATGGCTTATACATCTTTCCAAGTTCTGGATAAGAGGAAGAAAAAAAGAGTATTTTTAAACAAGTTTTCACCAGATACTTGGGGACCTTGGTGTTTATCAGTACCATATAAAAGGATTTGGTGTGCATGGACGATAAAGGTAAAGAAAATCTTGAAAATCTAGAAAGAGGAATAAACTTATCAAGCAGACATTAAGTGATAACTGCTTGAAATGCTTAAGCTATTGCCTTGCTTAGCATCACTATGAATAACTGTTTTGGACATTACTTGGTTAATCTGGTGCACAGTCCTCTTAGAAAACGCTTGATAAAACCAGAAAGAAGTTAATTTGGCCTTTCCCTTAATATACATCTTTGTGCAATTCTTTATGGAATCTATTAAAAATCTCCAGTCCATGATCCTTTTTAAAATTCTAATTAATTAGGATCCCTGGTGATATGTTCCTAATCAATTCACATAATTAAAAATTTTAACTAATAAATAATAGTAAGGAGTGTGTTGAAATAGCTGTAACATAATTCCAGACTGGTACTGCTATGAATTTACAAATGGTTGCTTCAGCTAGTGAATTTGCCTTTTCTTATGCATGAATCTTTCCGGTTGTCTATAAATGGCACATTCACATGAATTCGTTGTAAACTGCTGCTAAAATTAAAATGAGGTTGTATTTTTGTAGTAAATTCCGTCTTGTCCTCTGTGTTTTGAACGGATGGCATGGGTGCTCTTGATCTTTATGCTATATTGAAGATAATTTTATTCTTTCCAAATCCCAGTGCCTAAAGAGATGTTAGAGAAAATGGTTTTCTTAGACTTCAGGCAAACCACTCACCAGCTGAGTTGCTGTCTGAGCATGAACAGTGTTATCTGTGATGCAATTTTGCCAAACAACTGTTATGAATCCAGTGCTCTACAAAAAAATCAATGGTTGTAGCAGCAGCAGCATTCGTAAGTGCACATCCTCTCGTTTCCATACTCGTGTGGCAGAGGGAACAGTGCTATCAGCTGAACAATGAGGGCCACCTGCAGCAGTCCCAGCTCATCAGTGAGACTGGTTCATCGGTTTTGATTTAGTCTGACACCACTAATTTAAGACTGGAGAGATCAGAGAGCAAGATGAATGTGCTAAACTCATATATTTGAAATACCATTTTCTCTCATATATAGATGTATGTTATCTCAGTACAATATGATAATCTTTGTGAATTCCTTAAAAAAAAAAAAAAAGGTATAACTTGATTTAAATCTTATTAAGAGAGAAACTCCCTTGTGGAGATGGAGATGCAGAATATCAATTTCGCATGCAGGACTTGTATTTAATTATTATCATAACAGTCCCTTAACACTATTACAGATTAGTCCACAAGGACATGAATGGAAATTTTAGATTATTCAATTACTACATAAACCCTGGAACATAACCGTCAAAACTTTACAAAAGGTTTCTTTAGCATTTGGGTCTCAAAATGCAATGTACCTAAACTCGATATTACACAGGCTGTATAACCTTGGTGATGATAGCATAATTTACAGCTTCTGAGCTGAGAATGCATGTTAAGATGACTTTTTCTTTTAGTAAATGACCAAATGGGCTTTTCTGTATTATGTAAAATAACCCATAATTGAACATTAAACCACAAAATGTTTTTATATCTTTCAATTCCTTGTTATTGTCAGTGAAATTTACTTGTAAGTTATTACTGGAGGGTGAAAGCAACTTCTGAGATCACACGTTCAAGCAGCACTAATCTTGAAAACTATTCCTAGGACAGTCTGATCCAATTCACTTCAATTTACATGGGCTTTACTCACCCTCAGAGGTGAGCTGTGTAGTTTGCAAACTAATTAGGATTACATTGTTCAGTCAGGCTGCTTAATGCATTCCAGAAAAATACTGCAGAATGGCTTTGGAGAAGAAATTAGAGTTTAATGTGAAAGGCTTTCTGAAAATATTACACAGATATGTGCATACATTAACACAAACAAGCACAGCCCCGAAATCAAAAGAGAAAAACTGCTTGGGAATAGTGACAGTTTTTAGACAAATCTATTCTTTATCATTGCTATTAAGATTTTTTTTTCTTAGATGACTTTAAGTATTTAAAATCATCTGCCGGATGATTCTAAGCAGAATCTTCGTTAATCTCCCATAATTCATTAGAGGGCACAGAGCATAAGAATATTTCCCCAGCTACGGTTTGGGTCTTGCGTCTCTGATTTCCAACTTGTTAACATAATTCATGGCTCAACTCGACTCTCAGAACTTCTGCTAGGAAAACACTTTCTCCCCATGTAAGGGGCCTCTGAGCAGAGACAACATCAGTGCAGGTGTGCTTGCTTTGGGGTTGACCAAGACACGTGTAGTGCAAGGCGAGTGCTTTGTGCTGGACTACAACCTGGTAAATCAAACTGCAGTAGGGGTGCTGCTGTTGCTCTTCCCCACATGCCAGACACAACTGGTGCCCTGTCCTGATCTGCCATGTGTGCTCTGCTGTCTCCTCCACCTTCCCTCATGCTGAAGGGCTCCAGGGGACGGATGGGTCAGCAGAACTTCTGGTCTCCCTTGCTAGGCATGTTGGGACTGCCTGCAACCTTCCTCACCTAATAGCTTTAGCATCATCAGACATCAGCTCCCCGTTCTGGTTAACTAACATTTGCTCCATAATCTCTTGTTTGTGCATAAACTACCGTTAAGGTCATTCTGGCATCTTAATGATTCATGCATCTGGGTAGTGCTGGGGAAATCAAGGAGTTGGTTTACAGTTTCTGAAGGGGAATATGTATTATCATTAAATCAGAATGAGTCACCTGAGAACCTCTTCTGAAGGGAACGTACATATCAATAATTTGTTTTCTGTATTGGGATCCTAATGTATGCACTTAAAGTAACGTAAATTCACAGCAAATGTTTGTGGGTTTTGGCATCTTCTAGCACCCTATATGTGTTGAACAGCTTTTATTCTGCAACAAACCTGTAACATACCTAATCTTTTAATTGCTTTAGCTTATTTTATGGTTTATAACTTTAATCAATAAAAGCTTTCTCAATATCTCGCTGTTTCGGGACTGAAGATTCTGCTGAGATGAGGGTGATCGGCTTGTGTCTATGTATTTTTTTGAGTGGGACTATTGACAGGATTTATTGTTGTCGTCTCACATAGAACCTGTGATGGTTATTAAGTCTTTTAAGACTCCTCTGGGAAAGAAACCCAAAAGAGTTGTATGTGACTATTCTTGTTTTTTTTTATTATTATTATTATTTGGGCAGATTGTTGTGGGGATGTGCTGACGACAAAGATGTATAGAGTCTTCCTTGCTGTGTAGAAATGATGTTTAATTAGTCTAAACCTTGCAGAATGCTTTGCTGTCTTTTTCACACATTTTGTACAGGAGTGCATGCCATTAGGCACAGCTGCACAGTAGGAAGGTCTCCATCTCTGGAAAGCTTGTCAGTACCTACCGTCGCGCTGCTGAGTCTGCCGGTGGTCCCGCGGGCTGCAGCTCAGCGGCGCCTGCGTTGCTCTGACCGTGCGTGGGGAGAGGCCAGGTCCAGGTCTGCGTGGCCGGGGGGCAGCGCTCGGAGCCACCCCAGCGAGGGGGCGAGCCTCCGGGCCCTCGTTGGTGTCCTGGCGGGAAGGCGCGTGCAGGAATTGTTTGCTGATGTTCAGAGACATGTTTTTAAACATTTGGCTTTACCTGCTGCATGGACTAACCCATGCCAAGCCCCTGCTGTATTGCTGTTTAATGTTCTAAGAAAATTTGTCTTTGGGTGAGAACTTTAAGAATTTAAATATCCCAAACGCACTGATCACAAAGCAGGTCGGCAGAGTTATTACTTCTGGGCAGGGTAGTGTGAGGAGAAAATAGATAATGGGTAGCACGAAATGCCAGCAGATTAAGACAGCTGTTCTGCACGTGCTTTTGGTCCAAAAGAATTAACTGTGCATGCGGCGCATGGGAGGAGAAGCGCTCTTCCTCCTGAAGCCCTGGGGATGCTGTCCCTGCGTGCTCTGCAGGGGGGTGCTGCCTTTGTCAGAAAGTGGAAGACGGAGGCTTGGTGTTACTTCTCATTGCTCTAGCACACCACAAAACCATCTTAATCACAGCTCTCTTGAAGCACCTTGAGCCCATGTTTATCGTTATGTTCTGTCTGTGTGCGGTATCTCTATTCAGTCAAAATTCCAAAGCGCTTGATGTGCAGCCGAGGGTAAGGAGCTGCAGGTAAGGACAAGTGTAAGCACATTCTTAAATGCTTTTCCCCGTTCTTAAAGGAAGCATGTGCTTAAGGGCTGTGCTGGGTAAGATGCCTCTCTGTTGGGGAGTGTGTACGTTGTTTCTTGTTTCTTTATGCATGCTTCATAGAAAAGGTTTGCTGTAAGTGATAAATGAATATTTTTGGGAAAATTATTAAATCTCAAGACAATATAATGCAGTTTTTACATCGCATTTTCTTCAGGATAAGTAAATGTTTTCTACCAGGTGAAAGCTTGTTGCACTTATGGATAGTCACTTAGCCTGTACATTTGGCTACTTGGAGGCTTCCAGATGGAGCCACTTGCTAAATGGAGGGAACAGAATGAAAGAAATGAAAATAAATTCACAAAGAGATGAAGAATCTGTTTCTTATAATTCCCTCTGCAAACAGTCTTTCCAATGACATATTGAGAATGGACTGAATTATAACAAAAGCAGAAATCAGAGAGCTGCGAGGTAGAAAGAACAATTGTTACATTTACAACTGATAACGCAAAGCAACAGTTCTTACACTCAATTAGTTCATACATTGTTTTGGACGCAAACCAGATTGTAAACCATGTTTGGTTTTGATTTTATATGATTAAGGAAAAAAGGGTGAAATAGAAGGAGTAAATTGCATTTTCAGGACTTTTGCCCTTTGTATTTCATTCCTTCCACCATTGGCTTTGTATGATTTGAGTGGGATAAGGAATCTTTAATCTTGCTAAATCTGCTTTTAACCTAACTTTCATAATGTGACAGATTGAACTTTCTTTTTTGAAAATAACTTGGTTTGTGGCATGTCATGGTTCTGGCTGGGATAGAGTTAGTGGCAACAACTGAGTTTTATGCATAAATGTTATGAGGCAAAATAAAAAGCAAGAGCTTTTGGAATTGCATGCTTGGTTTGAGCATGTGTGTGCTGAATTTCGGTGAAAGATGAATTGTGAGGTAGCTTCATTGTTTGCAAATGTTGAAGCAGTAGTGGGTACTTGTACAGCAGACTTAACGTATTTGCCTTAACTATCCTTATGTTTTGTACTAGGTTTTAGAAACACAGGTTAGCCTCATTTTACAGTTACTTGGAATCCTGAATGGGCTTAAACCCTAACATATAATTAACTTGAGATAGAAGAGGGAACGTAAATAGGAGCTACTTCAAGTACAAATCTCTTTTGGTCTCCTGGACTCCTGCTTAAACCATACGTACTCTCCTATGAGGCTTCTGGTGCTCATTTGAAAAACAGTCTGACATTGGGACTTCGTTATCTTTTAATTCCTGAAAGGGGATTGTGATTATCAGTAGGGTGTGGGACAAGCAGGGACTTACGCTGCAGTACAGTGGGGGTACATATTAATTTGGCAAAAAATGTGTATTTAATTTGGGATTATTTTGTTGTGTTAATACATGATGCAATTTGGTAAGCTATCTTCTGTTGCGAGCTTCAGCTTCCTTGTCTGTTAAATGTCTCATATTCTGTGGGAAGCACCATGATGGAAAGAAAGAACGGTCATGATGACCTCACGATCATCAAACATCTTGAAGGTTTACATCTATCAAAGTTTTAGCATCATCTCAGCTTCTGAAAGTGACTTACCTTGTCGAGGGAGTTTGTCCCCCAGTATTGTCTTCTCCTTCAGCAGCAATTTTGTGGAAAGAAAGGAAAGAGAAAGCATAGCACTGAGTGCAGAGCCTTTCAAAGCCTACCAGAAGCAACAGAAAGGGATTCTTTTGGGCTTAGTTGAGCATAAGTGGAGGTCAGGACCCCTTTTTGGGTGACAGGCAGATGGCATGTAGACAAGTTCGAGTAAGTCAAGGGCAACTGTCTCTTCAGTGCAAGGAATGGTAATTGTTGCACAGCACAGGTTTGCAATAACTGTTCAGGTAATTGCTTTGTAATTGACTGCATCACCCCTTCTTCTTGTTTAATAAATAGCATGAATAAAGCCGAACCACATGTGGTAGGATTGTAATTCAAATTCCATTCGCCGAAGTCTGAACATTTTTCATTTAGCATGTAAAGGCAGTTTCTATGTAAATTATTTGAAAAGAATCTCTGTGGACTAATGACATTAGCGTCTGGATGGATTGAAATTGTTTGAGTAATTGATACTACAACTACACCACATACTGTAGGGAAAAAGGAAGAAGCTGGTGATGTGAGTTTGCACGCTTCTATGTTGAGAACTGGGAATTTGATTGCTGAATATGCTAGATGTGGTCTAAAGAAATGTATTCATCTTATTGTCAGAGGTTACAAGCATCAGGAACAGTTTGTTTCTTTTCTTCAGCCTCTAAGCTTCTCCTCGTTTGAGAATTTACGAAAGCGCATGGTGTGGCTGGGCCTGTGACAGCAGCAGGTTTTGGGAGCGGGCCTGTCTCGACAGGAGCGACGTTTGCAGCTCCGCAGCACATCTGCCCTCACGACAGAGCGTGTGAGCTGGGGGGCTTGCCATCCGAGGGGGTGAACGCATACTTGTTCTGCACAGAGCTGTTCGTGGCAATGAGCAGGCTTGTGTATCGTAGGGAAATCAGTTTTGACTCAAATCCGTGGCAGGTACAAAAAGCAAGAAAATTGAACAACCTGAAATAACTCCCGAGCACTTCCCTTAAATGTATAATGCATTTCCTCTGGATCATGCCTCTGAAAGGCAGCACATATCTGGTTTGATGTTCTAAAAATAATACTTCACATTGTCAGAGTGCCGGGGAGCTTTGCAGAACTTTAGTTATCTTCTGCCTATTATTATGAAAATAAAACCAGCGTTTTAGAGTATGCAGACCTCTGGGGAGACTCCGAGGGTCGCCTCTGAAAGGATTCCCTTCCTGAGGAAGGTGCAGGGCAGGTGTGCGTTAAGCTAACCTTGTGCTTGTTCCAGTTGTGTTTGATGATGTGGCGTGCACAGTCTTGAGAAGCTCCCCGACCCCCCAGCCCTGGAACTCCATTATTTTATTGTAAAATTCTTTGCACTACATACAGCATTAAAGGTTCGGTGATCAGATGCTAACATCTTACATTTGGTTACTTCCGTTCTGAGTTTCACGGTGCACTGTGGCTTCTGTATTACAGACGTTTTAAATTATATTCCAGTTTGTGGGAGAGGCTTGTTGCCAAGCCGTGGGGATTTCAGCGCGGTCCCTTCTTAACGCTTCGCTCCAGGTGTGTTGCCCCCTGCCAACTGCAAAACGCACCCGCCCCCAGCCAGGCCCGGGGGCTGCGGGGCCGCTGGCTGTGCTGGTGCCGGGGTGCCCCGGGCCCACGGCAGCACGGCCTGCCCGAGCCCAGCCGCCGGGCCGTGGCAAGCAGCCAGTGCTCGGCGTTTTCGGTGGGGACAAGGTGAGCGGTGCTGCGCTGGGCACAGGGAATCCGACGTTCTTCACGCCCTTTTCTTGTAATGGAGGTATCTGTGTATTCTTTTCGAAGAAGAAATAATTTATTAATTAGCAGTATTTCAAATCACAAGCAAGTTAGTAGATGAAAGAGTCTTCATTACTATTTAGCGGTACTTATTAAATAAAATATTAGAACAAGCATACAGATATGGAACAAGGTAATAGGCACCCCCACACCCAGCTCTGAAACACGAAGTTTGTGTCACCTGAAAGGCTGTGCAGCACAAATACACGTTGACATTTATATTGACTATTTCAGTTTAGAGAAATTTGAAATTAAATATATTTTCTGCCAGCTCCGTGGAAAAATCCATTTATGAAAACAAAATCCAATAGGAGATCTAAAGATTGGTGGCCAGAAAAGAAATATTTTGAGAATAAAATATATGGAGATTGGATTGCTGGATCTGTGGTCTCTGTTTAACATGCTGGGGACTAGAGATGAAAGTAGAGGTTTATTGCTCTGAACTTTATCCCAAAGTTTGCAATTTAGATGAGGAACTTTAAAGCAAAACAAAATAAACATGAATATTTTGGGGATCATAGACAATATTCTGTGTTTACTTTTTCTGACCACCTTTAATGTGCATAGTTATCTTTGTATGCACACATGAAGAAAGACTCGATGTCGTATTCATTTATTTATTTATTGCTTTGTTGGTCTTTTTGGAGGGGGGGTGTCATCTACAGATGAGTTTGCAATAGAAGCTAGATTTCTTCATCACTGGAGCGAGGCAGAATTTAAATCAATTGTCCACGCCCGCCTCGTGCTGGGCAGCACAGGCCTGGCACCAAGCAGCTCCCGCGGCCTGTGGCTGCGCTGCTCCCAGCCTGCCCTGCGCTGCGAGGGCGCGTGGCTGCGGCGCTGCTCGTCGGACGGCTCCCGGTACCTCCTACGGTGCTCTTCAGCCAGGATGCTCTGCAGTGCCTGCCGTGGCGGGGGGGGTTCAGTTCCTCGTGGTGCACCCCAGCTGCACCCCGGCTCTGTTCCTTCCCAAGGAGCCACCTCTCTGCGCTGGGCTGTGGCTTGTTCGTTACGCAGGCAGCTCCGCTGGTAAAACGCTCTAAGTAGGGTACGGTGCTGTGAAATAAAAGCATTGCAGTTTCTCACAAGATGAGGAGGTTTACTTTTTTCTGTAGAGATCCATATGATTGCACAGAGGATGCAGATGATGGAGCAGTGTGTGCCTTGTAACCTTGTAATTGCGTTGGTAAGAACTTCACTGGAAAGGAGGAACTTCTGTGTTACTGTATTATTTTTTTGTTGTTTTCGTTTTAAATGTGTGTTTATTTATTTATTTCACAGTATATTAGAAAGTAAATCAAATCTCATTTGCTGTATTGCTGCTAATTTTGCATACATCAGAGATGCATTAAACATTTTAATTTCCAAGTTCCTGTGTGGAAGACAGATACTGTTTACAAAAGTGTAAATTGGGAGGGGAAGCAGTAAGATCAGAGTCATGTTAAGAGGTTTGGAAGCACTGAAGTTTCTAAATAAAAATAAGGCATCGTCCTCATAGAGCAGAAAAAAAAGCTGCAAATTTAGAGAAGGTGCAAAACCAATGAAGGTACAAATCAACTTATTTGGTGGTATATATTATCAGATACAGTTGCTGTGTGATTAGTTACAACCATATAGTTCAGCTGTGTTAAAAAATAGATATATATTTTGCCTTAAGCACCAGAAAGTTCTGATTGTTGCCTAGTGTTATTTTTGATACTGTTTCTCTATGACAGATTGGGTTCCTGTACTGTCCCGGCCTTGCTAGTATATGTGATGAGACCAAGATACTAGTGTCTTTTGAGTCTTTCGTAAAAAATTATTTTTATTGTGCACATTTACAGCATTTTGGTCCATAATCCTAAACATAGGTACTCAAGAAAAAAAAAAAATAAAAAAAATCTGATCTGTGTAGCCAGTCCCTGCAATTAGTTCTGTCCCTTCACAGGACTTCGAGCTGTTGATAGTGTTAAGGCATCATTACCCTTAGCCAAAAGACAATTTGCATCATATAATAGAATATATTTAACAATGCTAATAATAGAAAATCTGACAAAACAGGGTTTCAGTTTGCCCCATGTCTATAGATAGACACTTTTTAATGGGCTCCACTTTGTAGGATATTATTTACTCACCTTTTTTACAGACAAGAGATGAGAATTAATTAGCCAGTGTTTGCACAGTTCTTCAAAATATACATCATTAATTGCATACTAATACCCTGTTGTCAGAAATGGAACAGAAATAAGATAGAGAAATGGGGTTTTATTGGCCTGGGAATGCAATCACCACAGATGTGTAGTATTTTTGAGAGGAATTATCTACTGATATGCCTGATATCCAGAAAGTATGAAAATCAATTCAGTTCAGAAATTATTTTTATAGAGTTTCTGGAGGCATCCTGACTTGAAAATTTTAAATACTTGTAACTTTATAGAATGAGGATTTTGTAAAAATGTTTTAATATCAAATTTAAAAAGAAAATCTGTTCATCTGTATTCTAGCTCATGCACAGACTCATTTCCTGTTTTAGAACCAGATTCTTCAGATGCAGAATGACAGTTATGGTTCTGTTTGTTTGTTTGTGCGTGCTAATACCTCTTTCATGTGCTCTGAAGAGTACTCATAGTCCTTGGCAAATGTATATAGCTGTTCTTAATGACAAAGTTGCATGAATGAAGTTTGGAGACCTGAAATCCTCTGTGATCTAGGTGGGATGCTTTAAATGCTGTTTGATACTGTGTATCTGTGAGGAGCAGACCGTAAGAGTTATACTTATCAGTACAGCATGATGCTTTGCCAGATTTTTATATACAGTCTCACTTCAGTGGCCAACTGCAAAATAAAAAGTGCCTCGACAAGCTTCGCGGAGAATAACCTTGTTGTGAAAGTGGCTTAAAAAAAAAAAAGGAAAGGAAAGAAAAAAAAAGACAAAAGACAAAAAGCAAGTATGCATTTTAAACAAAAAGGTGCTAATGAGATGTTAGTCCACGCTAACTTAGTTGAGATAATGGCTGGTGATGGGATGGAGTTGACAAGGCTAAGATCGCTGGTGTTTGCCAGTCACTGAGTATGTTGGATTTGAAACCATGGTACAAACATCCATTTAACAAACCAAATATCTATTTATTTTAATAAATTAACTGATATTCTGATGGGGACTTAGGTGAATCAGGGCGGTTCAGCACTTTCCAGGAGATACACAGCACTTTGCAGGATAAGCTCTTAGTCAAAGCTCAGAGAAGTTAGTAACCCAAGGCTCAAGGAATTGGTTTGAAATAGGGGTTGTTCTTTCAATCTTGCTATATCTGTCGTAGGTCACATTAAAAAAAAAATAGTGGGAGAAGACTGTGTTGTATCAATTCTCCAGCAAGGCAACACAAGTGACCCTATCAGCTATTAAGGTTATGTATCGAATGTAAATTATTGTGTTTGAGGGAAAAAATATTTTTCTACTCCCTGCTTCTCTTAAAAATGTCATGGACATTGGGTTATGTTTAGCAATTGCCTCATCTTTGCAAAATATCTTTTCGTTATAATTGTATGATAATGTATTCATTCATTTCAGTGTTTTCATATTTCTACTGCCATCGCGTGGCTGCTGAGGATTAACACTCCTCTGTGGGCAGCATCCCTGTGACGGGAGAACAGCGAGGCTGTCTGTGGGGGCTTGCGTGGCAATAGCATAATTCTTGTGAGACTTTTCTTCCCCTCCTCCAAGTACAGTCAGCGCTTGTCCCTTGCTAATGCCCAAGACGAGATGTATTCTCCTGCTCCAAATGGCAGTATTCAAAGCCGTTCCTTCCAGTGCCGGTGCTGGCAGCCTCCCTCTGTCCGTTCACTCAGCCGCTCTGGGCAGAGCCAGTTGCTGTTCTTGACCCAGCATCTGAAAGAGCTGCCTGCAGTGTCTTTGGCACAGCAGCTTCATTTCTCTGCAGATTGAGCTAAACCACCTTTTGTCCCTCAGCATTGTGCAACTGCATTCTCCCTTCCCTTCTCTTCCCAATAGTTCCCGTTCTACAGCCGTATGTTCCGCATTACAAAGTAGGAGCGTACAACAAATTCTTATGTGTCACTTAAAACAGAGGCCTCTGGAATGAGCTTGGAGTTCTTCTGGCAGTCTTGTCCAGGGAGAGGCATTATTGCCTCCTGAATGAACTACTGGGTCACAGCCCAGAATACCTGGTTTCCTTTGGGACTCTGCTGGTGATTTACTAGGTGACGTATCCCCTCTGTGGCTTCCAGTGTTCCCTACCTGTTAAATGTTTACTAGAGCATGGTAAGAAATAGCCTGCCAACATTGGGCAACCTGGTGAGGCTTAATTTGTTTTCCTCCCTCTTCTGCACCGGGATGGAAGGAATATTGTTTTCATGCGGGATAGACCTGTGCTCGTGTTCAGGCCGGTTCTTGCTCTGACCCTAAGGAGCGGCTTCAACCAGGACGCTCTTGGCTACCCTGTGTTTGGGACCTTCTGTGAAAAAAAATAACTAAATGTCAATCTAAATGCTTCAATTAAGCACTTGAGGGGGGTGGATATTGGCGATCTTTGAGAACGGACCCTTTTCTCATAACTGGCTAAGAAAACTTTGCCTCCTTTGTCTTAGCTGATACTTAAATATTTATGCCACGTTGCAGCTCCAGCAGTGGGAGCGATGACTCGGGTCATTCACGTGGGAGCTTGGATCCACATCCCAGATCTGAAGCAAGCAGGGCAGGGACACTGACCAGCTCCCGCAGCACGTGTGAGTGGCCTGCTTACCGTGTGTCCCGTGTGTCGGCATTGCTGGGGCTGCCTCTTTGGTCTTCTCTGCCAGTGCTTTGAGATCTCAAGACAGTTGCTTAGCTGCTGTATTATCCTGGTTACTGACCTTGCTGAGGAACTTCTGTGATCTAGAAGAAAAAAATCATGCATTTCTTTTGTAGCTTGCACCATTAACTGGAAATGCTGCTTTCAAAATTATTCTCAAAGAAAAAACGCCAAGAAGCTAGTAAGTACACAAATTTTACAGATTAGAATCAGGGAAAACTTGAAGTTTATCTGCAATGGCAAAGCTTGGTGAGTTCTAAAAATGGCCATCAGGTAAAGTAACCCTGACCTTGACTGAGGAGGCCGTGCGCGATGGAGCTCCCACATCTCTGACACAAAGCTGGAGGGCTGGGGCCGGCTGCCATGCGCTGTGACGCCCGGGGGTGCCCTTGGCACCCGGGGGGCCTGGGGCCAGGGCTGGCAGCGTGGTGCTGGGTGCTGGGCACTTGGCTCCGACTGACCTTCAGCAGCCTGCCTCAGTCTTGTAGGACGGCTCCCACCCAGTACGTGCTCAGAACAGCTTTTCTGTGTCTGCTTACAGCTAGTTCTTGTCACTTATTGCAGCAAATATGTTGTATTTTTCCATAAAAAGGCCCCATGCTACTAAGGACTGCAACGTTTTGGAGTACTATAAATATATTTTTGAAGATTATGTCTTCTGTCTGACCTAAGTATATTTTATAATACTATGTGGGTGTTTCTGTTTATGGTTACACTTTGCCTGCAGTATTTGTATGCCTGTTGCCATAAACAAATTTTGAATAAATGAGAAAGAAAAAATGTATTTATTCTTAAGCAATGAAAGTTGGAAGTTGGAAGAATCCCTGTGATTTTGCTGCACTGGCTAATGTTCTTACTGCTCTTATTCTTTAATGTATATGATGTAAGCAATAGCTTTGCCCCTTCCCTGCCCTTCTGTCAGTCAGGCTCGTTGTCAGCCAAGGGGATGGTTTTCCAGTCAGTATGTAGTGTGTTACCCATTATAGCCAGAACGTATTGACTTGAAATATTTGAGAAACACCCATCTAGAAACAATCAGTTTCTTTTGCCACAGATTTTCTTATTAAGGGACACTTTTAGATTTCAGCATCTTTCTAATCTCTCCTTGTTGTAGTAGCAATGAAAACATTTCCAATCACATAAATGTGATCAGTTCTTGGGTTAAATTGTGAACCTTCTTGAGAGTGCTGACTGAGGTTTCTGCCCCAGGCTCTGTGGTACAAAGCCATGACCTTTCCTGTCTCCATCCTTAGGGCATGCAGAATGGGTAGAGAAAGTTTCTGAACTCAGAGGCCCTTCAAATTCTGTTTTTGGTTTTTTTTTTTCACATTTTTGAATTGACATTTTTTGAACTACTGTAATTGTATAAAATATATGGAAAGGTTTTGATTACCAACCCAAAATCTGAAGGTTTATTAATAGCTGAAGGGGATTGGAATTTAATACTTACATGAGTCCTCTTGTCAATTCAAAGCATTTAAAAATCCAGCAGCGGTTGAGATGTTTCTATATATAGGAACTTTATTTGAATAGTCTACATAGCTTTCAAAGTAAATATTAATTCCATTATGCTATAAACTGTTATTTATCATGACAGAAAGCCATAAAGTTATTTTACTAGAATATAGCCAGTAAATTGCACATCCTAGATGAGATACAGCACACATTGAATTTCAACAGCAATTACGCAGTATACTTTATACAAGCCAGTATTAAACACACTTAAATACGAGTTGCAGCCAAAGCTTATGCAGAAAATCCTCTTTAGCCATCATCCAGCCAAACTGATATATCAGCAGAAGACGGCCCTTGGATTGCAGTGAGCACAGGCCAGAATCAGAGACCAAAGTGCACAGAGCCACAAAGCAGTAACTCATTGATACTGCTCTTTGCATATTACATGTTTGACTTCTTTCATTACCTTAATTACTCATTAAAAGTGCCTTATAATTGCCTGACTCTGAGGTATTGCAAGAAGTCTAGGTTTTAATTATGTTTTCTTTTAAGACATAGTGCATTTAGACTAGTACAGGCAATTATTTAAAAAGATGGATTTTTACTAATTGTTGTTCTGAATGAAGATAGGCGTCCCACCTAGAGGTATGGACTGTCGGTGAAAGTGGCCAGAGCTGTGTACTTCATAACCTGTGTGTGCAATTAAACCGGCTGCACGGGCAGCCTCCACGTGAGCTGTGGCAGCATTTCTCCTGCACAAGCAGCGGTGCATATGTAGGGGTATTTCTCACTCTGCAGTGTCGTGGACAGAGGACCGATCGCTCTAACCTCCACGCAGCCGTGCTTTGACAGCCTCCTGACAGGTACAGGGCTGCCTGAGGCCGGGACGACGCCTCATCCTGTGCTGCTGGCGGAGTTGCCTGTCTGGCAGCAGGCGGTTTGTGTGTTGAGCTTTTCACCAGGCAGAACATCATCACATTTCCTGTTCTTTGGACGTGTGTGTTACTTCTTTGTTTCAGGCATCCTCTTCCCTTCCCTCCTGGATTGCTTGTGGACCTTTGTACGCAGGCTATGCTGTAGTCCTAATAATTTATTGTAATATTAAGTATTTTGTTCTTTCTCCTCAAGGGTTGCTATCAGTAGAGTCACTGTTGAGAAAATCCAGAGAATGATTCACAATATTACAAATTTCAGTCAGTTTTATGAATGCTTTCCCTGATTACAGCCTTTGGTGTGAACTGACTTTCAGTGTAGATTAGATCTTCCATTTTATAGCAGAAAACAATATCAGAGAAACATTAAGGTTCATCAGCGGTTGAATATACTCCTGCTAGCAGTACAGAAGGCTATCTGCCAGAAACTATTGACATGTTGTTGACTTTTATCCACAAAAATATCTCTTCTGCATATAGTCTCTGTGAGTCATGTAGTGGACTGGTGTTATAGGAAGACTCTAATAAAGTATTGAATAAAATAATCAGTTTTTAAAACTTTTAATTTTAATTTTCTTTAACAATTAATAGATTTATCAAACATGTATCTGTGCCACAAGAAAAGTCAAAGTATTGTAGATGTCTGATCAGTCACTCAGTCCTTAATTCACCTTAGCAATAAGAGCAATAGAACAAAAATTAAAGTTTTAGTGCCAAACAGGGGATGTTGTACAACCAGAAGACCCCATGCAGACTGCTTCAGTCAGCTGCCAGTTCCTGGCCACGCTCTGGGAAACTGGAGCGTGTCTGCTTCTACATCAGTTCTTCCGTTGAACTCCTCTCATGACCAGATGCTAAGAAGAAAATCCTGTACTATAGACCTGATTTTTTTTACTTTGTTGCCCTAAGTGGAAAAGCAAAGTTTCTTATATCAGCCTTATTTTCACTAGGCTGCAGTTTTTTTTTCTTCTGCCCAGCCTCATGTGAAGGTGGCCAGAGCAGGCAAGAGGCATCCACAGGGACTGGTAAGAAGTCCCGCCTTTGGTTTGGTGTGATGATAGCTGTCCCACATTAGTGGAAAGTGGAAACTCAGCAGTGGGAAAACGGGAAGGTGAGCATCAGGTCAGACTGCAGGTAAACCAACCTGTCATTTTGGGGTACACCTCAATTCAAGGGGGCACAGCTAGGTCAGACCTTTGCTCAACTCTTCATTAAACAAACAAAATCTCAAGTGGTTTGGGAATAGTTCATAATTTTAGTGTTAGATTATCAAAATCAAAGAAAAATGTATAATGGTTGTTGAAAGTCCATTTTAGGAGGAGAAACCTAAGCAAAAGATTGTTAGCTGTAATGTTTCTTGATATCTTATAATCAGAAGGGTACATTAATTAAAATATAGATTATGAGGTCAATAAGAACTACTGTGATCATCTAACCTGCATAACACAAAACAGAAAATTCCACCTATTGATTTCTGAATTAAGCCCGTACCTTCTTGTTGAGTTAGTCCTTATTTTATAAAAAGATGTTGGTCATGATTTAAAGATATGAAAAGACAGAGAATTTGCTGCATACTTAGGAATAATGTTTCATAGTGGCTAATTACATATACTATTCAAATGTTTCATTTCTTGCTGCTATGGATCTGCACAAGCACATCTGGTTTTTGTCTCTTATATTCCAGGAGTTTAAAGAGCCTGCAACTGGATCTTTTCCACTTAGCAGTGCTTAGGCTGCCATAATGAGGGGAATGTGCAGGGGAGGAGAAACTTTAACCACAGGGGCTCATTGTACTGCAGGCAGCCTAATGCCTCTAGATTCTTCTAGAGACAGGAAAGTGGGCTGCTCTGCAGGACAGAATGCAGGTGGACATCAACTAGAGGAATCATAAATCATATATGGGAAGAGCATCTGTGTTTTGATTGTTGAAGGGACCTATGGAAATGAGATATCCTAAACTTAGCTAGACTAAAGGTAACCTTCCTAAATACCCACAGCATTTTTTTTATTTTTTTTATTTTTTTTTACTTTTCACTTGAATAGATTAGATTAGACTTCCTGAAACTGTGAAATTAAATTCCTAACACAAAGGTAGGTTTGACAGACTGCATTTATACTTTTGTGAATCTTGTACTCAGGATTCCCTTCCCACTTTTCCCAGTTTCCATCTATTTGATATTTCTGAGTTTATACACTCCAGGATTTTTTAGTGTCTTACCATGTGCACTGCACATACTGCTCAAGTCCTATGACTTATCTACCTTTGCCCCTATTAGATTCCTGACTTGTAGAAAAAATTTTTCCAACTTATTCATAAGAAATGTCTTCCCTTGCTCCCAGATTGTGTGTGGTCTTTGGCTGCATTGGAAGGCATGTTGTTCAGAAGGGCACCTTTTCACTCAAAGAAAAGCAAAATTCTGTTCTTGTTCAGAAACCCAAAGCTTGCTTTCTTATGTTCCTATTTTTAACTTTGACTTTAGGTCACAGGAGATAGCTTTATTTAGAATTTGTTGTTGTTGTTTTTTATCCAGCTGAAAGCTAAGTCAAAGTCTGCTCTTCTTAGCTGGTACTGCTGTGCAGCCAGAACCCCTGGTGATGCAGTGATGCACATAGGAAAAAGATTTTGTAAACTTGGTCAACATTATGTGAAGAAATAACACATCTGCTGGCAAGAATACAAAGCTGTAGAGAGAGACTCTATCAAATAGATAAAGCTTAATTACAATAGGTTATAAAAATATCATGATGGAAAATTTGCAGGGTAGAACAGAGTTCACTTTTAGTAAAATCAATGAAGCTGAAGAAACCGCATGCTAAAAATCAGGCTGGTGACTAACCATAGAAAGAGGCAAAAAGTTCAGGAAATCAATGTCTGATTAGTGCAAGTGCAGGTTGTGCTCCAGTAGAGTTTGTGACAGATGACTTACCCCTCTGCCTTAAGTGAGGGGGTTGTGCAAGTAGGGTGTAATATCAGGTTGCTAATAATGCAGAAGGGAAAAACAATCAATTAGCAAGCCAATTCCCATCCCAAAAGTTGCTTGACATGCACTGTACTTCAGTACAAGTTTAGTTTAGTACAAATATGTCCAGATGCTGTGGAAATTGGAACAATACAAGAGGGGAAATTTGAATGTCAGAAGGCCACTGGCAGATTGTCAAGAGTTTATATTTGAATCTAGAAAGTGTGGGACTTCAGCACTGGTCAGGAGCATGAGTCGAGGCCATGCCCTGTATGGTCCCTTTGGCAAGAAACATGAAACCTGACTGAGAGAGTTGATCAAAACGTAATGTATATTTATAAAATGTTTCTGGTGGTATTGCATAACAAAATGATTCGTTCTTGTATTTTCCACTGTACTACATTAGTTCTTTTATGTATTATTTTTGATCTTAAACTGTATGAAATTTACCAAGGCTAAGCGCTGGGTCCTGCACATGGGGCACAACAAGAGTGGCTGGAAGCTGCCCAGTGGAAAGGGACCTGGGGGTACTGGTTGGTAGCCGGCTGAATATGAGCCAGCAGCGTGCTCAGGTGGCCAAGAAGGCCAACGGCGTCCTGGCGTCTCCAGGAAACGTGTAGATGTAGAACTTAGTAGCATGGTTTAGTGGTGGACCTGTCAGTAGTGTTTTAAAGGTTGGACTAGATGATCGTAGAGGTCTTTTCCAACCTAAATGATTCTATGATTTTATTCTATGATCTGATAGAACATAAGCATCAGACCCTGCACAGATACTCAGGTTAATATTATCTCTTCCTATGGAGATCACAATTTTAGATAAGGGGAATGCAAAGGTTGGGAAAGTGGATGCTTGAAATGTAGAAGAAATATTAATGCACAAGCCCTAAGATGTTATTGGTTAGCGTGTTTCTTGGAGTCATCACAACAGAAGGAATAGTCTTTAACAACTTGCACAATGCTGAGCGTACTCTCTCCCCAAACAGTACTATCTTTCCTCTGGTTTTAAAACATTTTTGTCACTCTTTCTAGAGCAATACTCATGTTTTGAAGTTCCTTACAGTTGTTATTGTTAAAAGCCTTTCCGTACACTGTGATAACCTTCTTGTTCTTTCAGCTGCTTCCCTCTGACCATTTAAACGTGTTCAAAACTGTCCTTGCCTGCCATCCTAATTCTGTCACCTTTTTTGAATCCCATTAGTGGCATTTTGGCTTTTTCTGTACCTGTTTCAAGGCCCTCTTCTTCACCTTTTATGCTTTAGGGTTTTGCCCTATTCACACTTTCGTCCCAATTTCTTGTCTATCATATCCTAGGATTTCTAACCCTGTCTGTCTGAGATTATATTGAGTATCTTTTCTTCCTTTGCCCTTGTTTGCCTTCTACACTACATATTCTTTGGGGCACGCAATGTGCCCTCTTTTTCAGAGAGTATTGTGTACATTTATGGGCTGTATAAATGATTAACCATGCTTATGATAAAATGTAGGGCATGGTGTTTTTTGGATAGGAACTAGGTTGCCATTGAGAATACATTGTGCTTCAAGCAATGCAAATATCTTTCACCAAGTAAAAGAAATGTTTCGGACCTTCATGAAAGTCCTATTTTTGTAGCAAGAGGCTCACAGTAAAAAACAAGACCTTGAGGTGCTTCGGCTTTACAGGCATGGGGTTTTATTATGTGTGAACAGAACTAGCTTCAGCTCTGGATTTCAGGTTTTTCCTCCCTGAGGATCTGCTGAGTGAGGTGGGAGCACTTCTCCCCCACTTTCTGCAGAAGGAGAACGCTGATTTATTAACAAGCACTGGGAGCTAGGGCTCCTTTGGAACTGAACTAGAAGTAGAAACGTATCCAAATTGCTAGCTGTAAAGTGCTGGAAGAGGTCAGGACTGGAAGTCTCTCTGTGTAATAAACTGCTCTGGAAACTGTGAATTCGAGGGCTTGATTTCTGAGCTATTTAGCTAAATCTTGTAGCTCTTGCTCAGGATCAGCTGGGCTAGAGGATAGGTGTGGGAATGGCCGCTGCATACTCTGAAGCAAGAGATGGTAGGCGGAGCCTGCTTTGAATATACAGGCCTAATCTGATTTTGGGGAGATTTAATTGACTTTTTTGTTGTTTGTTTATTTTATTTTTATTTTATTTTATTTTATTTTATTTTATTTTATTTTATTTTATTTTATTTTATTTTATTTTATTTTATTTTATTTTATTTTATGATGGAGGATTTTCACTTGCAATTTGCTCTTTCATTGAACATGAGAGTTAATATGTGCAACATCTCCACTCCGAATGGGAAAGAGAGGGCCACGCTACTGGAAGGTAGGCCCGGATCATGGGGTAGCCTCTTGTGGCTGCCTGGGTGGCACCAGGGTGGCTCTAGCCTGGGTTTGGTGGCTGTCACTCTTTCAGCCTGGGGAGGCCTGCTCCTCTTCCCCCCTGCAGCCTAGCACCACGCACAGCCCGAGGGAATGGTCGTGGTGGGGACATGGCGGCCGTGGAGCCTGGGCTGCAGGGACAAGAGACCAGAGGGAGCTGCTTCTGCGCATACTGTGAGTCTGGCAAGGTGTCAGAGACCAGCACAATCCTGCAGCGCACAGGGCCGGGCTGAAGGTCATGCCTGGAAGATTTTGGAAATAAATGGAAAACCGCACAGTTCATTTCTTATGCCTTCCCTATGTAATTAGTCAGCAGTTACAGTCTGTCAGGCTAAATCGGCAACAACACATTTATGTCCTTTCAGCATCTTTGGTCGAGATGTTTTCCCACAGGTAAAGCTGGTAAATGTAATCAGGTTTTGTTTCCTTTTTATAGCTTCTTTCCTCTGGTTAGCAAATTAGGAAATCAGGCAAAACTGACAGAAACAGTACTCATTGTTGGTAGGAAAGAGTGAACCTCTGCTGTTTAGACCTGTGTGAAGTTCCCGGGAAACAATGGAAATGTATGAAAAGAAGCTACAAGTGTCCAAATGTGTGAAAAAGTTATGCTCAATAAGGTCAAGGCAAAAGTTTTGAAGTCCCCCCAATGATACAAAGTGCTACTTCTGATTGTTGTCAGAGTTCAGGGAAGAACCTTAGAACAGAACACATTGTGAATTATTGGCAGACTCCAGCCTTTACCTGTTAATTATGTTGTATTTCTGATGCTTACTAATCATTTAGATTATTACACATGAAATGGTTGGCTTTTTCTGTAAATGCTGTATGTGTGTGGGCATGTTGTAGATATGCCATTGACAGCATTTTAGCTCTTATTTATCTCTTTACCATTTATTGTACTCTGGAAGTTTATTCTTTGTATTCAGGTTGATTTCAGTATCCTGCTCCCACCACAGATTTTAATTCTAAGTGAAGATGTACTTAATAGCACCTAAAATAAGTAAATAGCTGCTGGAAAATATAAAGCAATTGTTTAATCACATTGATTTGTGATAATTAGTTGTTAGGGTTACTAAGGCCACAGGAACTGCATTAAGTTGCATCCCACTTCCTTTTGTCTGTTTTAAACGCTGCTCAATCCTGAAGTGTTCTCTGCTGACTGACCTGCTGACAGAAGACGGGCTGCTGTCAGCTGGCTGTTACGTTGCCAGATGTGAGCAAAAGTGGCTTATTTGGACAGAGCTATCTTATGTGGAGTCACCAAAACAGTTACTGCTAACTCTTTCAATTTCCAATGAAATTTTCATGAGAGATGTTGAAAAATATTACTAGTGTATGAATTGTCTACCTAGTGATAAAAACTAGGTTGGTTGATGAGCTCTATTTATGCCCGTGCAGTACAATGCCTCACTGTTCTTCACAGCTGGTCTCTTGAAGATTATAAATGCATTTGTCTAGCACTGTTGAACCTGTCTAGTACTGCTTACTGTTCTCTCTAACACAGTACTGTCACGTCTTGTGCTTAGGTATGTTCATTAACACACACCAAGATGTGCATAATTGGGGAAAGAACGAGAGAGAGTTTCACAAATTTCATATTAAAAAGAAAAGAAAAGAAATACAACTATCAGTTATTTCTCTTGCATTCAGCCTGTGCTGCTAGAAACTTGTAGGCATCATTCCTAAGATCTTTCAATCTTCCTTTTTAAAGGTGAAGAACAGTATTTGTTATAATCTTAAGCTTTTTAGGTACTCATAACTTGGTTATGGTTCCGTATCAATATTAATGTTGCTTTGTAGCTCATGGTACATCAGAATTAGACTCACTTCTTGATGGCACAGGTATGAATTTGTTAATTGTTCACCACCTGGAAATTACTCCCACCAACAATTGACCAAATACTTAGCTATTCTTTCTTTTGGACCAGAGCAACAATTATACCAATAGAAATAGCAATAATTAGTTTTAGGCGGGCTTTTAGATCCTGAGTTTTCTTGTTGTATAGAAAGCAAAGACTTGTTTTTCATTCAGGCTCTTGCTGGAGTGGATTCATCTGACCCATTGCCTGGTGTACAGCATTGCACAATGGGTCCTCGTTGGCTTTGGGCGATTTATTGTCATTTTTGACCCTAAAATTTACTTGCAAATCAAACCCAGTTTAATCAAATCATTCTGAAAAACATGGAAGGATCCAAGTGAGAGGAATCTTAAAAATTTTCCACCCTCCATACTCCAGTGCCTTGATAAAGTGTTTTATACCAGGAACTTGGAGGAATGTACTTATTTTATGAATGACTTTAGGGAGAGGAAAAATCCCCACCAGAAAACCATCAGGGAGGATGGATTTTATTATATTTTGTCAGTAAACAAAAATTGGTGCATTTAATACTTGCACAGATCCTGTGGGATCTCTCTGACTAATGCAAAATGACAGTTGTCACAATATTGCATATAAATACCAGTCTATTTGCAGGTGTCTATTCTATTTTTAATGTAATCCCACCTATCTTGCTATGAGGGAGGAATGGATGATCGATGGACTTTACACCTATATCTATCATTTATATTGTTTTGACATTTATAAGAATTCAAGGATTTTAATACACTTATTAGCTTAACATTGTAATTGTTATTCATGTAATTTAGCTGCAGAGTGCAGATTGACAGCATGATATTGAACTGATTGCTAAGTAGCACTGCATAGTGACGCAAATGATGGGTGACTTCACACAACAGCAGTGTATGTTTTTGAGCAGATCCATAATTTAAGATCAAACTGAGGTACAATATATTGTTTTCAGTGAGAGTAAAATATGAAGTAAAAAAATATACCTGAAAATATATCTTTAACACCTGATTCAATGGAAAGTGCACATGGTAGGAGGACCACTTTATGTCATATTTTCATATATTTAGAGGCTGCTTTTTTAGTTATAGTTTTACATGCTTGATCAGATATTGAACAAACATTCTTATGTTGCTTTTTTTTTTCCTTGTGGATAACTTGAGCCTTTACTGTATTAATTTGCATATATACTTATCTATTTATATACATATATATTTATATTGCTATAATATACTTGTACACGTTCAGTGAATTATTCATGAGGGAGGTATGAATTTTAGTTCCTCAGCATCTTGCTTAACACAGACTATAAAAGTATTTCTAATCCCAAAGGTAGGAGTTCACTGTGATCTTGAAGGTGTGCACCTCCCCACAACTATTGGAGTGCCTTAATTCGAGATTGGGTGAAATGGAAATGTACCCGTGCAATTGCTCTCGCCCCCAGTCTGGCAGGACGTAGGTTTCTGTTCCACCGGTCAGACCTAACCCCAACCACCCTGACCCCGGGGACTCACGTTCTCATGATGAGAAGCTTCTCCTGACAAAACGTTGAGGTCGTGTCTAATTTGTGAGCTAAAACCCCCATAGGGAGGTCTTAATGTCACAGGGCACAAATTTGGAATTGGCTATAGCATTTGAGAAGACTGTTTGTTTCAGGAACCTGAGTATGAAGAACCTCAGAAGGAGCACTCCCTGGCAGACACCTTCTACTTGTCAGTGACTTTAATAAATACGTAACTGTAAGATTGACCTCTAGTGGAACATGCAACCAGATGTATTTGCATGCAGTGCTGAGTTTAAACAGCCTCAGACAGCCTTTCTCTTTGACTATTGAATAAAGCATTTTTGTAGCCTACTCAAAATCTTCTAGCTGTGTTTACATTTTAATAGGCAATGCTGTAGAATAGAACATATCTTTATTGCTTGCGTTTATCAATAAAAGCAAAAACCAAGTGCCTGGCTGCAGCTTTGCAGAGAATACTCTCTTCTAACTAATCAGTACATGAAACTATTTGGTGGAAAATACCACAGACTTTTAACTTGCCAGATAACCGTGTTGTGTCAGCATTTGATTGCTGAGATACTTTAGCAGAAATAAATCGTATTTAAAAATGAAATTTTAAGCAATGTCAGCATGCCATAAAATGAGGAGGAAGCTGAAAGCTGCATCCCTTTACTCCGTGCTAAAAGGGAGACCTGTACTATGTTCAAACATAACGAAACAAACAAGTAGAAGTATGTAAGCTCTTGCAGTTGCTTATTCAAAATACGTTGCAATTGAAGGACAGTTTGCTTTCACAATAGCATTTGAGGCATTTTGTCTGACACTGAAAGAAGTCAAGAAGGGAAAGCAAATGTATCCGGGCTAAGCATTTTTTGGTGGCACTCCTCTCTTCAATGGGGAAATCCTGCCTGATTTGTGCAGAAGAAAAAGTTTCATGGTGTCATTGATTCCTGTGTGATGCTCCCATAGTTTTGTTATGCACAGGAAGGATCTGCCTGTTCTTTTATGTGCTTTATGTCAACTTTCCCTGGTGCGGAAGATCCTGCGCATCTCTGTCGGTTGTGTAATGCAATATCAGCCGAGTCAGCTATTGCCATGCTACATAGAGAAAACTGCCAGATTTTACCCTAGGGAAGTCTCTTTTTCCTCTCCTAGCATTCCCAGAAGACAGCTAATTAAAACTACAGATGCAATTTAAAAATACACTTGCCAGATGTTTGTTTAAAATGACCTATAACTGGCAGCAAGAATAGAAAAGGCCGAACATGTTTGATGCCATAATGTAACCTTTTTGTAGGCTGTCATTCTGTATGCTAATGGAGCACAGCTGAATTTCTAAGCCAGACCTGCCAGGCCATAAAACAAACTGCTTTGAAAGCAATGCATCAGTAATTCTTATCACCTGGCATCTGGAGCGCCTGTGAAAGCCGACTCTCTAACTAGAACATGGCATATCATGATTTAGGAGGAAGCTCTGATTTTGCAATCTGCAGGCAATTTAGGCTGATAGGTCTGCTTGCTAAAGCTAATACAGGTCTGCTGAGGACAACCAGTTTTGTCTGCAAAACCCTTGCTTTGAAACATTTCAGCACTCATTTGACCAAAGTGTGATGTTGATAGATATGCAACATCCCAGCAGAGTCATGTGATGCTACTTAATTGGGTACATTAAAAAGTTGAACCAAAGTTTTGGGGTCAAATACTAAATTGTTATTCAGACCTTGTTTTTCATTGGAAAAAAAAAAAAAATGTTGATGAATATAATGTGCTCTAATCATTTTTTAAAACAAATTGACTTTTATTTTTGCTTTGAATGACAATTTATATGCAACAAATGCCTATTGGCACATTTATCCAAGAAAAATATGGATTAAATTATAGTGAAAATAGAAGCTATTTTTCAATACATAGTGATTTTAAACTACTTCCATAGCTAATGTTGGGCAGCTTTTAGATAATGCTCCTGTAAAATACCAACTTACTACCTTGTGCATTTTTAAGCCAGAATTTGATTTGTTTTGTAACTTAAGTTAGTTCTTCACCCCAGGAAATAAAAAAAATAAGGCACCAGGAACAAATATATTTTTTTTAATTAAAAAAAATGAGATTTATGGAGAAGTTCATACAATATTCAGGCAAGTATAAAAGGAAAATGTATGGCTTTCTAATTCTGCCAGCTAGAAAGAGTTATGTCTGTAGCTAATTTTTATAACTGGACTTTTTTTCTTGTAAACTTTGTTGAGTCAAACCCATCCTTCTGCTGCTTTAGAAGAGCTGCAAGTGTTTTACCTGGGTTTTTAGCCATTTCCTTTCATGTGTCCTATGCCCAGAGAAGAAAAAGGCAAAAAGCTGTCAGCAGCCACTTTGACTACATTTGATTTCATGTTTGTGTTCTCCTGCCATTATGAGATGTCTGGTTGGCCAAAACAAAAACATTCCAGTCTGTCTACTTGTGCCTCCTACTTAATGTCTGAATATTTGTGTTGTCTTTAAAGTTGGGGGTGCCAGCGTGAAAGAAGTTTGTCTCTGCATATTTACACAGATCCCTCTCGATGAACAAAGCTGGCATAGCGGGAGCTAATTGGCGTAGGCAATATTCAACGAGCAGATCAGGGAACTGGTAGCAGAGCTGGAAGCCAGCAAGAACTGGAAGAGTTAAGTGTCTATAAACACCTGTGGACCCCCTTATGCCCACAGATCTCCATTGTATTTTGTGTCTTTAATTGTGCCTTAGTGCACAAAGCTCTGTGTGTCCATCAAGAAAGGCCTGTGATACATTGCTTTTCTGTTGTTTTTTCCACTACACGTCTTTGGGAATAGGTTTACTTTTTCAAATGCAGATAAGGCCCCAAATCCTCAGGTGGAATTTTGACTTCTTTGTTCAAAAGTCAGTAGCTATCTGCACTGAATAGAGAAGGTAAGTGGAAAGATGGAATAACATACAGCTCCCTCAGTATTACCCAGCTGGATCCAAACTTGGGCATTTTCCCCACTGCTGTTTTCAGTATCCTGGGCCAGACCCAGTGCACTGGCAGTGTTAGCAAAGTTTTCTGATTGCACTGGTTCTTTAAATATCATTTCAACTGGGAAGATGTGGGATTAGAGACTGGTAAGGAAATACAAATACAACTTAATGGGACATTAAAATAGCAGGACATTTTGACCTTCAAGGTGAACTCAATAAAGGGTTTTTATTAGGCCATAGTGCAAGAGGGGGAGTTTTCTTTTTGTTTTCTTCCCCCCCCCCCCCCCCCATAGAACAGATAGTTCAGAGGACTGACTTCATTCCAAGCTCATCTTGTGTTTTCTCTACATCCTCCCTCGGTTGTGTTTCCCTGCCCCTGTGCAGTCTGCCTTCCTCATCCTGGTGATGCTGGTGATGTGAATGATGCATTGGCAGCCAAATGGGGGAGCACAGCGGTCCGAGTCCAGCCCTGGACACGTACCTGGCACAACCTGGTGCTGGAGAAGGCTGGCACGGAGCAGCAGGCAGCACTGAAAAACCACGTTCCCTCTTGGGCTGCCTGCTCTTGCCAACGCAGGAAAAACAAGGGAATGAGTTGAACCAGGTTTCTGTGTAGAAGCTGCTGTCAGTTGTTCCCTACACGCGCTGCCCACGCATGGCAATATTTGGGGAATGGCTGCTGCTGCCCGCGGCTTCTCTTTGCAGCTGGTTTTCTGGCTGGAGAAAGGCTTCCTCACTCCAGTGCTTCCTCCCTTGGAGTTACTCTGAAGCAGCTGCAGGAAGGTGCCAGGCAGTCACGGGAGCTCCCCTTGCAAGGGCAGCTCTCCGTTCATGTTAATCTGGTGCGCTTGTGCTAGCACGAGGTAAGAGTATGTGTTCAGGTGTCTCTGTGGTGAACAAAGGCACGAGGGCAGCTGTCTTAACAGTATTCTGGGAAGAGGTGTGTTTTTTTTGCCAATTTTCAAACAGAAATGTTCTGAGGTAGTCTGCAAAGGTCTTGCTTCTTACCCTGATACATCTCTTTTGATGTAATTGCTACATCCAAAGTGGCTCTGGTTAGGAGAATGCAGAAAAATGTATAGTAAACCATTTTAAATAAAGACTATGCAAAAATATACTAAATACATCAACGTATAAATTGGATCCCAGGTAGCTGAACAGACTACTAGGAGGTCAGCACTGTTTTCTTTCTGTGCAACATCCTCATTTTATCATCTCTGAAATGATCCTTTTCTGTGACTCCTTTCTTGGAAAGCGTATGGAATTACAAACACCAGCAACAAAATCTTGGTGTAGCTCTGGCATCACAGTTATTCCAGCTATTCTCATGTGAAGAAGTCTCGTCAGGCTTTCCTTTTGGAGGACAGTTTTACTTCCCAGGTTCACAAGCAGCGAATGTTACTTGCTTGAAAGTTAAAAGCTAAACCAGATCACTGACCCAAATAAATCTGATAATCTGCATGTCTGAGTGTACAAGAAGAATCCTTACACGTGTGTACCAACAAACAGAAGTCACTGGAGAGAGAAGCGTTTCTGAAGTAAATAGAGAGAAAGCTGCTGTGGCAGGACAGCGCGTTACATGTTTCTCTGGGGGCCACGCTGCGGAAAACATAGCACATGTAGAAAACACTTGCCATCCTAGAAAGAGAGGAACAGTGAGTCGAAAACATTGCAGATTCTTCATATTCGGAAATGCCTGATGCTAAGGGGTGAGGGTGGGCAATTAACATGGAGGAACAATTTATGCTGGTACATGTGGTGTTCTTGCCTTGCTTGGCAGCTGAACCCCACTACAGCCACTCTCTCACACCCCTTCCTCAGAAGAGGGGGAGAAGAAAGTATGATGGAAAAAAAAAAAAAAAGCTCATGGGTTGAGATAAGGATAATTTAATTAAAGGGAAAAGGAAGAGGGGAAAAAACAGGCAAAGGCTGCATGGAAGCACAGAGAGAAAAAAAAATCTCTACTTCCCATCAACGAGCGATGTTCGGCCATGTCCTGGGAAGCAGGGCCTCAAAACGCATAGCATTTGTTTGGGAGGACAGACATCCTCATAAGGACCCCCTCCCCCTTCCCCTTCCCCACCTTTGATTGCTGAGTGTGACCCCCACATGCCACGGAATATCCCTTTGGTCGGCTTAGCTCAGCTGCCCTGGTGATGTCCCCTCCCCATCACTTGCCCACCCGCAGCCTGGTGGCTCCGGGGGCCTTGGAGGGCGTCCTGATGCGGTGCCAGCAGCGTGCGGCAATAGACACAACGCTGGGGTGACACCAGGGCTGTTCTAGCGACGAGTGCAGAGCACAGCACTGCATGGGCTGCTCCAGGGAAAGTTAACTCCGTCCCAGCCAGACCCAGCGCAGAAGATCGAAGAAAAGCATTTTGTGTTTGAACCGTGAGGTCCCTCAGTTCACAGAGATGTTCAGGTAGAAAGCTGCAGAAATGCAGGTGTTCAGTGCAGAAGAGGAGTTCTCATCGAGTCTCGTTGGCTGGTGGTGGCACAGCGCGAGACACGCTCAAAATGAATGTGTGGTTGTTCTCCCTCCTCATAAACATCATCTGCATGCGTTATCTGCAGACAGCCTCAGCTCAGCGATTTGGGCAGAGTCCAGTGGTTTCTCTGCAGAATGCTAAATCACGTTGGTCTTGGTCTGGGCTTTTTGCCCTCTCTGAGGAGTAAATAAGACTCTGAAAGGGAAAATGTGGCTCAAACAGCAAAATGAAGTTTAAATATAGTGATAATAACATAAATTATTATTATAAACAGAGAGCTTTATAAAATGGGAAAAGGGGTTTGATTTTTGAGGTTGAGAAATCTCTTTTTATGTCAGCTGCTGAAAAAAACAGCATCACAGGGATTTGTTCTTATTTCTTATACTGCTCTAACTTTTTGAATTTGAGTAAGGCTGTTCCTAATTTACTTGGTTGCGACTGAGTTCAGAAATGGGTTCTGAATACACACTTGTCTTTTTTCCCTTGTTGGCTGCCTTGCTTCCAGATGACGAAAGTAATCCAGAGATATAAGGTGTAAAAGCTGCTCGGTGTCAAGCACAATGTACGTGTGATTCCTTCTGGTTCTGCTGTCGTTTCGCTCACATGAGCTCAGCTGCTTATGTTGGTCTTAGCCACCTGATAGGTAACCAAACATTAAATAGTGTGTTGCGACACAGGCTTGTAGCCCAGTGCTGTGCCTCTTGCTCTTTCTCAGAGAAGTCGATAACCATTCTGGCGCAATAGAACTCAAGATTGACCAAGACTTCTTCCATTTTGCTTTAACAAATCTTTGATTGCAAGTCTCAAGATCATAGTGAGATGCAAGAAAATTGGGTATTCTGGAAATGTTTCCGCCATGCCAGCTGTTGTGGTTTCCCAAGTACGACAGGCACATTCACTTTATATATTTAATGCCTTTAGTCTCTTGTAATGTGGAGTGTTTCTATGCATGAAGCATTACGAATAGATTGCTCTTAGAACTAGCACGTCATGAACCGGTAAATACTTGCTTGTAGAAACCGTCCAGAAGTTTGCCTGCCAGGGCTTCAGTTCTGGGACACTTTGGTTTGGGGAGTCATTATTAACATGAATACACGCTTCTGGTGCAGGGGAGAACTCTGTGTTCTCTGACTGGTGTTGAAGGGAGAGCACATCTGCCTTCCTTACCTGTGCCAGCACTCGGGATTATGCATCCAGCCCCCGTGTACTTAAACTGGGGGAGTACAAAGATTACGCTCATCACCAAGGGATCCGTCACGCTGTGCTTTCTCTTTAATTATATGATAAAGCACAGCACAAGGGCCTGAGAAAGTAGAGATTGATGAGGTACATGCACTTGTTCATGGTGTGAATTTAAAGTTTATCGGTTTTATTTCCAAGCAGTGTAGTCAGTCTTGTATAGGTTCATGTACTGCTGGGAAAGATGAACAAGGAGGAAAACCACTTGTCAGGTGAGGCAGTTTCCCAGAGTGGCAGTAAGGCTGTAACCCAGCTTTGTCTTTAAAAACCTGTGGTCCTGAGCATTGCCAGAGATATCAGACTCAGCAGGCTATGTGGTTTGAAAATGTTTATTCAAGAGTTTTTTAAAAAATAACTTTGAAAATAATATGTAATTTAATCCTATTACATTTTTGCTTTCTTTGCGTTCTATTAGAATTTCTATTTTGTATTCAATCTTCTTCTGCATTGGACTTTTGAAAAATATGTTGAGTATTCTGTGTTTTCTGCAGGGCATGTAGATATGAAGAAATGAAGGTAGGTATCCAATGCAAGAGGTTAGTCTAAGACTTGTATCAATGTTAATAGGATTTGCACTACTAGTTTCGCATGAACTAACCTCAGGCTCTGTTGCCTTACGAAAGACTGAGCATCATTAGAAATCACAGGACCCTGCTCTGCTACTAACGAGCCTGGCTGTCCCATTATGACTCAGCAGTGGCTACAGCTGGAATAATTCCCTGGTGGGGATAGAGTTTATTACAGTGCTTCCTCCCAGTGACCCTCCTGCAGTCTACAGTTTGGATAAGTAAAGAGAATTCCTTTGAAATCATTTTCCAAATTTGATTCAGATGAGAACATTTTAGTCTTTCTGCCCTGGGGACTGACACAGTAGCAAATTTTTCTAAGCAAGTGGGCTGGAATGTATGTGATTTGTTTTTATCCATGGAAAATGATTTATGCTTTTTTGTTTTGTTTTGTTTTGTCTGTACTTCTGATTGCTTTTCATATGCTACATCTGCTTCCCAGCCTTTTGAATAGTATTTTCCCACCTTGGTAGGGATAATCAACCAAATTCCAGTGTGCTGTATTATTAAGGCTACCACGGTGGCCCTTTGAGCCTAGTGGTACTGGCCTTACTTCTTAAGACATGCATCAAATGACAAAAGCCCTGTGGTTCTTTTTCTTCTGACCTCACTCACTGCTAAAATATTGTCCTGTGGATATCAAATGAAAAGTGTACAACCTTATTTCTTCAAAGATCAGCCAGACTAGCCCAGAGGTGTAATAAAATTCCAAACTTCGCTTTTAGGAATCATCTTTTATAAGTAATATTTTTCAGACTTAAGTGGTAGGTACACAGTTGTGAAATAAAATATCAAGGCTCAGTGCCTTGAAGCTGTGTAGGGTTTTATGTTGTGGTGTAACTCGGTTTCATTAGGAGAGTTACTTGATGTAAAGTTCATCCCTTTTGCTGTGGAAAGCACTTCCATACTAACTCTGTCCAGTCCTGCTGCTGGTCCTTTTGTAACGAGAAGTGGTGTGGGTCCACGCTAGTGCTCCCCGCAAAAGCGTTCCGATGAATTTTTGGTCTGAAGCTCTCTGTCTCAAGGTAGAGAAGCTTTCCAGTCACTCTTATTAATCTGGAGAAGTATGAATACCCAGATTTGTTATCAGAATTCCTGCAAGTGCAGCGACTTTGGGAAGACCCGGGCTGGCGGTCCTCAGGCTGCTCAGTGCTGACCCGGGCGTGCATCGGCCCCGAGGGGGGGCTTGCGTGGCGTGGGGGAGAAGATCCAGCTGCTGAGCAGTAGGCTGAGTTTTGTGAATACAGTCTGTGCTCTGACCGTTATTTGTTAAAGGGAAAAAGTGTTATTTCTGTGTGCATAAGAGCAGCGTTGTTTTTCACACCCCAAATGGGTTGTCTGTTGCCAAAACAGAATCTTTCCCTCTGCCTGTAGGTCTGGTGCCACTCGCAGCTGTGAACGTCGGGATGTTTTACAGCCAGGTGGTTTCAGACAACAAATCCGAACTATGATATGAACTTGGTCATTAGAATTCTGGTCGTTTGCATGTTAATGGCACCACAGAATAGTGATAATTATATGAAGCGTCATTTAACATCATTGCCAGTGTACTCTGTGTTCGTTTATACACAGTTTCATTCACAGTCAGCAGAACCCAAACTCTTAAAAAGCATCTCACAAGTAGAATATCCCATGGCCATTACTCAGGAGGCTGCAAGTACTGGAATTCTGCTTACTGTACCTTAGGCCATGTTCTTTATTCAAGGGGGCCTTCCTGCTCCTTTTTATTCCGTGGTTCACCCTTGTGGTATCGCAGAGTGTGGAAATGAAAGTAGTGAAAGTGGCATTCAATGTAGACTGTGAAAGGTAATCTGGAACCACTGAGAAGGTCCTGCCGTGCCCTGAGTTTCTGGGGAGGACATATGTAAAAGCAGCGGTGAGTTCAGATCGGGGGAAAAAGAGTTTGTAGATGGGAGTAGCAGAAAGGGAACTTCTGGACTGAAAGACAAAACATGCTGGGTAGTTGGCAGAGCAGGTAGGTGTAGAGAGGAGACAACGTTTTCCTAACCGGAGGTGTGCAGTTTTGTCTGATCAGCTGGAATCAGTGACGGACCTGCGGCTTGGTTAGCCATTACCAACCTCAAGTTTCACTTGTAAACGGTTTAATAGAGAGGCCTGAGTGATGTTACGGCCCTGACACTGGCGATTACGAGGGGAGAGAAGGGTCACAGAACCATAGCATGGTTTGAGAGAGGGACGTATAACAAATCCTGACAGTGTTTGCAGAATCGAATGGCGGATATTGGCACAGGAAGATCAGACATCCCAGCAGGATTTTCCTTCCTGTTTGGAGTTTTTTGTTTGCTTTGTTTTAGATAACAAGGCTGATGTGAGAATACTCTGAAACAAATCTGTGCTCTAGCAGCTCTGATGGTGTGGCAGCTTTACCTTAAGCATCAATCTGTCTTGCTGGCTTCAGAGTTGTCATGTTGCTAATTACTATTGCACCCAGGCTGTGCCTTTCTTTGAAAAGATCATGTTTGATTTCCCATAGTCCTTATATGCAAAGCCATCACGCTCTCTGCTCCTATTACAGTGTCTGCTGCTAATTTCTCTGTGCTCAGATGCTGCAGTGTTCAGGTCTCATAGATGCCTTATGAGCAACGTGCACGCTTCTGCCCAGACTCCTGGCAAGGGGAGAATACAAAATCCAGAAAATTGCACCTGTTGCTGTTTGCTTTTTCTCAGGAATCCATTAAAAGTTCATTAAACTTTTCACAGACATAAATTCAAACTGCTGAAAATTGCTGTAGTTTAGAAAATGTGAGGAGAATATGGAAGTCTTTCCTCTCTCTCGTTGAGTGATCTTACTTCGCTGTGGTACAATTTGGATGGCTAAACAAGGGCTCCTGTCTGTGGGGGTACTTGGGCCATAAAAAGAAAAGTACATTGCCTTCCAACTAAATATCATTGTTTTCGAAGGCAGTTATTATAGATGTGTGTATCGTATCATGGAGGCAGTGCTGGGAGCTAATAGTATATTTTTAATGGAAAATCACCATCGATATTTTGTCTGGTTGTAAACCACATACAGTACAAAAGTTAAATCAACATTTTGAAGTTGTTAACATATGGAAAATGGGTAAACTACTCACTGATTTTTGTTTTCTGTTTTTCTTAACCTTGCGATTTTGTAGTTCCAGATTAAATCTGAAAGTAAAGATTTCTATATGTGATGTGTTCCGGGTCCTGGCAATAGGATCTCAGTTTCATGTCCTATGCCACCCAGCCCTGCACCTTCAGAAGAAAGCACAGAAAGTATTTAGTACTTCTTGAAGGTTTTTTACTCCACATGCAGCTACAAGTAAACCCCAGCATTGTGCGATAAAATAAACTGTTATGTATTACTTTGGTCTGACATTTATGGAAGTGTAAATGTTGTGCTGTTATGCCCAAATGATAAGGCATAGACCAAGGGAAAAAGCAAGCTGAGAGTACACAAGTGAAAGGAGCCTTTATACAAGAGAACAAAATGATGTGCCCTGGCTTTGCATCGTACTGGCTATAAAACAGAAAAGCGAAGAGCGGAAAATTGAAACAGTCATTAAAGTGTCAGGTCTGAGGCATTTGATACAAAAGTCTATGCTGATAAATAAGTGGCACGTATTTAGGATATTGTGAAGCAACACATGATTGGGGGAGGCATTTAGTGCATTAAACTCTTACACTGTTGAGGCTTTTTGCAAGGCTCTGAATTGCCAATAATAGAGATGCTTCTGGAAATCCTGGGCGAGGACCCTGTTCTGTTATCTTCTGAGCTGTCACACAGAGGAAAATTTACTCTTATCTCTCTGGCCACGTTTGGAAATTGTCACAACCTCCACAAGGACGGCCTCTAAAACGAGGCATTGCTCGCGCGTTGGTGTTGCATACTGCTAGCACACCGAAGGGGGGCTGTCTTTCAGGCTGGGCAGCACTGCTGTCTGTTTGCATCCTTATGTCTAGAATAGTGTGATGTTCTTTAGGATAAGTTCAGTAGTGGAAGCTAACCTTTCTCCGCTCAGTTTATAGCTCTTGATCCTGTACTGCTGCTGGTGCCACTATCTAATTTGCTTTTTTGAGCAACTCATGCATGCTCCCGTTGTGCAGAGCAACCCCCAGCACCTCTTGCAAGCCAGGGATGTACCTCCACGCTGCTGTCTGGGGCCCTTCAATGCAAACTCAGTTCTGCGCTTGAAAGGAAGCATTGGAATCCAATAAAATGGCATACTGAGTGCAAAGTTCTCCTACCGGACTCATCAGAGCTTCACAAGTCCCACAGGTTTCCAGAGTAACTCTTTGACATGTGGGTGCAATGAGGTCCAGCTTACCTCTTGAAATCCATGGAGAAAAATTAAGCTTCAGTTTTGGGGCAGCTGCCAAGCTAAAATTCTGCAAATTTTCATTTCCAGGTCTTCATTGTTTTCAGTTATTTAGGGAGCAATCTAATTGGTTTTTGTGTGTGTGTGTGTGTTGCTTAATAATGGAAGTTACTGTGGTTTTGTTTTATTACTTATGTGTGCACATTTCTTCTGTCCTTATGAGTTCAGGTCAGGCTTCATGAATGGCATTTACTTGCTTAGTGGCATGAAAGATTAACTAATTTCCAAGCATAAGTAATTTTCTTGAATAAAAACCCAGGATATCCTAAATACGTTGGGACTTTATAGATCCTGTAGATCTATATGTAGAACATACCCTGTCTCTAAAGCGAACTTTAATTTATGCTTAGTGATAATCAATCATTAAAGAGAAAGGCAAAAGAAAATACAGTCATGCTCTTATACTCCTTTCCGTTCCATGGGAAACAGGAGGTCTTTGGTGCTTTCCCTACATGTAGTTAAAACTCTTGACTTGCAGAATGAGATGTGACCTTGAAGTAAATTTGTCTGTTATCTGGAAGTCATGCAAGCAGCTATTAAGAATGGACTTCATTTTATTTTACAAGGAGTCAGGGCATGTCAGGCTGCTAATAATCAGTAATAAACTTATCTCTGCCTGACTATTTTTTATGTTCTTTTTATTTTTTATTGATGTAATCATGCTTATGCCCATCATTCCTCAGAGGCAATGATGGGGTTATTGTAACAAAATTGTTTCTTATTTTGCCAGTGGTATCTTCCAGATTTTATTTTGGTTTGGCTTTAGCAATAACATCTGTATTGTATAAACTCATCTGTCTGATTACTCACACCTGAAGCTAGAAAAAAATAGATTTCACTCTAGTAAAAAGGAACAACAAAAAGCAAGCAAAACATTTGCATTTTCAGATTTTTAACTTAAAACAAACATAACTGCTGTGCTTATATTTCTTTTAATAAAAAGAATGCGAAGAGATATTGCCAAAGCAAAAAATCTGAACAAATGCAGATTTTACTTTTGGGGCTTCTGTTTATGCTGCGTGTCTTAGTACTGTGGCCAAGCCTGAAATAAAGTATGCCAGCTACCTCAGTGCTGTACACCAGTTCCTAACACCTTGCAAAGATGCTGACTGGCATGTTTGAATATTATCTTGGGGGGGATGCAGGGGTGGGCACCTGGATGGGGGCAGCCTGAGCCGTGCCCGAGGAGGCGAGGAGTTCCTTGTGCCTGCCTACCCAGGGCATGGCTGGGGCAGCTCGTCTCCAGCAAAGGAACTGCCAGGGAGGGCTCCAAAGCAGAGCTGTGGGTAGGTACGTGGGATGCAAATATGTTGACAAATCCAAGTTTAATCAAACTTGAGCCAGTCTCTTCCTTCCTGCTTTTTTTAATGCACGTTGCAGTCTGAGGACATGCAAATTTCTCTGGAAGTAAGTTTGCTGCTAGGGGTAACAGGGTCATTTTCTGTGCTGTGTAAATGTACAGATTCTAGGCAGCGACTAGTCTATTAATGGGAATATCATTGGCAAATACGGAAGTCTCTCTTGGTATATCTATTTCATTACGAGGACAGTTCCATACCGCTCCTAGACTGTTGCTGAATAGGATGAAATTTCTTCTCCTTTGGTGCGTTTCTGTGTTTGCTCCCTCTCCCTGTTTTTTCTCTTATTGGTGATTTTTTTTTTAAAGCATCCGTTGTTAAAATGTCTTCAAATGTAATGCAGCTAAATAAAGATGACTTCCTGAAAGGTATAACCTATGAGTTGTTACTACCAGTAGTAGATTCTAATAGAAACAACCTTGGCTGTCTTGTTCTGGGTGAGGAATGGGAGACTGGTGAAAAAGTCTCCGTAAACTGGAGGACAGACAGGTGAGTCAGTAGCTGCTGTATACAGCTTATGCAGATTCACAATGCACCTTGGTGGCAGGGGAAAAGCACCATGCAGGTCAGCATGCATCAGAGTTACTAGAGAGTCTTCTCAGGTCTAGCAGTGCTATGAACCTTTCCCCATTCAATTTCATCTTTATTTGGTAAATTTTCCATTGACTTGCTAGTATGCGTATCCTCAAAAGTGCTGCGCGACATGTAGGAATCACTTTGTAAACTTTTTGCTATACCTGCAGGAGACCTTGAACTATAAAATAGCATTTTATTATCTGCATAATGCTGGACTCTTGCTGTAATGCCAACGTTAGAAAGATTGTTAATAAATAATGAACATCAGAATGCGCCAAGGGTTGACCTTTTGTAGAACACCATCTGTCACAGCAGCTTCACTTGATCTTTTACTTCTGGTGTTGATTTCTATTCCCATCCCCCTTTGGGGATTTTGTAGTTTTCAGTCTTATTAATAGCTTTTGTCTGACTTGTAAAAACTCCTGTAAAATTCAGAGGTTCTCAGCTTTCATGGGAGACAAATATTTGGGGAACTAAATCACCGGTATTTGTGGAACTGCCAGTGATTATAAATTGCTCTCCTCAGACCAAATATGTGTAGCAGAGGAAAGTTGCTTTAAAAAGTCCCTGGCTCGCGTGAGTTAGGGAGAATGTCTAAGAGCTTCCTTGGGACAGTAGATTATAACCTGAATTTACAGCTGCAGTGTTTTCCACCTTCTATATTTACTGGTAATGTTAAAGTAAGAAAGAAAAAATACAGGGAAGGAGTTCGCTGAGCATCCTTCAGTTAGGGCTTGCTCGTGAGATCTTAGCAGGTGCTGAAACACTTTGTTAGGTTACCTAAGGACAAGCAAGTGAGGTGCAGTGAGTGAGTGCTCCTAGTCTGTTGCAGGGTGAACATGGTGTGCGCGTTGTCACGCGACTTGGGAGGAGATTACAGGAAGATAAATGCAACAGTTTGTCAAGCTGTTCATAAGTAAGTCCTTGTTAAAAGCATGCAAGCTCATTCCCTCAGGTTTTTGGCATAAATGGCCCATTTGGCAATACATGGTTCAAGTTTGCTTCACGCCCCCCCAGCAACAGTGCTGGCAGTTGAAGAAAATCGTAATCAAGTATGATATAATACAAAATTTTCTTTGTTAATTCTTTGTAATTTCAACATGTCTTGAACCATAGAAACTATATATAGGGAAAATCTATTAAGTGATTTATCCTGTCTTTTGAGCCAAGTTGGATTATGCCCTCCAGTATATTTCCTAATATTGTGCAGAATCTAAAATGTTTCAGATGATGAAACTTCTGTCAGTTGGCCAGGAGGTGATTTTAAAACGTAATAAATCACACTGCCATAAAGATTTCCTAATGTTCTACCTGAGTTGAGAAAGAATTTCCTATTTTCTACCATCTACAAAAACATTTTGTTTTCTGTCTTGATGCCTGGTATTTTCTTTTTTTGTGGACTGCTCCCACTGCATTGTACTTCCTTCAGCAAGGCAGAGCGTGGTGGGGAAGTGGAGTGAAGCTTGTTTTATGTTGTTGGCTCCTTTTTTCTTCTCTTCCTCAGTGTTCCTTTGAAGTAATTTCGATGTAGCTCATTTTAGTCTCCGTATCCTTAGAGAGTTCTAAGGAGGCATGTTTGTATTCTGACTCCTTACATCAGATGTGTAACTTTAAACAAAACTGTTTTCTAGTTAAACACGTTGCGAGGTCTTATTTCAAAACTGTCTTCTGCCTCAATTTGGCTACGGTTCAGATGTAAATTATTCCCCTTCCTACCTGTTAGCACAATCTGATTCTTGTAATTATGTTTGTAACATTAGAGACACCGCAGAGATGAATGCAATCACGCACAGATCACATAGGTATGACTCGGTATGCCGAAGGCAAGGAGAAATGCCGCTGCTGAATACGGGAGATGGCCCCGTGCTGACAAAAACAGTCTAGCGAAAAATCCAGATATCCTATATCGCATATAGTATATATCTTATGGAGGTGCTGTTTGCAGTATTCAGTGGGAAAACAAAACTTTCGTTCAAGAGCCCTCTTTCAGTAATGTCACTGCGATATGACTTGCCTGTTAGGCGAGGCAGAACAGGCACTGACTCATTTAAAAATAAGGGCGCTTAAAACCCCAGCTCCGGACAGTACAAAAAATGCAACTTTTTCTGATGAAGTCAGGCTGTGGTGTCTGACCAGCTTCTGAACTTAATCTGCAAGTTACCTTTGCTAGCAGTGTGAGTCTAGCGTTTTTAGGCAGACTGCTCTGCCTGTGTCAGGATCAGTTTTTCTAGGAGTTAATTTTGGACCCAGCTACACCTCAGTAGCCATCCAATTTATGTAAAAAGTGACCTTTGCCTGCATTTTTCCCTATTTCTGTCCTCCCTTTACAGTCTTTTTCTCTCCTAAAGAGTGCTGACAGGAGCCTTCTTCCTTGTCATTTTGGAGATCGTCAACAAATCCTGTGGAGAGGTGACCTCCATTACGAGAGAGATCGGCATTTGGACGGAGCCCAAGCTCGAGTGCCAGAGCCCTCTTTTGACTGGCAAGGTGACATTGTGTGTCATATCAGCATTCACGACCAGCTCCCTTCTCCGCAGAGAGTAATTATTTCTTTCGGAGCGAAAGGTCCAATTTGCTGTAAAGAACAGAGCCCCAGGTAACAACGAAAGGAGCCTTCCTGTAAGCTCCCTTGACATGAAAGAGGTACAAAACTGAACTTTACATTGTAATAGCCATTCAGTTTGATTTATTATGTTTATTTTTACTTTCCTCCTGTCAGATGGTGTTAGGGTGTTTACACTTCAGCTTGCTCTGTCCGCAGGTTGGCCAGCAAAGGCTGCTAAATCACAGGTGACACCACTGCCAGCATCCCAGCCCTCTGCTCCGCTCAGGATACTTTTTGTGCGATGTCTGCACCTTTTCGTACAGATTGCAATATTTATTGCTTTGAACTCCTGCTTAGCTGAACATCATAAACACTCTTCAACTTTCTCGCAGCATTAGCATTTCAGTGCAAACATAGGGAGGCAGTAATGAGTACTCTGAGGTGCTGGGGAGCAGGGGAACTCTGTAGCTTCATACTTCAAATTAAAATTAGGTAGAAGTAGAAAGATCTAGTTTTTTGAAGCCAGGCATTCTGTTAACCTTATTCTAGGGTTTAAATGCTTTAGCTAAGATAAAGCACTTCCCAGGGAAGCGCGTTTGTGAACCCTTGTAAGGAGCTCAAACTCTAGAGGAGCCAAGCAAGTAACAATTGCCATGTTAGGCTTAGCCGTGTGCATGCAGAGCCATGCCCAGCAGACAACATGGGCGTCTTTTAAAAGTCCGTGCACAACATGTGTCTTGACATCTGAGATAAGAGCTCAGCATTAGGAACTCTAAATATTTGCTATTTGATTTCACTGTTGTTTTTGTTTGTTTTTTTTAATTCATTCCAAGTGTATCTGCAATAAAACATTTCGGAACTTTCCCGCTTTGTCTCTGATGGACAATGGCACTTTGAGTATGTAGACTTTTGCTCACAGGACTGCTTCTCATAAGAATGAGAAATTCCACAGTCCTCTTAAACTGAGGAAACAACTTTATTTGAGTCAAAGTACATGGAAAGATAAAACTTGAAAGTCAATTGACTTAAATGTGGAAAAAATGCAGCTTATTATTATGGCGCATGCTAAATTTTAATAGCATTTAGAAAGTGTTTTGTGGGGTAGAAAAGAGAAGCAAACCTATCAAGCCTCAGCCGTGTTCTGTTTTATAGTGCAGAGCATTTTTCTGCTACCATCCGAAGGCTTTAAAATGTAGTAAGGCATGGTTGAACCCACGGGTTTTAAGATATATGTTAAAAGCATGCACATAAAAGAGTAGAAAAAAAGATTCCATTGCAAAGCAGGTAGGATTTAAGCAGACATACTCTCAATGGAAAAGCCTTCTTGATTTCTTCTGTTTTGTAGATAGTTATTTCTTACCATGTGCTACTATTTAAAGAACATTTTGAAATGTTTTGAAGGCTTTAACTATCTTCAACATATTCTGGTTCTTCCATTAAAAAAAATAAAAAAATCTGTGATTTCTGTATTTTTAAATACATTGAAAAAATCAATAGGAGAAGCTGCTGTTCTTTGGGTTAAAAAATAAATAAACCTGACGAGTTTGAAATACCGGTTATCATTTCTGGCTTCAGCCGGCACTGTCACAGCTAATGTCTAGTTTTCATTTGTAATTTTATTTTTCACTGTATTTCATTTTTAAAGATACTGTGCTTTTTTACACATATTTATAGTCCTTTCATCTTTATACCCTAATAAGCATGCTCTTATGCACTTCTCGCAAACTACTGCAGAGAGTTATGGCTGTAAGTCTTCCTACTGACAGTAGTTCAGGTGTTCTGTGTTGTTACTGAGTGCCTTGCTTTTTAGTAATGCCTCCAAAACCTAAAACAAAACTTAAAAAAAAAAAAAAAAAGGACAACTGAATTCAGGTCTTGCTTCTAGTGATGTGACAGCCTGTGAATGGCTTTCCCAGTTTTCTCAGGTGAGTTATTCAGAAATTTTATTTGCATAGTGGTAGCTGTGAATTTACTCAGTTACATGATTCTAAAAAATAATTACATCCATAAGTACCTCAAAGCTGATCCGCCACGTAGTCAGGTCCTCACTCGGTGGTTTAGCTGTCCTAAATGTTGTCCATATTGCAGCCCCGCATCAGCAGTGTCAACAACTGATGCTGAAAAGACAGAAATCAACTGTGCTTGAATGGCGTTAGAGGGTGCAGCTGTCAGCTGGGTTTGGTGAGCCTGGCCGTCCTCCGGGCTTGTGGCGCGCTTGCCCGCGGGGTGGTTTGTGTAGCTGTAAATGGATGCGCTTTGGCAGGTATGCTTCCGCTATTTTTGCATTTTTCTTCTGTCTGAGTAAGTTTTAAAAATTGAACACACTGTTCATGCAAGATGAAAATATCCGTGCGGCCTTTGAGTTGAGGGGGCACCACTCCTGTGTGGTTGTTCTGAATCCTAGATCTGGCTCGGGAGCTACCTTTAGACTGCAGTGTGCTGTAACGGGGTTTCCACTGACTTTCTGGCAGCTGGGACACCAAGTTAAATACATTCTTTTAAAAGTACCGGTATAAATAAATACTTTAATTAATGATACACTGATAGTGCCACAGAGTATGAGAAATAATTACTGGGCCAGTTGTCTGAAAGTGTGGTAGAAGGATGGATTGACCAAGCCTGTAGCACCCATTTGCAGTAGGGAATAAGCAATTTCTTATTTCTTTCTTCAGTTGTACAGATTAGAGGGACTAGTCCAATAGGTAGGTTTTACCACCTGGATTTCTTCTTTTTGCCTCACTAAATCTCCTACCATTTCTGCTTAATGAAAAGTTATGGCGTACATACGCAGACTAGTTAAGTTTTTTTAAAAGCTGTTCCTTAACTGTAGCAACTCACCTCTGACTCTCAGCAGCTTAACGGAGATGAGGGCTAAGTTCATTAAAACCCTTTATACAAATCTGAAAGTGGTTTGCCTTTCAAGCAAGAGTTTTATCAGTTCAAACATATGTGAGAAGCTAATTTGGCATTGGTTTCTATAGAATCTGTATATCACTATGAACAACAGCATCCCTTCGTATGTGAACAGTCCTACCAACTGGATGGGTGGCAAAGGGAAGAGAGAAGGGAAAGCAAGGGAAGGAAAGCAACTCTTGCTTGATGGCACAACGAGCTAGATCTGTCTGTTGTTGACGCAGTGGTTGCTTGTGTGCTTCGGACAACCAAAGGATGCCCTTTCAGGGCTGGTGCCTGCCATCCTTGCTCACAGATGGAATCAGCAGTCCATCTGGCAGGAGCAGGATGACATCTTGATTTCCAATGTACAGTAGTTGTCAACCACTTTGGTGGTGCTTTTCTTTGGGAATAAATGCAGATGGCCTGCTTGGAGCACAGTATAAACAAGTTACAAAGTCAGTAGTCCCAGGAGTTTCAAGTTAAAAATGGCAAACAATGAAATATCTCTAGCATCAACAAAATTAGATACTTTGTATTTGTTGCAGCGTTAGTTATTAAAATATAAATTATAGTTGTATAGATAAATCATGCTTATCTTAGATCATATTCTCTCTGCTAATGGAGTAAGTACAGAGTGGATAGTTGCTTAGGATTTAGGATCATACCTTCATGAGGTTCTGATGTCTCATGTGAAAGCTATTGATTTTCTACTGCATCTCGTGCTGGTGACTGTCAGAAATGGGGCACCAGCTAGACTAAAACAGTCCTGGGTGTAGTGTGATAACTTGCGTTTCACATATGCCAATGAGTAATCCCCCACAGATTAAATTTTAAACGTGTTGCCGTGCAGATTGGTTTACAGACATACTCTAACGATCCTCCCTTCTACTCGCACACAGATGCACATGACTATTGAAATGCAGTCACATAACGGGGGGGCACTGTTGAAAGTACAGCGGTGACTGAACGGGGACATGCAAGAAAGCACTTCTTTCTCTTACACGTCTTTTAGGCCTAGCTGGGGAAACCTATAAATTATCTGAGGAGCAGTATTAATCCTTAGCTTCTGAACAAAAATTCTGTCTTCAGTAGAGCTTGCTTTTGAAACATCACTCACGGAGTTGTACAAATACCCCATCAATAGTGCAGTGGCTCATTGCATTGTCCTCAGTGCATAGAATCTTCATTATTTGCACTGTTGATAAAAGGCAGCATTTTTAGCAGATCTGCACTACTCCATTTAGCTGAGAACAATGATTTATTCCCCCCTTGCTATTGGACATCCTCTGTTTCCCTAGCTATTAAAGAACACTTACTCTGCGGGAGTGAATGGGGAAGAATGGCTCTGCGTTTCTCAAAGGCAGAAAAGGAGCAGAACGAGGCATTGAAAGCAGGGGGGGAGTATTTAAGAAGCTTCTACTTCCTGTGGAATGGCATTAAAATATACATGCACGTGTGTGCATCTGCAATTATATATGTTGCTTAAAGCCAAGGATTATCAGGTGGTGTAAACATCAGTAAAGTAGGCTTTAATTCTGAATAGTTCAGCACCTTGTGCAGGGCTGCAGGTGGAAGATGCTGTCTTAATAGTGGATGCTTTGGGGCCATACATCCATGTCCTCGTATCTCTATATCTATCTCTTTCCTTCTACCTATGTTAGGGCTTGAGTATGTACAGAAAGTCTTGCCGAAAACTGATGGCACCACTAGCTCCTTTCATGAATACCTTCCCCTGCTTGCGCTTGCTCCCTGTCTGCTTTCTCAGCCCACTTTATCCCACAGTACAGAAGGGTCCTCTTGGACTCCTAGCATGCAACCTATCATTCACATTTATATGTTGCTAGCAAACGAAACTGTAGACACTTCAGTGTTGTTTGTTTTTGTTTTTTAGGGGCAAAGGTTTGGAATTCATGTTGAATTTCCAAGACTTAGCACTCTGGGCCTTTGGAATAAATTGACAGAGGAAAAATGCAAGCTGCTACCATCAGGGCGTTAGCAGGGGCTAGATGAGCTCCTCAGCATGAGCTTAATGTAGGGCAGGGTGCAGCTCAGTGCTGGGCCTGGACTGCAAACATCTCTCTCTGCTCTCAATCTCTGAGCATTCAGTGTTGATAACAGAAAGAATCAAATACTGGGGACTTCTGAATCCCTGGTGGTTCTACCTTTTTGACCTTCCACCAGTGAGTATGAGTGTGGGATGATGAATTACATTTGTGGGTAAATGCTGAAGGTGCCTGGAGTCTTGCATGGCTGGCCTGTAGGTTCAGCTTCAGTTTAAAGCAGGTTCGTGCATGCTGGATATGCACGAAGAGCATCTGCATCCTGGAAAAAGAACAAGGAGGGGAATCTTTGTTGTGCAGCTTTTGAAAACGTTCATCCTTAAAACTGTTGTAATTGGGCATAACACATGACAGAGATGTGCAGTTATTACTTCGGTATCTGTGGCTGTCATGCGGATGCCTGCACCAGCCCCTATTCTCCATTGTTACTGCCAGGCATGACAGCAATTCTGTTTCATGGTTGCGTGCACATGTGGGCTTAGTCCCTTGTCCGCTCTAAAGCCTTAATTGTTCCAGAGTCCTTGCTTTCCAGGGTACAGCCTCCTTTTCCAAAACTCACTATTCACTTGCAATTCCCAGTTGACTACTACTTTTGGAAAGTCAGCTAGCCAGCTTTTAATCCATTAAATGTGTGTGTTATAGATAATGGATAGCACTATTCTTTTTATATTAGAGTGCTGTTTGCTACTAACTAAAATGCTGTGCAAAATGTATCTTACAAATATGTTACCTTTGTCAATCTCACTGAATATCCTTGAATAATGAAGTCAGCTTTGCTTGACGTGTGCTACTTCCCACAAAAGCAGGCTGGCAGGCATTAGTTATGTTCACATCCTTTAATTCCTTATCAGTGGAACCCCATATCAATTTTTTCACTGTTTTGCCCGAGCCTGATGTTAGACCAATCAGCCCTGTGTAAACGAATGAGAGGCTCATTCTGGTTGACCTTTTTGGAAAATGGTTAACAGAGAAATTATGCAGAATGTAAATATTACGTGTAAGTAAAAGTTAGTTTCCGTGTTATGAAGGGCAAACATTACCATCACTTTTTTCATATTATTCCATAATGCTATATACTATGTACAGATATTCAATGTAGTTAATAATGCCAGCTAAAAATAGTGTTTCTGGTTACCTTATAAAAGCAAAGAGCTATGATGTGAAAAATAGAAAAATCTCTTAACGGTCTTGGAAGTGTTTGACGTGAAAATGAGGTGCATTGTTAGCCACGTCTGAGATACAAGACTGTAAAATTCAGTGGGCAGGAAAACAGGTCATGACTGAGGGACTGGCTCAGGCCAGCATTTAGAGGTGCTGGATCTTTGGGTGACACGTGGAGAATTAAACAGATTAGCAGTGAATGAGCATTTGGGTTGTATGTAGTGGGAGATGTACCTGATGTGCTCCATTCGACACATCAATGCGGATAACACTATTATGGTTTCATCCTGGGTTCATTACGGAAACAAAAAGACCAGTAACTAAATTAAATTTTTGGCTTCCTCTAGTAATGCATTAGAATAAGCCAGCAAAAAAAGCCTGTACATTTTCTTAATCCTAGGAAAAAAAAATGTGTAATTTTATACTTAAATATTCTTGCTTCAAGTTTGAGTGTTCTTATTTGGGAGTATGTTTCCAGTTATTTGCAATGTGCTAATTACCCAGTGGCAGAACCTAAGTGGGCGTAAATTGTCGGATCTCTGCTGACTTCAGTGGAACTGTGGCAATTTGCTCTTCACGAGGATCTGTCACCTAGATTCTTGCCAAATTCGAAAATCCCTTCACTCTCACTTGGCTGGGGAGCCTCAGACTCGTGGGAATACAGAAGAAAGCAAACGTTTTTCAGGGCTTAAAATTCTGTGTGTCTCATGGATCTGTCAGCGTTCGTACTTGTTATTCAGTACAGCACGGCGATGTGTAAGGGGTGCTTGAGCCGTCCCGGCCGATGAGGAAGAGCTCCTGCCTCAGAGGGCCACCGTCGCCACGGGAACTGCTGCCGCTGCGCCGCGCCCGCGGGCCGGAGCGGGGAATTTTGTCCTAATGCGGTGCGGGGGAGGTAACATCGCACCCGGCTCCAAAAGCCGCGGGGACGTTGCGACTGCGGTAGCGGCCCGTGCCTTCTGTCGCATCCTCTGGCGTGGCCGGGCACCTGGCGGCGCCTGGAAGCGCCTGCTGCCTGCCGGGGGGCCGCGGGGGTGCCCCCGCTGCGCGCCGCCGGCCGAACCTCGCCTCCCGGAGGGGCGGGTGGAAGGTGGCTCGGTGTGGTGGCAGATAGTAACTGGGGAGTTCCGGGCTGAAGGGCGTAAGTACGGGTCCGTTTGGCAACCTAACGGCCCGTTGGAATGTCCTTTTAATTGATCAATCTAGACATAAAAGATTCGTGTTGTCGGCTCCCTCCGCAGCTTTCCCAGGTCAGTCGGCTCGGAGGCAGACGAAAGTGGCTCACATTGGTGAGCTTACAGCCGCGGAGAAGGCGGGGGCAGACCCAGGCATGGGAGGCTTTGAAGGGAGCGCAGAGGTTCAGAACGATGGATCTGAAACGCAGAATGAGCGTCAAAGAGCTGAAAGCCTCAGGTTCACAAACAAGCGAACTGAAAATTTGTTGTGCAGAACACGCGGTGCGAGCGGCAGGTGGGACTCGCAGAGGCTTTCTGGCTGCTCTGTTCGGACAGAACAGATCAACAAACAACTTCAACAGATGATGTTGAAGTCAGGCTGTAATGACTTCAGACTTGGAGGGTTTTCTCATCTTACCCTTTGTCATCCGAAACATTACATCTGGGTGGAAAAACCCTGCTCTTTGGGCCCACGGTTCTGACTCAGTCTTAATGAGTGTAATATTCAGTGCCTGCATAATTGAGGCCGCCGTGGTGCTTCTGCAGCAGCTCCGTGTGAGTCACCTTACCTGAGTGTGAAATGCTGGTTAGAGCCAGCTACGTCTCACGCCACTTCAGTTATTCTGCCAGCTGACTGCACAGGCGAGTTGTCAGGTGATGAAAACCAGAAGAGACACCAAGCTGCAACTGGTAAACTGCACTTTCCACCCTGTGTCTCCTCCTTCAGTACAGGTTCTCTTTTTTTTCGGTCTAAAACTGTTGATAGAGATCTTCATGGCTACACGTCTTATCTAGACACATGAACCATGAGCCTTTCCGTATAAATTCTGGGGTGTCTACTGGCGTCCCGAATGGCTTTCTATTGGGATGTCACATTAGGTAGTCAGCTGGTTTTCTGTCTACAAGGGCTGTAAAAACAGCTGAAGCAATAATATCACTAGCAGGGTGATACCCAAGAGCCTTGTGAGCCTCTGCCCCCTGCATCTAGGTGCGTCGTGCAGCTTCTGTCAGAATTTGTTTATTGGAAGAAGCAGATGGAAAATAAAAATTCTTTTATTCCTTTACTCTGTTTATTCCTCAGTTACATCAGTGCTTTCTCAGTGTTTTTAAAAACAAAGGACTTCCCTTAAAATTACTGGGTTACACAAATGCTTCTAAGAAGACTTTCTGGGCTAACTCTTTTCATTTTTCTAGGTAGTATTTGCTAGCTGTATTTACTCATGTTAGGCATGGCTTTGGAAGCATCGGTACTTGGCATTAATTTTAGTCAGTGGCTCAAATGGTACAGCCATTTCTTACATTTCTGTTGCTGCCTTCAGTGCAGGTACGTGGAAGTGAGTGTAATAATCCTCTGGTAACTTGTGTGGACTTTGTTAAAGAAGGCAGATTGACAGGCAGTGAGAGGTCTTCCAGAATCTTATTTATCAACCACCTGCTTGTATTTCTCATCCCTTTCCCATTCAGGGAAATCTAAATGCTGTTAGACCCAATTTCCGGATGAAGCAAATGTTGGGATGAGGAGAGCAGAATGAGCTTCACAGGTGTGCTGTTGCAAACATCTTCTAATTTACCGTGTATGCCTGACTGTCCCGTGTGTGTGAATTGCTAAATATTAAAACAAATATAAACATTGATTTCTTAAACAGGTCAAAGGGACCAGCTAGCAGATTTTTGTCTACTCCGCATCTAATTCGTTAACATTTTACTTGTATGGGCATATCATTATCTTTACGGGGCTTCTCTGCTTGGCCATATGTGTATGTTGGTTGCACAGTATTTTTCAACAAGGATACAGCATCCTTGCCATCTGGGTGATACTTGCCTGACTACTTGAAATGCTTCCTGAAACAGGGGCTTTGCCATGGGTGGTGCGTGTTTTGCCTTCCTCAGCATTTCAGCACTTGACACGGGGCAGTGGTGGCTGGGTTTTAGAAGCGTTTGCCATGAGAGGATAAAAACCTCTCTGAACTGTACAGTGCTGTTATTATGTGCAAAGGTGTGCAGAACTGGGGAAGCTGGTTACGGAGCTAACAGAGTAAGTTACTTTGCAAACAAGAAACATTCATATCACAATAATAAGGGTGTATTTTATTACACTGTTCCCAGATTTTTACATTACTTTGTATAAAGCTGATTTATGGATGCAGACACGACAACAAATGAACTGCAGGAGCAGACAGTTTGGGGGTGTGAATGTTCTGGAACATGCTTCAGCTTCTGGAGCTGGGAGGGTGGTTTTCCTGCAGAGAATTGACATCTTGGAGGTTATTTACCTCTGGTGAACATGTGCCTGCTCTTGGTGCCAGGATAGTGGCCTGCCTAGTCTGGTGAGCGTCGCAGCTCCAGCACTCCTGCTTTTATTGCTTGCCTCTTTTAGCTCTCTAGTAGAAGGGGGAACACACGGTACCATGTTATTTAGCAGCATCTGTAAAATTGCCCTTAGGTCTCACATTCATGTTTGTAACCTTTGTAAAAATACTATTTCCCATTGCTTACCCAGTTTTTATAATGTCAATGTACTAAGCTCTACCTCTTAGTATTACATTTTACACACAATGCTGCCTTCTTTGTTCCCTAGAGCACGTGTTCTAAGCTGTCTTTCAAAAACAGTTTGTGTCGTGTGTCCCCCTTCCTCCCCCCCCCCCCCCAAAAAAAAAAAAAGAGACTTTGCTGTTGGCATTGCAAGAAGTTTTTATCATGGAGTAGAGCAAAATGTGCAGTGGATCTTTAATCGAAGTTCACCTTTAACATTTAGGATTCTTTTTACTTTAATTCGAAACCCATTGTGGTGGATCCTTATCTGCGGAGACGAGCTTTCCTCTGGGACCTTTCTTCTATGTTGTAACTTAAATGCACAGAGCCAGAAAAAACACCCGCTTGCCACGTGTCCTGGATCCGGCAGCAAATGCTCTAACAGCACAGTGTCTGGGAGCTGCGTTTTTGATCACCTACAAATAACTGTGCATTCTCTCTTGCTTTGCTTAGATTATGAGCTCGCGTGAGTGTTTAATGCCCAGTACTTTGGGCTTGTAGCTGGTAGGTAGAGGCGGTATCGTTAGAGCCCTGCTGTTGAGCAGTTGGCTCCATCAGTGGCCCAGTGACTTTGGTGCTCCTGCACTGGAAGCTTCCCTCTTTGTCCTCTGGAAAAAAATAACTTCCATTCTATTTAGTTTTCAGATTTTATCCTGAAAGCCTGTTATGGTCCTGTTTTCCCTCCATGAAGCACAGAATTAAGAAGCTGTGCTTAGATTATGAGATGGATTGCCTGAAAGTATGCAAAGCTGAAAAGGGCAATTCCTAATTAGCAGTCATAACTTCAATAAATGTAATGGTAATGCAATTAATTGTACAATGCCACTGGTAGTGATGGAATTCTGTGGAGTTACACTGAAATTTAAGGAAATTAATACAAATTATGTATAACAGTCTTAGTAAGAATACCAAGTCCTAGAATCTTATGTTTTGACGTCTATTATTTATATGCAAATTCAGTCTTTTCTGCACAGCTTCCTTGGAGATAAATATTTTACTAGAAATTTAAGGAGGACACTGTGTTAATGGAAGATAATCACATAGCTTGTGACTTTGGGAATATAATGGTAAGAAAGGCGGAGATTAACTTTTATGAGTTTTATTCTTTGAGATATGTTCTCACTTCCCTCTGCCCCACATATGTTCTGTTCTCATGCTGTGCAAAAACAAACCTTGTTAATTTGTGTGTATTTAGCAATAATTCACACACTGGAGTATTTCTGCAGTTATAACTGATACTTTTATTACATTTCCACACAGTACCTTCCTCTCTTGCACCTTCTTTCCAAGGAGACTTGCACCACTGCTTCACAGCCTTGTGCAGCATATAATGTAGCTTTCACACACGACTGTGTGTTATTCGGAGTATAGAATTTCTTAGCCTCAGACAGAATGTGCTAATTGCTATTATACCGACTTTCTTATAGCAACAATGCAACCTTGATTTGTAAGAGGCTGTATCAGTTTTATTTACTAATTTAAATGCACTGTGACAATGGAAAGATTAAAGGGCATTTTTATTAAGCAAATGAGAAGAAAAGCAACTTTCTAGGAGTTTTAGCAGAAAATGATGTTAGGGATTAAAACAAACGTACATGCTATTTGCTGGTGTGAGATACTGGGATACTTCCAAGGAGGAATAATCGATAGCCGTAGGGCACTATGAAGGCCTCTGAACAAGGCAATATTACGTTATGTACAATATTATGTACAACTGAGGACAACAGTGTTCAGGAAACATCAACAGAAAGCAGAACAGAAAAGGACAACTCAAACTGATCAGGAAAATGGGTTGTTTTATGAGAGGAAATAAAAAACTTGTTTAGCTTGTTTAATCTGGCAAAACGAAGGCTGAGAGGTGATACGGTTGTTCCATCTACAAATGTCAAAGGAATAAAGTGGGGAGGTGAAAAGCTGTGTAAATTGAAGGACAGCATTGGCACAAGAATTACCTGGAGCAAGAATGGCTGCAAGTAAACACAAATTGAAGACTAAAAGACGATTTCTATTTATTAAAGCCTTGAGGTTTTGTATGAGCCTTCTTGCAGAAGCAGGGGGTGCAAGCAACAGAGCTCATGTGGGGATGGAGCTAAGGGTGGGTTGAACAATGGGATCGCTTGAGGCGTTTGCATGTGGGAGGGCTGGACTAGAGGGCCTTGGGAAGACCCTTCTGCTTTTATGCCCCATTTTACTGGCCACAAGTCGAGATGATAACAAGGAGGTGTAGGTTCCAGAGAACTGGGCAGATTGAGCTAAAATATAGTGTTCCTGCTAAGAAATTAGCAGCACTGGTGAAAGCTACAAAACTGCCTGTTCTGGACAGGAAAAGACTTTTTCTTCCCCCTCTGTCCCTTCCCCTCCAGAATATAGTTAGATTTTTGTTGTGTTAGGATGTGCTGGAACATTTGCTGGTTAATTATGCACAGTGGCAGATTTATCATAAAATACTGGAAATGTTACACCTTTATGGGATAGCATAATCAATATTTAGAAGGCTCCAAAAGCTGCAATTAGCCCTGTACTCTACAAATACTTGTCTACATTATTCTTCTCCAAATGACTCCATTTCGCATGCTGCTGTTACCATCTTGATGAATCATTTCATTTACAACTTGGAGATGACTTCTAAATTTAAGGCCTGACTTTAAGAAGCCTCCCAAAATGTCTGTATATATTAAGAGAAATTCTGCTCAAGGATACAAATTGCTGAGCCCTATAGCTGGGCACTGTTATTTGCTCATTGTAACTGTGGAGTTTTGTTCTTTTGCTTGAATAAATACTGTTTAGTTGTACAAACTGGTGGATATCATGTATGTAGTTAGCAAGCACAATCTTGCTGAGTCAGCACCCTCTGTCCGTTCAATGGAAAGGCTCTTTCTGTACATGTGCTGTGGGAAAAGGGAAGAAATATTGTGAAGAGAATGATCACAACAGAACAGATCTACACACTACCTGCAGAAAGATATCTTTATAAAGATACCCGTGCATTTGTGAAAATATTACACGTGGTCACTGGTAAAGGCACAACATTAGGTGCTATCTCGTTCCAGGAGAACACGTAGAACTCAGTTGTCATTTATTCTGTTGGAAGATCCAGATAAAAGGTATTGTCAGAGTGTATTTTAAAGGGAGTGTCTGGTGGGAGGCATCTCGCCTGCCAAGCAATCAGACCTTCTGTCAGTGTACACCCCTATTTGTGCTATTTGTGTTGTGCTTTCAAAATTTTGGTAGTCTGATGATACCTCAACACTGTGTGTCCTTGCACCCTCTATTGTGTCTTTAAGTTATCTGCGGAAAGTCTTGCGTATGAAACTGGATTTATGCACTTGGCAGTGCTAGCAATATAATTAATAATTCCTTTTTTATAGAATTTTCATTTGCAAAATTTATTACAACTGCTCTGTAATTAATTGCTTACTTGTAATGACACAGGGTATAAGTGACTCTGCACAAATTATAGAAGCATTTTAATTTTGTGTGGCTACTTTTAATTCTTCCTTTAGTGAGGCAGCTAGTTTCAGCCCATATCCAACTTTTGGATGCTAATGTGGGTCAAATGACCGCCATCAACTGTTATTTGAGGGACCAGGGGTGGAGAGGGAGCTGTGTATAGGAACTCATTCTGCATAACCCAACAAATCACAATTATTACAACATGTCACGCAAACACTTGGAAAACATGGAATTGGCTTTTCAGCATCCGGGTAATGAGGATTTGGAAGCTACCTGGGCCACTGCAGCCTTCCAGGAGTTGGGCAGTGTCTGTGGCTGCACGTTTCGTGTACTGACAAAGCTCGCAGCCCCTGATCCTCCTTGGCTCCCGGTATGCAGCAGTGTGTGCCACCTCCAGCCCACTGGCAGGCAGGCATGTGCGTATGCTCTGTGTGCCGAGGAAACCCACTGCCTGCAGGGGAACGGTATTTGTTACCCATACTGGCAGACTGCATTTCAGCTCTGCTTTTTTCATGCATGGTCAGCTTTCTTGTCTGTACTGACGATATTAAAGGATAAAGCACTCTCTGTTGGAGATGATGGCACTGGAACTGATAGGAATTTCCCAGAGTTGCTGTTACAGTTTTCACTGTGTCTGTATTGCCGTGGCTCGTTCCTTTTTGTTTGTTTTCTAATAATAGAGTATTTAATCTTTGCTGTGCAACAGCAACCGATATTTTTTGAATAAATAAGTCTGCACAGATATTTGCTTTAGGCTTTTAACTTTCAGTCTGAATTCATTTATTTCAACTTTTTTTTGTAGTATCTTCTCTGTAGGGATAGTTCGAATGTTTAAGTTTCGTAATCACAAGCAAAGGCTGTATAAGTGAGGTGATACAGACATCTTGGGGAATAGTTCTCAAAATCAATCCCCCTTTGAATAGAAGAAGGTAACAAAATCAGCTAACCTGTAAAGAAATGTTGGGCACTCAACAGAAATACCCATAAACTGGAAAGGAAAATCCTCTACTCTACTCTGAGGAACACAATGACGCTGACAGTGTAAATTTGGGGTAAGTTATTTAAGCTTGACTTGTCGTTTACAACAGCACATCCCAGCAAGCAGGAAAGACGTGTTACAGGAGGCGCGGCCAAAACGTGTTGGGATCCAGAGCGGATCGGCACACAGCGGTGGGGAGCTGCGCTGCCGCGGGCTGCCCGGCACTCGGTGAGCTCGGTGGGTGGCAGCGAGCCGCTCCGCGCTGCCTGCGCCACTTCGCCTTCGTTATGCTGGCAGCCTGGGGAAGCACTCCTGGTCTGTCTGTCTGTTGTGTTTGTGTTCCTTTCACCCAGCTGTTTTTTCTCAGTTACCAGTTTCGCTTGTTGATTTTCCTGCTTAAACAATTATCCCCTTAGTTACATTTCTTTGTCAACCAAGTATATTTGTTACACTAAATATGGTTCTTGTGAGCTTGTTAGTTTATTAGTTTTTGACCCACGTTAATTGTCAATGTATTTACTTAAAGTAACAAAGCTTGAGCTGAGCATACCTTCATTTGCTTTAAGTATTAGAATCAGAAGAAGAGAATTCAAGTGGCAGAAAATAAAGCCTTTGGTCTACATAAATTAATTTTGGACTGTGCAATGTTCAGAATATGGAAGGCTGTGGCTGCCCACTTTCATAGTGAAGGGGAGTTTGTGCTAACACCAACGCTGAAGCCAGGGTGCTGTGAATGACCCAAGTATTGTTCAAGGTTTAAATGCATCATCTGGTTAAACAGCTTGCACATAATGATGGAGGAGGAAAGTCTTCAAGAAAACGTCTTTCCGCTTTAACTCATATGTTTGGGAAGTAGCACAAAAAATATTTTCAAATGGCAGTGACGTGCAAGGGTGGATGACCAAGACTATACATGGGCTGGCTGCTTGCTAAAGCATGCAGTCCAAGACTGAGACTTTTTGCTTAGGGAAAACCCACATCTAGATAAGTATTGTGCTTTAAGCCCAGGGTCCGTGCTCAGCCTTAGTCTGGCCCTCCTGGTGTCACTGGTAGGTTTTCGTCACCCAGAGGCAATCTGGAAGAGACTCAGAAGTCTGGTGAGCGTGGACCACGTCATTCCTACTGCATTTAGTGATCCCTTTTAATTTGTGAAGAGGTTAAGAGCTGAACCTCTTTAACAGACTACTGTAGGAATGAGCTTTTATCAAGGAAAGGAATGTTACTTCACGTACAGTAACACAAAATCAGAGACAAGGTCATCTGACCAACGGGAAGAGGTGAATTAACACAGAGACCAGACTTCTAAATGTTTATGGTACTGAGATGATACGACTGACTGCACAGGTGTGCAGAGAGCTGCAAATGAAATGGGTTCTAAAATAGTGCTTTGAAAGAGCTTTCCAGAAAGATTTGGTTTAGATTGAATCCTTTGAAGGAAATGTTGTCAGGTTAATTTGTTTTTACATTTGCGTCTGTATGTATTTTAGAAATAATAGAAAGCATTGTTTCATCAAAATTGTCCTGTAGATGTGTTTGCTTGTGAGGACAGCTGAAGTTCACACCACCCTTTCTTCAGTAATGTTTCAGTTGATGATTATGTCTACAGATAAAATCAGTATTCTGGGAAACACTTCTTTCTTGGAGTTTCCTATTAATGTGAGCTGCTCTGGTGGCACAGTGGCCTCATCTGTAACCGTGACGGGGATGCTGTAGAGTGGCTCTGTCCTTGGTAAAAGTCATCTCGTTACCTCTGCCTGAGCAGTGGTTTGACAGTGGACGCATGCAGGCATGACGGAACAGACGTGTAGACAACTTCTCACTGCTTCTCACTATTCCCTAACTATTCTTCCAAATTGTCTGGTCAAGAAAGGTATTTAACTCAGCACAGAGGTTTTTCTGAGCCTTTATTATATGGGTAAAATTCATTCATTTGGAATCGGAACACTGGTGGGACTAACTGTGCTAATGATGTCTAGTGACAGGGACAATACAGAAAGCACTGAACCTCATCCTGCAGTGTTTATGCTGTTATTTAAGTAATAAATAATAGTTCGTTATTTTTTTCCTCCTTTAAAAGACACTTTTAGAAAGAAAAGCAATAGTTTTGTAAGCTTATTCAGGGAAGCAAAAGTTAAGTGAAATACAGCCAGGTAGTCCTACCGTCTTTGTCAGAGTGCCCATTCTGCCTTCCTACAGAAACACCAGTATGGAGATTTTCCTTTTTGTATAAATGGGAGCTTCTTATTAAGACTGTTCTCATCAGTCTTGTCAGAGTTTGTTTTTTTACTAATAGAAGCAAGAGACTTTCAAGTGTGGCTGTTCGGTGGGTGTTTGTGGGAGTCCCCTGGGTTGTCAGTGCTCACAAGGGTGTTTCACAGAATGGCTGAGGGTGGAAGGGACCTCTGGGGATCATCTGGTCCGACCCCCCTGCCAAGCCCAGCCACCTACAGCGCACGTTGCACAGGATTGCATCCAGGTGGGTTTTGAGTATCTCCGCAGAAAGACTCCACAGCCTAGCTGGGTTTAGCTGCTGCTCCATACTTCAGCAGGCTGGGGCTGAAAGTGCTGTGGGCAGTTGATGCCAGCCCACAGGCCTGTGGTGTTCCTGGGTTTCAGAGGAGTTGTGTCCGGGATGATGCTGAGAAAAATTTATCCTCAGCCTGCCAACAGATAAATTCAATGCACGTGCCCTTTGCCAAGACCAAGAGAGTTAAACCAAGGATTAAATAGGCATGTTTCTTCCAGTTTTCTTGGTGCTGTACTGCACTGGAGTTAGTATCATCATTAAACAAATAGCTGTAAGTAATGAACAACGGGCATCGCTTGCTTCACTGATTTACCCTTGACCGGTCTCTCAGAAACAGGTGCCTGCAGCTACAAAGCAAGGCAAGCTTAAGGATAGATCTGCTTGGGCACATAGCATGCAGGGTAATTTGTCTTAGCTATTAGAAGCACTGTGACGGGAGAGCAAACGAGCCTCGCAACACAAGCAGCTGCCACCCTTGTGCTGCAGGTTCCTCAGGTCTTGGAGCTCCTTGAAGTGGTTGCTGTGTAGCTCCTTGTTAATCCGGGGACTAGAAACAGTTCTTTATTTCTTTATTTATTTTTAAGGCAGGAAAGTCCTCTGTTCCCTTGGTGTCACAGACACATCAGAGCCACGGGAGTGAGGGTGAGGTTGTCTCAGGGGTTGAGCTGGCACTGGCTGCCCTTCATGACAGAACCTGAAGCGTTGAATATGAACTGCCAGGGAGCTTGGAATTACATGCTGCTCTAATGTTTGGATTTGGGGCAGCCGTGGGGCACTCTACAATTTTTTTTGAACCATTCTTTGGACACTCCAGACAGCATCATGAAGAGTCAGCAGGTCAACACTTCAGTCCTGAACAATTCAGATAAATTCTCGTCAAGGGAAAGGGAGTATGGTTTCCCCCTTTAAGCCAGCCTCTCTCTGTTTCCTTCTGGATCGTGTTTATCTTTTCACAATGCAAGTACAGAATTAACAGACTGAAAGGCAGCATTAATAAGAGTGAGTAAGTAGGTAACATAATTCGATCGATGCTGCTGCTCTGTAGGTTAACATAGTCAGCAGGGACACTACCAATATTATCACTCCAAATCCTGTGTGAACTGACGTGTGGGGTGTTTGATGAGTGTCCATACAAAGAGAAGATGTTGTGGTTTTACCCGGCCAGCAGCTAAACACCACACGGCCGTTTGCTCACCCTCCCCCCTCCCTCTCTGGGATGGGGGAGAGAAACGGGAAAGTGAAGCCGGTGAGTTGAGATAAAGACAGTTTATTAAGACAGGATAATAATAATAATAATAATAATAATAATAATAATAATAATAATAATAATAATGTGTACGAAACGAGTGATGCACAATGCAATTGCTCACCACCCACTGACCGATGCCCAGCCTATCCCCGAGCAGCCGGCCCCCCACCCCGGCCAGCCACCCCTATATATTGTTTAGCATGACGTCAGATGGTATGGAATACCCCTTTGGCCAGTTTGGGTCAGCTGTCCTGGGTCTGTCCCCTCCCAGCTCCTGCTGCACCCCTAGCCTGCTCGCTGGCAGGACAGAGCGAGAAGCCGAAAAGTCCTTGGCCTGGTGTAAACACTGCTCTGCAACAATTAAAACATCAGCATGTTATCAGCGCTCTTCTCATCCTAATCCAAAACATAGCACCCTACCAGCTACTAGGAGGAAAATTAACTCTGTCCTAACTGAAACTAGGACAGAAGAATAAAGCAGCCACCGGCTGCGGGCTAGAGCCCCGCAGTGCTTTGCCAGCTGCCGCCCGGCGCAGGGGACGGAGCGCTGCTCGCTGCGGTGCCACAGCGCGTCCTGCGGCTGGCGCGCAGTGAGGCTGGGACTCGCCCGATGCCACCTTGGCCCTGCCAGCCCGGCATATTCTCCCGGCAGCTTTTCAAAAACATTTTGTCCCACAAAGTATTACATGCAGTTCGTAGTTCCGTAAACTAGGTTCTTTACTAACTCCTCGGCCGGGTTGCCCAGCAGCACTGCTTGGTCGTGGTCTCGTGCAGGCAACAAAGAAAGCAGCGTGCTCCAGCTGCCTTCACAAACAATGTTTGTTTTGTTCTGGCAGAGACAGACTGAGAGAGTTGGGGTTGTTCAGCCTGGAGAAGAGAAGGCTTTGGGGAGACCTTACAGCGGCCTTCCAGTACGTAAAGGGGGCTACAGGAAAGCTGGGGAATCACAGAATCACAGAATTGTAGGGGTTGGGAGGGACCTCAAGAGATCGTTGGGTCCGACCCCCAGAGGACTCTGACAGGGGGTGTAGTGATAGGGCAAGGAGTAATGGCTTTAAACTAAAAGAAAGTATGTTTAGATGAAGATATAAGGAAGAAATTCTTTACTCTGAAGGTGGTGAGGCAATGGAGGCCAGGTTGGATGGGGCTAGGAGCAACCTGGTCTGGTGGGAGGTGTCCCTGCACATGGCGAGGGGCTTGGAGCTAGATGATTTTTAAGGTCTCTTCCAACCCAAACCATTCTATGAAACCTCACGCAGTCACCTCTTGTGGCCTTCCCCAGACTGGTGGGCAGTACAGTAAGGGCAGTGGCCACAGGCTGGGGATCCCATCCCGCCTGGGAGTCACGATTCTCTCGTTTTCCATAGTTGCAAAACCGTTTCAGTGCTCTTTGAGGTCTGTCCTCATAGAATAAGGTAATTGATATAAGCAATTTCAGTTCCTTTTAATATAATAGACCTCAAGTGTGAAACCTCCCTAGTTAATGATCGGCATAAAATAAAAGAATTTTTTTAGTGTAAGTTCTCAGTTAATTTTACAGTTCAGTTGAAGTGAAAATATCATTAAATAGGATAGCATTAAACTTTATACTTATTGGACCTCTCCTACTCTGTGTGAGAGAGAGAAGTTGGTTTCTCAATAGTTGCTATTGTGAGTTAATTATTCAGTGATCCTCATTTCTTGCACATAGTTGACTTCTTCCATCATCACAAGTCTGAAAAGGCTGCGTGAAGAAAAGTAGATAAAGGGTCAGGAGTGTTCTGGGTCATACAGAGTGCGTCTGCCCTGGTGGCGCAGGCATCGTGTAAGCTGCAAAGGATGGACAAGCAGGCCAGGTCTGGACTGTAGGTAAGTAGGAAGAAGGGTCATAAACTGACTATTTCTCTGTGCCAAATCAGTTTCACCTGCTGCTTGCGTCACATAGGGCAAGACTCAAATGTAACAGACACTCTGTACTGCAAGAGTACATCGATGAGGACAAAAATACATCCTGCAGGAAATATTTGGAAGCCTGAGTTGTGTCATGCCTGCCAGCACTAGGAGGCACCAACGGAAGAGACTTCACATTTTATCTTAAAAATGCACACTTTGTCCAGAAAAGGCACCTTGTAATAAATGGTACACAATTTTCATACAAGTGCAGTTTCTGATTAGTTTTCACTAACGGATGTGACTGTGAATGACATATGACAGGTTTCTCATTTAAGGGTGTTTCTGACCGGTTCCACATCCAGCTAACAGCATTGGTTTCAGTGCATTGGTCTGAGGCAGGAACCATTTGCAGAGACACGGCTGAGTGAAGCGCTCATTGAGATGCTGATGAGCAGAGAGTCTGTGTGGGCTCCAGAGTGAGGGAGTGAGGCTGAAGCAGGCTAAGTCTGGATCCTCTATTCTGAAGCAGGAATGCACAAGTTCCCTGTCTAACCGAAGTGGAAAATCACACCCGCAGAGCAGCACAGTAAAGGTTGCAAACACAAGCACTCACATGCTCAGTGCACAGTCAGACGTGCCTGGAAATGCCCTTGGGGTGCCACGTGTTCCCATTCAGGGCAGCTTCAGCTGCCTGGTCCTTAGCCTCTGACAAAGTGGTGCTTCCTACTGGAGGCAAGCAGCACTTCATCTTTTAAAGGTTTTAAAAGAGAAAATCTGAACCACTGCAAGATGGGTGGAGAAGGCGAGTCTTCCTCCAAGTGCTAGTCTACTTCTGTCCTCTCTGTGATTTTGTTGGATAGCTGCAAATGCCCACAAGAGACCACAAATGAGTCTCTGGGCACTTCATCCCAAGGAGGTGCACTTCGACTGCTATTCTAGTCTGGTCTTTAGTAGAGTGCCCCGAACCACCTCCAAGTAAACAGTGTGAAATTGGTATGGTTCGGAAGCATCTCCAGGGTATGTTCTCCCTGAGCCCTGCAGGGATGCTCAGCTCATAGGCACAGTCAAATTCAACCTTAACACAAGTCAGTGTTTCTCTTTTCTTGACGTCATTAGAGGAATACTTTTTTTTATTCCAAATTAAATGTGCAAGTGAACCTTGAGATAAATGATACATTTTATAAAAACAAATGCTATCGTTACAAGGTGGCATTTGTAATAGTAAGATATTACAAAGGTGATACCTAATTTATTAAGCATGCATACCGAACTCAAAAAATATATGTATTTTATTTTCAGCTGCCCTTCTGTTTAGTTCAGTGCTGTACTTAAAGAAGTCTTCAGAGTTGATCTGAAGGTTGCGTTGGCTTAGGGTAGCTGTGAGAGGACAGGTAAATTGCTAAGGAGGAAGGCAGCACAGGTTCTCTGTAATTGTTTGCTATCAGCCTGGAAAGAGCAAGGAGCTTTGAAGGATACAGTAACTGTGAAACTGTGTTCCTGACAAAGGGCAGAGGATGTGGTTTTAGCTCTTCATCCTGCTGCTTTCCTTTGCTTCAAGGAGAGTGTTAGGTACACATCGTGATTGATTTTATAGTGAGTCAGGTGAGAGGAAAGTTCTTTCCTCGAGGCAGGATAGGTAGATGGCCACACATTGGTTTTAAAACCAAACTAGACTTGTAAGTTATACTATATCAAAGTGCAGCACTACAACCAATAACCATGGAAAAATGACAGCAGAATAACAATTTTTATTTTAAAAGTTTAACAATGTAAAGAAAAAGATAATGAAGAAAAACTGTTGTTTTCTTGAACTTCAGTAGACACTGTTGTCAGAGAAAAAACATGAAAGGTGCTCTGTTAATGGAAGAAAAGGTTTGGGGAGACATAACATCTGTAAAGCTGGTGCACTCAGCCAGCTTTAGAACCCTTGGACATGAGCTCTCCTGATCATGGAGTTCCTTTCAGGAGTCAGATCTGCAGTGCAGGATCTTTTTTCTTTTTTCCTCCTTGTTTTTATTACAAATTCATTATGTAGATCTGTTAAACACCTCTTAGTAATTTGTGTATGTTTAAAAAAAAAGTCCTCTAGAAAAGGAGCTTCTAAGTCCTCAGACTAAACTTTAAAACAGAAGGAAAATAGTATCTGCTGTTGGATTGGTTTAGAACTGAAGATTTTTAATTGTATTTGTTTCTCTTTCTATTAGAGAACTAATGACTTGTTAGCTCTAGGGTTTCTGACACACTGCTCTTTTGATGGGCAGAACTGTGATGCCATAAATGAGCACTTTGAAGATTTCACACATCTGATATTCCCTGAAACATGGGTTCTGTGTAAAATACTTGAAGATATTGGAAGTATAACAAAATGCTCCTCAGAGACATTTGTTAGTTTGTCATTCTGTGTTTGGCTGTGCCCTGGAATACTTTGACTTTTAACTCAGTACATTTGTCTGTATGGCTCAAAGAGAATAAATGATAGATATATTTAAACTGTAAACCTGATTTTTGAAGATGTCTATCTGGCTGTATTCATGGCAGTAAGGGAATGTCCCTTGTTAAAGCAGTTGTTCCACGTCTTTCACTTCTGAGGAGCAAAGAAGCACTTACAGGGGCTGAAGTCTGACTTCATAACCTGAATTCCAACATTATTAAAACATGTCGTAATTGTTAGTTTTCCCTTTCACAATGAGTCTTGAGGAATAGGCTCTGTCCTTCCAGGGATGAATTGGTGCACTGGGAAGACCTCTTCAGCTATTTAGGCAACCACTAAGGACCTTGGTTAATTTAATTCTGGGGGTTGCTTGAAACAAACAACCAAAACAAAATCTAAAGAAGCAAAGGGGGGGAGTTCTTAAGGAATTACGCCACTTGTCCTCCAGTAAAGGAATGCTTTATGGCATTATGTCTTCTAAATTAATATTTTATGGTCGGGGGGGTCTTCTGGTGCTTTAAATGAATTCAAATAAATCTGAGGCATCCTGGGGCAGGTCGGGGGCAGCTTCCACGCCCCAGCGGCCCCGAGCTGGTGCTGCGGCGGGGAGCAGGGCCGCGGCTCCGCTGCCCCGTGGCGCTCAGAGGTCGCTCCCCACAGACTGCGATGCCCTGTGGGCAGCGTGGTGGGGCATGGGAGGTGCAGCCCTCTCGCAGGCGAAGGACGTGCCAAGAAAAACACCGCTCATCACCCTGGAATCGCTGTCGTCCCGAAGGAGAAGGCAGATGGCAAGCTTGGGCTGTGTGAAGGGCCGTGCCCCTAGGCCTCCCTCGCGCCTTATGGGCAGCCTTGCGGGCTGAGGGGCAGCCGTGCTTCCCTTTGTCGCCCCTCCTCAGGAGGCACGGCTGTGCAGTGCCAGACCACTGCCAGGTTTTGTACGGAGAGGGCACTCTGACTACTTTAGCCCTCGTTTTGGCACAAACTTCATTCCAGGAGGTTCGTGCTGTGCCTCGTTCATGAAGTCCTCTGCTCTTAGCAGAGAGCTCACCTCTTTTTGGAGCTGCGGGTGGGGAAGGCATCAGCTGCCAGCAGAGTGCCGTGACAGAATGAGGCAGCTCCTACAAATCAGCCGCTGCTGATCATGCGCTTGCCCCAGCTGGCATAACTCATGGGCCAATAAATTCAGGGTAAGTCTGCAAGCCGCCCTGCATGGACTGTGCTGTTATGGACCAGGGACTTTGGAAACAGCTTTGCTGTATTTTAGATGCAGTAAAACAGAGACTAATACTGGGTAAAAATGGATTCAGGGGTGCAGTGTAAATAGAAAGAAAATCAAGCTCTGCTACTGATTTGCCCCAAATAAATACTAAAAATCATTTTCTCGACGCAGGGAAAAGGCAGAATGAGAGATTTGTGAGCTGCCTTCAAGCTGCTTGAGAATCCATTGTCTATTTATTGTTGCACGTTACCCTATAAATGACATCGGAACAAAGCTTCCCCTGTCAGAAGCATCCTGTCATGGCGCCTAGGCAAGCAGCAGTGTGGTTCTCAGTCAGCTTTCACCTTCACGATATAATGTCTTCATTAGCCGCCCTAGTGGTAATCTGCTGCTGATTGAGATTAATAGAGAAAATATTTTCTAAACACTTCTGTATGCATTTTCATTAATCTATGTTCAGAAAATTAATCTTATGGGGTGACCTGCAAAAGGTGTTAATAGCAGTTTTAAATGCGAATTTATCAAAAGTTTGAAGAGGTGCAGTAGTACCTGCATAGCGGTAGCATGAGTTCCAAAGGGAGTGTCTGTGTCTTTCAGACCTCTATGCTTAATGGAAATAAAAACATTTCTTTTTATAAACTCTTTGAAGCAAAAAGCAGTCTCAACTCAGTGTGTGCCATGTTCTTGCCCCTTAAGGTTCGGATTGGGATTAGAGAACAAAGAACAGATGAATAATTGAATAAATATCTCTTCTTAGTGCTGTACCATTATTTCTGAAGATGGTTCAGACTATCTGTGCTTGAAAGAACCATATACATTTGTAACAGGAAAAGGGAAGAGGAAACACGGCCGAACTAGCCCAAGTTTAAGAGGCATCACTACTGCATCTCAGAGCTTCCTACTGGGCACGTTTACATCCGTGTTAAATCTTCATGCTCGAGACTATAAAAGCACTACCTTTCTCTGACAAATTATTAGGCTGGGTTGCTTTGTGTGTTGATGTATGTTGTCTGCATTTCCTCTTCTTGCAGAGAATTCATTGTAAGATTGATTTATTTTTTATTATTTATATTTTATGATTCTGGTAGCTTTAATTCCTGCTTGGTTTTGTATGTGAAGTAGATACAGGCACAGGCAAATGTCAATATCGGATGAAGAAGCAATTTACATATTCTAAAATGGCAGCGACCACGTGCTACTGAGGAGCCGTTACACATAATTCACCTGAGGGAGACTGTGCCCTGGGAACGGATTTGTCCATGGGGCGTTTGCGCTCCAAGCCATTTCACCCCAAGCAGACTGATGCTTACTAGTTAGGAGCGTTGGTGTTTCCTGGTGCTTGGTAGCAGTAAGGTGAGATGATAACGAAATGCAAAGAGAAAGGGGCCAGAGTCACAGTGCCGTGCAACTCTTGGTGTTGGTAGAGGGGGAAAAATGAACTCCCTGTACTAGCAGATCAGTGAGAATTGTGTTTTATTTTGCTTGGTAAAGTTGTTTTTTTTTTTAATGTTAATGCTTTTAGGGTGATAAAAACAGACCTTGTGGAAGTAGAAAACTAGTGATAATTTGCATATGCTCAGATGTTACTGTAAGGCTTTTTGTAGACTGTATGTGTTGGAGTGATCGTGGGAAAGGAAATTGCCTTTTGCTGTATTTCATCTTCTCTTCATGTACGGGAGCCTGGCTCCGAGTTCCCCCTCAGGTCTCTGAAATCCGTGTACCTCAGGGGATACACGAGAGTGCAGTTCCAGGAAATTCTTTGAGGATTTTTTTTTTTTCAGTTATCAATAATGAAATTTGACATGAAAGTGAAACTGTGTGTTTTATGTGAGTGGCTTTGGTATGATGATGATTTATTGTCCACTTTTACTTATGAAAGCCCACTTAGTAAATTCCTTGTGATTTGTAAACCTGCAGGCAACATACTGGATAAGAATGATGAATTGGACAGCTGAGAGAACAGATTTCTGTCCACTCCTGGGACTAATTTTTAATGACACTTACTGTGGTGTTAGCATACAGTGGGGAAGCTAGCAACCCAGAATTTTCTCCCCCCCCCCCCCCCCCTCCTTTTTTTCCCCTTGAATCTTAAACATGAGTAGGTTTCAGTGACTGAGAAAATACTGCTTTTCGGTTTTGTGCTGTAGCCAGCTTAAATAAGACTCAGTACATAGTCTTAATGAAGTATTTTGTCTCGACAGTGAACAAGTATTTGTGTATTCTTTCCTTTTCTCCCAAATGCTGATAAACTTCTATTTACGCAGATGAAGAACAGTGCTTAAATCTGATCCGTTGAACACTGTGAATGTCTGGATGCTATGAATTACGTGTGAAAGTATCGATCTTCTTTTAATCTATATTTAGCCAGTGAAAATTTTAGAAAGTGTTTGAAGTTTCTCTGTACAGACACTGGTTTTGTAAGAGAGGACTGCTCTCGAGGGATGGTGTTTCACCATTTCAATCCTGAAAAAAGCTGAGGTAATTTCGTATTTAAATAACAGTTCTTGCTTGGATCACATGCTTAACTAAGTGCTGCATCTCACCTGTAGAGAGCTGAGAACTGAGAGCCTTCTGAAACAGAGAAGTCAACAGTTATAGAAGGAGGAAAATGAGAACCTTGTAGTTACAATTGTAAAGACTAACCTATCATCATGCTGGAATTGGAAAGAATAGGAATGACGTGGAAACTGTCCTGGTTTCAGTTAGGATAGAGTCCTCCAGACTGTTTTGTTTCCTACACACCGTTGAACAGGTCAGCTGTGTACGTGCATGCAAAAGGCGAGAAGTTTTTCAGAGCACCTTGTCTCCAGGAGCAAGGGAAACGGAACTCAAACAATTTAACACCAGCCTTGCAACTAGTCTAAATGAAAACTGTCTTTCGCGTTTGCATTAGTGAAGCCACGCTTTGTGCTCACATTCAAAAGCTTCAGGGAAAAAAAAAGAAAAGAAAAAAAAAAAGTTTGGGCTGCAAAAAATCTGATCTGCTGATCTGACATACCCATAGAAAGCAGGGAAAACCAGAGGAAAAAAAAAAAAAACAAAACAGACCTAATGGCTTGAACAGTTTATTTTATAAACTCTTATGGTCTTCTCTCATCACTGTCCCTGTGACAGTAATAGCCTAATAGCCTGAATGTTTTAATTGGATAGGAAAAATTCTTCAGAAGTTTTCTTCTGTGTGAGAAGAGGTGATTTACTGAAATGATTCAGCATTCTGTTTTATTTTTATTAGGAAAATATGCAGAAAACACCCTAGAAGCAAAATTGCTTCAACTGCCGTTAATCAGTTCCCTGTCCTTGCCTGGATCTCACTTGCTGTGTGTCAGAACTGGTGCAGGTGAGCACAGGAGGAGCCCAGAGCCCGTGGGGCACCCTGCTGCTCGGGCAGCGCCCTGAGCCGCGGGGTCTGGCGTACGCGGCCGCAGCGTGGTGTGGAAGGGACAGGGACGCGGGGCTTTGACTGCGACTCCTGTTGCCTGCTAAATAATTTGATTGATACTGTGTGTTAGCATTTTCAGCTCCTTAGTGAAAAAATGAAAATGAAAATAAAAAAGAGTTGAAGGGGGATGTATAAAACCCTATCAGCGTGAGCAGAGTTCGTAAGATTAATTTGTGTGAAGGCTTGCATTTACTTAATCCATAATTAATCAGCAGAGCCCACAGGTTCTATAATTGGATGCTAGTGACAAGTTAGGTAAAAGCAAAATTAAATCGCTTCATGTCGCATTTGTATATGGGGGACATCTCAGGTTAGGTACTTAACTGATGTGCGTTTGCTTTGGTTTCCTGCCCTTGCTGCTGCAGCCGACGAGGGAGATGTTCGTCCCCCGATTCCCACGTGCGGCTGGCGGGGGTCCCGGCCGGGTGCAGCTTCTGATCTCAGGGCCCTGTGGTCACTGATGCTGTGTGGGCAGGATGTGACAGCAGTCTGTGTCTTCCCTTCCTGGAGCCGGGAATGGAGGGTAACAAGGGTGTTAGAGCTGCCATTTTCCACCCTGAATGCTGGCGAAGACAGATGTGCTGCCTTTCCCATTGCTGGGCTAATGGAGGCAGTAGGGTAAGCATGAGGGGAATGCCTAAATCTGCAGCTGGAGAGGAGCAGTCCCTGCAGAGGAACACTCAACAGTCTGAGTGTCGTAACTATTACATTGTTCTGAACAACTCTTCAAAAGGCAGAACAGAAACGTACAAAATCTTGCAGATAGTCATCTCAAGAAGACTTAGAGAAGGACCTCTGAAATTCTGCTACGCTTCATGCAGCAGCATATACCTATCTTGTGTACCTTGCCACAGTGGCCTTTTCCAACATTTATTATCTGACGTGAAAATGAGCTTTCCATTCTTTGGTACAAAATTAATACTAGTAAGACGTTGACATTTTTCTGCCTCTGAATGTCAAAAGCATTCAGCTCTGTTTGCTGATTGTGAACTTTGGTAAATTTAGGCACACTAATCTTAAGAAATTAATGCTTTGCTGTTTGGATTTTTGGAGCAGGAATGAAATATTTATAAGTTGATTGCAAGCAGTATAAACCTAGTATTTCTACAATAGCTTGTCCAGAAAGACATTCTTAAATACTAACTTACTGTAGCTCCTGCCAATGCTTGTGAGCGATAGTGAAGGTCTAAGGATTTTAAATTGGAATGAAAAGATTTAGTATTGGCATACGCAATAATTTGTTTTAGGTTGTATAAATGCTTTTTAATTAAGGGGTTCATTGGAAAGATGTTTGAAGGTTGTATCCTTCCAAGTTTTGTGTGCACTTGGATTCAGTGTTCAGAATTCAGGAGTCACTGAAAACCTTAAATGAATTGATGTAAAGAATATTTTAAGTGATGGAGAAGCAAATACCAACTTTTGAAACTCCCTTGATGGAATACAGATTGCCTTTCCATAGCTGTGTTGTTTTTCCACCAAGTATTTTGATGTTATAACGTGAGTTATGCTACCTTTGCAAAGAACTTAGTGATCAGTCAGGGAAGAATTTGTATGTTGATTATTGAATCACTGACTCCAGTGGTTTCTGGTTTTAAATGTAAATATGCAGTAAAAAGAGAATAGGACCAAGAAATTGGGTAGCTCACAAACCAGCTGAATGTGCCATTTTGTAGATACAGTCTAGAGATAACTCTGGGGCTAATTTTGCACAAGAGAGGCTGCCAAAAAAAGATTTCAGCTAAGACTTCTGGTCCATTCCAGCACAAAATTAATCCAAGATAAAGCTGTGTGCATAATACATAGCTCCCCAAAGTTATTTTAGATACTTATATATTTATCAATTGCTTTTGTTAAGCTTGTCTTTATTTGCCAGAATCTGAAGGACTGAATGCACTTAGTCCTGTGTGTTGTTGTCTATGTCCTTCATGCAATCATATCCCATGCTTGCCACCCCACCGCTGTCATTAGAAGATGCAGCTTTTTTCTGCTGTGTGTGTGCAAAAAGTATTGGGTCAGGCTACTTCACCCCAGGGCACAATCAGATCTTGTATAGTTTCCCTTCTGGCCTCATGCTGTAATGGCCTTCTTCTTCCCAAAAGAAGACATTTAGTAGGGTCATAAAAACTTCCAATTTCTGCATCACCTGACTGCATTATGGCCATACTAAAGGTGGGTGGACTTGAGAAAGTGGTGTTTTATGGCATTTATTGGATACTTGACATTTTTACTCTAAGCCCATCCTGATCTCTTTCCCACAAATGCAGTATTAGCTTTTCACCCTTCTGGCTCCCTGTTCAGTCTCCCATGGGATTTTTTTCCCCGTGCTCTCTCTGGGTGTTTCGATTGAACAGAGTGCACCTGAGAGCACCCAAATATGAACATAGCTTTAAAATCCATGTGTTTTCAAAGGGTTCAAGGTCAGATAGAAGTATTGATGCTGGCCTGTTGATTATTCTTACCCAAGCTTTCGTCATAACTCTGCTACACTCCGAGTTGTTAAATTATTCAGCCCTCCCTTTGAAATCCATCTTGAACATCAGACTCTCCCTTTTCCCCAGTGCTGACTTCTAAAGCCTGGCTATCCATTGAAATATATATATATATATATATATATATATAAAAATTCCTTTTTATTCATTCTAAGTTTTTCAGACATTAATTTAATCAAGAAATTCTTTGTTCTTTTATTACAATGGAATGACTAATTACTTTCTAAATACTTTTTGCTTGTGTGTATGCTAGCTCAGTCAAGTCTCCTTTAAGAACAGCTAGATAATCTGATTTTGTACAATGTTTCCTCAGATATAAATGTATTCAGACCTCTACCTGTCTTCATTAACCTCTGCTGAATCTGTTCAGTCTCAGCCCTCCCAGCTGTTGAGAAAACCAACACAGACATTAATAGTTAGTACAGGTTTAGATCTGATTTTCCATTTATGTTGTAGTAGACATGATTAAAGCCTTCGAGTACAATCACAGCTAAATCCTGTCATAGCCTAGGCCATTATTTTTTTGTTTTCCTATTAGGACTTTAAGCATTTCTTTGACATATTTTTATTGCGAGATTAGGAAGAAAACACTTGACTTGTTTGCAACATTCTCATTATATTCTCTTTATAACATTCCTAAAAGAGAATAAATATAAAATGCTTCTGTGTATTGTAGTCGTATTTCAGTCTGACTTTAATATGCTCCATGATTTCCGAGCTCACAATTCTTCTAACCTTGTGGTGACAGTCAAGAAATCCTCATACCTGAAAAAAGGGCAGTTGCACAAGCTACTGGAGTCTGTATGATGTGTGGGGACCTGGATAATTTGTCTCTGCTACAAAGCTCAAGCCTTTAGGTTTTATGTATCCTACTTGAGTAACTGCCAAGACGGTTTTCGGTGAGAAAGCTATCTCGTGGAGACAAAGCAGCCTTTCATATCACTTTTCCTTTTATTAACCCCTCACTGATGTCAAGGTCACTGGGCTGCTTTTTTCTTACTAGAGAATATGAGAATCTAGGTTTCCCATTAAGTTTACTTCATCCCGACCTGTTCTTACAAATTGCTTGCAAACTCAAACCGTTCCATGTTTAACGGGGTCTCATTAAGCTATCCATCTATATAGCTTAATGCCACCCCATTTGTACACACGTCCAAAGGGGTCATCTGCCTCCTAGTCACTTCCCCTTAGATGGTAGAGGTAAATGTTGATCTTGCCTAGTGAGAATCCTACTACCTTGTGTACTCACTTGCACAGGGATTACATGGAGCACACAGCATGTGCAGTTTGAGCCATAGGTGAGTTTTCCTGTCATCTTCTAGTACTCAGCTTCCTCATCTTGAGTATCAAGTAACACTTAAGACTTTTCAGTTTAGTGGAAAACGGCATGGGCAGAAAGAAATTAGGTGAAGTGAAGCCTTTTGTGTCAGATTAGGAGGTGGTTTCAAAAGGATATTTCGTGACTAATTGACCGTGACTGCTAGCCCTAAGGAAACTGTTAACTCCTGGAAGCCGTGTAATCCTGTCAGGAATCCCATGTACACTCCCCATTTGAATTGTTTCCGAGGCAAAGCCGTGACATTTTTCTCCTACGTCTTACAACTTTGTCCGTATCAAGGCAACATCCCTTCTGTATGGTTCTCACCAAGGCTGGGGTGATTAAGCACTTAAATTGATTAATCAAATTTCTTGTGATGAGAACCACTGTCATTCATTAATCTGAATGGGATTATAAATAAGAGTTGGCAGATACAGGAGACAAACATGTTGACAGATAGACCTGCTGGTTTGAATACAAATTACACTATTGCATCTGGAGGATTTTAGCTCCTGGCAGCCTCAGGATATAGCTTCCCTAAAGGTAAAATTAGACTGAGATTAAAGTATCCCCATATTAATAAAGAAATATGCATTTATGAACAGACAGCTACTGCGGGCGGATATGCAGGATTGCATACCAAATATCCTACATCAGGACCAGGCTGTGGATTTTGATTCCTGTGTCATTCAAGAAAGATTTTATGAGGTTAGTTGTAGTCAAAATTCAAAGATAACCCAGCTGCAAATGTGTGGCTAATATCAGTTTGAGCAATAAACTAGCAGGCTAGCAAGGGCAGTTCCTGTTAAATTGTCTTGAAGTTGACAGCACTGAAAATAAAATTTGTATCAAATTTTGCACTTGAAGGAGCACTGTCTAACATTCACTTTCTTGAGAAATAGAACCTTGTGATTTTAGTATTGGGACTTAGTCCTGGATATTGTTTAGGTGACTTGCAAAGAAGGATGTTGAAACCCTCACCGTGTTGCAGTCAGTGGCAAAATTCCCATCACCTGCAGCAAGGCTGGAATTTCGTCTTTAGGGGATTAGGTGACTGTGCAAGTCATTTCTGTGGTTTCTAGAGTGACTGCAGAGCAGCAGGCAGGAATGCTGCAGAGCGTGCTGAGATTAAAGCTATCGTGTCTTGTTGAACTGGCCTCGTACATTTTTCATAAATATTTAAAGAATTCTTATTAAAAGAGTTACCAGCATAAAAAAATCAAGAGTTTGATAGCTGGCATATAGCATACTACTGTGTTGTTTCAGTTTGTGATGGAAGGTCAGGAAGCTACCGTGCTTGCTGTCGGAGGAAGGTGCTAGCAGTTTATCCACGTTGACGTCAACGACGAGCAGCCCGGTCTGCCTGCTGCAGGGCAGGGGGCTCAGCCCTGAGGACTAGAGCTTGGAGGGAGGGCGTTTGCCACTGCAGATTCCAGCATGTCGTCTTCATTCATTTTCAGGCTGGCTCTGGGACCACTTCTCCTGTAATAAAGAAATACCTGCAGCAGCTCCACAGCTTTTATGTCACTGCATGTTTGCATCCCAGGACCCCAGGCCCCGATCAGTGCCTCTGTGTCTTACCACTGCACTGCTCTTCCTTGCCTTGCAGGCAGGGAGTTTTGCCTTTCTTTGCAGAAGGCCAAAGCCATCTCCCTGCTTGTCATTCTGCTGGTGGTACAAGCAGAAACTTATTTGTTTGGCCGCCTGTTTCTGTGGATCAAAGCCCTTTCCCTCTGGCTGATATAATCAAAACTAGTAATGGTGAATGGATCGGCAGCCCATGTCCACGTTCAGGCTACCTCAGACAGAGAAAGGCAGGGGCTTATATTGAATGTAAACAACCTGCTAAAAAAGGCTTGACCTTGGACTTTAATTTACTATTGAGCTGCAGGTAAGAGATCAATGGGTGAGTGCCAGAGGATTCAATAGCGAGTGGACAGTACCAGTAAATGCTCTTGCTGAAACTGTGCAGGCTACCAGAATAAAGAAAATGTATAGAAAAGAGGGGTTGGGGCATACTGGAAAACAGAGTTTCTGACTATTATTATTATTATTATTATTATTATTATTATTACAATAATTTAACCCACTCTGACAACCCTGTTGGATTTGCAATTATATTTCTGCGTAACTCTTCCTTCATGTCAAACCCAATGAAAAGAATATCCTGGTACCCAGCTGTGCAACGGATTTGGGAAATGTGTACTGGGCAGTACGCTGGGCATTAATTACTGAGCCTCTTTCTGCACGGACAATGGCCGGGTGCCATTAGTGTTCTAATAGGGAAGGTGAGAACAACAGCAGCTTCCTGGAGCCCCTGCCTCAGCTGAGCCCGCGTCCTGCTCGGCTTTGCAGCCGGGCTCACGCTCGAATGAGGCGTTGTACCCCGTGGCACCTTTCACAGTACTGTGATGAATCTAAATGACTGCAGTGTTTGAAATTCCTGAACCTGTGGTGAGTCCTTCAGGTGCAGGAGGTGGTTTATGCAGCCAGCCTGCAAGTATCCCTCTTGCCGCAGAACGCCAGCTTGAGCTAGCAACTGGGAAGGCTCTGCAGGAGCCTGTTTGTTAGGCTGATGGCCCTGGTAAGAGAGGAAGTATCTGCTGGGAAGGACAATCATTTTCCAGTAAGACAGGCATATTAAAAGTATAAAATCTTGTCACAGACACCACTGCAAGTAACAACCCATTCGGAGTCCTTCCCCTCCGTGTCCCATACTTCTCTCAGCAGACGGTGTATCACAGAGCATCTCCTCTGAGTGCTCTTTGCTTACAGAAAGGCATGCAAGTGAGGGCATATTATACCCTGGTGCTCACTTTGGGAGTGCTTCTGGGACTGAGCCACATGCTTTGAACATTAAAGTAGCTGGGAACAAGAAATAGATACAGCTAGATTTTATTCCTGAAGAAACGCGTACATGTTAAAAGAGGAAATGTCATTACCCTTCAGTGTTACAAAGGTAGCACAGTTCAGCATCTCTTCTTTTTTTTTTCCTCTTGATACATAAAAACAGTCTTTGTCTAAAGACTAGACTTAAAGGAAACAGCATTTACTGTAAAAATCAAGAGAAAGTGCAAAAAAACCCATCACTTTCTAGAGACTGGTCTCCTTCCTGCATGAGAGGAACACGGAGCAAAGTGTGCTGAAGACGGGAGTTGTTCACAGGGATCTGGATGAGAAGTGCTAAGATGGAGAGCTAGAGTCTGTGCCGGGGACTTGTAAAGAAAGCTCTGAAGATCAAATTGGGAGGATGGAGGGACTTCTGTAAGGCATGCAGCATGGGATTGCAGGCATAATGAAACCTGGTTTTGTGATGTTTTACGTGAGGTTTCAAACTGGCGTAGAAAAGAACAGATGATTTGAGGAGATGCCAAATGCAGCAACCACCATACTTGAATAGCTGAGGTTTTCTTGTTTGAATCTCAAAATAAACTCTTGGTAAGTTTTAGAATTCGGGGCACCCAGGCTTAGTGCCCATATAGGTAGATTTCTGCCAGTTAGCCATTATTATTAGAAGGGTAATTTATAGGAGTAAAACAATTAAAACCTGCAATCCTTGCAGTGATTTCAGAATTCCACAGAGGGAAAACGGGTTTGAAAAGCAACCCATTAAACATTTAAATATTTCATAAAATATTAAACACTTCAAAAATTGCTTTCTAACAAGTCATGAGGTAAATAGAAAGATATTTGATAACAAAAACTAGCAGAATTGACAAGGTCCTGTAAGCAATACAGCTTGGCTTTAAATTGAGGATGCAATGACCTCTGCTCCTTTGATTAGCCATAAAACGAGATCTGTGTGCTCAATCCAGAAATCGTTATCTAGGTGTACCTGCTGGTGACATCAAGGGCATCAGGAGGGTTTGAAGCACGTCAGAAAAAGAGCCAATACAGTGATAAATAAATAAATAAGTAAAAAAATAGTCTTACACCAGGCTGAATGCCTGAACAGCAGCCAGTGCCCTGATGCTGCAGAGGTACACCATGATGCTGGCAGCCGTGCAGGCTGGGACGTCAAAATACCTGTGTGTGCGTGAGCTCGGCCTCTTTCTGCTTGAGGTGAGCAAGGTGGAGTCTGCAGAGAATCCACTGCAAGCCTTGCAGGTCTCCCAGGACTGAGTATTAACACCCTGCACAACAGTATTTTCTTGGTAGAACAGAAAAGTAAAAATCACAATGAACTAATGATTCTCCAGTAAAGGCAAGGCAAGGAACGTGGAACTGGACTAATGTTTCATTGCTGTAATGTCCCCTTTAACTTTAGTTATGAGGCCTCTTGGGTTTTTCAAAGAGAAAATGAAGATCCTAACTGAATCAGTCTTTTATGTTGCAATCTGTTGCCTAAAAATTAAAGGCCGGATTATCTGGGATTTTAAACTGTAGAAACGTTAAGGTGTTTTTTTGTGATTTGCTGTCAGTACATAAGGATTCCTTGTCCAAATTTACAAACTATAAGTAATTGTTTAAGCTTTGGTGATAAAATACTTGCCAGCAGCGTAGGTTATTCCCGTGCACATTTTTTGTTGTACTATGTATAAATGTTGGAGGAAAAACCTAAACCTGTCCGATGTCTCTGTTTTGTTAAAATCAGTAGTGAGAAAACATGTTTAGCAATTTTTTTTAGTTGAAGATTTGCTGCAGTGGAGATACTGTAGCAGGAAATTTTGGATGCCTCCCTATGTTATGACACTTTCTTCCCTTTTTAGATCAAAATAAAACCTCCAAGTGTTGCCTGTCTGCCCTCCTGGATGGTTTCTCAGCGTTGCGGGGTTCAGCCAGTGTTACACCTCATGATTTTAAAAGGTTAAGCTGGGGCCAATCTGTACAAAGAAATGTTGAGGTTGGTTTTCTGTTTCATACCTGTCAAGTTTGTGTCATTTTGCCCTATGAGAGCTGTCAAAAAAAATCTTCTGGCTATGTTCGCTTGGCCAAGCCCCATCATTGCTCTCCCCCTCCCCAGCTGCATCTCACTGTTCAGGGAGAAAAAGTAAGATTGATGGCATTAGGTTCCCTGTGCGTGGTGTTGGCATCGAGTCAGGGGATTTTATAGCAGCATGTTGGCTTTTCTCGCTGAATTTTGATTAATGGAGCTGGCTAGAGCTGCTGCTGTCTCCCAGCTCCTTCAGCTGACAGGGGCGAGCATAATCTGATGTTTAAATGGATTTGGAACGCGTCTGTGGCTTTAGCATCCGTGTCCTGAAGGAAAGACCATCTGCTACAAGATAACCTGATCTCAGAGGGCACTCACTTCAGATCTGTTTGAGAAGAGAGATGACATACGCAGAATCTGAGGGTTTCCCCCATGCGTACTAATTTGGTGGTGAATAGGCAGCTCATGGTACAGACCCAATTTTTAAGTTGCCCTGCACTTCTAACCAGGTTCTTCCCTTTCAGAGAAGAGTAGCAGAGAATTTTGTGGGTACTTTTTACAGATGCAGATGGGAAATGGTTCCTACATGTAAAGCAAATATATTAGTACAAACAGCTAACAAACTTTGAGTATTGATTACGATTTGTATGACATTCAGATATATCATGTTCAGGAAGGTTGGGTAGTGCATCTGCTGGGATGTGGTGGTGAAAAGAATGGGATGCAGTGGTGTCTATATGAACAGATATTGGAAATGTCTATGATAGAGATGGCAGAGTTGTTTTTATTGTTGCATTTTGACTGGCATCTCTGAAATACAGGTTGTTGCATTGAAAGGAAAATACTGATACGAGAACTTACAGGCTGCTTTCCCTCTTTTCCTTGTCAGGGAAAAGTATTGGGGCATCCTTTCACACCTTACAAAGTAAGGGTGGGCTGCATTATCCTCAAATGCCTAGAGGCTCCAAGCAACTTCTGCTTTCTGCCTGTGAGTTTCGGTGCTGCTGCTGCACTGGTTAGTGTTCCTTTGGAGTATGCTTGCATTTTAAAGGAGTAGAACAGTCCAAGGCAACAGAAACCTTGTTCCTTTCTGGTTTTATACACTGAGAAATGTTTATCACGTGCAGCCCGCATGTTACTGTATGGTTTAAATTGCCGTGCTCTACCTTTTCTTAGCATGGTGCATGGCTGAGGAGGTAACGTGGAGGCTGAAGTCAAGAGCAGACCTTGACTGGGCTCAGGTACAACAGTTAATTTAGAAGACCTGTAATTTATCGTTAGAACGATGAGAAGAATGAAGTTAAAACCTCACTTGGCTTTCCTGGGAGGTCTGGTCCATGGCAGCAATGCATACTGCTGCAAGCCGTAGGTTATTCCCTGATGACACTTGGTGGAGAAGCTCTGAAAATGTAGGCGCCATTCCAGAAGAAAATGCAGCGCCGGGCAGTAGTGTAACAGAGAGGTGATTAGCTGCATGCTGCTCAACAACATGAGGGCTAGGAACAGCAGTAGGGTTTTCCACCCTCCAACACTAGTGGTATTACAAGCCATTGACACAGCTGCTATTCTGGCGCTCTCCCTGCTCGCATCCTCAGTTTATTAAACGTTGACAGTGCATTGGCAGTTCCAACTTGCTGCTGTGGGCTGTGGAAAATGTTTGAAAGACACGGGGCTACACAGAAACTAGCAGGTGTTCAGACACTTCAAGGTAGCTCTTAGGTCCTGATGCTTTCCTTGCTTTGTGCTCTTTGGGATGTGAGGCAAGCTTTCGTGTTCAGCACGACGGGGGACAGACTAAGAGTCATTTTCCCTGTAAGCTTTATCCATGGGAGGTGGAGGTTTTGGATTTCACTTGTGTTACAGTCAGATTCCATTATTTGGGGCATTTGTTGTTGCTGTTGCCATGACTGTTTGTTTGAAAAGGCTGTTTGTTTAGGGATTTTGGTGTAAATCCCATACTGCCTAGGAGAGGCACCAGGGCAGAAGCATGTGCCCAGGGCATTGAGCAAGCAGCCTGGTCCGTCCCCTGCCTTCCCACAAGTCTGGAGGCAGAGGACCTTATTTTTTTCCCCGCTGACCTGTATAGGTCATACTTAGGATGTGTGCAGGCTGCTGGGATATTAGAAGTTGAAGCCTTACGCTATAAAATTACTCAAGTATATTTTAATAATTTAGAGCCACGGGTCTTACATGGTTTGTTCTCTAAAGATTGATTTAGCTTCTTATTAAGGGAATTGGGAATTCAGTGTGAAAATCTGAACAAAATCCTGACTTTTTTTTTTTATAAATATCCACTAGTGTAACTCACTGGGGAGAAGAATTTCAAAGTCTGACCAACCCTATCTTGAATTTTTGATTCCTTGCTCTCCTATTTCCATTCCCAAGGTGTTCTTGTTAAGGAAGAACACCTCAGCATTACTGTATTATTTTTAAATAAGCTACAATCACTTTAAGGAGCTTAGGATAAAAAAATGCACTAATACTTTGATTTTTTTCCTCCAGTTTTCAGAGGTTTGATAATGCGAGATGTGAGCTGCATATAAATGGAAGGGTAGGCAGTTCTAATTGCCCAGCTATGCCTCTCTGTCCAGAGAAAGCCCTTTTTTCTTTAATGAGCAGTCGATTTTAGAAAGGTACAAGATGAAGCGGAGCTGGCAGAGGTGGACTCTCTGGGAGCAGCACTGGGGCTGCAAATAAGCTGTTTGGAGCTGAGAACTTCTGGAGGCATGTATGGACTTCACGTTGAAGGGGAGTTACGGGGTGTTGTCACTCAGAAGCAGGAGGGACGTAGCATGGAGAGCTTGGCTTTGTCGTACAGGCTGGTGCGAGCTTGGTAGTACTGTTCTGGCCTGAATGGAGTTGCCTGCAGAAACAGGACCGTCTTCGCCTCAGAGGTACTCCTGCTATCAACATGCGTGACTGTCAAATCTCTGCTTCTCTTCCCCTGGGAGCTGGAAGGATTGCCCCATGTGCCTCCCCACTGTCCTCCAGGCGAGCAGTGCTGGGGAAGGTTTGCGTTGTGCTAGTGGCGTTTTGCCGCTGGGTGGTCTCGGAATTGCACTGCTGCTTCCCAGCCCGGCTGCGGCAAGGGGAGGATGTTTAACCGGCTGGTTTGTCAGCATAAAGGGGCACCCCTGACACCGCAGTATTTCAGGACAAAGTCTACGCTCGTTGCATGTTCAAATTTCCTGCCTAAGTGTGTACAACACTGTGCAACATTTCCAAGACCACTTTGCAATTTTGCTTGCTCCTCTCTGGAAAATGCATCCAGCAGCCTTCCCTGAAGGTGCCTAAGCTAATGGCCAAAAAAGCACTCTGCTCACCTCTGCAAGCATTCAGAGCCTTACTCTCATCTCATTGTTTTCCTCTCTTCCCTGCTCTGTAGGCTTCTTCACCTGACTGTTGCCTCCTGGAAACATCTTTATGGCATTTTTTGTCCAAAACTTTCGTCTTGATTACTTTCTGTTGGCTGGAGGGGCAGGGGGGATATGAAACTGTTAATATTTAAACCTCTAAGTGTCATGTAATTTGCAAACCTAAGCGCATCCCTCCCTGAAAGGTGACTGCAGCACGCTCCAAGGGAAGCTGTTCCTGCCGCAGCAGTCACCGTCCCGCAGCACCTGAGGGCTGGGAACTGCATCCAAGTCCTCGCCCCAGGGCAGCTGCCCCCCGGGGCTTCCTTCCGGGGACAGGCTGGTGCCTATTGCCATACCCAGTGCTCAGCCAGGAGGTGACAGAAGTTCACGTCTTCGTCTCTGTTTTCAAAACAGAAATCATAAGCTGCTGAAGAGGCTTTTCTCTTCAGGCAGTTCAGAAATACTATTTCTTTTCTCCTAGAGATTTTGTGAACTTAAAAGGAAATCAGGAAAAAACAATTCTTCTCTGTCCAGCCCATTAATTCAGCATGCTCAGAACAGAATTAACCTTGGCAAGCCTTGTAGAGGAGAGAGTAATTCTAACCTTAAAAATCTGCTGATTAAAGCTGGTTTCAGGAATTCGATTTCACTTAATGCATTGGCTGAGAGCCCAGCCCAGCATTAACATAACCACAGACACACAGGCCATGGCATTTTTTTACCTTCCCAGTAAAAAAAAAAAAAGGAAAAAAGACGAAACAGCTAATGAAACCCCTTTTGCCTGTTTTGAGCAAGAGGTTGGGTTTTGTTGTTGTTTTGTTTGTTTGTTTGTTTTGTTTTTTAGAGCCTCCTTTAACTAACTGCATTGCGTGCTGTGGTACCTGGGAGTTTGCCATAGCCACCCATGCTTGGGGATGTGTAAGATTTAGTCTGTGGCTGTTTGTACTATCTGAGCTTCCTTTAGATAAGTACAGCTTTGAGGTACCATCTTCAGCTGGATTTAAACAACAGACCTGTAGATAAAAGACCAGGTCTCCCAAGGAATTTCAGTTTTGTTCTGAAGAGTTCACAGGAAAAGCGCGAGTCTCAGGAGCGAAAACAAGGAGGACCAGGTAGCAGTCACAGATGAGATCGCGGGGGTACCTTCCACGTGCTCTTGCTGCATGCAGCCTGTGGCGTGCCTGGACCCAGCTCAGGGCAGGGACTGCCTCATGCTCAGCAAATAGCTTCTGTCTCCTCCTGGAGGACAGTTTCCTCGAGCAGGTAAGGAGTGCTGCTGTGCTTCGGGCACCTCTCTCCTTTGCAGTGCCCTCTCCACCATGGCAGCGTGCCTGTAGCTGCTGGCTGCACAGCGAGCCCGGGGAACCTCAGTGCTGCTGGACTTGTGTAGTCCTCCAGAAAATGCACCAGTCGCTAAAGCCATCAGCCTCAACAGGAATCCAGAAACGTGTATCAGATGGTTTTAGTCTCTCTCATAGCTGAGGAATGTGGGTGCTTCCCCCATTCAAATAGATCATAGCATTTAAAACAGCACTTACCGGTACAAGGAGAAAAATCACTTTATCCGCTAAGCTATGCACACTTTTCCTTCCTGGGATCTAATTTTTAATTTTAACTTTCCCTAAGGTTGGGGTCCTTGACTTCTGCATCAGCCTCTGTTTTGGGCACCAGAGCGGTGGGTGCACATGCTGTGAAAGCTTCTTCAGAGGAGGGCTCTGGACCTGCTTTCGAAGTCCTTGCTGGGAAGCTGTTCAGACTTGGTGATCCTGAACCTTCCACGCTGCTTTCCAAAATGGGAAGACCAGTTCTGAGTCAGCATAACTGTATATTAAAGACCTTTCAATAAAGCACTAGGCTGCAGTGCAGCCAAGATTCACTGTCAAGGATTATCTTAAACAAACACTGTCTGCTTTTTTCCCATGCTGAATGGTGGGATTAAAATGTTAAGCTTTTCTTTGGATTATTTTCCTGAGGTTTTTCCCCCTTTTTTTTTCCTCTCTCTTTTTTTTTCTTTGTGTGTGTGTGTGTGTGAAATGTACCCTTGACATATTTAAAAACCGTTATTAATCTTTGTCATTTATATTTTAAAAATAACTCTGTGATAGAAGCCAGCAGTCTTTAAATCCTTTTTAATTCAAGCCGACCTTGTGAGTGATTATCTTGCGGAGGAGACGTTGCAGCCAGCCTCTCAGTGTACTCGCTGATAAGCCTGCGCTGTTAATGACACACCTGAAATGATGGCTTTCCCTCTGCACTAATCCTGTTACAGGGCATGCTAATGATGTCAAGGCTGGCAAGTTCATTGTTTGCAGAGTATTTTCGTAGTTTATGAAGGTGCCTTCGAGACAGAAGAATTATAAATCAAGATACACCAGACCCTTTGTGTTTGCACCAAACAGCTGGGATTCCTGCACTGGAGAGATTATAGAGACAGAGCCCGTGTCCCGGTGAGAGCTGGTTTGCAGCCAAGATAATGGCATTACTCAGGCATGACAGAGCACAGAGTAAGATATGCAGGTCATCCAAACAAGTGCCAATAAAGCCTTGATTCCACACATTAACCTTAACATCAGTATTTATGACATGGCGTCCGTATCTGCAAAAACAGATATTCTAGACAATTCAGACAGTGATTTAGAGATAAGATTTTCTAGCACCCATCCGCTTATGTTTCAGTTAACGTGATTTAAAGTCTTGTTGAAGTTTCACCAGCGTGAGGGCCATCCCATCCTGCAACTGTGGGGAAGACCAAAATTAAGAGTAAGGAAATAAACCAAGAGCATTTTTCCTTGCCAGCAGACAGCTGACTGTCCTTCAGTCTCCCCGGCACACTGACCCAGCAGCACCCCGCATCCCTCGCGGCAGCGCTTACCCTCCCTCCCTGCGTGCAGAGCGGGGTGCAGCTTCAGCTGCTGCCAGCGCCCGGCTCCTGCCCACAGATGCTCCCCATTCAGAGCTCCCGCTGAGGGCAGAGGTTACTGGATGGCCACCGAGAGAGGAATTAATTGCAGAAACTGGGGAGAAACTCCTAAGTCACTCACTTTTGATGTTTCAGGACTTCAAATACACGGCATACATTCAGTTGGTAAATTTGTTTTATGAGAGCCCTTTAGCTGATGGCATTCAGGTTGCTAATATTTACACTGAACATTTTAAAATATTTACCCCAAATAGTTTTTAATAGTTTTAATATTTAAAATATTTTGGAACTCATAAACACTAGGCTTGCTTTCCAAATAAGGTTTTTTAATGATATAGCTGTTCTGTATTTTTTCCATTCTTTTCTTAGCGTTCATAGACCAAATTTCCCCAATTTGAATGTACCTGTCCATCTGATGTGCTATTGTTCATACCCAAACACCAGAAGAAGGGCTTAGGGTGGTGATATTTTATGAACGTTTATTCCCTTTCTGCATATGTTTGTTTATTTCAAGATCGTCACGCAAGTTGGTTGTATGTAATTTCAGCATCTTTCCCTCAAACACAGCAGTGCAGAAGGGAGTGGGAATACCTGTTTGGGACAGGGAAATTCTTCCTTGCCCTGACCGCTGTTGTGTTAGGGAGAAGTTGGTAGCTGTCTGTTTGCCTATTGTAGCTTGCTCCTACTTGTTGGGAAATGTTCACTGGATTCTAAATATCTTTCCATTGGATTTAAAAGAAAAAAAAAAGAAGAAGAAAGCAGCAGCCTGTCACGCCATCAGTGAGGAATTGAATGGCTTAGCCCCAAGTTCAGTGCTGGATGCAAAAGCACCAAGTCCCGTGTTTCCCTGTTCGTTCTGCAGCTGCACGGAGCGCTGCTCTCCAAGCTCTGACACGACAGGGCAGAGCATTTGCATCTGCACACACTGAGCTGCCTTGGCCGCCTGCTGGGCACGGGCACTGCGCGACCCCGCACAAGGCCCCGGCGCACGGACCTGCTCCCCAGGGAGCAGCAAGGGCCCATAGCAGTGTGCAGAGAGTGGTAATTATGAGCGTTGTTGCAATCAGTGCAGTCGCTGGAGTAAAGCAAAAAATGAAGTTCCTCTGCAAAATCCCCTGCAGCTGGCTTTACTTATTTTTTCCTTCTGTAATTGTAGAATATCGGCATGCCTAAAACATGCATGATCTTTGATCTTTCAGGGGAAATATCTGAAGAAAGCTGCAAGCAGATTGCTCGTTTGTTGCAATCTCTCGTTCAAGGAAAACTAATCACCTTCAGTAGAGGGGAATATATCATCACATGCATGCCCATCCCCTCTCCCCACGTGGACTATATTAAAAGTCAGCAGAGTCAGAAAATAATATTGTTTTCTTAGCAATAAACATATTTTGTGGGCAGGAATTGTATGGGGATACTTTAATAACAGTTTTGTGTTTGGTTTGTACTGGGCTTGGCTTCCAACTGACGGTGTTGTTTGAGTTTTAACACACTGGAAATCTGATTTTGCTACAGGAAGAATTCCTTACCCTTACTCGTTTCAGGTAATTGGACAAGCAAAGTTCATTAAAACAACAATAACAAAACACTATCTTCTCATTTTGCTGTATAAAACAATCCATGACAACAATTTTTTCGGTTTACATGCTCTCAATTTTAAATTTGTGTACCTGAGTGATAAGCCATGTAAAATAGGTGTGTTTTTTTTTAATATATATTAATAAAGAAATTACATATGTTGAATTGTTTGGATCTAGAGCAATATGGGGGGACTTTATTTCTTCTGATCTTACCTAGGTGGCTGAGCTTCAGTTCAGTGCAGTACCTTGTCACAGAAGTGGCTGTGAAGAGAGCCTAGGCAGCCTGCTAAGTGTTTCTAATGACAACTGGGACAGTTGGCAACGCTGATTTGGGAATTCAGGCACTTTGGTTCTAGTTCTGCCCCCATAGGGCTAGTGCATCTCCAAGGGGTTTCTCTGCAGCAGAAGCTGAGGACGTGGCTGTGTGGTGGAGGACTGGGTTCCTCCACAGTGTGCAGGGTGGGCACAGGCACCTCTGCTGCAGCGATGGCACCGTGAGTCATTGAGTAACTGAAAAAGCCTCTGTCACCCGTATCAAAAACTGACAAAAAGGCTGAATCTGGTCATCTGCAGTTTGGGGCTTATGTCCATATATAAACTAGAGAAATGTTTAAACTCTGTCCATTGAGTCTTTAACCCACAGTAGTGTTTAAAATGTATTCTCCTAAAATTTTGCCCTGCTATAACCTGCCATTCTGTTTTACCAGCAGAATCAAAGCCCTGGACTGACTTCAAAAAATGCCAGCGTAGCATACCAGATAATGTTCTCTCATTCCTGTCTCTGGGTGCTGCCTTTTAAACTTGCTCGTCATCCGGATAATGATTTCTTTCCCTAACTCTGTATCTGCTTTCTCTTTTTTTGTCCTTAGTGCTTGTATGGCTGTTACGTCCATTCTTCCATCATCCCCACGTTTCACAGAAGGTGCTACTGGCTTCTTCAGGTAGGATGGTGATGAATTCCTTTCTTGTGGTTTTATTCCAAATGAACTTGTACGGCTGTGTTTCTTTTTGCTGTTGGGAAGTCAGCCGTGCCCTTCTCTGGGGTGTTTGATTGCTTTGGGGGATGTTTCTTGTCTGAAGGTGACAGGAATTTTCATAAAGTGTTACATCTTTCTTTAGAGTTGTGATATGTTTTCTCTAGATAAGTTTCTAGCAAATACAGAGCTGATGTATAGCTCCCTTTCTCTTTATAGCATGAGCTTAAGTGTACCCTAAACAGAGTCAGCTAAAATGAGACTTCTAGATTTTTAGTTTGTTTTTTTCCATTTTGAAGCAAGTCATGCAGTAGGAGCTCAGGAAGCCAGCTGCTTCCTGAGCATGCAATGTCGTGGGAGAGAAAGCAGCCTGTGGGGATTTGTCTGAATTTAGTGTAAACCTCATGGCAAGCTGCACAAAAAGGGTGGGTGGAACGGCTTTCCTCCAGCAGGGAGTTTAGTTCTGAGGTAGTTCTGTTGGGTTACTGGGTGATTCTTCTCATTGTTGTGGGCACGATCAAGTCCCTTGAAAGGTCTAGCAGTTTTCCTCTTCGTTCTGCAGTGTTTGGGTAGTGGCCTCATACTGAGTGGTCCTCGGGACATGGTAGGTGTGCTCGGGTTCACTCGCTGAGTGCCTGGGGTGGGTATTTGCTGACACTGGAGTGCTAAATGTAAGTTTGCTGAGCTGCTTGTATTGACTATTTACTGTTGCTTACAAATGCTGAGCATGTGGAAGCAATTCATTTTCTTTTGTTAGAAAACAGCGCTTGACAAATACTGTAATAATGTTATTGTTTTAAAGATTAAACCCCCACAGTCCTGAAAACAACTGGGTCTAAGGAAAATGACATATGTTTTGAGAAGTAAATGGAAAATACTTCCATGTTTTTCCCTTGGTTTGGAATCACACTTCCATATTAAAAAAGACAAAGCTGTTGCTCTCTCAGCTGCATAAAAAGACACCCCACAAACCACAGAAGATGCTGCCTACTCAGTGGGCTTAATCAAAGGGAACATACACAAAATGTTACTGTCCTCTGTTATGCTTACGTGCATCTCTGAGCTCTGTTTGCATCCTCAAAATACAAATGTTGAATGTAAGTAAAGGGGCAAAAACCCTTCACTGCTGCAGTCAGAGCAGTCGGTATTTCACCTACATGGAGGAAAACTGTGGTGTTGTGACTTTGCTGAAAATGCAGTGCAACCGTGTTGAATCTACCAACTTTAAGCCCTTCTCCTAGCTGCGGGAGGTTTTCCTCGCCACCTCTCCAGCTCCTGACCTGTGTACGAAGTTGGATGTAGCAGGCAGCAAGGAGATGGGGGAGCTGTTTATAAGCATGACTAAAGAAGCCATTAAAAGTTCACAGTTCAGTGCACGGAACTGAACAAAATCTCTAAACTTAGAGTCCAGTTTTCCTTGCGCAGCAGACATCTGTTTGTTTTATTATTTAGCGGCTGTCTCTGCTGGTGCCTGTGATGGATGATGTGACATGAGAATTCAAAGGAAATTCTAAGTTAATTCTGAAGTGTAGGCACAGCATGGCAGCACTTGCGTGCTTGCTCAGTTAATGTTTTCTCCCAGGTGTCCCCAGTGAAGGCAGAGAGAGAACTAAGATGGGTGGAATAGCAGATCACTTGGTTCTCGCGGTTCTTGCCTACATAGGAACAGGAAGTTGGTTAGGGTGTTGGTGAAAAGATCCTCATTCTGCAGTCCCAAGAGCTCTGGGAAATAGAAGTGTTGTGAAAGCTTGGAAGATGTTTAGCTTTGCTCAGTGCATACACCAGCACCTCCAGCTCCTGGCGTGCTCGGCCCCATAGTGGTGCTGTAGGTCCTTCCCCAGAGCACCAGCTGCTGGTCTGCAGCAACCGGAGCCCAGGCTTCAGCCCCTGCCAGTGCCAGGAGGCTTCCAGCATTGCTAAAAGGCAGCTCTGCTCACGAAATTTTTCACGTAAGCTGAAAATCTTGAGGAAGGCCACTTTCTGAAGAAATTCACGGGGCAGACAGCAGAGTCCCTCCTATCAGATGCCAAGATGAACAGGTGATGCAAGACAGACTGCAAAACTCCAGCCCAAAGTTAGACTGTGACCTGCAGGGAGGCTTGCTCCCAAACGCTAGGAGTTTCTTCATTGCCTCTAAGAGAGTATTTTCTAGCTTTGCACATTTTTCCGTCAGGAAACTTCCCCCAGTTTCAACCCACTATCCACTAGCCTGAGCGATGCTCGTGTAGCCTGTGTGCTCCCCAACGAAAGACAGTCCCGGGAGCCCCCTCTGCTGCGGGCAGAACAGCCTGCGGGAGTCCCGCAGAGGTCCTCCTCTCCCAGGTCAGCCCTCTTCTTGTTAATCACCTGCTTTTGTTGTCCGCTCTCAGGGGGCACCACTGAACTTTGCTGGGACATTTAGGAAGCCCGTATCTAACCAGTTGCAGTGCAGTACCATAGGATCTCCTTTCCTGTGTCCTGAGGTCTGGCTCTTTCGTGGTCAATGTTTAGGCCATCTTCTTTGCTCTGGTAATTGATTGGGATTGAGAAGAGTGAACTTGGAAATACATTTCTTATGAGCCTATTTTTAAAACGTGATGCAGGACATTTCGTTGTGGACGTAGTATGCTTTTATTTAGAAACAAGGGCGCATTGTGCCTTCACTGTGTGAGGTGGCTCAGTTTCAGGCAGGGCTGGGTCCCGCCAGGCCCGCAGCGGTGCGGAGCTTCGCGCTGCGTCGGTGCCCGACGGCCAGGCTGCGGCGCTGGTCGGGGGGCTGGCTGCGGGCACAGGGGGAGACGGCCCCGCCGAGAGCCGAGGTCGCTGCACCCGGGGGCTCTGTAAGGCTGCCCCAAGCGCAGAGTGCAAAAATGCTTGCTTTCCTTGCAGACTGACTTAGGCGGCCGTTTGGCCTTGCTTTTTCCACTTGGCACTGTGTTTTGGTTTCTTAATTTTACAATGGAATGCTTTAAGGACAGTGCATAATAAAAATAATAAAGTACTTTTATTATTAAAGTTAATAATAAGTATTATTAATAATAAATAAATAGTATTAAAGTTAATAATAAAAGATTAATGTGAACAATGCTATAAGCCTAATTCATCAACGTGCACCCCTGTGGGACACAATTCTGGAACACCCTCCTGTCCTATTAGAACTGCCAAATTATTCAAAAGTGTATCTAATGAATCAATCTGAACTGTAAGCAAGTGTGTTTTTCAGGGGAGGACAGTGTCCTTGTGGCAGCAACACCTTGGTGAAGGGGCGAGGCCCAGGCCGGTGCGAGGAGCCTGATCTCAGTCTGCAGCAGAGCACAAGGATGATGATGCTGGGTCTTTCACAACTCAGCAGTGGATGTTAATTTAGAGAAACAGGTTTTGTGTGCACTTGGAAGGCAGCATGACAGCCAGCTCCTGACTGAAAGGCAAACGGTATTCAATCGAGTAGCGTTCACAACAGACCAAGTCCTTTTATCTTTTCCAAGCGTTTCCTTCAAGGCTCTGGCCAGCAAGTTCATGGTAATAATGTTTTCAGTGTTTCCTGTTGCCAAAGAGATGCTATCCTGGCTTCATTTTCAGAGGGGAAAAAGAAAAATATCATTGTGATGGCAAACTTGGCACTGTGTGGTTGCGATAGCAAGTCTGCTATACAGGACACAGCTGAGGTTTCCTCCTTTGTAATCTGAAGTTTTGTGGTGGTTTTTTTTTTGAGACATTTTAGTCTTTCTTCATAATAGGTTTTTAATGCTGCCTTACCAAAAAAGATACTTTAGTTTTCTTTTTAATAGATTTTGTAATTGTAGAACAAACATTGTAATGCCTCTGCAGAAGACCTTCCAGCTCTGGGCACTCAGCCTCCCATACTGACTTCTTGGAGCTGAGTGAAGGAATAATGACAAAGGTGGTTCTCTACACTGTTTTCATATTTTTCTTTCACATTCCTGATTTCTAGAAGAATAAAGTCATGGTCTGCACAACACACAGACAGAGAGATGATGAGGTGAATAACTTCTTCAAAGAGCATTTGGGAAGCAATGAAGAAATCTTCAGTAGCACCTTAAAAACCAGGCTGCTGCAAAGCCTCCTGGACTCATAATTTGCTGCATCTTTAATTAGTTGTACTCTTTTTTGGACCACCTTCCAGTTTCCAGACATTTCATTTGGCCCTCTGCACTGCCATTCCCAAGGAAATTAATGATACTGTTATAAAAAGAAATAGCTTTTGTTTTTGAATTCTGCCCCAAGTCACGCATCGCCTTGTCTTTTCAGTGCTTCTTCTGGCTCTGGGTGAGGCAGTGCTCGAGCTGCACTTTGTGAGCACTGCGGGCGGGTGGCCCTCACGGCCCCCTGCTGCGGCGCGGCTCCGCATGTGGCCCCGAGGAACCCGCCTCGTGCCGCAGCCCCGAGGAGGAGCCGCTCTGTGGGGACAGCAGGGGTCTGGCCCGTCTGGTCCAGGACCCAGCCCAGGCGGGTGGAGGCGTCCTCGCGTCCCGCGGCGCTGTCCCCAGCTTAGGCCTCGAGCAGGAATCTCGCTGAAAGCCTGACAAAGCTGATGGCATGTGACACCATCCCTTTCTAAAGGGCTCCTCGTGGTTTCACATGCCCGGCAGCGCTAAACCCAGTAACTGAATATAGAATGGTTCTTTTCTTTTTGGCATTACTGGTTAGCTTTCTAAAAGAAACAGTGCCTTAGCCATTTGCAGTCAGTCAAGCACAGAACAGCACTGTGAAGTCTTTTTTTAGGTGTGAGTGATGGCAGGTACTCCTGGAAAGCCTTCAGCACACAGGCACTGCCACTGCGCTGGTTGGCTTGTTTGCCAGCAGGACGTTCGTGTACGAGCACACGTGCTGCGTGTGTTCAAACCTCCAAAATGGCACCAGATTTTCTGTCAATAGAAAAGAAAAATGTTTGTACTCATAATGACTAACGCAGGAAAAAATGTGGATTTTCAGATATAGTCTATTTTCAAACATTGGCACAGCTGACTACAAAATGCAGAGTTCCCTTCTGTGTACTGGTAATTGGCACCCCAGGAATTTAAAATTAATCTAGTGCCAGGCTCCCAGGGCTGGCTGCCGTGAGCAAAGGTTATTGGAAGCAGGCTTTGTCTGTAACCATTAATACCAATGTGTTTCTTGCTCTTTTCCACTCCCATGCAGTACAGCTGGAGACTCTCTGTTGGACAGTCTGATGGGGGAGCAGGGCTGATGGTTGGCATTTTCCATCCAGCCTTTAGGAGATTCTGAATATCTTTTCTTGTGCTGGTGTTAAGACACTGCAATTGTGGGTAGCGATATGTTGAAAACAGTCTTTCTTTCTCTTGTAATAAGTCATATACAGACCGTGCGTGCTATAGAAACATGCTTTTTCTTTTTTAATGAATTCACGGTAACTATATATATTAGTTTTTCATGACATGGGAGAGAACTTTTTTGTATTGCTATCTTTTCTATAATTGTTTGCTTAAACATGGAGAGAATGTGTATTTGACGCACTTTGTTTTCATTAATATTATTTGTTTTTTTCCAAATGCCTTCCCACTTGCGGCAGTAATTTAATAACAACAATGGTCACAGCAAAAAGAGGCCAGGAATCGTTGACAGAAGGCTGCTGACATGCTAGGACATCCTGTGGTTCAGCTATAAAAGAAAAAAATTGGAATAAAATAAAAGGAATTATGAGCAAATATTCAAATAAAGCCTATGAATTAATTCAAAGAATATTCATTAGCTTAGTCATTTGCCAGTACCATTTGCACAGGTGAGATTTTCTTGATAAACATGTTTGTGGAAGTAGGAAGTGCAGGGAATACTGATACCTATGGATGTTCAGTCTGTTGGTGTTTACCTATTCATCACAGCCCATCAAACAAATTAAGGCTAGCAAGCATTTGAGAGCAATATGTAGGCAGATACCTTTCTCACACGGTATGCGCATTAACCGCTTGCTGAATTATTTACAATGGTGAAAAAAGTGTGTAAATAGCAAAGTGTCCCCAGATAAGTCCACGGAGAGCAGGGTGGCACAGGCCAGCAGGGCACAGGCTCATCTGCCAGCAGAGGGAGGACAGGGCCTGTGTCCCAGCAGGGCTTGCCTCAGTCCCACGATGGCCCTGGGTACCCCACCTGAAAGGCACTGGGAGGGCTTTTCCCTTGTCTCCTGCAGACTTGTGTAACGTCTAGAAAGTCTGCACTGTTCATATACTGCCACATTGCCCCTGCACTGCTCTTGTGGTGGGTCAGACATGCCAGTGCTGGGAGAAGGTAGTCTGGGGATGACAGGAAAAAGTACAGGAGATGCCAGTACCCGTCAGAGAGCTGTTGCAAATCAGGCTTCACGGTAATGGCTGCAATGCAAACATCCAGTCTTGTAATAGCTAAAAACCAGCTGTGTTGCATCATTATGCCTTGCACACTCACGGGATGCTCTCAGCAGCCAGGGGAGTCACTGTGAGGCTTTACCACAGAGTAGAAAACGTCAGGAAGAAATCCAGGCAGATCAGCAGCTGTACAGGTGTGATGTCCAGGCAAGAAGTCTGTCCTGGAAGGAGTAAGTGAGACGTGCTGATGGGGGCGGTGCAGGTGTGCAGAGTGCTGTTAGTGGTGTTTAATCATCCTTCACGCAGTCCTGCGTGCACCAGCTGCATCTTTCAGAGTATCCATAAGCCATATCTGATAGCTCATGCTGTGCTGCACCAAGCAGCAGCTTCCGCTTCCCTGGCTTGAGAAGCAAGTGACAGCTTGAAGATTTTGGTCTTTTTAAACATGAATTGGAAATATTACAATCTCATAAAAATTCTTGAGACTTCTGCTCAGTAATGGTTTTTATTTTTCATTTGGGTAAAATAGAAATGACTGGGCAATAAAGCATTAAAGATCTTGCACTGTATGTGGGCACTTTAGATAGGTCCCATATTGTTGAAGGAACGAGGTGTAAGTCAGGCACTTGGCATAATGAGCCTTTGCCTTTTTTCCAACAGGAATGCAAACTGTTGCTATTATGCTAGCACATTTTCCCAAAGTGTGAACGTTAGCCCATATGACAAAATTAACTGTGTATGGCAGTGTGACAAAGGATGGCAGGGGTATCTAACTGGCGTTAGTGTGGCCTGGTGTCACGAGCTGCGGCTCCACAGCACCGCAGCACTGATCTGCTACGTGGCCATGGGACCGTGACAGAAGAACCCGAGGTTCAGGATCCCTGCCAGAGAAGTGATGGTAGCGGTGATGTTCACAACCCTGCACAGAGGCACTCTGAGACCTATTGCCTTTAGCACTATTTAATTTTGAAGTTCTTCATGCAGGGTCTCTGCCCCAGTGTAGAGGCAGTTACTCTGTGATTGCTATTAAGCTTAAGGAAATCCAACAGAGAATATAGAAGTAAAGTGGAGTAAACTGCTATTTATTCCAGTGCCTAATCAGAGCCTATGCATATCCAAGGGTTAAAAACACTCATTTTAATCCCAAGATTTCTTTCTACCTGTGGCTGGAAGGTGAAGCCTCCCGGGATTTTCACAGGGAGGTTTTGCGATCCTCGCCGTGCATGACGTGGTTTCTGGGGCCTGAAAAATCCAGAGGTTTTTTTGTAATTATGTCAGTCTCTCTGATGTCCCACACTTTTAACCCATATTTACTCCTGAAAATAAATTTCAAAGAAACCCTTTGAGAGGTGTTAGCTGCGCCCCCTCACAAACACTTGAACCCGTTTCCTCCACTTTGGTCAGAGAAGAGAAGCCGTTAGGTACCCGCTCGCCGATCTCAGTGAGACTCAGTCTCTGCAGGGATCACACAAAATGAAGCTCTGTTTGAGAGGAGTGAATAATTAAATATGTTTGAAGGCTCCTTTTGTGGCTCTGGACTTTGCATAAAGCTCAAGTTCCTTTTAGTGTGAATGCCCCAAAACTTAATTTTAAATTGTATTAGTACAGCTTTTCTAAAAACAATTTGTGTTGTGCTTTGTTGTACTTAACAGTTCTTTGGACAAATTATTTCGGTCAGTAGTCCAAAATGCTTTTGTTATGTTTGTAACATGAATTGCAATTACAAATTACAGTGCAGGAGCCTTTCCTTGCTTTCCTTTTTCCTTAGAAAACCTCACCTTTGTTTCTTATGTAACTCATTGCTCTGAATAAGGGTTGCCACTGTGGGTTTTCCTCTCTCCTTTTCTTGTTTTCAGGACTAGCTGTGAAAACGGCCATTTGTTTACTCTGGTCACTCCTTCAAATCTGTAGCTGCCTATAAGTTGCAGGACGCAGGCATTAAACCCAGCAATAAAGGGAAAAGAGAAATGAAGTAGTGTGTCATGTAGTTCCTTAGAGATGAAAATTATTAATTAGTCTTATTATCCAGAACATGCCAGTCTGCTAATCCTTCACCAGACAAACTGTTTTATGCCTCCAATGTTACATTCTATCAGCTCTGTGAAATGGTTGCTTTGAATATAAAAGACTGTGCATGATGGTTTGGTTGCCACCTTTATTTGTCAAACCAAATAAATGGTGTTCTCACTTGTATTTGACAACTTTGAAAAGGCAGAAAAAAAGTAAAAGCCCTTTAATTGTCTTATATACAGTTGTTCCTTTAGTGTCATCTTCTTTTGCAAGTACATTCTTAATGAAGTACTCATCTTTAAAGCACAGGAATAAGTGATTATAAATATATATATTTGCCCCAGTGTTTTTTTCTCTTTTTCCCCTTTGAAGGTGGATGCAGCCCTACTTGAAGACTTTTCGGTCAATCTCAATATTTCTGCACTGTTGTTAAAACAAATAAAAGTTTTGTGATGCCTTGAAATGACAACTTTGCTGGGCATCTTCTCTGTTTCACTGATGAATTTTGGGCAATGCAGTTGCTGTTTGTGGCTCCTGGCTAGCTGAGGTCTTGGCCAAGTCTCTTGCCTGGACGTGGTTGTTCGTTTTTGCTCAGTTTGCACAGGGCAGAGCATCCCCCTTCTGGAGCGTGTGGTCGGCCAGCGCAGCGGTGGTGGGCGCTGCTGGTGTCCCTGAGAGAGCTGCCGGGGCAGCAGCCCTCCTGGTGGCACAGCAGAGGCTCGCGGCGGGTGGTTCGGCTCAGTAACGTGCTGTGGGCTGTCTTGCACTCATCTTCTCATTCCTCACTACTCTTTTCACGTGAACAGCGTAAGCAAGACAAAACAAATAATGTAAGATGGTGCAGAAGAGGTAACTTCCTTTAACTTCCTTCTGATACAATTATGACCTTTTTAATGAACGTGTAGACATGTTTTCAGGGCAACTGCATCCATTGAAACCCATCTTCAGCCTTTGAAACAGTATAGACATACGTTTGTGCACACACACGCACTCCTATGATCTGTTCAAGTTGAAGGCTATTTTTGCCTTATTTTTCTTCCTTCAAGTTTTACTTGCTCACTGATGTTAACTTCTCATAGGGTCATTGCCTTCACTAAAATTAAATTCCATCTGGCAAAGCTCATCACAAGCTGTTTTCTGTCTCCTTCCTCTTGGTAAGAACAAAGCTATCCTTTGCACTGGACTCCAAAATCACCCTCCTTTGTTTCACAGAAAGTACACCCCCTCTTTTATTAGAGGAAGGGCAAAACATAGAAGGGGACCTCACCTATGAGGCCTCCTTTTTGGGAGAACCAGGAGTGTGTCTATTTTACATCCATCTTCACACTCCAGACCACAGAAATAAATCAGGATGTTGCTTTCATGACAAATGTTTTTCATGACAAAAATCTATAGTAGATAAAATTGAACTTGCAACTCAGCCTAGGCCATACCCTTTTATCAGTCTCGATACCTTCAAAACAAAGATGTGTTTTGACACTTGCAGGATGAGGAAAATGGGTCTGTGGAGAAATGCAGCAATAACCCTCTTCTGATGTTCCAGCAAAGGGGAAACAGAGAGGATTACAAATGAACTGGTATCTAGAAGGCTGGAAACATTTTAGCAGGAGTGCTTTATCTTTTGTAATGTTTTTATAAATTATTTATCAACACACTTGCTGCATTTTTCCTTGAAATTGGATAGAAAAGCAAAATGTATAGCAGGCAGATTATATTCTAGAAGAAAGACGCCAGTGATTAAAAAAGAGTTTCCAACTATTTCAAACGTATAACTTTATTTTAGATGAGTAGTCTGCTATTTTTGTATCACTCTCCACCATTTTAAAGAAAAGGCAGGATTCATTCTTTAGATGTATGAGAAGACTGACACTAATGCAAGCAAACTAAAACACAGTCAGAGCGCTTTAGCTGTTGCTTAAATAATCTGTTGTCATTTATAGAAGAGATGCATTTCCCAAACTGCTTTGGGACGTGCCTTGGTTGCTAATCAAGAGGAGTTATTATAGGGGCAACATAAAAAAGTCCAGAACATGGCCGACTCCTGCAAAAATGGAAAGCAGATTTTATGCTTTTGGCTCTTTGTGGAAATGATGCACCATTTGCACTTTACATCTGACTTGGGGGACTGAAAGCAGTGTATCTGTCACTTTATAGCCGCTGTAATCCTGCCATGTGCTATTGGCACAGCTAATGTGACGGGGGAGAGCAGCACGTGCCCGAGCCAGCTGTGTTACCAGGCAGCATTTTGTTTGCAATTCAGGCAGCGCCGCACTGATGTGACACTGGCCTTATGCAAACAGCCTTGTCTCTATCTCTTCCTAGCGACTTCTTCCAGGAGCACCTGCGTTATCAAAAATGTATTTTGCCCCAATGGTTACAAAAAGAACAGAAAACACGATTAGTTCAGGGATGCCTGAGGACCCTGCTGAGGTGTCACATTGCTGGAGAATATTAAAATCTTTATGACACAAATCGGAACTGGATTGCTTTTGCTGGAATGTAGGCCCACCTGTTCGCCTAGGAAGATCGCATCAAGTGGGCCCATGCACGCTTTCAGACTCTGCCCTGTTTTGGACCTGTGATGTTATCACCACAGTATCCTCACTGCAGGAATCGCTGTCAGAGAACAGCACAACTCAGCTGGAAATTAAATCAAGACACAGAGTTCGAGTTACTTATTAATACTCCCTGTATACTGAGGATTAGGTTTTTGGTGATGCTTAAATTGAATTCTAATGCTATTTTGAAATGTATAATATGCTGAATTTACTTCACCTCAGGTTTGAGTTAATGGTTTATTAAATTACACACCTTGCAGTAGCAAGGCTTTTTCCTGGCGTAGGACATTTAGGCTTAGAGAAGGAATGCAGCAATTTTGCTGATCTCATCCACGTACTCCCTGGCCAATTATTAGGTCTGCAGGTGTCCATGAATGTATTATACTGTCAACTGAAGTTTCACCTGCACTGGTAAGGCATAATGAGGGATTAGGTTGGAAATTTTGTAGTGAATAAAATTGCAGTTTGAGTTTAGAGATCTAGAGTACATTTCAGGGTGGGTGTGAGAGGGCTTGTAGCAGATGTTGCTAAGACTGAAGTCTCTCATTCTAACACAGGACATTTTTTCTTTTAATATGTAGTGGTTTGGCCTGCAGTGAGTTACCTCTCTTTTGTATTTCATCTGTTAAGGCACTCTTTTCTAAGTGTTTCAGGCAAATCACTTCCTAGCTGCCTGTGGTTTTGAATGCTTTTCTTGCTGTCCTTCTGCCTGTGTGAACTCCTCACTTACCCAGGTTGCTTTTATTCTCAAAATCATCTTTTATTTCTGAAGGAGTATCTGTCTATACGTCTTCTGTTGAATGGCTGCCTTCAACTATCTCCTGCTGCCTTACACTGCTGCTGTCTGCTCCCAGCTAATGAATCCTCTGAGGTCTCCTTTCTTGCCCTGCCCTGCTCACACGGGGGGCACAAGCTGCTGCTTTGCTGTCATGACAGCCTGGCGCAGTGTCCGCGGCTCAGCTGAGGACCCTTGCCTGTGTCCATTGCCACTGATGGGCTTTTCCTACCTTCTGCTCTGATCCACCTGCCAGTACTCCAGTACAGCATTCTTTAGGCAGAGATGCATCCTCCTTATGACTGGTCGTATGGAGCTGAGCTATGCAAGGCGGGGGATTTCTCCTGATATTTTTCATTGTAAGAACTGAAACCTTCCCATGCTGTCTGAGGTAGCCTCCTGTAACATGCTAATTTCTGACCTTTTTGTGTATGTCTTTGGACAAATGCAGAACTATATATAAAAAATACAGCAACACCCTCAATGTAACAAGCTTTGAATGTACAATTCCAAGAGCTTGCGTGTTGCAGGGAAATGGAAAGCAAAATTCAGATTTCACTAGGTGGCCATGCATCTACACTTTAAAGTATTCCAAGTCCCCACCCTGGTGAGCACTGGTATTTGTGGAACTGGGGGAAAAATAAACCACAGGACTCTGAATGAGACTTGTTTGTGCTGTCCGCCAGCATAGGGCACGGGGGAGATGCCAGGCTGGATCAGTCCAGAGCATCAAGGAGGGCTGTCCATCGTGCAGCGGACCACATGCCCAGAAGTCCAGGCACTGCGTCATTTCTGTGGCGATGTTCTCCCAGCAAACCTTTCTAGCCCAAGATGAGGGCTTTGTTTACAAGAATTTAGAATGGTATATAGTTCTGATACTGTCACTGGTGACCTTGCACTTTCCATCGAGAAAAAACAGTGTTTTGCAAACATAACTGCTTCTTCTCTTATAATAACTCTGTAAGTTATTTTATGGTTACATAATATGAGGTACAGAAAGGTCAAATGAAACCTAAGGCCAAGAATGGGCTCGAGAGCGTGCCCTGGAAAACCACCCAGGAGTTCACACCCTCAGGACTGATGTGTGTGACCTAGAGAGTGACCTTATTTCTACTGACTGGGAAAACAGCAAGCATTCTCAGATAAACTTTACAAGGCCCTTCTGCATGTTGATAGATCTATAACATGCTTTTAAGTATTGTCTGGTTGCAGTTCCTGCAACATTCTTACGGAAGTGCAGGATGTCTGCATGGCCCAAATACTGGAAAACCATGCTTTGCTGCTGGTATCGGGCTGGTATCACCTGTAACTGGATGTATTAGTCACGATGGTGTTAAGCACTCTGCTTGACATGATCAGGCTACATATAGTTTTTGAAGTAAGTATGTAATAGTTGTGGCATTGTCAGGGGGAAAGAAATTCAGAAAATGCGATCAGTCCACAAGACCTGAGTCTTCCTTTAGGTTTCAGGTACTTGAGGCTAGGAGCAGCTTGCTTTTGCCAGGGAGAGCTCCAACCCAAGGGAGGGCTTTTGGAAGTGTCGGTCTATTGCTTATCAACTGGAGATAGGCAGGAAGATATTTCAGGTTCTGGTATTGCGGGTGTGTATGTACTAAGTACAACAGCTGTCAGCAAATTGTTTGGAACGGAATGTCCTGCCGTCATTCTGATGGGCCTAGTGCAGGTTTTGGTGGTCAACAGCAGTTGTAACAGAATCTTGCCTAAGTGGTGATGTGCAAAAAGGGAGCAGCGAGAGATGAGGTGTGAATTTAGCGTATGTTTAAGAGATGCTGGGCTTAATTATATTTTCTTAAATGAAATAAAATAGGGAAGAATTAAATTGCTAGCTTACATCTAGCAGCAAAATTTATCAGCAAAACTTGTTTGCATTTCTGCAGTCCTAAGAGCTCTAATTATGACCCAGGACCCAGTGTGCTGAGTGTCATGCAGAGTGGCCTTACATGCTTGCTTTGTGAGGCTGTGAAAATGGCTGAGAAAAGAGAAGTAATCCAAACCAATTTACAGAAATTAAATGTGGACAATAGCTCTGAAAAAGTTAATTTAAGGGAGATACTTCATGAATAGAAGTACTTTCAGAGGAAGTTGAGGAAAAGGAGTTGTTTAACTATGTTACGTGCTGTTGCATGGGGTGTGGCTGAAATGGCTGAAGATCAAGGAAACTCACTTCAGGTGGAACAGGAAGAGAAAAAATCCAAGCTCTGGTGTAGTCACGTGAGAATGACAAAATCTGTATTATGTGGGATATTTGAATGATACTGGACAATTGTCTAAGATTCAGATATTTTCCAAACAGAACAGGCTTGCAATGTTAACTTCAAAGCTTTTTTTTCTATAGAAAAGTAGTGCTCACGCACTTAAAATTATTAGAGAATTTGTATGAATGCAATGCATATGCACAAAAAAGCTATTATTAAGCAGCTGTCAGGAGTACCAAGCAGACACTTGTTAAAAACAAAGGTTATTTTGGTGTTGCTTGGTTATTTCTTAAAAATTCAGCTAATTGCATTAGGTACATATGAATATTGAAGATATCGGAGGTACTCTTGGCCTGTCTCATTCCTTTTGTTCATTAGTTAATGCATCTTGTGGGAAGACTAAATTAATGGTACTTTAGAAGGCAGAGGTTTTAAAACTGACAGTGTTAAATGGGAGCTCTCTAAGGCATGACACTAGTAAAGAGAAAATGCTTTCAAGTAAGTATTAAGTAAGTATAGCTACTCAAATGTCCTTTTAGCTTTCAAGTAGGATAACAACGTTTTTTAAAATCACTCCCCTGATTTCATGTATAAAAGCCAACAAATGAGAGGCAGATTTTCCTTCAGGTTTATTTATTTGCTCTGGTGTGAAATAGCATAGCAAACTTAACGGGATCACCTCGGAAGAGCTTATGATGATGATGATGATGATCATGACAAAACTAAGTATTCTGGTAAATCCAGCTGAGTTTTTGAATAGCAGATGATTCTCAGGGAGAAGCCTTTACTTTTATATATTTATCTGAAAGTATCATAAAACTTTGGATGTGTTCTTCCCTCAGTTCTAGCTGACCTTTGTTACAACAACAGGGACACCCCCGCCACATACCGATGAGGAGGGAATAGTAACATGCGGTGCCTATTGGGTATACTTCAGGATGTTTCCTGACAGGAGAGGCTAGGAGTGTAAGTGATATTGTGACTCCTTTAATGTCTTTGCGAGGAGGAAAAAAAAAAAAAAAAGGAAAAAAATTGTCCAATTTATCCATGGTTAAAGAAACTCTATTTTTCTTTGGTCAGAAATACTTGCCCTGACAAGAGAAGGGCATTCTAGAGCCCTAAGAGTATAGAATCAAAAGGGTTAATTAAAACCATGAGGCACCGGAGGGACAAGCTTGTAATTCTGAAGCTTCATCTAGGAAATCGCTAAAGCTGTGTGGAAAGACAGCTCGAAAGTGTTCTGCACCATGTGCTGCCGCCCACGAGCTTCGCCACGGGGCCCCTCACCTCTCGTCGTGGCTCCGTCCGGCCCCGCCATCAGCGCTCCATGCGGAGCTGCAGGGCCCCGGCACCGGCACGGGAGGCGACACCGCGTCACTGCTCTCTGCAGCCGTTCCAGACGTCCTTTGTAGGATTTGCCCTTCACAGTTCAGCTAGACACTGCAGTCATTTCCTGCTGGAAAAGGGAAAGAGGGGTCTGCTGGCAATTTCACTATTCCTAATGCTTGTTCCTGGAGTTTGTTGTAAATGCCAGATCCGAGAGTAAATGAGGCTGCCAACACAAAGTAAGAAACTAAACTCTAACGTAACATTTGAGGTGTTTCCCATTGTTGTCGCCAGCTTCCTAGATGGCAGCAGCAATCCTGAGTGTGGATCTACATTTCTAACACGGGTAGAGCTCTTCACCCCACCCCAAAGCCTGTGGCTATTTCTCAGTGCCGCTCTGGAGCGCTGTCGTTGGGCGGCTCTGGTGGCCCAAGAGCAAAGCTGGGCTGGAGAGAAGAGGCACAGCCGCTCTGCCGTGCGCTCAGCGCCTCATCCCTGCATCAGGTGATCAGTAATTGCAGTCATTTTTTTGTGAACGCAGAACATTTGTGTTTATTCCTCTTTATAGCCTACATCTGTGGCTTCTTTAGGCGTTTTGCTGTTTGAAGATACAACACTAGTGTCCGTAGTGCTTTCAGACTGCGAGGAGGCCCTTCATCAAGTGTGGTTCAACCAGGTGTCACAACATGCTCAAACCTCTACCTTCCAGTATGGAGGCACATGTAAGGTCTTTGCTGTATTGTGAACATAAATAAGTCTGGTTTTATAGTACCCACATTAGATATTTAATACGTTGGAGAGTTGTTGCCTTTCTGAAATGCATCAGTCAAATTTTGCTCAGCTCATGCTTTTGCGAAAGAGAGAGAGAGGAGAAGTAAAAAACACAAACCAAACCCGAAAAACCTACCACCCAGGGGTGACAAAGTAAAAAGCTGCATCTGTCCTGCTAGGAATTTGCCTTATATACATAATATGAAGCCTTGTAGGAGAAGGAATTGATGTAGAAAACAAATCCCCTTTTCAGCCTACAGTAAAGAGAATGGAGCCACTACATCAGTTTTGATGTGAATGGGTTGAGTGAGGTACAGAAATCAGCCCTGAACTCTTTCTGCAGTGTTTGGCGCTTGCACAAATAGCTTGAGCCTGAAATGCTGTTATTCTTTCAGTTTTATTGAACATTAAATCCATCACAAAATATGCAGAAAGAAAAATGAATGTAACGTCTTTCAAGGTCACTTATGTGGATTGTTTCTTTGCAGGTAATGTAACTGCATTGGGCTTTCCATAATAAAGTGGCATCAGTGCAGGAAACCATACATTTCCTAGTATGAACTCCAAATCATATAGCAATGTTCATCTTTTTATGGAAAAATAGGGCAAATATGTACTGTAACCTGCTACCTCTAAAGTGAGGCACTCTGATTAACAGTAATTATAACTATTATCGAATGTCATATCCTAACTGCCATTTACTGACCTTTTCTTCAGTGTAATTTTCTTCTCAGGAGCCCAGTTAACTGCATAGTGATTCTGTGATATCCTAGGAAACACTAGCCCTATGAACATCTAGGGCAGCGCAGCAGCTGAGACCCACTTAAGTTCTGAAAGGCACTTGGTTTTAAACGCATTTAATACCTACATTCTGCTGATAAATCTGTGTACTTTTGAGAAAAAAAGTTTTTTCTGGGTTCACCTTGTAGTTGTAGAGGGAAAGGAGAACATTGCACTTACTGGATACTGGGAAGCTGATAAAAGAAGCTACCTAAAACAGCTTTTCTGTGTGTAATACCACTACAGACCACAGAGTCTTTCCAAGCTCAAAGTGACCCATAATCTTGCTCACACAGTGAGATTTGTCATCCTTCCAGGGAACTAAACCCTTGTTTTCTGGTTTTGTAGAATGACAAAAAATGAAATCTGCAGTCAGATTCAGGAATTAATGACCTGGGGGGCAGCTCTAAGGAACTCTGAGGGAACTTCTTTGGGGAGAGGTGCAGTATTGAGTTTTAACAGCAGTTTCCTGAAATCGCTTAATTATCATGAGCTAAGAACAAGTGAAGCATCGCAGTTGCTTTAAAATGTCAACTTCTTTACAGCTTTACTACACGAGGTAGACCTAAGCACCATCTTTAGGCAAGGTGAGGAATAATCTGTCCCCCAGCCGCAACCTTTACACAGTGCCCTTGTCTTTTGAAGGCCTCATGCTGTCCCTGGTGCTTCATGGACCAGGGCTGCGTAAGCTCAAATTTCCAGCCTGTAGCTCGTGTTGCAAGGAAAGGGAAGGAGAGGCTATGGAATAGGCTTGATTAAAAAGTGCTTTTGCTTTTCTCTTGAAAGATATTTGCAGTGAAAACTGTACATGAAATTTATACTCCTCTCATATGATTTTGACTGGTTTTAGTGCACAAATTCTCAGTAGAAAATGTGTTCAATAAAAATTTGATGTGGAACTATAGCTCAGCAGAATCTTTTTAAAAAAATCCAACTCCGGAATATTTATTTTGTATCTAGTTTCAGTTTTAGTGCCTATTCCTTCTGCAGATGCCCTCGTTAGCCTGTTAACAGTTTATGAAGAGCTAAGTCATCGGCCCCTCTCACTCTTAGCTCTCTGCATCACAGTGCTGCCGTGTTTCTTCAGTGCCTGACAGTGAAGTTTTCAGGGGAAAGCACAGCTGCATGGGATGATACTTAAGGCTTTTGTTGTTGGCTTTTTAAGCAAGCAAATCAATGCTTTTTGTTAATGAAGAGACTAGAAGGCTTTATGGCTCACTTGAGTAGGGTGGATTAGGCATGCGGTATGTGAAATGTTACCATGTTGGTGGGCAGCACTGTTGCTGACAAGAATATGGTGAGCTTGATTTATAGCAAGTCAGCTGTGAAACAGTTTTAGCAAGAAATGTGCAATAAATTGGGATTTATTCTTCTTTGATGCTTAGTATGCAAAAGGAGACCATTTAGGGGAAATACAAAAGGGATCTGGGATGGCCGTAATGAAAATTTCAGTCTAAACCTGACAGCTGTAAGCCTCTAAAATGTTTTTTCATGCTGTGGAAAAACATGCCTTCAATGTAAGTGGTATAATCCCAACATATAGGATGGGTTAACTCTGATGTGCAGGGGAGAAGTGATTTCTTTTTTAGGCTTTGAAGCAAGACACATCTATGAATGAAATCCTTGCTCGCATTTTTGATTTCTAACCTTTGTGCCAAAAGGTTGCCATTTGTTCAGCTCAGCTGTAAGCAAGCATCACTTCACTAGACTGCAAGTGGTGGCTGTGACAGCAGAGCAGGAATTCCACCTTCAGGCACCAAAGGAAGGAGCAGGATGCAAGCCCTTTGGTAACTGGATTTGGAGCAAACCCACCCCTCTAAGGCACTGCGCAACCCCCCTGCAGCACTAGGAGGGCGGCTGGGAAAAAGGTGGAAGCACTGCTTCAGAGCCATCCTTCAGCAGAGGCGGTTTGTGCTGTGAGGGCTGGGGAAGTGGCAGCTCCGTGAAGGTCCCAGCAGCCCCCACCCGTGCCCTGGCTTCTGTTTGCTCGCCTCCCTCTTTCCACTCTGCGCCACAGAGCCAGGGCAGATGTTTGCACAGCATGGCGAAAAGCATCCCAGGGAAGTAATGACCAGAAAGGCATAAAGTGACGCTCCGAACATAAATCCAAAGGCTGAAGTCTACGTTTAGCATTTCAGGGTCACTGTAAAGATTTCTAACAAGTTTCTGGTCCAGTGTATTGCACAAAAGCAGATTGTGAGCAATGAGACAGAGTACTGCCTCTGTGAATTATTGTTTCTTCAATACATTTTAACGTAGAGCTGGAGGCTTAAAACACTGAGAGCTTTTTCGTAATGTTTAGTGATAAACTTTTGTCTCCTGTGAGTAAACAATCTGCTTTCTTAGCCACTTTTTTCAATTTAAACGGAAGTACATTGAAGCCCTCTTGCAAAAACATTTATTATGTCAAGCAAAACTGGAGGTTTTGGGTTGTGTTTCTCTATTATTTTTTTCTTTACTTCTAGTGTTCTTGTATCAAATTTTCACTCAAAAAATACTGTTCAGAGGCATACAAAGTGGCACGTGGCCTTATGAAATATACTCACATCCTATGATATGCCATGTTTTTATTTTGTGACAGTCCAGGATTCAGTGCATGGCCTAAATATTGTGGCATCCTATTTGATTTTTGGATTGTTAGATGGTCTAGACGCTATAGCTCATGGACACAATGACCATTTTTCCTTGTGGTTTACCTTTTTTTTAGGTTACTGTCTGTAAGTTTCAGAATGGAACAGGATTCCTCAGTGGTTTATAAATTAGGGCCATATTACAGCAGCACCCAATAGTGCTGCCATATTTTAGACAGTGTCAGAGTTTCTATTATAAACCTCATTTTTCAGAGGTTTATAGCTCAGCCATAAAAAAGTCACTGTATGCTGGGACTCAGAAGGTAACAGCTGCATCTCAGCTATGTAAGGGATTTGTCTGCATGCATTTTTTTGAAAAAAATAAAGCATGCTTTTTTACATAGAGCTCTATACAATTATATTAAAAATCAATATGAAGTTACACTATCTTTTGATTTCAAAGGTAACTACTTGGAAGTTAGAAAACGCCTCATTTTTGGCAACCTCTGCAACTTTAATTCTTCCTATTTGTGAGCCTGTTCTATGTACCCTGGGACAGGATCCCGTGTAAGAAATAATAGATACAGGTGTAATTAAAGACTCTCAGATTGCTTGTGCCCAGAGCACCAGACCAGCGCTGTTTTGTCTCCTCGGGGAAGGAGCACTTTAAATGCTGGCCAGCAGCAAGAAAGGCAGTGTCACCCCCAAGGACGTGGTGAAGGATGTGCCCAGAGCCGGGCCCCGCTCCAGCCAGAGCCTCCAGAAAGGGCACAAGCTCCAGGGGATGCGGGAGGCTCTCGGGGACGCACACGGGGTGCTGCAGGAAAGTGCTTGGGGTCCTCTGACTGCAGGCAGGTGATAGTGGGGGTGCCCAGGGGTGTGAGAGCTTCTCCTCTAAAGGATGCTGAAATCTTTTCGTGGCTTGAACACAGGAACCTCTTCCAAATACCCTGTGGTGCTATAATTTGTCAGTTTGGGGTAGGTTTTTTGAGCTACAGCAATGAGAAAGGCCACAACCTTTTTAAGGGCAGAATCTAACTCATCTGCTAATAGCTTTTGCTAACTTAGAATAAACAGCTGGGAGCAATATTAGTAATAAGTGCCATTTTTACTCACAGAGGGGTATCTAGCCTACACAATAACAATTGCCCATAAATATTTCCACTCTACAAAAAAAATAATATATGTATATATATATTTACAGCAAAGGCTATACCTCCAGTAGTATCTACCTGCCTAAGCACCTTTGCATATGTATAATCTGTAGGATTTCTTATGTTAACATATGCCTAAGATAACAACAACTTCCTTTTAATAGCCTTGCATAATGCTCACACCTGCTCTTTTATAATTCGCTGCATTTTGACAAATAAGCTAACTCAAATGAATTAAGAATATCTTTCCACAGTGCTGCAAGCACTTATGTCAAAAGAAAACAAAAAAAGGGGCTATTTGTGTCCCTGTGCTATATACAGGCATCACAAGACTGTGAATATGTCTTTATACCCATAATTCAAACACTCTCATCAACACAGAAGCAGTTTTATATATACAAACTGCCAAATAATGAAGGAAGGACGCAGATTCCATCTGAATGTAAAAAACAAGCAGCACACATTTTGCAAGTTGGTGTAAAGCTAGCTACAGCTAAATGCATCTTTTGTGACATTGCATCATTTGTGGGGTGTTTGCTCCTAACAGGGAGACCCAAACAACCTAGGAACTCACAATCCTCGATAGAAGAGCAGGGTTTCTCTCACTAGCTCTCCTTCCTTGAGTTTGAACTTCAGTGTCAAATAGGTCAGTCTCTAAACTTTTGTTTTTCTGTATGTTAACACATTTTAACCTTAGTACTACTGGCCTGCTTTAATTGTCACTCCAAAATTCTGTCTTGTGAGAGGCGCCCCATCAGATTTCTTTTCAGGGACTATAAGGGCAAAAATACATTAAGAACTGGTTTTGTTTTAAAAGTCATATTGAGTCACTGCAGGGAGCATACTTCTACCACCTCTTTCCCAGGTGTTCTTCAGTAATTCTCATCTGAATTCAAATCCAAGTAACACATACTGTTACGTGCATAATACATAAATGACAGCAAAGTTCTAAGTGTATAGTGACATGACTGTTACACGAAAGCTAACCCCTAATCTAGCTCCCTTAAATATGCACAGAGCTGGAACTCTTTCATGAGCACACCTGCACAGCCTCATTAATTAATAGCTTGTTTTACATTTCTTTTTTATAAATCCTTTTTATTATGGAGCTTGCTCCCATGACAGGAAAAAATGAAATTCTTCGCAAGAATATTTAAATTGAGACGTAGCGCAGTAGGAAAGAACGCATCTTACTTAGAAAAATGTATCTGTGGCTTTGTAAAGGAGATCTCCGTGCGTAAACAAATTCTGATAGTGTATGTTTGGCTTGTACTTTTGAAATATTTCTGTCTGAAGCGATACTGTCTGCCTGGCGTATTGCACCTTCACTTGTCAAGGATTTCACAGGATGGAGAGCTGGAAAGCAATCTCTAAAACAGTAGTTTCCAAATTTTTAGTTCAGTGTACCACTAACAGCTCTCAAACATGCTCATGGCCAACCCGGGCAGCCATGGTGAAGCAGTTTTTACTGCTTAGTGTGGCTCCACAGGTCACTTTCAGTCTTGCAAGCTGCCAGCTGCCTGTAGGCTGTGGCCTGGGAACCGTTCCCAGCTGGCACAGAGGCGGTGTGGAAGGGGTTAGAGGTCTGGCATACGGAGCTTGGGGAAATCCAGCAATGTGAGGAGCACTCTGAAGGTGGATGAACGTTCAGTCTGCAGCTGACTGCTTTGGCACATTTTTTCTTAGATCTCTCATTTGGTTTCCTCTGGTACAATTTAAATTCTCAAATACGTACACCCAGTAGAAGGAAGAAATCTGGAAAATGAAGCTGGTGTAGAAGGGCAGGACAGCAGAGGTGGTTGGGTATGACCTGCTAGCCTCTCCCTCCCTCCCTCCCTCCCACCCACGGCCCTGCCGGCAGGTCCCAGGGAAATATCTGGGAAAAAGAGGATGTTTGTCACTGCAAACATGGGATTTATTTCAAAACACGGATAGGACAAAAACACGGTGGTTCCTTGTAACACGTTTGCTTTGTCCCATTTTATGCCACACCGGTCTTCAAAAAGCTCCAGTATTATTACCTCGTCTGAATTACATTTGGGGTTTTGGTGTTTGGAGCACAAACTTTAAAAAGCTTAAGCACTTACATAAGCTTAAAAGCACTTCAGAGTTTGGGTGGGTTTTTGGTTTAGTATAAGATACCAAGAATAACAATAAATGAGTTAATTTGTTATTTTAGGTGTGTGTTGTGTCTTGTTCCTGTAGTTTAAATATACCTAGGATATACATAGCTGTTCTTAACATGGAGATTAGTTTTGATGAGCTTATGGAAAGTGGGGGTTTGCAATCAGATTAATGCATTACTATTCAAGAAAGGCAACTCAGTAAAGAGGAGTTAATTAAGTTATGTCAAAACTGTTTGTGAATTTGGAAGCAGATTTTATTTTCTTTGACAAAAAGTAGCATTTATGAAATTAGACAAAGCCTGCCCAGGAGGAGTCATTCTGCTCCTGCTTGCTAGCGCCTCTCCAACCTCAGGGATGCTTATTTACGAGCTATACAGCAAGAAGATTGAAATGCTTCATTAGCAAGCAACATTGCGTGTTATCTGGAGAAGATCCTAATGGAGTAAATTAGGAGAGAAACATCTGTTGCTTTCTGTCTCTGTTTTAGCGCTCAATCTGGTGCTAATTTTGGCCTTTCGTGACCTTTTTATATGTCCCTTCATCCCAAGTAGTAGCCACGTTTAGTTCATTAACTTTGGATGCGTGTTGAAACCTTTGGACTGAATTGCTTCAGAGTTCATCTCCACCATCTAGGAGAGCCTTGTTGCTTTCTTGATTTCCTTCATTCCAGACATCCTACAAACAAAATCTTAGAGGTGGATTTGAAGGGAAGGGAGAAGCTAAGGGTCAGTAAAATCCTAAGTAGGGAAAGATGTGTGTGTATATTACCTGTGTGCGCACATGCAAAGTTCTGCCCTCTTCCCCCTTCTGATATAATGATTTTATCATAAAGCAATAGCTACAGTTTACACTGCAGTATTAAGTTTATACAAAATTCAAGGAACATTTAGGAAAAATTATTTCTCAGCTTTCTGTCTAAATATCTAGGTTTTGATGTTAGAAGAAGACGTCACGAAGAAATCCTCTTCTGAAATCATACTCTTCCCACCAAGCAGCATTGTGCTGGCTGCCACGGAGCCATTCTGCTGCTTGGTCTGTAACATTGGTACCTCCAAGAAAACATCCCATGGTAGGAGAAACCTGCCAGGGCTGAGCACTGGCCTTCACTATTCAGAGCAATGCAGGGTGCCTAACTGTTAGCACTGAGGCTGTTGAAGACAAATACATCTGAACCACTCTGAGGGGCTGAGCCCCAGAAGTGAGACGTGCTCAGCCCTGCCCGCCTCTCCTGGCCCTGCACGTGGGAGTTGCTTTACCCAGCGGAGGCGGGAGCGCATCCTCCTGAAACAAAACGCGAAGGATTTGTTTTGCCATACCTAGGGAGAATACCTGCCCTGCTGATGAGCCCTTCTTCTCTCTGCCGTGGAGAGGTTCCCCTCGCTGGCGACGAGGAGCTGAGCTGGCGGCTTTCCGCCCGGTGCTCCCGTGCCCGCGTGCGTTGGCGCTGCACGTGCACGCTGCTTGGCGCCGAGCGGCAGCCGAGGAGCGGTTTTGTTCAAGGCTCAAAACACTTGCTCAAATTAACGACCCAAAGTGCCAAATGTGTCCGCAGCTAATTATTCATTAGATGCATAATTAGTGTGAGATTATGACATTTTAATGTTATTAATTTTTATACTCTGGTAGGAATTGGATTGGTCTAAGATTGCAGAGCACCATTTTGAACTCTGCACTGGGGATGACTGCTGTTGAGTTGGGACCTCTGTTCTTACTAGTTCTTGTTGGCCAAAGGTTTTGCATTAAAGTACTGAATGCAGTTGTGCTGCCCTGTTCAACGCAAATGGAAGGTGTCATTCTGCAGGGACTGGGCTAGAGGATGTAGCAGCCAGAGGTCGCTGCTGGACTTCAGGCTTGTGCTGAGCAACCTAACCTTCCCCCAGGGCCATGGGTCTTCCAGCGCCAGGGAAGCAGGAGCGGCGCAGTGCCGGGGGAAGCTCTACCCTCCGACCACCTCTGCCACAGCTCATCTTTCTCCAACGGGATGAGAGAACATATGTTGCTTTCCCACTTGCTGGAAGCTAAACACTGCCACAATAATTCGTCTGAAACATGACCTGTTGGCTTCAGAGGCCAAAAGGAGTAGAGGTCTGTGTTTCTGTATTGCAACATGAAGACTCCTCATCAGATGTCTAGAGAAAATTCTCAGTGAAGTCTGTACTTACCTGAGTGATGCTCAGACTCTAGGATTCAGAAGCAAAATCCATGTGATTCAGAGCAGGTCATAATGAATTTCAGTTATGCTTTTATGTTCTTGAACTTCACATTGTCACAAGTTCAGGCAATTCTGTTTATGAAATTTTGGACTTTGTAATCTTGAAGGTCTTTTTCAGCTTAAATGATTCCATGAAATTCGTGTTTGCAGCTAGAATGATACTCAGTTGCTTTCTGCTGTAGGCATCATACCACATACTGAGGCGCAAGGCATCTGCTTGTTACAGGTTTGTGAAAAGCTTGCAAAAAGAAGACAAAATTACAGTGAAATGACTGGAATTTTATTTGGGTTCATTCTGAAGGCAGTGGAAAGAACTGCCTTTGAAATCTTAGAGTCATCCAAACAATCATTACTTTCAGGGCATTTAAGGAGGAGTATTCTTAAGTTTATTGCAAAAAGTGGAAGAAAATATTTTGTATTATAACACAGCTTATCCCCCGGCGCTATGTTCTAAACAAATACCTTCTGCCTCTTCTGATGAGATAAGACTTTCACTTGACTGTGGTTTCCCTAATTGCATTTTCTTTTCAGTCCTTGCTGGGAAACATACCTTGTAAATTTTGTACTGTGATTAATTTATATGAAGAATGCAGTATTGAGTTTCACAGCTTCTTTTCCCTTGTAAATATGTTAATTCCTCAGAGGTCCGTATACTTTGGCATTTAGAGCTTTTGCACCAAGAGGAATTGAGGATTTTCTAGCAAATATAAAAACAAATAAGCCTGGGATGATGCATTTCTGTTAAAAGTATGTGTTTGTGCTGTACTGTGCCGCTGATCAGTGCCGAGACGCTTTTAAGCAAGCATGCTGATAGCTGTACACATTCTATCTCTCTCCATTTTCCATCAGAAGAACATAGGAGATAACAGATCGGGAACCTGGGCACCTTTTTCATTCAGTCAATGCAGCAATCTTAGAAAAGAGTGCACAGAGGTCAGTAACAGATAATTAGTCCACTTGTTCCTATTGCAGTAGTTTCTTCTGATTCATCCCTGTGTGGCTGGCTGGCAGGCAACATTTTTTGTAAAAGCACTGCTTTTCCGCGCTGGATATGTATAGAGCAATGTGTGGATGTGTGTTTCCTATTGTCAGTGCAAGTACCCAGTGCTTTTAAAGTTAAAGGATTATCAAGATAGCCCTAACAAAACTGGGACTATTTGGTAGATTTATATAGCGCACATTTGTAACTAGTGGACAGCCATCCCTCTGTCTCTCCTCTGGAAAAGATGAGCAGATACTTGCTATGTTGTTGAGCAGCCTCCCTCCCCTTTCAAGAGTGATAGATGGAAAACCAAAATCTGAATGAAAAATGTCAAATGATCTTACTAAACCTAAAAAGTCGGAAAGCTTATGTTACTGATAGTGTTAGAAGTGCATTTTCTTTTAATGTTCCACCTTGCAGTACAGAACAGTGCTACATTATAGTGTCTAAGCATGGCGTGTTTTTTGAATGGAATTGTCAAAGTATTCCCATCAGTACAAAACCAGCAGCAGTGCAGAGTCTGGCACGTTTTTACCCCAAAAGCTGCTACTAAGGAAGGAGATCTCTGCCTCATTCATGGACTCCAGTTCTTACTCTGCAGCATGTCCTCCACTGTCTCTCATGGATGCCTTAGGAGAACCGTTCTGAAAGTCCTGATGAATCATTCCAGCAAGCACGATACTATGAGGAGAGCAAACTGAGTTCCATGCGACTCTGACAATAAAAGTGTAATGATGAAGGGACGTGTTAAAAAAGAAACATTCTTGAAGATTTCCTTAGCAGGAAGAAATAAAGTTGCTGCAGAATTATGTAGAGGTGTAGGAATATAAGAATTTAAGAATATAAGCCCCCTAAAAATAGAATATAGGATTTCCTAACCATGTGGCTTTCTTCATAAGCATGGCAAGTCCTGCTGCTAAAGAGTAGTGGTTCTGGAGAAAGTATTAAAAGATGTCTCTTCCTATGATAATTCCTCAGGCAACAGGAATGTATTTGCATGGATTTTTAATTGATGCATGGAGAGACACAGACAAGCAAGCAGTTAAGTAGTAGAGTTTAATGAATTAAAAAATAGCTCTTGTATGTAACTGGAAACAAGTAAGTATTTCTGCAAATGTTGATTTTTAAGGTATTTTGTTCTAAGAGAATGTTGTTCTTCAGTTTTCTGAGATCAGTTTTAGCTTCCTGTTATATTTCTGCTCTCAATAGCGAGTTTCAGGATGCAAGTAAGCTGAGCCTCCGGAATACTAGCCTAGTTGTCTTCATTAAAGCAACAATAAACTTAAAAAGAGCAAATCCAAATGTATTGGGTTCTGTTCATTAAGAGACTGGTGGATTTCTGACTTTGTTGTCTTTTAATACACCGAGAACAGATGCAGGTTGACAAGTGGCATCAGCTGAGGGACACAGCTTTATAAGGTTGTGTTGAAGCAGGGCTCGGAAGTAGCCAGCTGAAATCTAATTTGTAGCCAAGTGGAATAAATTGGACCTGATAGTTATTCAATTAGTGACATAGGCAGCAAGGTGAGGTCTCCTCTCAAAATAGCAGAATAAGGTTTCTTGACAGGGAGGCTCGGGAAAACAGGGCTTGGCACCAGGTTTTCAATCAAATTCAGCCATTAATCACCGAAGTAGCAGGAGGGAGATGTGATTATTATAGAGAGGCTCAGCAAAATGGTGTGAGTGAGCACTTCTCAAAAGTGTGAAGTGTGCTGGAATCTAAATCCAAAGCAGTGGATGTGTACTGGAGCCTACCTGAAGCAGAGCATTTCCTAGATAGCACTGCACAAACTGGTAACCTCTGTCCGGCGGGCCATAGCAGTCATGGCCAAATGTGTGTTGTCCTCTTCTCTTGGGGTTCTTGATAAGCACTGAGGGCATCCCTGAGGCACAGACTAGACCTCTTCTGTCATTTACATGCTAAATTAGAAGTTCCTTTTATATCTGAAATATTGTACTTCCTTGCTGAAGGAGTTAAGGGTGAAAAGACAACTTTGGTGTCTTTTTAGTGTTTTTTGTGCATTCAGTGGTGCAGAGTAGTGGTTTGCTGATATATTCTCTAGACTTCTTGGAAATTCCCATGGTGCAATGTTTCAGATATTTTGATAATCTGCATAGTGATGAAACTGCCATAGTTCTCTCTACCACAAGCAGACCAAGAGATATAGTAAAACATTTTTTTTTTAATCAAAAGGAAAATTTCATCCTATGCAAATGTCCCCAGTAATAATATTATCAGCGTTGCCTAACGCTTGCAAATGCTGAATGGAAGAGAAACAGAGTTTATGGTTTTCAGAAAAATGTTTTTTAGCTCTATCAGTTCTGTATGTAAGTGGGAAAAGAAGACCCATTTTATGTGGAATAATGGGATTCTTTGGTTGCATTTAAGGACAAGCCATACAAACAATTTGACTAGAAAGTTCATGTCAGCAGCTGAAAGCCAAGTGGATCGTATCTGTGCTACTGTGCTCAGGGCACTGAAAGCTTGGACCTCCGAAACTGTCAGCACAGTTTGTGCCCTAATCCAGACTGCACAACTGAGCACTGATCTCCCCGTGCTCTGCCTGCCGTGACCTGCACGCAGCGCCAGAGCCTGCTCACTTCGGTAGCCATCAAGTTTCAGTACTGGCTGCAGCAGGGCCAGGCTTTAGCTTGCAGCACTGAGCGCTTGATGCTTGCTGCAGCACAGGGCCGGCTTGCTGTGTACTTTTGAACCTCTGGTATCTTAGTGGGTCCGCAGGAAATGCGCCGCGCTCTGAAAAGCCCAAAATAGCAGCAGGAAACAAAAGGCTTGTCCAGGAACACACTTAATAATCCCCTCCATCTGAGCTCTGCAGTCACTGGGCCACCAAAGCATAAGAACGTTTCCTTCTTCAGTACTCGGCAAATCCCGAGTGCTGCTGCACGTAGCTGTTGCAGTTATACATTACATGATACCCTGCTTTCCTGGTGAGAACTGTAATGCATGCTGGCATATGTAACAGCACAGGGTGCCGAGGCTTTTTCCGAAGCCTGAAAGTTGTCTTAATGCAAGCTTTGAAGGGTGTGCTTGTTGTTCAGGTTGCAGTTTTATAATAGGTACCTCATTGTCTACACCTCGATGCAGTACAGTGCTATGTGCCTTGGGCTCTCTTCATGTGGGGTTGCCTCTATGCAGCAGCCAAGTAACACTCTCTGTGCTGTTCTACACAGAAATAATATGCAAGAGTTTAGGCTTTCTGAGTTGTGCTGGTGCTTTGTTTCCAGTTATAATTATTAAAGGAGTTGTGAAAATGATTTTGCTTCCCTAGCAGTAAACAGTAACATGGTTATGGACTTTCCCTGCAGAGGGTAACAGTGCGTATTCTGGTTTTGGCACAGACTGCCTTGCCACTGTGAATGAGCACAACTGAAAATTTGTGCAGATTAGCTCAAATATTGAGGTCAGCATAAATGAACCACATAGATGTAGTCTAAACTATGAAACATTTCTCAAGTTGTGATATGAGTATAGGCTAACATCTGTGGTCTTTCATTAAAGGAGAAATTAGGTAAGGGAGATTTCACTCAGTGATACGGATTTGGTGCCTGTGAAATCATTAACAATTTGATAATGTAGCTTTCTCATTATAAAGTTCTGCAGAAAAGGAGAATTAATTTTTCTGTATAGTGAGAAGTTCTCCAAGCAGTTCCTTCCCTTCCTGCATAATCAGATCAGAAATTCCTTGCATACATGCATCTAACCCTTCTCTCTGGGGAAGACATTAGTTGAAGTCACACTTCTAATTAAACTTGCACTACAGAAGAGGAGTACAAAGATAATGTAGAGTAACAGTGGCAGGCCTGGAGGAATCTGTAGGAGTACGAAACAAGGCAGAAGACAATACGTCATGCGGCTTTCAGATTGGGATTGCAAAGAGGAGTTTGCTAGTGGCAAATCTTTTCCACTTTTACATACAATGTTTTCCTGTAAGCAAGAATATAAGGAAATTCATAGGATTTTCTTACTGCAGTAAAATCTTGAGTTGTCTTTTGATGTAGAAGCACTTGATCATCTCACTAGAAAGCAGAAGGTAACCGGGATAAAAAGTAATTCTTTCTCTGTCCTCACGCTTTTTAGTCCCTTTGGAACCTATTACGCTGTGCACACCTTCCCATGCTCCATGTTTTTACTGAGCGCTAACGGTACCAAAGTACACGTGACTGTAAACTGGAGATGAGTAAAGGACAGGCCCACTCTTGTTTCCTCATTACATAGCAATCTATTATCCCTTTGACTTAGATTAATGCCCGCTAAAAGAAAAATGTAAATTCGGTTTACCAGAACCATCTGACAAACACGCTGTGTTCCTGGCTGCTAGCTATTTTCAGTTTTGCTGATAAATTCTTCTCTCTCTCTTTACATGACACTCAAAGCAAGTGCCTCAAACACAACTTCTGCTGCAATAAATACCCCTCTGCCTCGCTTGAGGGAGGTGTTTGTTCCCCTCTGCTCAGCGCTGGTCAGACACAAAGGAGTGCCCAGGTCAGGGGTCCCCAGTGCATGAGTCCTGGGCATACTGGAGGGAGGCTGGCAAAGGGCCATGAAAATGATGAAGAGGCTGGAGCAACTCTTCTGTGAGGAAAGCTGAGGATGGTGGAGCTGTTTGGCCTGGAGAAGAGAAGGCTCAAGGGGGTCTGATTGATGGATGGGAGGGTGCAGAGAAGCTGGAGTTGGACTCTTCTTGGTGGCTTGCTGTGACAAGACAGGAGGTATGGGCACAGATTGAAATACAGAGAGTTGCTGTAAAACGTAAGAAAGAAACCGACTGTGAGGGTGATCAAACAGTGGGACAGGTTGGCCAGAGAGCTGGTTGAGTCTCCATTCCTGGAAATACTCAAAACCTCTGGGAAGGGAAGAAAGGGGTAGAACAGGGAGGGGAACACAGAGAATCAGGGGTTCCTGCACTGACGGCAAAGCCGCCCACTCCACCTGGCTGGGAGCGTGTCCCCTTGGGCTCTTGCACCCCATCGTGAGCAGGGGTTAGGCTTCAAGCCTTGGAGCTGGGCACTCCCCACTCCAGGCCCCGAGGTGTACCAAGTGCAGACTTCCAAACGTGGTGTCAGCCCCGAGCTGCTCTGACCCCGTGGGGCTCCCTGCCCTCCTGGCCGGCAGGCGGTGGCAGTGCTGGGAGAAGCAGTCGCATTCCTAATGCCCGCTCTCTGCCTAGCGACACTTGCAACAGCCAGCCTGTATGTCTTTCCCTGAGCAGTTTGCCCTTAGGTTAGGATGCCTCAGACAATTTAGAGCTTAGCATTATCTTTAAACAAACTATGTATAATTTCATTGCAAAGAAAGCAACTTACATAAATGGAGGAAATGAGAAAAGATGCCAGCGGTCTTATCTAACATTGGTATCAAATTTACAAGGTAGACACGATTTGTGCTCTCGATAGTGCTTGATCTTACCAAGTTGAAGTAGTAATGATGAATATTTCTCTTTGGCAATGTGATATTGATGTGGGGATTTACTTGCCATGGCTGTGTTCTCATAAAAGCTCAGGAGAGCTCCAGGTGTTCTCTGTTTAATATTGCATTGATAGCCTGATGGCTTCTTGCTGACAAAACTTCCACAGTTCTTAATATCAGCCTGTCCGCATTCATCAGCTGCAAAGGTTTTCCCTCCTGTCGGATACTGGAATAGCATTAGACAGAAAATGGAGAAAGCGTTGGAAGGCAATATGATCATTTTTTAATCTAACCCCCATGTGCTAGGGAGTTCGTTCTGCTGTGATGTGTGGAAGTTGTGATGCAAAATGGAGAAATACTAGACATCATTTCAGTGAAGCGTGTAGAAATGTATTTTTCAATATTCTGCTTGTGTCCAGCTGCAGTACTTAAAAAAAAAAAAAAAGAAGAAGAAGAAGAAGCATGTTCACAGCCAGCACACCACTTCTGTGCAGGACCTATACAGATCCTATAGGGAATATGATTTAGGAACATGGAGTGATGTTTGGAAGGAGCTACGAAGTCCCATTCAGTAACCCATATCCATGCCCTGCTATGGCATCCCTTAAAAGTTATTGTCTCCAAGAGGAATTCTAGCTACTTTCATAGATTATCAAGCATTTACCATTTATCAAGCAAATAGTGTGCAATACCATAGAAGTTCAAACTTGATAGTTCTGTTGTATACCCGGAGGTCTTGTATAAACTAGAGCATTGCTTGGTTCTAAAGGGCAGCAAGGTGTCAGGGTAGTATTGGGTAGTATTGGTGACAGGAGGACGGTTGGACTAGATGATCTTGTAGGTCCTTTCCAGCCCTGTGTTTCTATGATTCTGCGAGCAGCTGTCCTTGCTGGTAGGGTCGGGTTGGAAGTGCCAGCCAGGCTCTCCCTGAAGAGCCTGCATTCAGCACCAGGTGTGCTCCCCTGGGTGCCTTTCTAAAAGGCTTCTCTCTGTGCTGATATTAAGATTGTGTACAGGGACATAATGAAATTGTGTAGTCTGTTACCAAGATCAACACCTGCAAAACACGATGAACAGTTTCTCTACTCTCTTTATCATTGGATCCTGGAGCTGGATGCAGAAGAGGACAACAGGACTGATCATGATCTAGAAAAGAGGGCCTGGGAGGGAAAAGTGGTGGAACTGAGGTGATTTTTAGCCAAAAAGAGTGGGTTGATAAAGGAGAAAATAACTGTTGAAATACGTAATAGATTACTGCGAGGAGGAAACAAATAGTCTGGTATACAGTAGAGCAGCAAACCCTACTTGATCATTTGTGGGGGATCTTCTCATTATTCCTTTTCCATCCAAGACCATGGAGACAGATGTTCCTGCTGGTCTGCAGAGTAGTGCTTATGCTTCAGTTTTAAGTGGGGAAAAAGATGAGGCATTTGACTCGTAACCACACTCTTCTGTGGCATAAATATTAACACCACACACAAGGATTATTGAACTGGCAGGTGCCATGCAGCTTGTAACAGACTAGCTGATGGATCTCACCATTTACTTGTTAATGGAAAATTTATCAGTTTGTCATGGTGGTTCCTAGTAGCATGCCTCTGAGACCGGTTTTGAGCCCAGTTGTATTCAACATTTTGTCAGCCATTGGAAAGAAATTATAAAATCATTACCTGTAAGCTTTATCACCACTCCCACTTACAAAGTTTTTCACGGAAATAAATATTGATGAACATTGGTCACAGAAATTAATCCAAACATGGATATTAAAGATGAGTATAGTTATCAATATGTTTGAAGTGAAAACTGGGCTTTTGTATCAAAAAAGAATGGTGAGAACAGACGAAGAGGACACCAGCAACTAGCATTGTCTCTGGAAGTGGCTTCCAACCCATTGCAGTCCGAATTTATGGAAGTTGAGACTTTGTACAGTTCTGTGATGAATAGTGCTAGCATGTACCCAGTCATGGTCCTTTCACTTTTAGAAGTGGAAAATTCTTAGAGAAGAGCTTATAGTAAGAAAATAGTGTAGCTCAGAGAGGAGATTGAGCAGAGATTTGATCACAGCCTATTAATTACACTTGCATTTTGGCAATTTAAATAGACAAAAGCTGCACGAGATAACGGTACCTCTAAGCTGAAGTCAGCAAAATCAAAACTTTGAGTTGTGTTTACAGTCTGAATGGTAAACACAGTTATCAAGGGAACAAGCTGTGAATGGGATCCACCTCCTGAAGGTGGTGATTTTTTGAGATGTGCTTCTAGCTCAGCCAGCCATCGCTGGTGGGGACTTCTGCCTGTGCTGTGCAGGGAGCCAGGCTAGATGTTTGCATTGCTGTATTCTGGCCTTGAAAGCTGGAAAAATAGGAAATGTGAAAAGTTTGCAAGATGAATGTTGCATTCTGCAAGAAGTTCATCTACAGGCTTTGGAATATGAATGTCTTCAGGATTTCTGCCCAGAACTCTTGCACAGTAGCAAGAGCCTTTGTGAAAGAATAGAAACAGAATTGAAGGAAAGGTCCACGTTTCTACACTGTCTGAATTGCACATAAAGGATGTCTGTGATGGGATTTTTGAGCCAGCGATACTGGTACGCTTGCTGGTCCCGGAAATCCTCGTGTTCCACCTCTCAGGAAGCAGAGAGGCCGGGAGATGTTGACACGCTGCCTACTGTGGAAAACAAAGGAAGCCCAAAACCCTCGCCCTGCAGAAACGAAGCCAGCTCCCTGGACGGACCGTACCGGAGCAGAGGTTTGGGGCTCTCCGCGGCCTGGGCCAGGTGTGGCGCGCGGGCAGCGGTGGCAGCGCTGTCAGCCCACGTGCGGCCCCGGCCTGCGCCGTGCGCCCGGCCGGTGGCAGCAGGTGCGAACATGAGCTGCTCCGGGCTGCGGCTGAGGCGACAGGGCAGGGGCAGGGGAAGAAGTTGGGTCGGGAGGGTGTTTGTGCATGAAGGATGGCCGGGACTAGAGAGAGATGGAAATCTGTTGCACTCTCCCAGGGCTCCTAACTTTCTTCCCTCTGGGCAGCCGGCAGGATTTCTCTAAACATTTGAGGTGGTAACGGGCTTAAACTGGATTACTCCTAGACATGAACAATTATAATTGTAAATGAACTATTATCTTTGCACTCTCCTGATGCTGTTTTGGCACCAGTGCATGATACGGTGACAGGGAGGGCATGAGGGTCAAGTGCAATGCAAGGAGAATTCTTCTCCGGTACCTGGCTAGCTGTTTCACAATACACCCGACCTTCTGGGATTCATCCCTTGTGAAGCACCCCCTTCCCATAGCATTAGAGCAAGATGGGCTGCTGGCAGCGAGGCGGACATGGAGAGGAAAGGCGCCCACAGAATGCAGCATTCTCTACAGGCTGAACTATTCCCCTTGTGGAGGTGAAAGGTGAGGAATTTACCTCCTTCCTGCCTTCCAGAGAGATCCTCGGTGTTTCTGTCACACAGGAGATCAGAGGGCACTCAGCAGGAGCCTGAAGAGCCTTGTTTCGGGAGGCTGGTGATTTATGAGCCTTTTAAATGAAATGTTTGTATCTAGTAATGTTGGAAACAGGTAGCCAGTAATTCACACGCTTACACGCCCTCACGCTCAGCATCTCTCTGGCCTCTGGGAAAACAGCTGCTTTCTTTTTCCACCGTTACAAACTGTGCAACTTCAATGTCCCCCCGACCATGAAAAGCAAGGAAAAACATGACACGTGAACACCCAGCTCAACAGAAAGAACCAAAATGACCCACGTACATGTTTAGAAAGCTTGGCAAAATCATCCAATTAATTTTTTTTGCCATGACTTCCACTGGAAATTGAGGTAGAGGTTTAGCTTTGTGATGAAATAGCTTTCAGGTTTGTGTAAGGTTTGCTTGCAGCACTTTAATTGGATTTTAAAAATATAACTATTTCCCACTGCTGCAGAAAGAGAACTCGTGGGTGTGGGTTTTTTTTAATAATTATGCCTGTTTTAAAATGAATGTTATACATGATCTGTGCATCTTTCTGGTGCCCTTGGAAGCATCATGGATTGCTCTAAGCAGAGCTTTCTGAAATGCATGTTTTTCCTGAGATCTTTCTTGTTTGCAGTTTCTTGTTTGCAGTTCTATTCAGACACAGCATTAATTAGACATGGAAAAAATACAAGAAAACAGGAAACTCAGGGTTTCCAGAGCCTCTTGCCCCTGCTGTGTCCTCCCCCTTGCCCGTGATCAGCTGCATTTATTCCAAGCGGCTTTATTTATATTGGGTTAAGAACGGGGAGCACTGGGCTGTACATGCCAGGCAAGCAATGCCGTGAGTGCCACCCATGAAGTATTTACATTAAAGCCTAGCATATGCCCAATGCAACGAAGTTTTCTTCATGGGAGCAGTTAAACAGAATAGAGACACCTTCAGCGCATCCCTCTGAATATCTAGTGATCTCTGTTGCTTCGCTTTGTATTTGAAAGTGTTCTGAAGTTGAGATGTTGATAAAAAGAAAGCTTCATAAAACAATGCCAACAAAAATAAATGAAATCCTTTTATCTGATTCCTAGCTGGTCCCCTGAGGTTCATGAGACATGGGGTAGGGGGACTGCAAGGTCATCTGCAAAGAGTAAGCTGAAAAGGCTTTTTTTATATCTGCATGACAAGTTAACTGGAGCATGCTGCAGAATGTTTTCGGCAGGATTTTGGCCTTACAATGGATTAAAAGATTTTAAAATCCATCTGCAAAATATCTTGAACTTTAGTGTTGTTGTGTACTCAAAATAACGTTAGTCTTTTAATATTTGATGCACTGGGATCCTTGAGGGGAATCAAAGGATTTTGAAATGGCAGGAGAAGGGGAGGGGGACTCTTGGCATTAAGAGGGGCCTTTTTTAAATCTGTGAAACGGGAACACCTGCTCCCTACCAGGCAGAAATACCAGTGCAAGCTCAAAAAGCATCGGTTCAGAGTGAAAGTGTGAAGAGGATTTGGGAGCTGTTATGCTCAGATCAAGCATCCGAGCTGCTGCTCAGCCTGCGTAATGCAGCCCGCCTGACGCAGGCTCGGCTGCGGGCTGCGGTCAGGGCCTTCTTGGCTGCAAATCCCCCATCCCTTTCCTACTGCTGCTGCCAGCTTTGTTCCTGCCTCGGCTAAAACTCTCAGCAGCTTCATTTTGTCCCAAGGAGCTGCTTTGTAGAGGAGAGGTTGATGCTCTGCAGCATGAGCCAAAGTTTTCACACTCTTTATAAAAAAGATGCCATTGCATGCCCAAGTGTGTGATCTTTTTCCAGGAGGTTATTTGCTGCTATTACAAGATCTCTCCCTATTGCTTTGTTTTCAATTATGCGATTGTCTTGTGTACAAAGTACCTTTTCACGTAGGTGCCCGTTTTCTTGTGCTTTATTGCAATTGTTTCAGAAGACATCCTTTACTGTTTGTGGTAGTGGGGGAGCTACGAAGCACCACGGTGCATTTCCAGTGTGAGTATGGATGTGGCTGAGTAGGGTACAGATATAAAGGAGATGAAATATGCAGTCTTGCTCTATCTTTAGCAGGCCTGGTGTGAATTTGGAAAGCCTCATTCTTAACCCACCCCTAAGGTGATATCCAGAATTATTTTTAAGAATTACTCAGAAATATTATCAGCATTCGTTCCGTGCACAAAATGTGTGGCCACCTGGAAAATCAGCAGTTAGTAAGAGTATGTCGGCAGCTTTCAAAGGATTCCTGCCATCTGTAAGTCTTCCTACAGCAGCTTGGGGGTTCTGGGATGTAGAGATGCCAGGTGTTGTAACCTGGACCTTCTCCTGGTGCTCCAGAGCAAGCCGAGTTTTTCTGTCACTTCTTGATGGTCTTTCTCTCTCTCATGGGCAGTGGTAGAGCAGAGTAATGCCTGCCAATATGAAGCCATACATCTTGGCGTGTGACAAATCACTTTTTAATTGCCTCAAGGAAGAAATCCATTAGTCTTCCCTTTACGTGAGAATCATAGTAAAATTTTGCTAAGCATGAGCAAGATGAAATCCAAATAATGCAGCCTCCGCTGCTCTTTTCAGTTTACATCATTGTCCAGTTGGAGCATTAATTTTCAGTCCAACAAAATTGAACTGTCTGAACTCCCTCCTTACCCGCTCCAGGCAGATGCTGAAGAAAGCTCTACTGACACAGGGAATGGCAACACAATGATGCATTAATTGTCAAAGAAATTTATTGTGCCTTAGACCCAAGCAAATTTCAGTTCTTTCTCTCCTTTTGGACCTAGAAGGTTTTGACCCTCTTGGCAGTGATGTCCCTTAGCTTTCCTGAATCTCACCGTTGCAGAAAACAGGCAGAAGCCATTATGGCAAATTGTTGTCCTACCATCTTAATCTAACCCTTGTTGCTACAGAAAAGGTTCAGAAGCATCTCTGGGTTGTTGACAGCTGTGTTAATCACAGACTGCTTTTGCTGTGGCTTGTGGCCATTTCAGAGAGTTCTTGAGCTTGTCGTTCTTTTTAGGAGCCTCTTATAAGAAGAAATCCAGTTAATGGCAGGATCTAAATCGTACCGGTCCAAGATAGTTCCAGCTGAAATGCATATAAAGCCATAAAGAGTTGATTTGGAATCTTGTTCAACAAGTGGCTTGATTTTCCTTTGTTCAAACGATTGCTTAATTTCAGGTAGAACAGTAAAAATAAGTATTATTTCATACCATACACTCAGGGCATAAAATGTGCTACTCTTTAGTAACCTCGTAATCTTTCATTGCATAAATAGAAAAAACATTATATTTGAAATATTAATTTGTTTGAGGTTGGGTTGTCTTTTTACAAATTTAGATTCTTTTTACAGTTTTAGATTCAGAGACTTGCAAAGTGTTAGAGTGTTAGCCTCTTGCTTGGCTGCTTGGACTGGGGTGACACACAGTCTCCTTCCATTCAGGGAGGACCAGTTTTCTGGACAAGGAATACTATCGTCAAATGTTTAAGTGTAAAATGAGAGACCAAAAAAGGTGACAATATATTAAATTTGGTCTGTAGAAAAGAATCAGTGCTGTAAGTAGGAATCTTGTGTTAACACAGGCAGTTGGGTAACCCTGTGCAAATTCTACTGTTTGCTCTGTTATTTAACTCTATTTCTAAGGTTATTTTGTAGAAACAAATCTCTTAACGCTTACCTGTTTGCGGTGTTCATATAAGGAATATGCATCTTTAAAATTGCAGATTAACATTATGTTAAAATTCATTACTACATGCAGGGAAATGATACAGATACACACATTTATAATAGAGTATAATTGTTCAGATTTCAGGAAGTAGTCCCAGTTTAGTATCCAACCTGCAATACGAAACACTTTTCTGGTCACAGTTCTTTCTTGCTTATGGGACCAGTAAATGAATTCTCATTTGCAAGTTAGATAAATCCTTTGAATGTATTATTGATGCAAACAAATGAGGATTCGGGCTCTAGACAATACCTAATGAAGCTGATTTGACACAGGCTGTTCCCACTGAAGGGTGCCAGGTTCCACTGCAGAAAGATTGATGCCTGTTTCATCCTGTAATTATCCTGTGGCTTAAGCTCTCTTTGTACATTACTTGCCTAGGTACAAAAATATGGGCACCACAATAAGTAATTAATTCCTGAGGATCCACTGACAGCTATTAAAAAAAAAAAATCATGCTCAATTGATAATTTGTGACTGTATCTGCACTTTGATCTCCATGTAGACTTAGGGTGTTGACCCTCTGAATTATTTTTCCTAGTAAGTATTGTTTATCAGAAGATATTTCAGAATAAGGCTGTACTGTTACCTTTTCTGAATTTGATTGCTTTTTTCAGCTGTGGATTCCAACTGGTGCTAATAAACTTAGTTAAAACAACTTAATTTATACATGTGACTTATAAATGAGGTGTGCAGCATTGAAATAAATACCAGCTCAAAGGCTGCAGCAGTATGCAGTGAAAATCACCTTTAACCTGTTGAAGAACTGAACATTTTCTTTCCCTGACAGGAGAATTACCTGAGAGCAAAAGGTTACTCTCCTTTTATACGTTTAAGGAAGGCATTTCCAATGCCAGGACTTCATCCAGGAAGCAAATCAGATGCTTTATGCTATAGGGTATGGCAAATCTGCTATATATGCTTCAAAAGTACATCCACAGGATATAAGAGCCAATAATTTCTACATTGAAAATGAATGTTTGTGATACTATAAAATAGATTCAGTCCAAGATAGTAGGATCCTGTTTTATCTCCAGGCATTTCTGATCTTGGCTAGGTTCTCCAGACTGCTTATTTATGCCTGCTATATCTGCAAGCATCTTGCAGAATGCAGAGCACAACACACATACATCAGCGCTGTCACGTCAACATTGCGAGCAGGGGCTCCAGCTTCAGGTCATGGTTCTCACCCTCATCATGGATTTGTAATGTCACTTTGAACATGTTACTGAATCTCGCTTTCTCTCAGATCTCTAGCTGCAAAAGAACATAGCCTTTCCCTACATTAGGTAGACCCAGGTCTTCAAAGTCTGTGGTGGCATAGGCATAGCAGCACCATATTTGAGAGATGTATATGCATGGTCAGTATAGAGAGCCCGAGAGCCTGGCGGTACTACAAAATTTTATTTCAACTTTTTGGAGACAGCTGCAATACTATGGAGATCTTCTAAAACATGTAGCCAGAAAGTTACCCTAACATCTTTCAGAATACGTTTGTCCTCCTTAAGAGTGCAAGTAAGATTCCAGTGGGTAACCTAATTTAGAAACTGGCCTCCGTGCCTGTCAAAGCACACTGACGTCCTCTCTAAAATGTTGAGGAAAAAGTTGTACATGTACCTGAATGACTTTCCACTTTTTAACTACCATTTTTCAGCACCATGTTTCATGTGTATCCAAGAGTTGACATCCCAAATACTATCCCTTGATGAGCCACAACGGTGCTCCTTCTAACTATAGTCTGTGCTGCGTGAAAGTTTGTTAACCGTAGAAAGACATCAATTTTACAGGGCAGGGAGGGATGGCATTGGACTAATGAGAGCCTAAGCTCAGCTTCATTCCCTGTCTTGTCCCTTGCAAAATATTCCAGGTCATTTTGGTTGTTCCTGTGTGTGAGGTTACACTGCTAGAAGTGGTATATTTTAGAAAATGGGCATTTACTGAGTAACTGCAGGGAGTTGCATCTCTCTGGACCTGTCAGCAGAAAGGTGTCGCCATGGAAATAAATGCAGCGTCAGAGTTCAGGGAGCTATTGGGATGACCTATAGAAATGTCACCAGGGACGACGGGTTAAGTGGCACTGAGCTGGACTCTTGTTTTGTGGGAACAAATGAAAAAAGATTCTAACGTTTGCTTTGAACACCTTATTTGAAAAGTGGCAGCTGGAGTTTTCCTGTTTCTCAGCTTTAATTCTCACTGGCAGCAACTCGAATTCATAGATGTAATTGCTGGTTCTGTCTTCTGTGCAGGTGGCAACGAACTGGCCAGTTGGTAATGAATAATGCATCGGGTTAAAGGCTTCAGAGGGATAGTTATGTGGTCAAAGAGGTCACAAAAACTATTGTTGAGGCCTAAACACTGAATGGAGCTATTGCAACTTGATTAATTGACTAAATTAGAGAGGCTTTGACCTATCTCTCAGAAGTTTAATGGATTAGTTGATTAGTTACGGAAAGTTGTTTCACCACAGCAAAGCTGAGAAAGTCAGTGGTCGCTGGAAAATGACCTCCACTGGAAACTGCCAGCATGATGCTTTGGGCAAACTGTTTTTCTCACTCTTGTGGAGTGAATGTGATTTCCAGACCCTGTGCAAAGGATGTGAGGAATCAGCATATTACAAGTCTGCAATGCGTGTGGCCTTCTGTTATTTTTCAGCATCCCAACAGTAGTGAGACTAGTTTACTTATTCATGACTTGTGCATTCCTATTTCCAGCCTTCTTCCTTTTTTTTTTTCATTTGCTGTGTTGATGTGTTTGAAGAAGTTGCCACCCTCCCTCCTGTTTTGCACAACTCTGTTCTACAAATAATTTTTGACCATGAATTAAAATGTGATTATATTGCCAAGAAAAAGCTTTTTCCATACATCCACAGCAGCCTATTCTTAAAAGAAAAATGTCATATTTTTCGTAATTGCTGTTGGGCAGGAATTTCTGAGTTGGGATTGATAGAAAGTTGGTGTCATGGCGTTCAAACCTGATTTGATCAAATCATGATCATGAAGCAAATTTCCTTAAGTGAAAATAGAACAGCAATTGTAAGCACATTAGACAAATAAAGCAATTGCAATCTGTTGTGCATGAAATAGAAATCACAGTTTGCTATGAGTGATTGGAATTTATTTTTGATTACACAAAAAGTACAGATATTATTCATTTGTAATTTATAATTTGTGAGATATTTAAGACCTCTGTTATGCATAAGGAAAATAAAAGAGTGGGTACAGATCTGGTAAATACTCATTCAAGATGCAGTTATAGTTTTCATTCAGAAATATCCTATAACACTCTGTCTGTCTAGGTTTAAAAGCTTGGTACCAATATACACCACAGAATGATGCTGCAAATCTGCTTTTAGTTTGGCATACTGTAGTGTAGTGGTAACAGTTTGAGGTTAATCATGCTTATGATATAACAGTTTTATGTGGAGATAGTAAAGTGCAATAGTGTGAGTTTGGGCTTCTGCCTATGTTCATAATTTTTGGAAAAAAGCACAGATAAAATTCAGTACAGAACGTCTGCTAGAAATTCGAGGCAGGTTACTTTTATGTGATTTGAGTGTAGAGGCCCATTACGGAGATGCAGCAGCAGGCCTACAAGGAGAACCTGAGAGGCAGGCCTAGCACCCCCCCAGATGTACAGCTAAGTGCCGCTCTGTGTTCGGTTTGGAGCAGTTGGCTGGGTGAGTGTCAGATGTAGCGGGGAAAATCTCAGTTTAGGGGGAACTGAGGTGATCCTTAGAGAACATGGACCTCACTTTTGTGTTTATTAACTTGGGGACTGGAGCTGATTAGAAAGACCATTGAGCAGAGGACATGGTAGTTACACCTTCTGACAGTCACAAGGGGTGCTTGCGATGTCACTTTGCACCACAGCAGTGATGGGGTGTAGGTGCATGAGGGATACATTTCCGAAAGGCCCCAACAAGCAAGGGTCAAGGCTTTGTATATTACTCAAAAGGATGACTTTCAGGGGCACTCCCTGGGAAGGAAAGTTGCTTTTCATCCTTGTTTCGGCCTGCTGGCTCTGTACCAGAATTGCAAGGGTTTCTCTTAACTGGATTGTTCCTTTGGAGAGACATAGATGGCACAGTGACACCGTGTGCTCCTCAGAGCATGGGATTTGAGAAGCTTGCTTTGCCTGGTCACTCTCCTTTCTGATTGATTTCAGACTGTTTCTGGGATGTGTTGGGATCCTTTGTGTCACCACCAAGGTCTCAGAGAGGCTTTGGTAGGCCCAAGCACAATAAATTGTTTCCTGTTCTCTTTGAGACACCAAATATAGTTTATAATCACGTGCTGAAGAAAAAAGGGCTGCTGGTATATTAGCATTTTGGAGCTTGCTAATTACAAGTAGTTGCACTTTTAAAATGAGTTTCCATTTACATTTTTGCTAAAAGGCAGCTGTGAAAAAGCCCGTGGACTAAACTATCTCCTTAGGGGGTAAAGCAACCTCCAGTATATTCTAATGGATTCTTGTCAAATTACTGATCGGAATAAATCCAAGCACTCTCGGAGGCTGAATGTTTTTTATTAAACTCTCCAATAAGGAACAAGATTGATTTGGAAATGTCACTTGTGATTTAAAAGCTTAAAAGTGAGAACGTCAGGATATAATTAGTGACCTCTGGTTTTTCTGTTATTTATTCTTTGTTGTCTGGGTGATAATGTGATACCTCTGAGTGACTTTCTCAGCCAGTCCAAACTGGTGGCTAACAAAGGCACGACCTCAGTCAGAAGCAGGGTCTACGATCTGTTACCTCCCAGCTGTCAGGAAAACCAAGCAACTTAGAATGATAGCAGTGTGAGGGACACACTTCATGTTCCCTTTTTCTGCATTGTTTTTTGTCTATGCATTGCCACAGCCTCCTCAAGGTGGCTGTTGCATACACAGAGGTTCCCGCCGCATGGATGCTCACATCTTAGTATCAGGAAAAGCTGTGGAGAAGATCATCCTGGGCGCTACTGAGTCACTCCTTGTCTTCGCAGCCCAGCGCATCCCTTCTCCTGCAACAGCTGCTCATCCTTCACCACGAGCGTGTCAGCCGACACCTCCTCGCCTAGCGCGTTCTAAACCTCTTCTCCTTTTGCTCAGACACGCCTTGCTTTGTTGCCTCTCTGGAGCTGTGCTGAGTTAAGGCCCCACTGCAACCACTGCCTCTGTATCCCCAGGCTCCTTTTCTCTTCCCATCTGCTTTGGAGTGGGGCAAGCAAGTAAACCCGCATGAGAGTCCAGCCTGGACATCTCTGCTAGGCTGGTGCAGGAATTTAAAAAAGCAGTAAAAGGAGACTTGTGTCTCCAAGGGACTCCTAACTCCAATCTCATGTTCTGGGTTTTCTTTTCTTTTCTTTTCTTTTCTTTTCTTTTCTTTTCTTTTCTTTTCTTTTCTTTTCTTTTCTTTTCTTTTCTTTTCTTGGATTGGTTTTTTTTTTGTTATTGTTTTGTTTTTTTCCTTCAGAAGAGATACAAGACATAGAGAAATAATGAATTGCAGTAACTCCCTACTGAGTCACAAAGATGAGTTCAGCCCTCACTGCATCTTGATGTTAGACTGCAGTTCCCTTCCTGTAAGGAGACTCATTAAAATGTATTTAGGGACACTTGTTTCGCACAAACTTGCACAGGCAGCATTAACTCTATCCTTGCTGAGAGGCTGAAACTCTAAAACCAGGCAGAAGGGATCATGCGTTTATTTACACTGGCAACTCCCAAATCTTACATTGATCTAACCCAGTGGCTCTCTCCCCAGGAGATAAAACACCTGTTGAGAAAGCTACATATTTTATTTTCTCTTGTATTGCAGATTGTTCGATTCAAGATTAGCCACTTACTGCTATATGATGAAATCAGTGTTCTCTTGCACAAGGAAAGGCAGCAAAAAATGCAGTCATATTTAAAGAGTAATTTTAGCAGCTGAAGTCAAGACCTGCTAATGAGAAGAACCTTACCGGGTCCTCAGTTCTTAGTTTAATTGTATTCTTTCTTAATGTCAGAAAAAAGACAAGGTCCTACAACACAGATACGGTGCATTGTCTGCTTTATAGATAACTTAAGCGTACCCAGCTGTAAGTGCTCCTGGGACAGCTTAAACATAGCATCTATAATGTATGAATTTCCTTAAAGGGGAGAGGCAACAAAAATGTGTCAGGATTTTAATCTGAACTGTGCTGAAGGACTTTGCTGATTTTGTGGAGGGCAGGAGGGGATACCTGAGTGTAATGCCTAGCACTGCTCAGTGTTAACTTTTAATGGAGTGAAAAGCATCTGCACTGGGCAACCCATCAGTGCCAAGGAGAAGAGTAGAAACCAAGTCCAGAGCAAGTGGTCCCAGGTTTCCTATACTTCACCTCAGTGATTTCACTTAAATTTTTGTTTCTATCATGATACGGTGAAGATATGTGAATCCTGTGCTAAGTTTTCATGGTAGCAGAGGTCATGGAAGTATTGAAAGCTGTGCCAGAAATGGAAGGTAGAAATTTTGTGTTTGTGCCCGCAGACAATTCTTGCAGTTGTGCTGCTGCTGCCAGAGTAAACAAGTCCCTTTTCCAGCCAAGTGGGTTCACTCATTCTGCAGCTGTCTGCATGCTCCAGAAGAAATGCAATATTGGACAGGAAAAATTACCAGCTGATACCAGATCTTCGGCAGGTGGGCAAATTCGGTGGGCTACCTTCTGTCGCATTGCCTCCATGCTCCCGTGTTCAGCCGGAGATGTAGGGCAGAAACCCCGCTTCATCCCAGGTGTCAGCAGAAAGCTAGCCTGTTAACTACATGTGCTTTTTACTAGGTGAACTTGTGCTGACAAACAACAGTGTCAGCTGCAGCAAGGCTAATAAAAAGGGGTGACGGAGGGGAGGCAGCCCTTGGGCTGAGCGCTGCTGGCATCTGAGAGCTGGGGAGTGTGGCATCCGTGCCAGCTGCAGGCCTTTGATGTCAGCCCTTCAGGGAGCGTGCATCTTCCAGTGCATCACCAAATTCGAGCGATTCCTAGAAACCACATGTCAGTTGGACTGGGTGGGGGGACAGCTTTGAGACCAGTAAGAATGACTGCAAGCAACAGGGAGAGAATGTTGATGCTCCTCTGATGAGAGTGGTGCAGCATATGGATAGTGTGAGGCTCATGGCGCCTGCAGGGAGCAGACAGCAGTACTAATGCCTTTTACGTCTGCCGAGGCAATTGCTGGAAAAATCTTTCTGTGAGTCCTTGCTTGTTGGCACGGCAAGGAAGATTCTCTGAGCAGGAGGGCGTGTGAGGAGCTGCTGCGCCTGGCAGCACGCCCGACCCCTGTGCCTGCAGGTGCTGCCATTGGTGGACAGAAGTGCTGTGCCTTGTCTGTACTTCACCCTCAGTTGGTGTCAGCTCTCCAGCACTGAGGACGGGCTAACCCTCTGAGACAACAGGCGTGACGAGGGCCGTTTCTGCTGTACCGAGGTCCTCGCCCTTCAGCAGCCACATCCATGCAGGCTGCCTGGCTACCTGCCACCACGCATGCGGGCAGCAGAGCAGATTCACTGGGGAAGTGCCCCTTCCTTGGATGCTTGCTCCCATGTTTCTGGACAGTTTGGACAGCAGACTTTGTGGCTGGCCCTCTCTGAAGACACATGGGCAACCTCGCAGCTCTGCAGCCTTAGGTATCGGCCTGGTTTGCTGGTGCACAGGGCTGGCTTTCTGCCGCTTGCTGATGAGCACACATGCACCTGTCAGGTGAAGGAAAAAGAGGGACAATCCTTGCAAAAAAATCCTTGAAAGCCTTGCTCTGCCTCTACTTCTGATCTTTGGTACTGGCAAAGCTGGGCTTCGCTATAGTCGCCCCAGCCCTACATCCCACTTCCGCTCCAGTGCCACACAAAAGAGACGAGAACTCATCCTTCACAGTAACCGCATGCTCTTCTTCTGTGGCAAAGCCGCAAGTTGCGTATTGCAGTCTTCAGGCCAGGGCACAATGCGCCAGACTTCCAGTTCTGGTATGGCAGGTCCTTGCATCCCACCCACGTCATGGCACCTCACCCTGCAGTGTCCTTCCCAGGCCTAGCAGCATTGTTTAAATGCTCTGAAAGTGTCCTTGCAGAGCCCTTCACCTGACACTGCTTTTCTGGTGCTGCTCTGGTGACGTAATGAGCCTTTGTCAAGGAGTAAACGAGTTCAATGAAGGAATGACCTGACCCAATGCTTTGCATGTGATTAGTGGTGAGCGATGCTGCCTGGAAAGGAGCAGAATGAGTCCAGAGATGCCTAACAGAGCTGATTTTTCCTGATGTGGTCTCTCCTCTCCTTGCACAATTGTAAGCTGTGGCCTATTTCTCTACGATGGCTGAGAACTAAGCAGTTGTTTGTAGACAGAGGATGGGAAACTGGAAATTATTGCAATACTTTCCATACTAAATAATACAGGTTGAAATGATTAACAGGGAGAAATATCTTCAGTTTACCTGGATTACCAGGCTGTGTTCCAGATACTGACATGTGCCTTCATTTCAGCTACCATGCTATCAGGGAGCAAACTGCAGAGATAATGTTTAGGCAAAGGACTGGGTCTGTCTCCTGCAGTTCACTCATTAAGTCAAATCAGAAAATTTTCACTGGTGTTGTGAAACTGGATGTGAAAGTACATCACCCAGCCCTACACAACAGCAGCTTGCTACCTTACTTTGCATCTACTCTCAGCCACAAGTTTTCCACTTTCAGCTTCAGCCAGGAGGGGCAAATGAGAAATGCACAATGCCATGCAGTGCTGAGTTGGTGAAGCAGAGGGTGAGCTGTGGCCTCTGTGCCACTGCAGCAAGCGCTGCACACAGTGCCGTCAACAGCACAGTAGCAGACATCCCATGCAGTTTGCCTGCTGCCCTGTTTATTCCTGCATTCTTGTGTTCGTTACCAACTTCCCTGTAGCTGCGGAAGAAGTGAACTCCTAGTGCTCGCATTCTCATTTTCTGCTGCCTTAGCCATTTTAAAAAAAAAGAAGTCTACATTAGTCAACTGTTACTCAGCATATTGTATGGTATTTTGCCCTGGATTGAATGTGTAAAGTTACTAAACTGTTTAATTCAGCACTTTTTCTGCATAGTTTGAAGGCATAACTCAATTTGATTTCAGCTTCTTTAGCAGCAGTGTGGAAAAGGGATCTCAGTTTGGGAAACTTAATCTTTGATCGCTACCCACGAAACTTGTGCCGCATTGTAAGTGTCCCTCTAACGGATGAGCTCGGTCTCTGGTGTGTTGTGCTGTGGGGAAGTTGCGACCTTGCATTTTTCCAGCTCTTTTCATGATCGCTGCAACCAAGGCTGCCTTTGAGTTTCACATTCCCCACCAGCCCCTCCTCGTTGGTGAGAATGAGATCCAGCTTATCGCCTCTCCTCGCCAGCTCCTCTGTCCCTTGGAGAAGGAAGTTGTCATCAATGCATTCCAGGAACCTCCTGGATTGCCTGTGCCCTGCTGTGCTGTCCCTCCAACAGATATTGGGGTGGTTGAAGTCCCCTATGAGAACCAGAACTTGTGAATGCAAGGCTTCTTCTGTCTTTCTATAGAGGGCCTCATCAGCTTGGTCTTCCTGATCAGGTGCCCTGTAGCACACTCCCTCTGTCACGTCCCCTGTCCCTGCCCTCCCTGTAATCCTGACCCATCATCTCTCTGTCAGCTCCTCACCCGCCCCCAGGCAGAGCTCCGCTCACTCCAGCTGCTCACTGGCATAGAAGGCATTGCCCCCTCCTCGCCTCCCCTGCCTGTCCTTCCTAAAGCGCCTGTGTCCTTCCATCCCAACACTCCAGGCATGGGAGCCATCCCACCACATCTCCGTAACGCCAGTGAGTGTTTATTCACTGCAGGCGCGTACATCTCTAACTCCTCTTGTTTATTCCCCGTGCTACGTGCTTAGCGTAGAGACCTTTAAGTTGGGCCTGGTGAAGCTGGCTGACTGGAATGGCTGGCCTTCCTCTGCTGCTGGGAGCAGGTGTCTCCTTCAGGCGTCCCCCCCTGCCTGTACGCAAGACCCCAGCCACAGTGGTTCAGCTGCGAGTGTGCCGCGGGGAAATCCCGCCCTGTGTTGAAATGCCGGGCAGCCAGGGACTGTTCAGCCCTTGCTGGATGGGAGGCCAGACTTCACTCCTTGCCCAGGCACCGTCGGCTTTGCTGCTTTGCTTTGCGGAACCCACCCCTGCCCATGAAGATCTGGGGAAGGAAACGTTGCTTGTGTGCCAGTGGTGCTCTGCCAGGGTGATGAGAGTGCACGGTAACGACCAGTCTCCGCCAGGTATGGTGGCCAGGGTGGCAAACGTTCTTTGGGAAGGATCTTTCCAGGGCATTTCCCCTGCCCTGCCAGAGACTCTGCCAGAGGCTCTTGCCTCTCACAACGTCTTAACGTTTGAAGAGTGAGCGTGACACTGTCTGTGTTAAACTTTAATGAGGCTTGGTATTATTGAGGGCCCTTTAGTGTCAGTTCTGCATTTGTCAGCAAGTAAATGTGTCAGCTGGTGGCGTGGGGGCAGCCCGTGCTCCCCCGGCAGCCTGGGCTGACACGAGGCCAACTTCTGCGGGAGCTTACACAGGGAGCGTGACTCGGGCAAGGTGGGGAGCAGAGAGGCTGTTCGTTTTCTCTCCGGCAGCTGCTGGAGCAGGGGATCCCTTTTATTTGTTATTTGCATACTTTAGCCATTGGAATTGAATTTGTGCCCATTAAAACTAAATTAGCGTTGCCTGGAATTTTAAATAGGCTCTGGCAGAGCAGCCCATTAACTCTATCAGAGCAGTTTCTGCAGATCCCCTGTCTCTGATTCGGGTACACAATTCACACTGGAAACTGCTGCACAGTGTTATTTGCACGTTCTTGAGGATGACTGGAGTGCGATAATGTGCAATGGTTTTGAAAGCCATCAACGTGTCTCAGAGCTAGATTTAATTCCGTAAAAGTTATGGTGCAAAAGTGTAACCAAATCAGTTTACAATTCCTTGGTTTTAATACCATAATATCTTTCACATTTTCCATTTCCTCTTTTTACATCTTCATTTCTGGTCTCGGCTCCTTCATTCTGATCACCTCTCGTTTCTGCTGAGCTAAAAGGCAAAATAAAGCAGTCATGACCTATGTTAAAGGTATATACCAAATGTGGTATGTTGAAAACGGGTTTGTAGAATTTTCTCCTAAAAGTTAGAAAATACTTTGTTGTGTTAGTTTTTACTTTGGATTCATTACAAGACATTAACTCTAGATTTAATGGGGGGGGGGGGAGAGGGAGGGCAGCTTAACGATAGAAGCATCTCATTATCTGTTCAATACTTCCACGTCTTTTTTGAGTGGAGTGTTGTGGCAGGTCGTGCTGGCCATGCTTTGTGCACAGTTCAAGCACGCACACACAGTTTCCCTCAAAACTTGAAAAAAAAAAAAAAATAAAAAAAATCAATGTACAGGGGTTCATTTCTGTCTCAAAATTTGAAGACCAACTTGCCACATGAAAACATCAGTCTAATACGTAACTGTATTTTGTGCAACAGGCCACAAAAAGGTTGTATCCGTTTGTAGTTCTGGGTTACAAAAGTATTTGCATCTTCTTTAGGAAAACTGATTGTCGCGTTTGACCTCCCTTCATCCTGTTCATTTGTTTTAATGTGTTTGATTAGGATTGTCTTGAATTTGGATTTCGACTTACGGTTGTTAGGATTCTTTTCTTCTGCTGTTTATCGCTCTGCTGATGTTTGTTGTATGTTCGGTGTTGGCATTGAACGCTCCCATTAAAATACTGGAAGTTGTCTCGAAAACACTGAACAATTCCTGAACCTGAATTCCCAGGTGCAAGGAACAGACCTGCCACAACCTCTAGGTCCCCGTGTCACAGTCACTCTGCAGCAGGTGCTGGCTTTGCCCTGGCCAGCCCTGCGCTTCCCTCCCACGGGCTTCCTGCCCTGCCCTGGCCGTGGTCTGCACCTGGCCCCCCAGCCCCAGCCTTGTCCCCATTCCAGCCCCAGAAGTCCCGTGGCCCTTTCCTGGAAAGCATTCAGCATGTGGGTAGCATTGCCAGGTCTGGCAGTGCTCCTTGCCCAGCAGTGCTGTGAGTAAGTGGACACTAGATGTAAGCTTTGATATTAAAATCTTCCCTTTTGATAGTCTTTAATGAGAAAAGAGCAAGTACACCTGAACAAAACAGTGCATATTGGTTACAAAGAATGAAATTTCATTTAAAGCTTATTCTTTGCAGAAAAAAAACCCCACATGTTCAACCAGCCAAAGATACAGCACTGTTTATACGACAAAGCTTGGCTGCCTGTTCCTGGTATCAGCCAGGATCCTCAGATTCTATTGGATTATATATTGGATATTTTTCATGATTATGAAATAAGTGAATGGAGCATCACACTGGTGTTCTTCCAGTGTTACACACTTCTCAGCAGTCCCTGCTCCAGACATTTCCCAGGCATGCTTCCATCAGGCCCTTGTGTTGTCTTTATTTTGCTTGGCTGTGTGCATGTGTCAGTACATCAGAAAAACAAAACAAAACAAAAAAAAAACAGAAGAACTTTTCTCATTTGAGCCCAGAGAAATGGGTCATCAGCATATACAGACAGGCATCCGTTTTTTTTTCATCCTTTGCCAAGTCTGGTCTTCTCTGTTCCTAGAATGTCCAGAAATGCTTTGTGGCTTTCCAGACTGAGGGAGCTCACACAAATGCAAGTCACTTTGTCCTCGAATATAAAATGACATGATACACATCCTTTTTTTGGTGCTGGGACTCATAAATCCTAGGGCAGGTGCAAGGTGTTCTGTAAAGGCAGAGGACTGCCTGTTTATCTCCTCAAATTACAAGTCTCTGCCTTGCAGTTCTTCCTCATGTAATAATAATAAATACACTATAGACATCAGTCTACAGGCAGAATTAATTCATCTCCTTTTCTTCTGCAACTCCAAAGCCTGTGCACCCTCTCCCTGCCAGGCTGAAACGAATAATGGAGAGACCCTCTGTACAGGAGTGAGCATTACAACAGGACGCTCTTCTGCGGCGTACGTGTTCCAGGTTGCTGGCGATCTCGTACAGTCCCGTGCTCGGTGCATACCGGCTCCTTCCAGCCTAGAAAATGCAGACCTGTTTCAAAGAGGGAAAAGTTGATGGTTTGGGTTTTGTTTGTACAGCATGGAACCAGCACAGCTGAAGCCTCAGTACTTCAGCCCTGGAGGGCAGGTGGTGGGGGTTAGAGGAGGAGATCTGGTGCAGGATTTGGTGCAGAGACCTGGTGCAAGATCCGTGAGTCACAGCTTCTCCGTGCCACGTCCCTGGTCGGGGCAGGAGCTGCCCGGCGCCCTGCTGGCAGGACAACCCTGCCAAGTCGGGTTTCCATCAGGCAGCAGCAGGGGGAAAGGCTGGGAAGCGCGCTGTGACGCATAGTGGTGCAGAGCAGAATTCTCTAGAACTTGATGCAAAGTGGCCAACATGACTCCTGTGTAATTGCTTTGAATCCAATTAATGCTGCCTGAGCAGATGCTTGGAATTATAAAGAGGAGTACGAGTCTGAGCTTGTCACCTAAACTATGATAGTACTCCTTCAAAGAAGGCGTATTTGCAAACAATATTAATTACCTGGGGAACAGTTCAGTGTTTAAACTGAATTAAGGGGGAATGGTTTTTTGTGATTTTGGATTTGATTGAGGGAGAGATTACAGTATTCTTGAACAATGAAGCATTTCTTCGTTATAAACCTAGCAGCAAGACGCATAGAGTTCGTCTGCACCGTCTCCCACCCCCCAAAACCAATTTCCCAGAAAGGATATTATGCAAGCAATTACCTGGGGCCAAAAGAGCTTTCAGAAGCGTTTAGCACAGGCTCCTCTAATTAGGAAAAAAACAGGAGTGCATAGCTAAAATTTGGTTTTATTGATTGGAATGAATGGACATACGGCTTTAGGGTGAGTTAGAGCGCTTTTGTTTTTGATTATTCTCGGGATGAGCTGTGGATACCTTTGTGGGGTCCTGCAAGCCACTGCAAGGAGGGAAGACCCTTCTTCCACTTATAGGCATGGGGCTCACAGGTACATGGGCTGCCTGCAATGACAAGGCGCATAAAGGTGCCACCCCAGTCCCAGACACACCGAAGCCCTTCTCAGCTGCAGGTCGTGCCGTAGCGATCAGGTGCTGAGGGCGCAGCGAGCAAAGCCTTCTGCTCCCAGACCTGCCCAGCAGCATGCCAGCTGGCAGAACTGAGGGAGCTCCGCAGTAAGTTCTGCAAATGCTCAAGGAAGGAGTCTGTCCTTTCTGCTGGCTACCCTGCCCTAACTGTGTAGATTTGACTTCCTGTCCTGTTCCTGCTTTCCTCCTCCCCTAAATGCGTTAGCCAAGCCCATGCTCTGCTGGCCTGGAGCCTGCTGCTGACAGGGCTGCCTGCGCTCACCAATGCCCTGAGCTGCTCTCGGCCAGCTTAGAGCAGATGGAAGTGGAGGTACCCAACCAGTTTCCCACTGAACAGGGCTATTTTGGGAGGTGATTGCCCCTCCTGCTGATCCATGCCCACCAAGCCAAGTCTTGGGGTTACCACAGGATCCTCTAAGCCAGGAAAGCTGAAACAGTGTGATGTGTGATGTTTTCTGCTTGGAGAGGGCGGACGGGAGGATACAGTTCCCTTCGAATTACGCTGGAGCCTCCTCCAGGGAGAAAGGATGAGCTGATCCCTGAGCAGGCAGGTGTGAGATCAGACGGGCTTGTGGCTCATGCAGGGCCAGCAAACCTTGGTGTGGTGCAGCCAATAAAAAACAAAGGACAGGGTAGATTACCGGCAGCACAGGCTGCAGGGGAGTAGAATGTGAGACTGGTCCAAGAGCAAGACTGCTTTTCTGACACCTGAACAAAGAGGACAACTCCAAGGAGGAATCAGAGACACAGGTCTCGCTGCAGAGTGTAGCTGGAGATTAGCTCTGACTGCACTGTAGCTGAGCTGTTCTCGGGTTGTGTTTGTATTTCTGGGATTGCTCGGTCTTTATACTACAGACATCTTCTGTGTCTTAGTTTGGTGCAGGGCATGTTAGCAACACACTGCAGCAGCGACCACAAGCGTTACAGGTAACAAACCTTGTTAGTCAGTGATTTTATTTTTTTCCTTTTCTAACCTCACTATAAAGTAGTCATCAGTTTGTCCAAAATTGCCACATCCTAATCCAACGTTACCAGGCAGATGTCACCTTCAGCTGAGGTCTGCTCATTAGGGAGGAGACCTGGAGCTACTCTCAGCGTGCAGTTTTACAGGCATCCCCACACCTGAATGGATTTAGAGCATTCAGGAGCTCTAATTGCTTTAATATAGAGCACAGCTGTGGGAGTACTGTAAACCCTGACCTTGTCTAGTACACAGACAGCCTTGGAGGGGTGACTTAGCAAATGTAATGTCCTTTTGGTCAGTGTGTGGTCTTGGAGTCTCTGTTGAAGCTGAGATGAGGGACTTTTCCTGCAAGCCACAGAAACGTGATATTTTCTTAACTGCAGTATCTAGTTCTCATGCAAGCGGCATTTGAAATACCTCTAAGAAGCTATTTGCCACTTTGTTCAGCTGTGAGCTGATGATGTGACTGAAAAGGACTTTGGGAAATTTAACATGGAAATAACATCTTCATTTGACCCTTGAGTTGCTGCTGTCACCAGAAGGTAAATTTTATTTTAATTCTATGGTGGTAAAAAAGCCAGCAACTTGGGTAGCATTTCTAGCTGTGTGTGAGGAGGCTGCAATAATGTTCCTTGAATTGCTAAGCAACTGTGGCCCATTTGCTCACATGGAGCAAATTGAAACATTGATTTATCTATTTGTTTTGCAACTAACACTAGGGCTTCATTACTCCATTCCCTGGGGATATACTCCCACATGCTCAGACTGGAAATTAACTCTTCTTACCAAAAAACATGCGTGGCTTTCTTCTTAACTTTGAAGACAAATCCAGAGGCTTAATGCTTTTGCTAGCTGTGTCTGCATGTGGCCGTGGGCTGTTTTGGGAGGAAAACATGGAGTCTCTCTACATTGGGCTGTTAGGTGATGGTATTGCAGGTCTGAGCCAGAATGTCATTTGAGCTTCATATGCCATCTATAGGTCTGTGATGTACGCTGCTTGTAACTGTACCACAGCTAGTTATTGGGAGAAACAGCTGCAAGCAGAAAGGCAAATTCAGTAGCAATATAGACAGAAACTTAAAATGTCTCTCAAATACAAGTGACAAAGTGGTGTACCCCCAAACTAGCATACAGCAGGTGACAAGAGGAATACAGGTGTTAAAGGACAGCAAAAATCTGTTCAAGCAGTATTAGAATTTGTGTACAGTTGGCACAAATGAATGTACAAATTTCCGTGCTATGTAGGCAAAACACAGTAGTCTTAGTCTCGCAAAACCACGTAAATGCTTGATAGCAGTAACCTTGGTGAAGGAGGCTATGGCTTCCCATGCTGTGCTCATCAGACACCCGTAAGCCTCGACTTGTGAAGCAGGACTGCCGTTAGGGATAGGCAGGCGTGGTTGTGGCACACCAACTCTTGCATGTTTGCAAGATAATAAGTTAGAAAATAAAGAGGCTATCAGCTTGATTGTCAAGAACTTGTACTGTGTCAACAAACAAAAGGAAAAGTTTGATCATTAAGCCAAACTATGTTCATGATTATTTTTCAAAGTATTTTCAGGAAAGTAACAGTAATTAATAGTCTTTAAAATTCATGCAAGTACTGCTTATCCTGAGATTTCCTTTTGGACTAGCTGTGCAGTCAAGCTTCTAGGTGGTGCTTCAAATAGCCATTCCTCACGTGTGAGATGCATTATTAAAATGCACTTAAGCAAAACACAGCAAATGGCTCCCCTTCTCAGATGGAGCAGAGCTGGCTGCCTCTGCTTGTATTAAAGACCGTTAGCAGCTAAAAGAAAAGAAATGGTGAAGTATGAGGTTATTTAAGGCTCGGTCTGCCTTGGCAGAATGTGCTTAAAATGAAGATGTTGCTGATGAATAGAAAAAGAGAAGGGGGGAGGAGGCCCTGGGCAATGGCACTTGGCACTTGGATGAGCCGGTGTTGTACCTGCCGGCCTTTGAGACAGGGAGAGCCCCGGGCCAGTGGAGGCCTGGAGAGATGCGGCATACAGCTGAATACCTCAAAGGCTGGATCCGTGGGCTTGCCTCTCATCCCTGCTGCTGCCCTGAGGGGTGGTGCTTGTCCACCTGTCCTCCACCTCTGCTCCCGCGCTGTGCTGAGGGAAGACGGCACTTGGGTGATCGGAGAAAGGCTGTGTCTTCCACCCTGCTAAGGCCTGTGGTGCACCTTGACTTAATAGCAATCTAAAATAGTCATCACATTCTTCTGGCTCGTTGGAAAGTTTTAAGAGAGACCAGTGTGTAGTTCTTCTGCAAAGCAGATACGGCATTATCTGAGTAACTTTTTACCTAGCGACTAAAGGGTTCCTGGCACTTTGTTTGAAAGCTTCAAGGTTCGAGAGGGCAGAAACCTGTAATATGAGACTGAGGGTATCCCATGCCATGTATTTCTTGACTGAAGCATCCAGCAACACCTGCAAAGAGTTACAGGTCAAAATTTTTCTGTATTCAATCAAAGCATATAGACATTTACTCAGTCTCATTTAAGTAAAGTTAGGGTTGTTTTCATAAGCTTACTGACAGTTGTGTTATCATAAGAGGACCGTTTGGCAAAAACATTGTATTCTTAGGAGGACACCACACATTCAGCTGGCAATCCTAGGGAATTTCCTTATAGTGGATAAATGACTTAGCAATGTCTGAGTACAATCTTTTACCCTGTAGGAAAGATGAGCTTGTTTCCTTCCCCCTCCCCCCCCCCCCCCCCGCCCTGCCTGTCAAATTATTAAAAAGAAATATCAGTTACTCCATAATGGAAATTAATAACTCATATTCTATTTGATGTTATGTCCTGTTAGTACATGAGTATTACATGTGTTGCGTATCCCAGGGCAGCTGTTACAAGCTGATAAATGCTGACACATTTCTGTTTGCTCTCCTTTCCCATGAGGATGTTTCAGTGCTGGTGGAGATGCACTAATCCCATTGTGCTTTGGTCACAGCATCCAGGATCTCATCTGCCCCAAAGCTGCTTCTGAGCCATGCAGTGAAGTACACGCCTCCCTGTGCAACGTATACAGCTGACAGTTGCAATGCTGTGTTCTCACGTTCTCCAAATAAATAAATAAATAAAACTACACACGCACAGAAGACAGACTGTTTTTCCTGCACATTGAGTCAGTTACTTGTTTTAATTCCAGTTGAGAAACTAGGGCAAGAAATATACATCAATGCTGTATACTTTCTAAATCACCACAATCGAGCTTAAATTCTTTTTAATCTTCACTATAAACCTGTCCTAAAGTAGGTTAGTAGATCAGAACAGATTTGCTCTGTATTACTTATAGGTTATTTCCTGTTGGTTCTTGCTACTTGGCTGGATGCTGCTGAAGAGGACTTCATGTTCCAGCAGTCTTCCTTTGCTGTAACTTTTAAACTGTCTATTTTTGTCTGTAGGAATCCCATCTCCCTAGTTCCCTTCTCTGCTAAAATCAGCATACTTGTAGTGCTGAAATTCTTTATTATGTGCTATGCTAAGGTCCAGGTATGAAAAAACTCAGTCTTTTTGTTAGCGTACAAGCGCAGGTAGCACTGTGGCCCCAGCTCTGCTGTCCGTGTCAGGACACGCAGCCACCCAGCACAGATATTCTCCTGCTTTTCTCTCAGGGCCAGCATGCTTCAGAGGACATTCTTCAGTGAAGGCTCTCTTCCTCTCCCAAGAGGATGGTCTGGCCTGGATATTGCTACAAAAGCACCGCTACCCTTTGAGCCCGATAACCGTTGAGACACCAGAAACTTTTTTGCAGTAGAAGCAGTAGATACCTCTGGCTATGAAGAAGTTTGAATTCAGCAGGCTCCAACAACCAAATGCAGGCCGTCCTCTCAGCAGAGCATGGCAGGAGTCTTCATAATTTTCAAGGAGCCAAGGAGTTCTCGTAGTTTAAAACCGCTGCCAGGTGAAGAGACTCCACAGAGCAGCTAAATGTGATAGGCAGGGTAGGGCTGCATAATTTATCAATCTGCATTTCTCTTTTGATGAGATTTCAAGTATAAAAGCTCTGGGAAGGGTGTGCTATTTCTTTATTACATCTCTGAACTGAAACAATGTTAGATTTAGTGGGCGCAGTCTGTTTTGTAAAAAAATAAACACTAACTAAATAAAAACTGCTCATACTAGGGGAGCACTCCTGGTCCAGCTGAATGCAGAGCAAAACAGCTACCTTCAAGCTTCTGCATTTTCCACATGAGGATTTTGGGGTTTAATGGATGGTGTAGGTCACAACATCCATACGGAAGAGAACCCAGGGGAAAACTGTTGCTTCCAGATCACATGCAGTGATGACGAGGGGCTACCTGAGACTTGCCCGAGATCGCAGTGAAGCCCTGTCAGCATGGTGCGGGGCCCAGTGATGCGGGCAGGAATCACAAAGGCCCTGCTCGGCCGTGAGCTTGTTCAAACTGTCCCGTCAGGGTGGAATGAGAGACTTGCCGCACCTTTGGCAAGCGACTGAGGGCTTCTTGTCAGTGTCCCCCATTTGATTTCTCTCCTTCCTGTTTCACAGCACTTTTTCAGTTCCACAAGTGAACTCCCTGTAGTAGTTCACTTCTAGAAGCCTGAGCTTCTCCCTGTGTGGCCAAGGCATCTGCTGGAGAGCTGGCTGAGCTTGCTGACTTAGAGCTGCACTGAGCTATGCAGGGCAGCAGCTCTGAAGATTCATCAGCTTTGCTGGAAATCTTCCAACGAAAAGCTCAACTGATCCTGAGCTGACACAAGTGACAGGCTTGAACGGGCACCATTACAAGCCCATGTAGGGCTGGACCATGCTGACCTTCTCCCTGCACCTTTTTCTCCATGGTCCCTGTGGCATTGGCTTGCTCTGCTGCTGGGAGACCAGCTGGAGGTATCTTTGCTCTGCCAGACGCTCTTCAAGTTCTTTATGTTAACATGGCATCCCTAATCATCAAAATATTTTTCATAGGAGCTCTGGTGATTGCATGAAGTCATTGATTCTGAAATGTAGACTTTAGGGGGTGCTTGCAGCAAGTTCATCCAGCAAAAATTTTCCTTGTTAGTGCTTCTCCTGTTAGGCAGGGGCTGGACTGACAGTCACCCATGTACAATCCTCCTGAAACAGAAGCAAAAAAACAGCTGGAGTGCCCCTCTTCTGCACCATCCCTCTAAAGCAGAAAGGGCAAAAGGCTCCCTAAGCCATGGGAAAGTTCACATTTTCCCTGAGATAAATATTTCTTCAAAATAGTATGGCAAAGTTTATACGCTTTCCTTTTAAACCAAAGTAATACCAACTTACATGTTGTACTATGTGAGCATTGGGATGGTTTGTGGTGACTAAATTTTATTGTCGTGATACATCCTCTAAGGTCTTTTTAATATAATTCGGGATTATTTTTAACTTCAAGATGCAGGTTCATACTGCCTAGTTGAGGCTGCCTATTATACTGAGCAACAGTTGGAGGATAAAGGCTTTCAGATCTGATGGCTTTTGGTCATCAGGCAGCACGGTAATAGCTAAGACTCAATACAAAGCCTAAATCTGGCCTACAAAAACGAATGAGTTATTTCTAAAGTGTTTCAGTGTTGAGATGCATCTAAATCAGATTATTCGGCATGGGGTGGTTTGCTGCCACTGGGCTAGCAGCTTTTCTTAAACATTAACTGTGTGCAATGCCTGAGCTGAATACCCTTCAGAGCTATTTAAAGATGTTCTCTTTTCCATTTTGGTGATATCTTTCTAAATTATACATTAAACTTAGCAGGGTGAGTAATGCATCACAGCTTCCCCATGTCAGACTTAATGTTACTTACTGAGCTGCAGCTTCATGTTTATGTGGAGGAGGCGAATGCACTCTTCTCTCTTCCGTTTATCTTCAGGCTCTATGCGGGGGGAGCAAACCCAGGTCCTCTCGTGCTCCCAAGGCGCTGTGCGCACCTGCAGGCAGGTGTCTACTTTTTGCTGTTCTGCTCAGGCACTGGTGCGTCAACTGTTGGCAACGGGCCCCTCTTCGTAGGCAGCTGACAGTGCTTCTTCGGGAAATGTGATTATCTTGGAGGCCCCCGCTCTATTTCCTCTTCACCAAAAGCTCGTCTGGCACAGACAGCTGGTGCATAGGGAGCCAGAAAACGACTTCTGATGCAAAGCAGTTAGGAGAGCGGGGCACTGCCTCGTACAAAGGCAATGCTTCTTCAAGAGACCAAGACATACCATGCTCTGATTTCTATGAAAGGGGTTTACAGGTTAAAGATACATGGATGGTATGGTTAAAGATATGTGGATGGTATGGTAAAATGTTATTTTCCATCAAACCCATGCTTTTTCTCTGTCTAGTTCAGATGCTTTGCTGTAGAAGTTTTTTGTTTCTTAGTAAATAAGCTAAACCATCCAAAGAACTGACGGTGCCACCCCAAAAGGCAGCACACAGGAGGAATGTTCACAGCAATTTATGAACTCTGTAAGTGTTGACTTTTAGGTAACAAGGGACCGATAGCATAGCTGTTGTAATTTTAGGTGCTGCGGGAAAAACAAGTAATTTGCTACTTTTCCTTACCAATAGTTCTGAAGACTGATAGTATTTGGTTAAGTGCCACTTTAAAATTGAAAACCAAGCAGTTTTCTTTCAGTGGCTTTTCAGAATGTTGTGCATAAAGCAGATGCATTTCTTTTTAGCTATGTATAGTGCTGGTTTCTTGTGTGAAATTATTGGGCTTTGTTGTTGAAATTCTGCTGTCATTCCCCCCCCATAGAAATAGTATCTCTTCTTTAGGTGCTGATGACAAGTGTGTTTCTAGAGCTGATCTAGTTTCTTCTGAAATATTGATGTTACACAGGAAAGACAAAGAAGGAACTCCCAGTTTTAGGTGTGTTTTCTTTTTCCTCTTGCAATCTCTTTTTGTTACATTGCCTTTTACATTTCTTTTACTAGCTTCTAAATAACTCACTCCCAGGAAATCAGCTGAAGTTCCCTCTTCTTTGATACTGCCTCTGTCTTTAGCACTAACAGCCAACGCTCCCTTATTTGATCTACCCATTTCCTTGGCCAGTCCACACACTTAATATGCAGGTGGTCTGTAGTACTGGTGCTTTTTCAAGGAGTCCTTTTATAAAGTTATATTTCATTTTATTTTGAGGTATATTTAAATAATTTGATGCATTTAGTAGGTTGCAACCATGCTTGTGAATCATATGTCCACCATTTTTCCTCTGCCTTTTTTGTAGAAATTGGTGAGCAGATGTGAAAATCATTGTTGCTCTTTTAATAAATGCAGTCACTCAAATGTCTTTAGCACCTGAGCATTTTTTTTTTCTGAACAGCAGTCAGCTTTTACTATTTGTATCACCCTTTCACCATATTATGTTTACACTTCTATAGCAAAACACTGCATGTTTTCAGCAAAATTAATCAGTATAATTATATGTGATTTCCAGTGTCAGGTTCAGCTGAAACACTCATTTAGGGTGGTGATTAGCCCTATCAGAAGCAACAAGGATGGAGAACTAATCTGTGCCTAACACTGTTACTTTGAAAGATGCCATTTATACTCTATTCATAAATCGAATATTTCCTCTGAACCACCCCCACAACCAATCTGAATAGAAAACGTGTTTATGCTAACTGGCAGTTCACCTTGCTTGTTTTAGATTGCCTCTTTGCTGTTGTTTGCAGAGGTTGCCGTTACTCAGACAGCAGGAAGGAGTTGAGCTTGGTGGTTTTTTGGTGATATTTATCAATAAGACCTGAGCCTTTATTTGGCTGAGGTTGTACTAAAAGAAGTCTTGAAATTTTTTAAATCTGTATAGTCTTCTAAGATCCCTAAAACACAGAAAAAAACCTCCTGTGCATATTGTGTATGGATGTTTGTGGATGGTGTGGCAAGAATAGGCATGTCTTGAAATTCTGTTCTTCAATATAAAATAGCTCTATGTGGCTTGTTGTCTTGGTGTACCACCTGAGCCATAGACAAGTCCTTGAACCTTTACAAAGTTCACAAAACAGTGTTCGTTACAAACATGAATGGGCAAGAGACGTGGAAGTGTAAATTCACTCTTCAGCAAAGCATTTCAACCGTGCAACTTTTCAGAGCATTTTAAAGATGATAAGCTCTAAGTGATTAACATGCTATTATAGTTTGTAAGCAAGTGGAGTTATATAGAAACAAAGTTCCTTCATTGAAAAAAAAAAAGTTCAGATCAATTAAAACAATTTACTTTGTTGCTAATGATTTAGGATTGTTGTAATTTATTGGTAAACAAGTGCCTTCAAAAGCACATCCATTCAGTGAGTGGACAGAGGAAATGTTAACGAGTTCTTGGATAAATTACATCTAGAGTTTGGTAACAGACTTGCTGCAAAACATTTAGAGCAGGCTTGCCACACAGATTTAAGTATTCCATCTTTCAGAGAACAATTAAAGCTTCTAATCAATTTTTCAGTGTTTGGAGAAATGCAAATAACAAGAGAGTCATCACTGGGCTGGACCCGTAAGCAGCCACCGTGTTTTCAGTCCGCCTGGCTCCTGGCAGAGAATGAATGTTTGGTTTTCCAGAACCAGAGTAAACGGCACAGGGAGATGGTCACCGGCTTCCTCTCTCTGGACACCCCCCAGACTTACCACCACATCATAAGAAAGTATCATCCTCAGCCTTACATACTGAGGATATCATATCCAGGCACAGAAATGATTTGGTTTTAATCAGAACTCATATCAACCTCCTTGGATGTCTATAGGAATTATCTATGCGGACAAACAAAGTTAGCAAGCTGAGGTACGTTAAGCAGCAGTGAAAAATTACTAGTGTTAGAGAACAGGCTAGGTCCACGTTACATTCATCAGAGGTAAGAAATTACAGAGCAATTATTGAGCAACTGCTATATCAGGTGCAAATACATTCTGAGAAATCTTTTGAATGGTCTTTCAAAATGGACATTCTTTTAGTAGAATTTAACAGTTAAAAATTAGGGAGTCAGTGCTGGATTTGTTGAGTTCTCACCCTATAGACAAGTCTGATGTAGTTCCAATTTGCCTGCCTGGTAAAATAGTCCGTCATATGCCAGAGATAGCCAGATCTGTCAAGCTCCGCACAGTTTTCCTTTATTGGTTCTATTGGTTTTATTGCCTGCCTTCTGCTCTAAGGGATGGTGGTCGTTCAGTGACAAGAACCTGGAAAATCATTCAAGTTGACAATGCTTTTTAGATTTCATGTTTTCCTTGTGTCTCTATCTTTTAAAAACAAAAAAGGACGACTCAATGACACAGTGAACTTAGTGGGGAGTTTGTTATTGTTGAGAACTTACCTTCAGATTCTGGGGACTGCTTTTGTTGCCTTCCAAATAGATCTAAGCTACAACGATGTACTTACCTGTAATCCTAGAACCTCTGGTTGGTATGATACAACTTTTTGTATGACAGGTATGAACTTTGCTTTCTGGTGAACAGTACTAAGATACAACTCCAAGATAAGCTGAGTTCTCCAACGCTTGTTTAGCCCCAGGGCTATCCCTATGGATTCAGGGGCTGGCAGCCTTGAGAGGTGGAGGTCGTGCTTCTGAAGCCTGCCAAGCCTGGACTTTGCTGATCGTGCAGGTCAATCATACAGTGTATCCAACGTGTCTAGCACTAAGTCAAAGCACTGGAAATGTTGAAATGGAAAGGTAAGGAAGAAAAATGTCTTGAAACTTCTTTTTTTCAGACAGAAGCCCCATCAGCCAAACAAATGGATGCGCTTTGGTGTTAATCCATTACACTCACATATCCATGTATTTTCTCAGAACCTTAAATGCAAAGTAAAGTTGGACTCCAAAACTGAAAATGTGTAACACTAAGGGGAACTTTGGACTCACTGACATAGCAAGTTACTTTTGTCTGAAAAAATAATAAAGGCACAACAAAACCTCCAATGAATAACCTATGTGTTATATAGCAGTGTCAGAAGGGTTACGCTATAGGAACAAAAATGTTGCAGGACAATCAAAGCCAACATTATGAACGTGTTTTGAACATTACTGATGTTCTTCTCCCAGGAATTCTATTACCAGTCACTGATATCAAAAGTAACAAATTTTAAAGAAACTATAAATGACAAAGCCCTCAGAGCGTGGCCAAAGAATGAAAATAAAAAGGACTCATTGGCTACCGTGTACCAGATCAGCTACATGGAACAGTAAATGGCATTCATCTGCTATTCCTCCAGGCAGGCATCAAGGTGTTGCTTGCATCCTTTTCTGTCACCTGGAACCCTGTGTTTCTGAACTTGTTGTGCTGTACCTGTGGGAGAAATAGGGGACGTGCTGAGAACTGCTGTGCACTGTGTCCTCCTGGGGGGAGGACTGGCACGTGCTGGCCACAGTTGTAAAAGCCATTTGCACAATCCAGACATCTGCCAGAAATAACAAAAGACAAGTAGCAGGTAGTAGCATACTACCAGGAACTTTTTACACGACTCTTTTTTGTGATGCTTTTTTCCGTCTCGTGGCCCAGCAGCTACATGCCTGTGTGACAGGCTCAGTGGAAGGATCAGGCTGCAACAGCCTTGCCTGTCAGGCAGGGCTGAAGCGTGGGTTATTCCAGCACCTGCCACGTGTGCCAGTCCAGAGGCAAGCACTTGGTCCTCTCATGGATTGTGGCAGAACGCAGGTACATTGTGAGTCTGTCGTGCCTAGCAGCAGTCTTGTGTCTTCCTGGGTACAAGTGGATGGGAAAGCCACTGCAGAACCTTAGAAGAGCTGCTCTTCGCTGCTCAGTGCCGCAGAGGTCACTGCAGGAGCTGCTGCTAACTTCTGATGCTTCAGAAAGTTCCCTTGCTGGTAGGCATGTGGGAAGATGGGCTGTGTGGGGCAGGGATTATACAGATTTTGAGGGGCAATCAGCTTCCAAGCGCTTTTGATGCGTTTGCATACATGCAAAAATAGCTTTGAGCTTGATGATGCTTCAGGAACATCACTGAGGGACAGCATGTCTCTGGAGGGAAAGCTTATTTTGAACTCTGGGTACGTTCTCCTGAGGTATTCTCTCTTGGTATTTGGAAATGTCAAGTTTCTATTTCTTGGTCTGCCTAAAAAAATACCAATTAAAAAAAAAAAGGTGTATCTTTAGGTATACATTGAACTGTTCTTAATTCATATAAATGCATTAATATTTAAAAGGTAATAGGGTTATTGAGGCAAACTAGACCAACAGCACATCAGAGAAAAAACTGCACCATCTGCATTCAAAACAGAATTTGAAGCAGTGTGTTCTGTTGTTATAAACTTTGAAAGCACTTGGTGAATGTCAGTAGAGCTTTGAAATTAAAATTTCTTGTTATTCCAGACCAGCTATTATTGCATCTCTAGCTTGGGTTAGCTGGGAAAGGGTAGAAGCCACTTGGGGCATGCTTTGTAAATGCTGGCATTTCTAGAAGATGATGAGGATGGAAGTGTTTTGAGTTTAGCTCTGTGTCTGTTTGAAATGCAGTGACAGAATTCCCATATCAAGATTGCTATAAAAACAGAAGGAGGAATAGGAGGTTCTGTACTGAATTATGAAAATAAAGCAAAGTCCTTAGAAATGTCAGCTAAGGGTTCTGTGCCTTGCACTTGTTTTTCATTTAATAGGGGAAAAATAGTCTGAATAAATCAGCAGTAAATCTTTTACAGAGTAACAGTCTAAAAAGAGGTTGGCACTGTTAAATCATATTCAATACCTAGTTATTTACATTTCTCTGTGCTAATTTGGTAAGGATTGGTTAGCATTTGCATGGGTAATGCAACATGTTTTGAAACTACATATGCAGTGCTGGAGCAGATTTTGCTGTCTCCTCTTAGTAAGAGTACCTCTTAGGAATTCAAATCCAAAGTAACCTGTGCTGTGCCCTCAGAGTTATTGTTTGAAGAATCTCAGGGCTTTTGCAAAATAAGCTGTTAAACCTCAATTCAAAACTTGGACAACCAGAGAGAGCAAGTGACAGAAAGAAGGAACAGATGCTTCAATGATTTCCGTAGCAAATTTATCTCCCTTAAAAAGTAATAAATATTAAATACATCAGCTGGGTTAAATGGATCCATTGCAGTTACGTGATTTTCATGAGCTGGGTGTGTATTAAGAAAGAATATTCCTAAGCAAGCTGAAGTGGGCAGGTCGCTATCTATAAGTTTACGTGCTTTGATCATGGCTACTTTTTTATACGCAAGCAATCATATAGCTGCATTAATTCTTTAGAAGGTTATTAAACTCACTCAAACAGCTTCTGGGCAGTTCGTATGACTGACTGCGAGATAACTATTGAAGTCTCCGGTTGGTCTTTCAATGGTCCAGATGTACCATGATAAAGGAATGACTGGAAAACAGTAAAAATCGTGGTTTTGAGTGAAGCAATAGTAGCTTTTTCTCCTTCAGCTTCTCTGCCTTATTCTGTAGTTTGAAGTTTGAAATCTGCCACCGTATGGAACCGTCCTCTTGGGAAACCTCTTTGCAAACTCCTCTGTGCCTTGGAGCTGAGCTGAGGCAGTGCATGGTCTGGCAGCCCGGGATATGTTGTTCAGTGCTCCACGTACAGGGTGTTGTAAGCACCGTGAGTGTTCGGGCACCAAAGACTTGCGTCTCCTCTGACCCGGTCCTAGTGAATGCTCCTGTGCTGCGGCGAGTTCATTGCTCTAGAGCAACAAGGAAGACCGGAGAACTCCCTGCTACTCATCTGTCCCCAGGTGCCAAGACTCAGGACTTAGGTGTCAGCACTTCTGGCTCAGCTGGGTGTTTCTAGATGAACAAATGCAGTCCTAGCTCGTGGCAGAATTATCTTGTCCCTGTCAGCTGCCTGTGTAAGTTAAAGCTGCCAGCTGGGAGCAGTGACACAGACGAAAAGAAATTTCCATTGTTTGGAAGAATAATAACCTGCATGAGAAAAAGAAGTGCCTTTTGTTTTATTTTGCTTCACGCTTCTAGTTGTGCAATATCACCTTCTGTTATACTTTTTACTGACACAGGAGACGTTCTTCTGAAAGGTAATAGACAACTCAGAAACAAATTTCTGTTTGGAATTTTGGAGGCCAGGAATTTCAGCACTGCATTTTCCTGTTTTCAAAGTGCATATTAAATAACTGTGATCCCTAGGAGTATTCGAGGACAGCTCTTTGTATATAAAATACACCATCATCAGTGGTGGTGCTTTGGCAAGCCTCGAGGACGAGGTGTTAGAGACCAGAGTTTCGTTCCTGTTTGTATTTGGGATGTCACTGCCAGCACATTGAGGACAGATGAGCATTTCAGTCAAGGATGCTCTTTGCAGGCTGGCTGCTCAGGCTCCTGCGAGCAGTGCTGCCAGACAGTAGTGGGAATTTGCCCCTGTCATTGGTGCAGCAGGTGGTCTGTAAGTGGGAGACACGTGTGGGTTGTCAAGGAACACCAGTAGCAGCTAGAGGAAGAAGGAAGACAAAGAAGGATTGAAAAAGAAAGTAACAAAAGGAAAACCTGTATTTTTCTAATCTAAACCCTGCCCTGCAGTGGCTTTGTACCCTCTAGTCATTCTTTTGAGGCATATAATGTAGAACAGTGCAATTACTTTACTGATTACACTTGATCTTCCCTTACCGAGGTATTAAGGAGGAACTGGGGAGCATATTACAAAACATACAGCCCTATTAAATTTGATTCCCTTTAAAACAATTGCAGGAAATCTCACTCTTGTAATTACATGAGCGTAAAAACTCATTTTTTAGTTTTCCAAGCCCTTCACAGTTCTTTTCCTTGTCTGTGGTACGTGGAGTTGTATCAACCTGATGCCATTTTCTTTTCTCAAAAATCAGTTGATTTAAACAAAAAATCTCAAAAGGTCTGAGAAACAGGCAAAATTGCTAGGTTTTATAATTCTGGGCTGACTGATCTTCAAAGAAGTCTGTGATACCCATACAGTGTAAATCCAGTGGCCACAGACATAGCCAGGATGCAGGGTTGGAAGTGGAGGGAAAACCGCTGGCTTCCCGCAGGCTGGCTGCTGCTTAGTCTCTGTTCCCAGCGCTTCCCTGGGTGCTAGAAAGGTCTGTTGGAAAGACTGCTGTGGGCATCCAGATCACTGCAGAGCCAGCAAATATCTCTGTGATTTAACTAGATTTAAAACTATATACGTGCTGATGTCTCTTTCTGCCCTGCTGCCCCCAGGTGTCCTGTGTTCCTGAGGGTGCTTTTGAAAGGGAATAAATTCCCCCATCTCTTCAATGCCACTGGAGGCATAGGATATAAGGTTAATTCAAAGAGCTTTACAGACTAAAATTTAAGCTCTCAGCCTGATTTCTCGTGAGAAGCCTCCTTGAGTTGGTGGCGAGAATTTCAGGCCAGTGCGTGTACTGCTCATGGGGCACAGCGCCCGGGCAGCTCGGGCCCTGCTGGCAGGAGCCTTTTGGCGCGGCGGGCAGCACCCCGTCGTCTGGGTGCGGGAGCGCAGAAAGGCGAGCCCCAGGAGGAGCACGTTTATCATCAAAGGGATTCTGCTCCCTGGCTCAGGTACTAGCACCCTGCAGAGGTCTGCCACGGCCCACTCCTTCACGCCTGCCGCATGTCCTCCGCAAGCCCTGAAGAGGTGCCTGCTGGCCACCACGTGCCTCTCGCCTCACCTCGCTCAGCCGCTGCTCCTGCCCGTCGGGGAGCCAAGCTCGTCCTTCCTCGCCTCTTGGCCGCACCGCAGGGAGGGCCTCGTGCTCGCCGTCTGCGTCCAGCTCTGTGGGGGCTCAGATGCTTCCCTTCAGCTCTTGGGTGACAGGGCTATGCTACGTGTCTACTAGTTGTCTTGTTCTCTCTAATTAAATATGCCCAGCTCAAGATAATTTAAGGCACTGAATTGTGCCTTTAAAGTCAGCGTTGTAATCTTTTCATTTTTGCTGTTGCTATGAAAGATTAATATGTTCTAATGCATCAGCCACCAGGTTGCCTTCCACAGCATGACCTCAATTAGAAAATAGTTCAAGGAAAAAGAAAATACTGGGATTTAAAGCAGTAGTCTTGTCTAAAGCCAGCACTTAGTCTCTTAAATGGGAAAAAAAAAAAAACAATTACTTCTGTGTCCGTTGTGTATTTGTGCCTTGTGCACCTTGTATTTCAGGTATCCCAGGCTCTATTCTCAAACCATTAAAAATATAGAGTAAACTCTCCAAATAGATCCTGCTATAAATAGCAGAAGATGTGTATAGATGACACACAGATACTCTCAGTGTCCATCTTAGAGTTACCTGTTGGTACTGAAGCATCGTGTAACAGCAGCCCCTGGAAACCTTTTGTATTATGTTTTTCTGAGTGTTAATCTGTTAGGTGTTAATCCAGTCTACCCCATATGGGTGGATGTGAGTTATGTTCCCAGAAAGATGAGATTCCTTTTCAGTATTTTGAATGGTTTGAGGAAAACAAAGTATCTTGAATGAATAGCCATCAGAACAGATAAAAACTTTTTATAATGTCAGGGGTGAAAGCAACAAAAACTTAACAATACTTGAATTCATTCAAAACAGGCAGTTATGTAACAAACTGCATGACTTTTGTCCTCCTTTTATTTCTATTTTAAATAATTATTGAATTACATTATGAGCCAGCACTCCAAAAGGGAACACCAGCACTTTGTTAGCCCCAGCACGCTGTGAGACAAAGCTGTCAGCTGAAGCTTGTGCTCTGCATGGTGGCTTCCCCTGGTTCACAGGCTGGGAATTGCAGGGCTTGGTGTGGCAAACTTCTAGATTTTATTTACCTTAGGGCAAATGGGATGCATGGCCTTGTTTTTTAATTTGTTTTTGGTTGTATAGGAGGGGCTGTGATGTCTGAGGGATCCTCAGTGAACGGTGATCATTACTCCATATAGAGCAGCTGCGTTGCACTGTATTTCCTACAACCAGGGCATTAATAAACCTGTTCTCACTGGCAATTAACAAAGTTAATAGCAGGACGTGGCCCACAGAGTCCCATGCAGTAGACTGCGGTGTCTCCCGTGACCTGGGGCAAATGGAGTCTGTTTGCAGTCTTTGTGCTGCCAGGAGAGCCCATCCTGCCTGGCCGCAGCGTGGGGACCCCTCCGCAGCAGGGCCACATCCGTGCGGAGCTGAGCTCCTCTGAGCCTTATGCCTGCCTACCTTTTTGCTTTGCAGGTAAGCCACTGGGGCCAGGAAAGGCTGGTTTCACCTTACATGTTTTAATAACACGTAAAGCTTCACAAGTTTGACATCAAAGACGTAACACTAGTATCTAGCAGAATCCAGAGTGGCTGGGCACTTGGTGGAGCAGAGCTAACGGCCACCGATCCTGGAGCCCTGGCACATATATGGGGGTTATTTCTTCGCAGGGTGGCTCAGGTTAAATTCACCCATGCTCTTCATCCTTGAGGGCGATTTATATCCTTTCATTCTTCTATCAGGGAGTACAAATGTAAAACTTTCCCTCAGCTTGGAGGTATTGTTCCAAATAAAATATTTTCAGCTATGGCCACTGCCAGTGGGATTTAGCTTTGAGCTGATAGCCATTGCTGAGCAGCTGAAAGCTGGCCAGAAACTGGTTTTGATTTTCCTTTTTAAAAATAAATAAATATATAAATAAATATCCCATGCTTCAGGGTGGGAAGGGTAGGAAGGGTGTTTTGTGTGTGTGTGTGCATTTGGTTATTCCTTTCTGCATGACAGGGGAGACGTCCCTGTGCATAGGGCTTCCAGTCTAGTGCTGTATAGCAAACAGAAGGCAGTTGTTGAAATGAGAGAGAGGTTTCCTTCACAGACCTGTCAAGCTTGGTGTGCTGCAGGTACCTGTAGTTTCTTCATCCTAGCATTGTCCAGCCCTTTATAGACTGGACATGCTTTTCTTTGCATTTATGTGCTCCCTGTTTGACAGAATTCGGGAGCTAGAAAAACCTTGCTTGTTTTCAGCTTTGTGTCTCTGCTAATATGAAAAAATAGTCATGAAGGGGGCTGGTGGAACAAACAATAGCTGATTTACTTGGTTAATTTAAATGGCACATAGTGGGTAGCACAGGGAGGCTGCCTCTGTGCTCCAGCCATCATGCTGGGAGGTCTGCAGCACCATTACATGCTATTATTACTTTCTGGATAATGTATACGTTTTTCACTATCACATACTTTTTTCTCTTCCATTTTTCATGAGAACCGGCATTAGATTAATGGTTATGCCATAGAAGAAACGTAACGCCATGCCAGTCTGATTTATTGACCACTTAGTGCTGATGAAGCTGCAAACTAGAGTCAGACAGATGTTACAGTGGCATTTTTCTTTTTCAAAGCTAACAGCTTGTTGTATTTTTAACCACTTGTTGTGCTGTCTTCTGCTTACCCTACAACACCAGGAATACCAGAACAAGCTTCTCCACAACCCTAAGGAGAACCTGCTCAGGAGGAGGACTGGATGCCGCAGGATTCAGCAAGCCAAGCAGACTCCCCCAGTTCAGGGACAGATGGCAGCAACTTTGCTTCTGATGTGTGGGAAGCAAAGTAGCTCTGCTGAGGGTCTGTGCATTGAAAATATTAACAGCTTTTTGACAGGACCGTTTCCAGATCCTTCAATAGCTGTCCAAGGGTTCCCTGCAGGACTTCCTTGCCTCCCAGGTGCAGGGTTCCTGAGATGGCACATCCAGTGTGCTGGCATGTTTCCTGCATGCGAGTTACTGTCACTACAGACAGAAAGCAGGTTTTGTGTACCCGGAGCAGGCCAGTTGGATAGGGACAAATGCAAAGCTTGATTCAAATTGAAATTATGAGTAAAAAGATGTCTTGCCAGTTTCTGGTTTACAAGCATGTGTGCACATAGGCAAATAAGGAGCTGGAGACAATGTGTAGCAAAAGCTGTAATCTGTGAATGCATTGAATATAGTACTGAGGATGTAGTTGTACTGGAGTCTGTTTTCCATCTCCAAATGTCAGGTTTTCTGTCATCCTGACTTGCCTGGTGACAAACAGGAACTCTCAAGCTACAAAAAATACCTCTTATCTGAAATAAAGCAAGAAGCACGTGCAGAATTTGTGTTGCCTGTCAGCAGCAGTGTGTCCTTGCTTTCTTCTTTGAAACTTCTGTGAGAGCAAGAGGTGTCTTTACATGAAATCTCTGAAGCATATTACTTTTTATTACTTCATCATCTAAATCACTAATTAAGTTAAATTAGCTGATGGAGACTGTTTGGGTATGTAGGTAATCATTTTTATTATCCAAATCTTTTCTGAATTATACATGAGGACAGTAATGTTTTAAAACTTCCCTTCATCACCTCCCCATTCCTGAGCAGCTCCATCTGCTTGTTTTTGTAAGTGGCTTGGCCATTTCACCATGTGTCCTAGCAGGGATGTGCAGCCAGACCTCCTGCTCCCACCAGGCCAGAATAAATCAACAAGCACACCCCTGTCCTGATCTCAGTGCCTTGTTGTGACCTCCATTGTCTTCAGTGAGTTAAACAGGCCAAAATTCCTTGGAAACTGGAAGGCTGAAAGAAAAAATGTAGCTCTGTTTTGCACGGTTGCTTGAGGATGTGTGCTGTGGTGTGGAAAGGGTGAACCTTGCAGCGCTCTGCAAAGATAGGACATAGTGTTTTATGTACCCTTCTTTGTCTGTCTCTCATCTGGGACAGAAAAGATGTGCCCTGTGAATTGGCAGGCTTTACATGCATGAAAATGGAATGTAAAAGTTCCAATGGTTTGTCTTAAGGAGAATGTTAGGAATGGAAGAGCTGATAATTTTCTTTGCTTTAGCACTTTGCAGAACGACTCCAAAATAAGTTGTTAACACTTCCTTATTAGTTTTCCTTGCTTCTTCCCTGTGCAATGCAACTCTTTCTGAACACAGGCTTCGAGAACTTTGTACTGTAATTAACAGAATCTTCGCTGAAAATCTCCTACTTACAATTTTCATCAACAGAGGGGGAAAAAATGAAAGTTTCACTTTGCTCTCCCTTTCTTCCTAACTAAAATGAGAGCTTCTCCTCCAAACGGTGAGGGACGGTGTGATTAGTGGAGCTCCGCTAGGTGCCAGAGTGCACAGGGTTGCAGACAGCAGGCGAGCATACTCTGTAGGGCTGATGTGCTGCAATGCTGGCTGCGCACCAGCGCTGTATGAAGGGATGGTCCTTTGGCTGCCAGCAGCATCTCAGCAGGTCTCAGGGAGCTGGGAGACGTGGCCAGCTGCCTTCTGCTCTGGGATGTGCAGGACGCTCCCTGGGCACAGTAGCAGACAGGTCTTGTGTGGTTGCCCCTGCACTCGGTGGACGGGAGCGCTGCCCTGCACGCATGTGGGCAGGGAAGCCAGCAGACAGCAAGCTCCTGCCCTGGGTGTGCTTCAGGCACAGCTGCAAGATGCACCGTGCCTGGCTTCTCTCATTTCGCCCATCAGAAGCTACCTCCCACTGGTTGCATTTACGGGGCAGTTTTGCTGCTCTAGTATTTTCCTTGGTGCAAGTGTCTACATATTGCTCTACTTCTCTGTGGGTTTCATAAGCAAGTACTCCCATTAGCACACCCTTTGCAAACAAATGATGGATTGTATTCCCTCTCCCACTCAGAATGGGGCTGTAACAACATTAATGAAACATTAGAGTTTTAATTACACCATTATCCTATTTATTTTTATAAATAATTCCAAAGCAGTCATTAAAGTTTGTGGAGTTAGGAGTAAATGACTTAAGGGAAAGAAATCAACTTCTCAATCTTCTTGTTATCTATCGTACAATATCCCAGGGATGCTGTTGGGAACTAGCTGAGTTGTTTTGGTTGCTGTTGTTAAGATGATTCATTTACTCACACGGTGGTAACACACTGCTAAGCTCCCTACTTGAAATGTCTCTGTCAGTGGGACAACGCTGCAGTGCGTCAAAGCAGTGTTGCATTTCTTTTCTTTCCCTCAGCTCTCGTAAGAAGGTGCATTGGGAAAGAGCGTAATGCACTGAACAACCCTGCAGGAGCGACTGCCTTGCAGTTGTTCCAGATTGTTTTTTTTCAGCAGTGCTGCAAAAGACAGTCTCTTCCAGTCCCAACCTTCCGCAGCTTGCTGTTTTCATCACAAATCTGCAAGCTCTTCAAAAGACAAGAAATTACAGGCTTGTCTGAAAAGAACCTGTCCTTGGGGACACTCTTGCAGTACTGCTAGCTTCTTTGGTTCTTCCCTCCCTCTTTCTGCAGCTGTACTGAAAGTGTGGCTATCACTGATGCTCTCAGGTGAACTTCCACATATTTGAAATAGTCTGATGTGGACCAGAGCTAATAAAAGCATTTGATCCAACAGATCACAGATCCCCTAAACTAAAGCAAGTGGCCTGGTGTTTGTTGCAACAGATATTTGCGGGCCTCTTGCAAGTATTCTTTGTTGTATGGGTTGAAAAAAGCATTCACACTGAGCAAAGGGAACAGGGAGACTTTTCAGCAAAGGGCTCTCAAGGAAGAAGCTGCGTGCAAAGTGTCGTATCTTGCCTTTTGCCACATCACCGAAAGAACAGCTCTGATCTCAGGGAAAGATGGTATATCGTGGGGTCTAATTATGATGCTTTCTGTTGTAATTTTACTTAGGAAGATAAATACAGAGAGCACTGAGTCAGGGACAGGTCCAACTACGTAACCTTTGTTCTCTGTTCTCCTTGTAGAACCCAGACATCGTGTTGGTGCACTACCTGAATGTACCAGCCATCGAGGACTGTGGGAAACCATGCGGCCCTATCTTGTGCTCAATAAATACAGACAAGAAAGAATGGGCAAAATGGACAAAAGAAGAACTAATTGGACAGCTCAAACCGATGTGTGAGTATCTGGAGGCTTTTTTGCTCTATGAAGGGTTAATTTAGAGTATGATGTCTCTCCTGGCCTGACCCTCCCTCTAAAGTAGCCGTTTGTCACCATCAAACTTAACATGTATCTGCATGCACTTCTTTCTTCCTGATGTATTCTACGCATGTATGAGCCACCAGCTCTTTCCACTTAGTTTTTACGAGAAGCCATTTACATGGTATGAAAGCTGCCCAGACTGTTGCAAAAAGGATTATGTTAAGTTCCTCTCAGCACACACTGTGCCAGGGAAAAAGCATACCTATGGTCTTGTATTTTTCAAGTGACATTTCTAGGCACCTACTCACTTACAAAGAGCCTTTATTACAGTATTGGCAGGTAGGTTTCCCTGAAGGCCCCTCTATGTTTGTGTTGTTCTATGTCAGGTCAGAATTGGTTGCTGTTGTTTATAGAAGGGCTCTGTGGAGCTGAGTATCTTTTTATCAGCAAGACACACCTGCTGTGAAATGCCTTTCAAGTGCCAACTGTCAAAGCAAAATTTCTATTAAAATAAAAAAAATCTGCATCCTGTCCATTGTCTGCACAGCAAAATAGTGGAGTTGGATTGCTTGGTGATGCCGTTCTCTGAACTTCAGTGCAGCCACCTCCATGATAAGCTTATCTCATTATCTACTATCCAGCTCCCCTGGTCGATTTGGTTTGAAACTCTAGTTTGTTCTTGGAAGTCCAGTTCAGGAACTCAAGCATTTTCTCTAGTTCTGTCTGAAAAAACAGTGGATATGTGGAAGGGTGGGTATCATTTACTACTGTTCTAAACTTCGCAGTGTAAAGAGAAGGCTGCTTAGGTGTGCAGAGTGATCAGGAAGTTGGTCCTGCAGACAGGCAGCTCTGTGGAGCTCTCTGCATCCACCTTGAAGTATATTTTCTTAAATATCGGTTATATTGTATGTCTTCCCGTGGAAAGTATGTCCAAACTGCACAGAGACCTGCAATGAAAGAGTGATTAGGCATATTGTGGGTCAGTGAGAAAAGAAAATTGATTGTGGGAGACACAATACCAAATCTAGGTGCTTACATCTGAATCAACAAATACCGGGTCTGCTTTTCTCCCTTGCCCCTTCCCCAGTCAGATGCTGGTTCTGTGCCCAGCTCTCAGTAACTAGAGGCCACAATCGTGAAGTATATTCTGATGGGTCTTGGCAATCAGTGAAAAGTAAGTCTCATGCTGACCATAGCATTATTTGTTCTGCATTGCTCCTTTGTTACTTCCTGAGCTCTGCAGACCGTTCTGTTACTTGTGGGGGGAGGAATGCAGCCAAACGCCAGGTGTCCATGCCAGAGCTTTGCATCACCTCTTCACTGCCCACAAAAAGCAGTGGCAAGGAGGAGACCTGTGGGAAGTCAGCACCCAGTGAGCCCTTCCCAAGCCAGTAGCACTGCTGTAAGTGACAGTCATCTAACAGACAGGTCCTCATATAAACAATACCCCCACTTTTTTGCTCCCCCATGTATTCCTTTTCCATGCAAAACTGAAGGGGAGAAAGCAAGCCAAAGAGAAGAGAAAAAAAAACAACCAACAATTTGCTAAACAGAATGTTGCCCTGGGACCAATAAACTTAGACAGAAATCCAAGATGTTGAAGTTGTAGCTGAGACTGAATGAGGGCCTTAATAATAAACAGGAGAGGAAGTGGCAGCCTGGTTTTTTTTTTGGTTGGTTGGTTGGTTGTTTAAAAAAAAAAACAAAAAAAAAACTGCAGCGCATCAAGAAAATTATGTGAAAACTACAACGAACTAGCTGTAAATTTAATAATACTTGGCTTTTTTGTGTCTCAGGAGGGAAGAGTGAAATTCTGCACAATTATTCAGAGTATGTATGCAAGTACACATCTCTGTTTATGAATACATATCCTGGGAAGCACATCCTTAGAAATGTAGCTACTATAAAAGCATTACATTTTGATCAGACTTAGAGAAGAAAGAGGACACATAATGATGTTCAGGAAACACAGAGGGGCACTGCTTGCCAAGATGCCATCAGATTTGTTTCCAGTATTGGGTGTGCTTTGAAAGTCCAGAGCCAAGCACATTAGTTTCATCATATTTTCACATTAATCATTCTTTCAAAGACTTCAGTTTGCCTGATGTTTTCAAATTTCTCTGCCCTAAAGCAGATTTGTCAGTGACTTGATAAAAATGTTGTACATAGTGTCACTGGTGAAGTGTGCATCTCCCCTTTCTACATGTTCCATGTTGTGGTTCATCTAGTTTTATTCCTCTGGACTTTGAGGCTGTGTGAGGGTTTTATTGGTTCATTTTCTTGCTTGCCATTTTTCATAAGCATATCACATTCAGGACAAGTTAGTAATGATATAGTCACGGTGTGCATGGAGGTCTGAGGGTGAATGCTGTACCTGCAGGGAGATTTTTACATCATGTTTCAGACAATTGATGTCTTGCAGAACTAGGAGGAGAAGCTGATACTACTTCTATCTTTAGGGACAATGCTTCTTCCTGGTCAAAGGTTAGTAACAGCATTCAGTTGCTAATCTGGGAAAGGGGAAAAGTTTTTAAAGTGGGAAAGGGACTGCCCGGTAATATAGGCTGGTTTTATAACAAGTGGGAGGTTTTTCTGAAGACTTGTTGAAAGCAAGTTCTGTTCATTCAGGTCCTGCTCAGCCTGGACCCAAGTGAGATATTAAAGCTCTTGACCTCTGGCAGATTTTAAAGCTTTTATATCCAAATAAAGGATTGTGGCACGTCCGTGGTGTGGCAGCCAGAGACTGGGAGCATGTTCCCTTGGCTGTGTGTGCCTGGAGAACTGCAAGTGATGTGACAGGTGGCGTCAGCGAGAGGGGGATTGGTGTAAGAGTGCAAGCCAAACAAGTCCATTGAACTGTTTTTCCTGAAGTGCAGAAAGAGCTTGACTGGGTTCGCTCACATTTCTTGCATTCATAAGTCACTTGGCTCCATCTTCCTTTCTTGTTGCATCATCCTAAAGTCAGTCCAGGCTTCATCAAGTGTTCAACATGCATCTGGGACAGACACAAGCTCCTGGTACCAGAGTATGTCTCTTCCATGATCACAGCAGTGTGCTGAGGTATGGGCTGCCCAGGGGCGAGTTCTCCTGTCGTGGTCTTAAATAAGATGTCTGCAAACCCTGAGCTTCTTGGCTGGCTTCGGGGATGGCTTTCACCTGTCTTGCACAGGTGGTTATGGATGAAAAAGTACCCTCTCAGGGTGGTCAGACAGGTCTGAGAGCATTATGAAAACACCATTAACTTGTTTTAACTGTGAGCTAATTAAGGGACTGAAATTAACACATCTGAACATCCATGAAAAGGAAAGTACTCACTGCAGATGCTCTGAAGATTTGTGGTTTTTTTCAACATCTCCAATTGATTTTCTTTAGTAAAATTACTGAGTGGATACTGTAAACAACGAAATAGCCTGCCTTCAGTTTTTGTTGCTTTGAATTTTTGATTTAGTTCTGATATGTTTGTCATTTGCCTTTACACTATGACATACACGATCTCCTGATTGTCCTGTCTGGACTATCACTGCTGGCTTGTCAAATGTCAGTTTCAGTGACTCACTGTGGCCAAACCAGCTCCTGGGAGACAGCACCACTTTGCCAAACTGCAGTCCTTGAGACTGAAGCTGATGAGCCTGGAAGGAATGGTTATGCTATGCACGACCTCTGTCAGAATGATTCCTCTCTCCTTCAAAGTTAGGAGGTGGGGCGCCTTGCCTTAAAGGTATAAGCATGTTCAGGGAGCACAGGAAGGTACTATAAAGCCTCTACTGAAAACTAACTGTTTCTGGTTGCAGACCTGCAGCAACCTTACTGACAGCAGTGTCCTAACTGATCATCTGAATCAAAAGGGTTGTTGTGTGTTGCTTCTGAATGAATGAATTTCAGGACATTTGTGCAAAATGAGTAGTTGATAATATATGAAAATTTTGTGGAAACTGTGTCAGAGACACGTGTAAGTCATTGCAGTGTGCCTGATGTGAAGAATGGATCTCAATTTGGCATTGCTTTCTTTTTCTTTTTTTTTTTTCTCTCTTATGTCCTGTTATAGTCTTGCTTTGAGATCTCTCTGAACAGATTAGCGGATGTCCTTTGGGGCATCTGGCGGTAAAGCAGAATGCAGTGGCAGAGTCCAACACAGCAGAATTCTGTATATAAACTCCATATGATCAGCAAATTGTCGGCCAGCTCATGTTGGGGGTTTCTCCAAATCATCCTCTTCTGGCTTTCTCTTCCCTCAGCTGGCAAAGTATGGGTTATAAGCTTACAGCTGGTGCTACATTGCAATCCTTCTTTCAGGTCCACTGTAATTAAGAGATATCTTTCTTTCCGAAAAAAAAAAAAAAAACTTTTTTAACTTTTTTTTTTTAATTTCTCTGATGCTTGGAAACTGATTGCTCCTGCTGCCTGCATGCAGCCACAGCTGGGGAAACCAGAGGTTTCACATAATACCAGTCAAACAATAATTTTGGGCATAGGCATTTCTTGTCTCATGTGAGTTGCTTCTCCCTAGGGTCACCGATTCTGTCTGTTCTGCATGTGTCAGTGAAACAATCTGAGGCTCTTGGAGGTAACCTGAAACTGCATACCTGTGTTGTTGCAACCAGAGAGGACATTAAACACTTGTAGCCCAATATGAAGTTTAAATAGTAGTAGTCAGCATGAATGTGGTTTGAGGAATTGAGTTGTTGGGTTTTTGTTGTTTTGTTGTTGTTGTTGTTTGTTTTTTTTTTTTGGTTGACTTAAATTTATATTCAGTTTCAGTAATTGTTTAAGGTTTTTTATACTTAATCTTAAAAGACAAATTGTACACAAATGCTATATAGGTTGATTTTTACCGTTCCCAAGCCTATTTGTCAGAGCTACAAAGTGATCTTCAATGGAAGCTGAAGCTTGCCTGCTGTTTCAACTGACCACCACATAAAAAGTAGCACAGATTCTTTAAAAGAGCTTGGTTTTAGTATATTAGATGTCCAGCTTTCTTTGAATAGTATTTACATGTTACTATAATTGACTTTATTAAGAAGAGAATACAGTGGTAATTGCTAGATTTGTTCTCGTATCCCACCGGCTACTATGAATACTGATAGGAATGTCAGCCACCTGCCTGATTTCTTATTTGCTCACTAAGATGTATCTCCTACCCTTTTCATTACTCCACACATACTGCTGAACGTGGGTCACCTGTGAGAAATGCATCCGTCCTCTCCCCCGTAGCACAAGGCCGTGGCCAGGGACGTCTGGGCTGTCCCTAAGCACCCCCATGGTCTCTGTTTTGCTCCTCCACCTGGTGAGCCCGACAGAGCTGGGCAGGGGGCCGGCAGCTGCTGTGGGCACACAGGGTCCGAGGGCTGGCAGGGGGCTGCGCTGTGCAGTGCTGGGAGCAAGCGAGCGCCTGCCCTGCGTCCGGAGTGGGAGCTTGGTTCCATCGCGGGTGGTCGTCATTTCCCCAGAGTAGCTTATTCATATGCCTACGTGGGCCACCCCTTAAGGAAACACGTTTTCCATAAGAGATGATTTTGCCTGCTGTAGAACATTCCTCTTTGCAAAAAGAACAGAATTAGTGACCATTTTTCACCTGTTGCCTTGGGCAGTCTTTCAACCACCGTTTAGAGAAATCACAGTGAAATAATTCTGATCTGTGAAATTGAGTGTTAATAGTAACCCAGTATGAACTTGACTGTTACCAGTAATGAAGAATTGAGGAAAACTAAACCAAATTTCCTGTCCCCCTAAAATTGGCTTATTAAACCAGATACGGTAATTATAGAACCATCTCTGGTAATTACAGAATACATCTCTGAAGAAGTCATGAGCACACCATCCTCCTGCTCCGTTCTTCCTTAGTATTTTTGTCTCTCCTCTTAGCCTTCAGCTGTGGTAACGATCAGAGTCAATACTAGAGCATCTTCTAAGGTGGCTGTTCTCGTTTCCTGGCATTCTCACCCAAGATCTCGAGGGGGAAGACAGGCGTTCGTCACCGATAATTACGTTAAAAGAAGCTTCTAAGTTGGAATAGATCAGCGTGCGCTCGCACGCGCCTCTCTGCTCCTCACCGCGGGGCGGGCGGGCCCGGGGGCGCCCCGGCCGCCGCCCGGCGCTGCCGGTTCCCGGTCGGCTGCTGCCACCTGGCGGCCGCTGCCGGGGGGCCGCGGGGGCTGCGCGGGGCCGGCGGCCGCGGCCTCCCGCCGAGCCGCTGCCCCTCAGGCCCGCGGCGTCCCGGCTAGGAGGAGGGTTCGCCGTGCGGGTCGAGCCGTGAGCGGCTCCGCTGGCGTGTTGAGGTTCTAGTTTGTCGCAGGAAGAGGCTTTTAAAACCCTCAAAAGCTCGCTCTGCTGTCGTGACGCTCATCGCAGCCGCGGGAGCGGTGGTCCTGCCTGCGGTGCTGTCAGCCCGGACACCGTCAGCGGCAGCCCGCGGCTCGGAGGCACGGTCCTCTCTGTCCAGTGTGAGCCGTACCGTGAGTGCTGGGGCTTGGCAGCAGTAACGAGTACAGAAAAATACACACGATTCACGTTGATTAGCTGTTGAGATTGTTGGACAGAAGCCAGGACAGAGGATAATGGTAATGGGTAGTAAGCACACAGCGGCTGTAAGAAGCGATGCAAGGGTGGCGTGGCAGGCAGCTGGGCTGTCAGTACCGGCCATTTGACTTTCTGTCTTGAACAACCCGGCTTTTTGCTGGTTTTGAACAGCAGGAGCTTGGGGCTCCTGGCAGGCCATGCTGTGCTGTGGGGAAGAGTTTTGTGTAAAACATGTTTTAAAGAGAGTGCTAGAAAAGAAGTGGGAGATGTGTAACTTATGTGAGGTATGCATGCTCTATAGCCTGTTGCCTCTGTGAGCAGTGAATGTTAAAATATCTGCTGCCATTCATGAGAGTCAAAAAGATCTAAACTGTCTTGACTCAATTTCCCCACATCAAATTACTTTCCTTCAGGGTGCAGAGTGAAGTGTAATACCGTGCTTATTTCCCTTCCGAATGCAACTCTGGCATTCTGTGAAGGATGCCCTTGAACTGTATACCGGAGAAGCAGACAGAGAAGGTAACTGGCTGCTAACAGAAACAAAGTTTGGCCAGCAGTGACATACCTGACCTGTAGTTACAGCTGTATTCACTTCCTCTGAGCTGCAGTAAGAGTAGGACTGTTTGTTCTGTCCCTGCCAATTGAGCTTCAGATTCTAAATTGAAATACAGTCAGGGACAAGCACCTTTACACTTTTATTATGCTACATGCAATTCTGGAACTCAATAATGGGGCCATTTAGCAAATCAGATCAGAAATTTTGAGTATTGTAGAAGGGAATGGCCCGGTGATAGCATCTTTGTCCTGATTAGCATTGTCAAAGGCAAGAACTCGTAGTGTGATCTACTTTTTATTATAGGTGAATGTCATAGATAGCTTATGAGACTAGCATAAGGGAGTTTGCTTCAGCACTGTTCTTTCATGTGTGAGTAGTCTTGAACTTCAGGTGGTTGTGCATAAAAATGCTGTTAGCTGTAAATAAAAGTTGTGGACGTTTCATTTTGAGCTTCAGAAGAGTAATGTCCCACTGGTCCTCTCTAAGCGTAATCCAACCACATGTACTTCCCATTTGCTATTAAATTATCAGGTTGCAGTTGCATCTGAGCAAACTTTTGAGGAAAGGTTTCATTTTGGAAGAAAGACTTCTCTTTAAAGAATGGCTAAGAGTGAAACTTCCGCACAAGCGCTTACAAAGACTTTAAAATTCATTAAGTGACATTAAGAAATGTCAAATGTACAAGGTCATCTTCCCTACCTGCATTCCCAGCAATGTGGCTCAGGAAATCTTCGTAAGTGATAAAGAGTGGAAGTAGATGGCTGGAAAATCAAAACTGAATAGTGTGCAGGTGTCTGGATATGAAAGGATAATGAAAATCTCCTCCAGCTGAGCTGAGAAGTCAGAGCAAGGCCTTTATTTCTGTTAACACAAATATTGTGAAAATTAAAGGGACAAGGCTGCTGTTTCCAATTGATCGTCTCCATGGAATTGGCCTCCTAGTGTCAACAGTTTGTGGAGCAGGATCTGGGAAGCAAAACAGACTTTCATTCCATAAGCAAGGGAGCAGGATGAAGTTTTTCTACTTACAATATGGTCAGCTCTTGGAGGATTTTGTAGAGTGTTCTGTATCAGATGTGAGCAGGACTTTTACACAAGGGTTTGCAGTGGACCATCCAGGATATATCACATAGAAGCCTGACCTTGAATATTCCCAATGTTCCAGCTTTGTCAGTTTATCTAGATTACCTGTTTCAGGTGGGCAACATCATTGTTATTCAAAAAACAGAAGACTGGCCCTTACCTGTCAAAAACACGCAAAGGAGCAGCACCAGAGGTGCAGGGAATGGCATTATATAGTGTATATCTATCTGTAACCTGTGTGCTGCATGTATAGGATACAAAAGAGCAAGAGCTTTGGATTAGAAACAGAAAGTGTAAAATGTGTGAAGTGGCAAAGAGGAACATCTAGAACATTCAGAAAAGGTAAAATGATCAGATCAAAATGTAAGAAGTTTATTTTAGGGCCACAGTTTGTTTAGGGTGGAAGAAACCACGGAGAGGGAATGGTCAGGGTTTTAACCATTGAGACAAAGAGAAGTAGGTGTCTGATCTAGAGTGAAGGTGAGACAGTGAGATAGGCTTGAGGTGATGGGGAGGAGGAAGATGCATACAACACTGAAGGATTGTAGACCTGGTAACTGGGGAGGACCGAGCACCACCAGCAATTGAAGAAGTCAAAAATAGCCAGGATATCATAAGAAACCTGGGCGATCATATTTTTCTACCTGTAAGCTTTCTTTGGCTTTTGAGCTGGCTTCTTGCTGGTAATCTAGGTAACTTTTTCATCCTTTGCTAATGATGGTTAGGAAGGTCCTGACAGTGTTAATGAATGGAGAGCCACTGGATCAATACAGGGAGGTTATTTTGATTCTCTTCACAAGGGAGGAAAGGATTCTCTTCCACAAGGGAGGCAATCAAAGGAAGGTGTGAGCCAGTTCTCACAAAGCAAGGTTGGAGGCAGTTCTGCTAGGAGCAGCATTAGCAATATGAATTGTGGACCCTCCTCCAGCCTTCCTTCTCTTCGTTAAATATCCAGTGAAATACCAGTAATTTTCCCTGGTTCTGCTGCCTTCGTTCTACAGGCACTGTGCAGAGGGTGAATGGCAAGGAATATTTTGCTGCTATAATGCAGCAGCTTTTAGACCAATTCATGGTAGAAAGGAAAGTGTTGGAGTGCTTCGCAGCTTTCATTTAAATTATAAGGAAATACAAAAGAAATCTGAACAGAAATTAGAATTAAAATACTTCCCAGAATTTATTTTAAGTTTTAATCTTTTTTTCCTTCATGTCCTTACATTAGGACTATATTTAATCCAGCATACTTCTACAGTGGTTTCACTTTTTGAGCCACTAAGAAAGAGGAGGAGTGTATACGTCTGCTTTTTGTTAATCTTCTTTTCATAATGCACTTTCTCCCCTATAGAGATCTCCTTTCCTGGTGATTCATTTATGTGTTAGGAAGCCAAGCATGACATGTTAAAAGCTGTCTTGATAGTATTTGATATTCGTTACTAACAACTCACCTACTCACAGGAGGTTTTCTTTAAAAGGGGGAGGGAGAAAATCTGCATGTTGAATGTGCTAAGATAGTCAATAATTCGCATTAAGCATCCAGACATTCTTTTTTTTCAGTCTGTCACCCTTCACCGTTTTTTTTTTTTTATTATTATTATTTTATAACCTTCACAACATACAGGGAGTATAAGCACTAAAAAAATAAAAATAAAAAAATAGTCATGCCACATGAACAGAAGCTGGAGCCTTTCTAAATCAGCCAGAGCAAGGCTAGAGAAGGACCTTTCCTAAGCGCACCATCTCAATGTGGATTTCATGAACTTGAAACTACATTGCTGCCTCAAACTGCCAAAGGCTAGAACATGCAGCCAGGAAGATCAGTAAGAAATGCATCCCCAAGATAGCTGTAGCTTCCAGATGTGACAATGTAAAGACCATGAAAAAGATGAAGTAGAGAATAGGGTGTTCCCAAGAAAACCCAGTGTTTGGAGACCTAATTTGTGAATGCTACAGACATGTTAAAGAGAATCCAAAGCTTTGGCTTCCGGCTGCTTTTTGCAATAGATCCGTGATGGAACTTTGTTATGCTGGAAGGACCTGAAAATAATATACATGGTATGTATATGTATCCAGCTATAAGGCTGTCCGTCACTTCTCAGCTTCCAGCTCACAGCTGGATTCTGACTTAACGAGAACCATCATGAATACACAAACCATGAGATATTCACTTACCAGACTTGCCCACTATAATACAGTGCTCATCACTGGATTTATTAACAGTAGGGAGCAGACTCCAACATACTGCTGTAAAATACACTTTCTGCACATGGCAACGTGTATCTGAGCTCACCTCTAGAGCAAAACATTTCTGAAGTAACCAGAAATAACTTAGTACAAAGTTTCTCAGTAGTAATTACAAATCAGTAACTTTATATAGCAGAAAATATTGCAGATACTTTAGTGTGTTTTAATAGCACTTTCAATGTATTGTTGCAAAATTGCTATTTGAACATTTCTTACTAAGCATAACATCATATGTGACAGACTAATGTACCTAGAATAATAAAATGAATGTAAGTGGAGGAACTGAAGCAAGAAGCATGTATAAACTAAAACTTACACATAATAACAGATAATAAACAGATAATAATAAAGGTTGACTTTTGATGTTTTCTGGCAAGTTTTTGATGAGAAGTCTTACTGTTCTCTTCACAGTTCATGGCATTAAGTGGACATGCAGCAATGGAAACAGCAGTTCAGGGTTCTCAGTGGAACAACTTGTGCAGCAGATCCTTGACAGTCACCAGACCAAACCACAGCCTCGGACACACAACTGTCTTTGCACTGGTACCTTGGGTGAGTACACTGAGAGGGTACAAAATGCTTTCAGCTTAATCCAGACTTGGAGTAGGGTTTGTAGTACTAAAATGCTAAAAATACTGTACCATGGAGTAATCATGCAACTGGAATTTCTGTAAAGAATGCAAACGCTTGGTAATGTGCAAGTTCTAATAAATGCCCTCCGTATGTGACCTACTCAGAAACTTTTTCTCTTCTACGTGCCCAACTTTTGTTACCAAAGCCTCAAAATTCGATGTTCTGCCAATCTCACCCTCTGAAATCCTTGCCCTGCAGCCTGCTTTGTTGGAGAAAATGGGCTCAGGTGGTCAATTACAAGGTATCACTAGAAAAAGACAGGTTTTACTTAGTTACCATGAAGACACAGATTTCTTTCCTGTTAAAGATGCTTTTGTTTTGAGTGAGAGGAGAACAAGAAACAATATCTTTAGTATTAGAACTTTATGCATCAACTGGGAAGCTGAATGAGTCATTTTTCCATCTCATCTACTTTATAACCACCCCTTCCAATTACTTTGGTCAAGTAATATATATATATATCATATATTAATTAGTCTTCAGAGAAGTTTGTAAAGCAAAGCTGTCTGTGCTTCAAAGGGTTTATTTTCTTCTTCATTTTTGGGCAGTTGCGTTATACAATCAAGATTTTAAGTAAGAATGATGACCTCTGAAATACCTGGGTTTGGATTAAAATGCAAGCCTTAAGGCTCAGCATTCGATCCAGGCTTGCAGATCTGAACATGAATTCTTTTATGCTTCCCTTTGATGTTTTGTCTTGTGCTAAGTCTGCTGCATGTTTTTTAACATAACAATACCACTTTGTTTTGTAACAGCCGGCACATTGACACATGCATTCCCAGTTCCTTACACAAAGACTGCAGTGTGAAAGCCTTTCCCTTGTCTTGTTCATCTCTATACCTAGGAGAACAGAGAGATTTAATACTGCATCTAGTCTCAAAAGCACTGTCCTGGACTACTTTAAATGACCTGATTCAAATCTTGAACACATAACAGAGAAGTTCCACTTCAAGGGCAAGGAACAAAAGATTTGGCAAATTACAGTGGCTATGCAAACACTTTGTGTTACCCAGAAGATGGCATTTATAATTGTAGACATTAGCTACAAGGAGGAGGTTTCTTTTCCTCATTAGTCATTGTATAGTACAATAAATAATGTTCTTATCTCATTCTAGGAAGAATGAATCAATTAAAGAAACATACATCAAAAATTTCTGAGCTCTTCTTTAAACAACAAATGCAGTCCTTGCACCAGAGTTTATGATTAGGACGCCTATGCAGAGAGAATTGTTTACTTTCCATAGCTGATTTCCAATCTCCTAGAAACTCAGGTGATGTTCATCTTCTGCCAGACTCATAAAGGCAGTGGCTGAACTCCCACAGAGAGTTGTCTTCTGGTGACCTTTACTTAAGCGTTCTTCAGCCTCTCTGACACTAATCATGCTCTGTGTGACCTCTCAAAGTACTAAATGTTTATTTGTCAGCATACAGACAACTTAGAACAAGAGAAACACGTCACCATCCTTATGGGAGGGAAAGCATTCTTTGTGCTGGCTAATGTACTTTCTCTAATAATTTGATGGCATCTGTGATGGACACGATGATGACAAGAGAACAAGGGCTGCAATCTAGGCAGTAGGGTGATGTCAGGGACAGGAGCACAATATAGCATCTGTCACCTCCAGATTACCAGTCAGCGTCCAACCCACATGAGCAGTTGTCAAACCATCTGACATCAGCCAGTGTGAAGAGCGGAGTGCCTGTGTCACAGGGGGTAGAGGTCTTGTCCGTGATGCAAATGGAACAGGGCTTCTTCTGCCACAGCTGACAGCAGTAGTCCTTGCTTTGCAGACTTTGCAGTGAGATCAGGCACGTGTTTAAATAGGTCTGAAACTTGTCACAGATGCTGATTCCTTTCATGTGTCAACTGGTTAGGGCAGGGAGGAGGTGGGGGGATAGGTGCTATGTGTGGTGAGGGGAAGCGTGCACATGGACGTGTTTTGAGGTTGCCGTCTTGCACACGGATCTATGCATTAGATGGAAAGTGTGCTTTAAGTCTGACACTAGCAAGAAATTAATTTTACTCTCACGGTGTCTCTTCCTCTCTAGCATGTGTGCTCGCTTTCTCTCTCTCACACGCACCTAAGCGTGGCTTTCCTTTGCTACAGCCATAAGATACACACCTAGCATCTTTTTTAATTTTTCACTTACTGAATGACAAATGTTGTTTTCTGGCACAGGGGCAGGAAGCAGTGTGCATCACAAGTGTAACAGTGCCAAACATCGCATCATATCACCAAAGGTCGAACCAAGGACAGGTGGGTACAGCGCTCATTCAGAGGTACAAAATAACGATGTCTCTGAAGGCAAGAATGAGCACAGTCATGGCAAGACCTCCAGCCGAGAGAAGAGGAATGGCAAAGTGGCGAAACCAGTGTTGCTCCATCAAAACAGTACTGAGGTTTCTTCCACCAACCAGGTGGAAGTCCCTGACACGACCCAGAATTCTCCTGTGTCCATCAGCAGTGGATTAAATAGCGACCCAGATATGGCGGATAGCCCAGCAGTCACTGGTGTGTCCAGTATGGCTGTAGCATCAGTTATGGGAAGCCTGTCACAAAGTGCCACAGTATTTATGTCAGAAGTCACCAGTGAAGCTGTGTATACCATGTCACCCACCTCTGGCCCAAATCAACACCTTCTGTCCTCAGATGCAGCTGCACAAGGGCTGGTACTTGCCGTGAGTTCAGATGGACACAAATTTGCTTTTCCAACAACAGGCAGTTCAGAGAGCTTGTCGATGCTACCCAGCACTGTCTCCGAGGAACTTGTGCTCTCCACAACTTTAGAAGGAAATAGAAAAATTCCAGAAACCACCATGAATTTTGACCCAGACTGTTTTCTTAATAATCCCAAGCAAGGGCAGACTTATGGTGGAGGAGGTATGAAAGGTGACAGCATCAGTACCAACATAAGGCAGTCACCCACAACAGAACGTAGCTTCAACTTCAATACGACCCTCACGAAAGAAATTAAAACTGAGGACACATCTTTTGAACAACAAATGTCCAAAGAAGCATTTTCCTCCACTTCTGCATCTAACACTCTCACCCTCACCACTGGTTCAGTTTTGCTTCCATCTGGAGGAGGTCTGAGCCCAAGTACCACCTTGGAGCAGATGGACTTCAGTGCCATTGACTCCAACAAGGACTATTCTTCGAGCTTCAATCAGACGGTCCAGAGCCCTCACGTTCATCAGACCCCTTCCCCCAGCTTCTTTCTGCAGGATGCCAGCAAACCTCTTCCCCTTGAGCAAAACACCCACAACAATTTGAATGACACAAGTGGTTCATTTGTGAGCACGTTAGGAATGCCCAGTGTGAAAACAGAGTCCTCATCCCAAACCACTTCCAACTGTAACGGCACAGTGGAAACCAGAATAGAGTCCACCTCTTCTCTCCAGCTCATGCAGTTCCAAGCAAACTTCCAGGCTATGACTGCAGAAGCTGAAGTTCCCATGGAGACCTCCCAGCAGGCAGAAGGGAATGAAAATCTACTTAAATCAGGGGATCTTCAAGCCTGCAGCACAGAACACTACTTGCAGCCTGAGGCCAATGGGGGTATCAGGAATGGGAACAATCTCCCTATTCTCCAAGGAAACATGGTCCAAGGACTCTATCCTGTGGCCCATCCCAGCTTAAATAACTCCTCCAACATGGAGCTTAACTTGGACCACTTTGACATCTCCTTCAGCAACCAGTTTTCTGATCTAATTAATGATTTCATATCTGTAGAAGGTGGGAGCAATGCTCTCTATGGACACCAGCTGGTGTCAGGTGACAGTGCCGGACTATCTCAGCCTGAAGACAGTAACAGAACAACCTACAGCCAGGCTGAAATGTGCATTCCTTGCTGCAGTCCTCAACAAGCCAACATGCAACTCAGCAGCACAGAGAATGGAGCCAGCACAATGGCATACATGCATGTGGCTGAGGTGGTCTCGGCAGCTGCAGCACAAGGCACCTTGGGGTTGCTACAGCAGAATGGGCGCTTGTTCATGGTGACAGATTATTCACCAGAGTGGTCTTATCCTGAGGTAAGTTAGGGCTTTTACTCATGAACATTTATTGCCTTATCTTTACTCACTTTGTTAGTAACAGCTCCCAAGAACTGTTTTGTTAAAGCTTTGACAGGGCTTTTAAAATATTTCTCTTAGTAGAAAGAGCATCCGAGGCCCTTTGCATGTCTGAGTGTACTTTTAATTAAGCACTTCATCACCCTGACAGGGCCCTTTCTTCACTTAGAAGCATTAGAACAGAAATGTTTTGTTTCATTGAAAAGCAAAGTATTTCCCATATGATGGCCTCATAATGCTACCAAGCTATGTTAGAGCAACATAATTTGCAAACTGGAGCTGATCATTGAAGCTGGCTGTAATGCTCTTAGCAGAATTAACTCCTGACCTGCAGTGTCATAATGAGTTCAGCATTTACCTCCATCCTATAAACTATCCAAAGTGAGTCACATGCACCACAAATTAAAAATGTCAGCAGCACTGACTTTTCTGATGTGAAGGAATGCTAGAGGAAAGAGGCTGTTTTGAATCCAGAAAGACAGATTGTTTAACCTTCAGCCAAATGATCCTGCAGTATCTCCAGGAGCAAGGCTTTACAGAAATGGGTGATGAATTGGCTTTCAGTGGCTCTAAGCACTCGCATGCTCTGCAACATGGGACTTGGTGTGAAAACATGGGTGTTCACTCTACAAATGGAAAGGAAATGAGGTTGCCAGCATGCAGTGCCAGTGGGCACTGATAAAAAGCCTCAGTCAGGAGTCCTCAACCTCCAGTTAGATGCTTTCCCTCCAGACAAGTCCACCTTGGCCAGCAAAGTGCCAGTACAGGCTTAGCAAAATTCCAGCTATTAATTTTCTGTATTTGCTAGCCAGTATTTGCTATGCAGAAGCAGTCAGATACAGTGAATACTGCTTGTCCTGCATTTGCAACCACTGGAGAAGGATATCAAATGCTGCTTGTTTGCATTTGTGCAGCATTCCTGTGTGATAGTCATCAACAATCAGGGTTGCTCAGGGCGCATTAGCTCCAGCTCAGAGTTAAATATCATATGCTGCTCTTTGGATAGGCACTCAGAAAAGGCCCTGAGATTCCTAGAAGTTTAGTTGGAAATTGTAGAGATTTACAATTTGTATGATTTTTTTTTTTTTTCATCTTGGCAACAGGTATCTCACCTTACAGTAAGCCCAGATCTCTGGTCGTCTTAGTAGAGAAACTCTCAAAATTACAATCTGATAATGTCCTTCTGGCACTATTTACATTCTTCTTTTCTGGCATTTCAATCTCCTCATTGCTGCAGTTACATCGTAAAAATATTAGGCATCATGTGCTTTATATCTCTCAGCAACCCATGAGCAAGTTTATGTTGTGAACTTGTGAAAGAGTCAGAAAAGCCATGGAAACAGTATTGTCATCTTCAGAACAAATTCTACCATAGATCTATGGGATTCTTGGGATAGAGCCTTGCTTGGTTTCTTCAGTACAGTAATTTTGCTTTCTTACAGTTTTCACCTGGTACAAGTCTGTTAGTGTTCTCCCACAGTAGTAGCTGTGTCTGTGCCCTGGATGTGGTAGTTTTGCCTTGTTTAAAATCAGAATGGGACTGTAAGTCTTGTCAAGGGAAGTACTCACCAAGGCAATGGTGAAATTTCCCAAACACACCCGGTTTGTGCTGAGTGTCACTCTTGGTTTTGGACTTGGTTTTGCACCCCTGTATCTGCTCTGGCTGCTTGAATTACAGTTAAATAAGCATCTTACTAGTGGTACTACACTGAATTATGTGTGGTGAATATTGCAAATGATACAAGGTGATATTTTTCCTAAGTTAGGCACCTCTTGCTGTCACTGCTTCATGGTCTCCTCATGTTCCCATATACATGAGGAGAGCTTCCAGTGAAATGTGCTGGAGTGCCCCCATGAGAGTGCTGGACACAGTGAACCCCTGGACAGCCCCAGGGCACTCTTGCTCCCAGCTGGGCCTCCACTGCCCCGAGAGAAGGCACAGGGAAGCACTGGATTAACTCAGTCCTATTTGTGTTGATTTAAGTGCTGGATGTGGCTGGTGCCTTTTTACACGAGCAGGAAAGGCAGATGACAAGGGCTTTTACTTGCATTATTCTCTTATGGCTAACGGAGCGCTGCTGAGATCCTTGTCAGGAGAAAGGTCTGGGACAGGCTTGGCTCAGGTCGCTGAAGTTGTGGTTGAAGGACCCCTTTGCAAACACAGCCCTGCTTTTGCAGTGCCCCTTCAGGGTCACCCCTACATCATCACGCTTCCTTATTTAACCAAGTTCCTAATACCCACAATAGTGCACGTTTTATCATTGCTGTTTCTAGGGTCGATGTTCCTATGTCACGGTCATGTCAGATTCATTGTCCAGCCCGTTGTGCTCTGAATCGTGACCTTGGAGGTCACGTATCAGCAGGTGTGAAGATACCACGTATCTTCCATCCATATCAGCAGGGGCAGGATGGCGATGGCAAACTTTCAGTACACTTGCTGTGATTCACCTGTGGCACTGTTCAGTGACAAGGAAACAAGCCTGAATCCTGCCCAGGCAGCAGCAGCAAGGAATGGAGAAAGCTAAGGTGTTCATGGGCGTGAAGTGGGGATGAAGGACCAAGAAGTTACAAGGAGCTGCCTGCTGGGAGGGATGTTTGGCATGCAACATTGAAAAGATTTGCCGTCGCTGATCTAGGAGCTGACAAGTGGCCAAAGGAAAGAAAGGCCATCTGCATGGAGGGAAAGAGCAAGGTCACATTGGTGAAGCATGGGATTTGAGCATATGGACAGGTGCAGGAAACAGTGCGAATGAAGAGAAGCAAAGATGATCTGTTATGGAATACTGTTTGCTTTTGACCTCAGTGTAAAGTTTGCAGGCCTAAGGCACACCTGCGTTGGGTTTCCATGGAAGGGTTTTGGTAGCAGGGGGCTGTAGGGGTGGCCTCTGTGAGAAGAGTCTGGAAGCTGCCCCATGTTAGATAAGGGCCAGTTTCAGCCAGCTCGAACAGGACCCAGCCCTGGCCAGAGCTGATCAATAAGCGATGTTTTTTGTGCCTCTTTGAGAGTCTGTATAAGAAAGGGAAAATAGAAAATACTGCTGCACAACAGCAGCTGTGGAGAGGCCCCTGGTGGAGCAGGCTGTCCCCCTGCAGCCCATGGGTCCCACACGGAGCAGATCTCCACGCTGCAGCCCGTGGAGGAGCCCCCGGTGGAGCAGGTGGATGTGGCCTGGAGGAGGCCGCGGCCCATGGAGAGCCCCCGCAGGAGCAGGCCCCGGGCCGGAGCTGCAGCCCGTGGAGAGGAGCCCACACAGGAGCAGGGGGGCTGGGGAGAGCTGCCACCTGTGGGGGACCCGTGCTGGAGCAGTTTGCTCCTGGGGGATGGACCCCATGGTACAGACCCATATCTGGAGCAGCTCTTGAAGAGCTGCAGCCTGAGGGCAGCCCCCACAGGCTCAGTTCGGGAAGGACGGCATCCCGTGGGAGGGACCCCACGTGGAGCAGGGGCAGAGAGGAACCGTGAAGGAGTAGTGGAGACGAAGCATTAGGGACTGACCGCAGCCCCCATTCCCCGTTCTTATGCACAGCTCCAGGGGAGGAGGTAGAAGAGGATGGAAGGGGGGAAGGTGATTTTAGTTTGTTCTTAGTTTTTCACTGGTAAAGATTGTTAGTAATAGGTAATAAATTTCATTAATTTCCCTATGCTGAGTCTGTTTTGCCCATGAGGATAATTGTTGAGTGATTTCCTGGTCCTTACCTCAACTCTTGAGCCCTTTTCATCATATATTCTCCCCCTTTCCCTTTGAGGAGGGGGAGCGAGAGAGCAATTGTGGTGGAGTTCAGCTGACCAGCTGAGTAAAACCACCACAGCACCACACAGTTCCATCACTTCCCTGCAAAGGCCGGGCCATGGCAGTGAATAATGTGAACAGAGAGCAGCCGGCTTGTGACTTGCTTGCTCTGCCGATGACTGGGACATCGGAGGTGACTGGTGCCAAGGATCTGTGTTAGCTTGGCACTTTTGTTAGCCCTCACAACACAGTTTACTCTTCATCTGTTTCAGTGCATGGTCCTCCCTGGGTATGGCTTTTTTGGTAATACTTTTTTCCCCCCTTTTCTTCCTTGTAGGGAGGAGTGAAAGTTCTAATCACTGGTCCGTGGCAAGAAGCCAGCAATAATTACAGCTGTCTGTTTGATCAGATCTCAGTGCCTGCATCTTTAATTCAGCCAGGAGTGCTGCGCTGCTACTGCCCAGGTAAGGAACGCCTCTCTCTCAGAGCTGGCAGTTTCAGAGGATGTTCTAATCCTAACAGTGTCTTGTATATATCTGGGTTTTGTGGGGGAATATGCAGTGACCTGTTGCTGTTTCTTCCACTTGCTTTGTCTCACTTCAAATCTATCCATCTACTTTTGGCTGCATTTTCAATTGTTTCATCTGCACTTTGGAAGCAGATCTCTTTCATTTTGAAAAGAGTTAGTAGACACATGCTCACTTCAAGGGGATGCTGAGTGAAAGCCGGTAGGAGTAGCTAGCCTTCATCTGAGGCTCAAAGTGCTACATGTCTTGACTGAACTCATGGAAGGGTAGTGTATAAACATTGAGGAGCTTTCCCTTTCTCTTCAAACTATATATAGTGTGAGCACCTCAATTTAGGATCTTGATACAGAGTATAACATTATTTAGAAGCTTTGAATTAGATTTAAAATACTTTCTAAGCATTTATTTAATACTGAAATAGCAGATTAAATAGTAACTGTTATTCAGAGTTGCACTCGCTGCTCTACTGCCTCTTAATTTGCATATATTCTGCTCTTTCTCTTTGGTGCTTGTGGGATGAGAACACCTGCAGCAACCCTGCAGAAATTTTCAGTAGTACTGGCCCTCAGTATGTGACTTTATGTATGCAGAATAACTGAGCTACATTGTTATGCCCCAGCTTGCTGTAAGAAATGCAGTGAAGTTGGTTAATCTTTAAGAACATGTGATTCTACCTCCTGCCAAAACAACCTACTGCATGCCTCTTAAGCTTACAACCTGCATGTTTTAAAATACAGATTGTCATTTTGGACTCCTTAGTTGTCTAGTCACAAAAATATTGTCAAATGCCCCTCTCTGTACTCATTGCATCTACTTTCAGCCTGCCAATGGGAAGACCATCAATAGGATAATAATGTCCTGTGCATTTCTGCAGGGAGGTCTCTGTCTTACCACTTGTTCTTTCCTTTCAGCTCATGACACTGGGCTCGTGACTTTGCAAGTTGCCTTCAACAATCAGATCATCTCCAATTCTGTGGTGTTTGAATACAAAGCCAGAGCTCTGCCAACCCTGCCTTCCTCCCAGCATGACTGGCTGTCCTTGGATGGTAAGAAGCACACGATATTCTTTAACTAAGCTTGCCAAATGGTAGGACTGTGAATGAAAGGAGCTGCCACTGGTGTGGGGGAGAGATGCAGAGGGGCGGGCTTGTGCTGTGGGGAACGTCTGTTGCTCAATGCTCTGTTAATCAAAGCCCTCTTTCTGAAATTTATTAGTTCTTTTAATGTGAACAAAGTGTGGATGCATTTGATGGGAAGGAGACAGAGGTGTTTTCTCTGAATAGCAAGCTGAATGTTTCCCCAGTCATATTTCCTGTCAGGAAATGAACATGTACCCTGCATTTGTCTTCCCTGAGAACTCTGAAGCTTAAACTTTTCTAGAAAAAAATGCAAGTAAACAAGCAAAAAGTAGGAAGATGGTGAGGCAATATAAGGAACAAGGGCACTTTACAGTCAGCCACTGCTATGATTTCCACATACCACCTCATTACGTAGGAGTACTCAAAGGGGGTATGTATAGCTTCTGTCAGACACCTGAGAGCCTCAATGCCAGGACAGTCTATGCTGATGGCAAGCCAGGGGATTTTCTGGCACCTACCAGCCACAGTCAGCCTTTTTAGATGGGCAAGACTCGCAGCTGCATCCCTTATGCCTTGCAGGGATGGGACAGACACCCCAATAGCATTAGCTCTTAACAAGGCAGTTGACAGAAAAAATGCGTGACTGATCAGAACATGACTGCTCTTACCTCAATGTCAGCATGGAGGAATGGGAACACAGGCTTTGGATTTATATGATAACTCTGTTCTTGAAAGTCTTAAGTTGGGATATACCTCAAAAATGCATTTTATAGAGGAGCAAGATGAGGAGAAGGAGAGTAGAAGAACACAGAAACCTGGAACACCAGGCTGGAGGAATTGAATTGCCTCGGTTACGTCTGACTGCCAGGGCTACTTATAAAAGCTTTTGGAGGAAACCAGCTAGCAAGGTCCCCAAGGAAGCAACAGATCTGCTGGCTGGTCTCATTTATTTAACAAGATGGACAGCGAGTTCATTTCCCTTCCTGAGTGTGGTTGCTAGAGAGATGTAGCTTCCAATTCAGACCAAGAAGATCTAGAGAAAGATGATTTGTGTTAACGATGTGATAGGTTGAAAAGGACCAGCAATACTGCTTTCATCTTTCTTCACCAGACAGAGTCAGCTGTTGCAGCACTGTATTATAGGCAACCTTAGCAAAATCCTAACACTCTTGCTAGGTGACCCATTTGTTAAGTGTTTGTTTTCTCTGCTAAATAAGGAGACAAATACAGTAAGGTCAGATCCTTAGTCTTCTGAGGTATCATTGCTGAGAAACTAGTATTAGTGTTACAAAGTGTTACACACAAGAAATCACAGGAGTTGTTGTTTGCATAGGACCATACTGAAGATGAGCAATAATGAGCTAATATATTGATTCAGTTTGTTCCTCGATCATTTAACCTCATCCTATTTTGTCTGTGAGCTGCAAACATGGTAACTGTAATATAATGCATGCTTTGGGAAATCTACCACAGATATTACTTTTGATAGCAGTTTAGTAACTTTAAAATAACGCTGTCTTTACAAAGATTTGAAGCTTGTGTTACTGTGTTATTATTATTATATATACTTTGACAGACTTGGCAAATATATAGAACTGATTCACTTCAGCAGAAATATTGAATGGTTTTGAGCTTCTATCAATGTAGGCAGGTAGTGTTTGAAAGGTTTTTGATGGGCTCCCTTGATCTGTCTGGGAAGCCCTGACAGAAAAAGCTTTCTTCATTAAAATATTCATTAGAGGCTTTCTCCGTACTATTAGTAGCTGTGAGCCTAGGGACTAGTCACATGGGTCACATCTGAGCACTCTGATGCTGCTGATTAGTGCGTATGTAGTTCATCTGTAAAAAATGTGAGCATCAGGGCAGACGAGGAGGAGCCATTTCTAGCTGAATTCTGACAGAGCAGTGTGTGTGTGCGCGTGCAGAGTCTGAGCTGATGCATTTGGGGATAACGGGGGCAGGAAACAGAAAATGGAATTTTCTTCAGAGTAGCATTAGGCATGATTTTAGAGGTACAGTACCTGTATATTCAGCTGTTTAAGGGCTGTCCCTTAATACTAGCAGCGAACTGAAGCATCTTACTGTGATTCTCCCCCTCTGTGTAATGTCACAGAAAACATAGGTTTAGCTTCTCTGTTTTCTGACTATTAGATGCATTGTTTCTCATGCCACTTACAATAAGACATTTCAAGAAAGTCAGAGCAGCACTACTTCTGATGTTTCTAAACACGAGTGGAATGGAGACAGGTCACTGTGATTATTGTAAAGTTAAAGAGAGGTTTGTGACTTGGTTGTAGAGGTGCACATAATGTTACGTTCAGCATCAAAATTGAGTTTGTTTGACTGCAGTGTTGGTAAGGTTTGCAGATGCTTTTCATCTGCTATTGAAGCTGCAAGTTGCATGCGAAGTACAGCAGATACTGATGTGATGGAGATTGATACTCAGCTGTTAGCAATCTCTCCAGTGCAGCATGCAAAGGGGATACATTTTAAAACCGTTGTTTGACAACTCCCTCAGTGCTGGTGAATTTGGAGGAGCTGCAGAAGGGGGCCGTGGGGGCTGAGCGCTGTCTCTGTTGCTCTTTCACGTTGTCTGGGAGCTGCTGGTTAGCGGGCAAGCTTTCAATTAGAGACTGTTACGATGTGGTAATGGTGGAAGGGAGGGGGACTGCAGCAGTGAACAAACTAGGGCATTGCTAACAGGGAGAAAAAAAAAAAGTAAAAGGACCGCTGCAATGCAGAGGCTCTTCAGGGAAAAAGACAGAATAATTTTATTAACCGTGACTTATCAGAAGCCTCTGCCTTGATGCACAGTGCTCTAAAGGCAGCAAATTATGTTCTTTTTAATGGACCAGCAACATCTTTCTGTTTATTCTGAGAGAACAGATGTTAGTTTAGCTAGCTAAGGTATAAGATAATATGAATTGATTCTATCAACAGAATAAATCCACAAATCCGTGTCTTCTTTGTTCACTTTAATTGCACTGCTTCAAATCCTTGTCCTACTGCCTGTTATGTAGTCTTGAGGGAAGGATTTCAAGGACTATTTGTAGTCCCAAAATATTGACTAGAATTTTAATATTCTTTTTAATTAACCCGAAGGAACACTTTGAGTTCCTTTACGCTAAACTGTTAAAACACTTCTGATGACTCCAACTATATGACCAGTGCAAGAGAGGGGTAGGATTAACAAAGTCTACCATACCCCAGGAATGGTGTAGTAAAAGGATAAACAGTTTCTATCTTACATAAGTTTGCATAAACAATAGTCATCCACAGATCTCTGTAAAATAAAGATAAAGACATTCTCTGTTGGGGCTGTATATTTTCAGTTATACTGAGACAAAAATAAATCTTTCTTTGTTCAGTTCTGCAGATAACTGAAAACCTTTAGCTTCGCTTCTTTTCTTCAGGAAGCAAGTCTCAGAGCATAGTGGCTTCAATTTCTCTTCAAGCTCTTGTTGAGAATTTACTACCCAGTTATTGGACTGGTGTAGTTATATGCCGTTGTAGTAATAGGCTGTGCTAAACAGGCTGTAGCACAGCTCCAGACATAAAAACACAGTATCTTGATCATCAAACCATATGCTGTAAATAAAGCCAATAAATATATATATATATATACATAAAATTCCTGCTGTTGGGTATGGCTGGTAAGATACTAGGCGCGCTTGGAATCACACCTCTGTAGAACTTTGCAGGTTTTGACAAAGATGGGTTAGCAAAGAAGCATCTGAACCTGAGCGTGCAAAAAAGAGAGTTCCCCCATGACCAGTGGGAAACAGTGAGCATGAATTTTTGTGCATGCTGAGCAGATGCAGCTTGCCTGGGGCACATTGGTGCTCCTCCTATCGCAGAGCAGTGGCATGAGATCCCTGCATTTGTCTGTGCAGTGTCTTAGCAGGATCTGCTTCCGCTAGGCTACTGCACTGGTAGAGAGCAGCAGTGGTACGATGTATTGCACTTTCTTCTCGTAAGTGCTTACAGCAACATCTGGTTTAAGATTTTTCTAAAGGCAGGTAATTCTTATGTTTATTGAGGGAGCATTGAACCAGTGCCTGTAGAGCCCAGAATCTGGGAGAGATATGATGAACAGAAACACATTTTAAGTGAAATCATGATAATTGTACTTCCCAGAGGAAAGTGTGTCATTAAATTAACAACCACTTTAAATCAGGAAATACTCTTGGAAGTAGTGACCTTAGGGTAAGGATAAATCCCACCTTTTGGAGCACAGAGCAAGTATTGTTCATTGGGATCAGGGAATAGTATTGCAAACGCCTGCTAAATGTGAGACCGTGTTCTTCTATACCTCTGTTTCCTAGGTCTTTATCAAGCCAAGTGAGGGAATGTGCAGAGAAGGAATTCTGAGGGACAGCATGTTGAGTGGCCATCCTCTGAAGGACTTCTTCCTTTTTCAGTGTATGCTGCACTAAAAAGGATAGTGCCTCCTTTTTCTGAACTATACACAACCACTCCTTTTTTATTCTTAAATTTTTCTTATTTTAACCCATGGATAAATTAGATCTTTTACTAATGGGCAGTGGGCACTAGCTGCTAATGTTCTTGCATTTTTTTCTAGCTCATTAGGGGTCTTTCTTTTCAAAGAAAGCCTTTCTTCTTCTCATAAGGGATGCACTCCCTTATTGCCTTTGTCTCCTTTGATAAACTTGGCAGCCTCTTCTTTTTTTTTCCTCTATAAAACAGGCAATTTTCAGATGCTGCTGTCAGCTCAAAGGCCATCATGTACTTCTGTAGGCGTTTGACCTCACTTTTCATTCACTGTCTGTAGAGAAGTTCTCTCGAGAAAAAGCAAACAAGACCCCTTCTGAACTGAAGGAAAGAGATCTTCTACTGACAGATAAATAGCAAATTAAACAGGCTTTTTAGTACAGATTTCCAGTGGAAAGCATGTGTGTTTGCCTTCCACTGAAGCCTTTGCTCCTTTCTAAAAGTGTATGTAGAGATGATGTTTCCTTAGCATGGGATGTGATCAGCCATTCCAAGGAGTGCTCCTTGGCATTACATTTATGCACCTGCAGAAAAGAGGCTGTGAAGGAATAAGTGCTGCCATAGGGAGCTCAGAGAGAAATAAAAAATTTGGGCAGGGGTCATGTGAGCTGATGGTTTAGGTGTGTATAGGATGGACGAGGGTGTGACTGGTACTGAATCTAGCTGGTACTGACACAAAAGAGCATAATAGGCAGCCTTCCAACCTTTTAGCTAGTTCTGGATTCTCAGTTCAAGATTTGACTGCCGTTCCCAGGTGGAAGATGTAGGAAAGTTTGGTGGCTCACTGGTGCTAGGGTGACATGGCCATACCTGTGGCCACTAAACTCTAGGTGTTGCGTGCAGGAGGTAGATGGGATAGGACAGGTCACTGAATTCAAGTTACCTGTGACAGTGCACAGTGTCGTGCTACCTGTGACGTTTCACTTTGACAGGTACGTGATTTCTGTCATGCAGTGGTAGGTGTGAATGATGGTAGATGTTCAAAGTCAAAACCCACAAAGGATGTTTGTTTACCAGCACCTGATGCCTGTTTCTAGCGTGTAGAGGTTACAAGATTCAGATAACGCAGGCTTGTAGGAATGACATGTTTGGTATTGGTGAGGTCCTTAGAAATGTAGTTTCAGAGCCATAGAAGTCTATCAGTAGAAAAAAGCAAGTGTCCATAAACAGTAGCACTCTGTTTATCACTCTTCTCTCCATCTGGGTAGGCATGACTGTGTGCTTGACTTTACACCTTGGGTTTTACCACAAAATACTATAATTTGGGTTCTCCTTGGGAGGAGGGATGGAGCTGTGGTGCTGTGTGGCAGAGCTGCTGTGCAGCGGGCTGGGATGTGTGAGTGTCGGCACAGGCGCCCGGTTCCTTACTAGGAGCTTAGACTGTACGCTTCAGATGTTTCTGTTCGCCCTCTCTTCTTCACATTTACCCTGAAGAAGCAGGAGTCTGTATGAAGGCTTTGTCTGACTCACTGTTATTGTTGTTGAGATCTGTCTTTTTTTCCCTTTTACACAAAATCGTTAAGGACAGGCTGCTCTGCTGCAGTTGTTTCAGGAAGCCTGTCTTTTATTGCTTTGACTGCATTTCGCAGACGGTCGTTTTCTCTGTTTCAACTGCGTTGTGAGGGAGTTGAGGCAAGGGGTGTCTCATTTTCTGTCCTGGATGTTGCCTTTGAGCGGGTCAGGTTTCACGGTCAGACACTCGCTTTCCTCCGGGAAGTCTGCTTTTGGCATCAGCCGGCATCAGCCCGGCTTCCTTTCGGACGAAGCGAGCGCACGGAGCTTCCCGGGAGCGCTGGGCTGGGTCTGAGCTCCGCAAGGAAGCCCGGGAGGGCCGCGAGCCGAGCCGCCGCGCCTCGCTGGAGCACGGGCTGCAGCGGTGCCTGCGGAGCGGGCCCTGCCGCGTCCCGCCGCGCCGGCTGTCGCGTGTGCCGGTGTGTCGGGGTGCCCGTCCCGCGGGGTGCCCGTCCCGCGGGGTGCCCGTCCCGCGGGGTGCCCGTCCTCGGGGTGCCCGTCCCGCGGGGTGCCCGTCCTCGGGGTGCCCGTCCCCGCCCGGTCGGTGCCGGCGGCGGCCGCGCCCGCTGCAGGAGCGCAGCCCGGAGCCCGCCGGGCCCCGCGGGGCTGTGGCGGCGGTGACGTCACCGCGCGGGCGGGGCCGGGCCGCGCCGGGCCGCGCCGCCCCAGACAATGGAAGGCGGCGGCCGCAGCCGCCTCCCGCCGCAGCGCCGGGCCGCCGCCGAGCGCGGCGCGGGCCCGTAGCCGGCGGCCGGGGCTCGTATCCCGCTATGGCGGCGCCGGGCGGCCCCGGCGTGGGTTGAGGGCGGCGCCGCCGACCGAGCGGCCCCGCTCCCCGGCGAGGCTCCGCCGTCTCTCGGAGCCCGGCCGTGCGAGGCGGACCGCTCGGCGCCCCGAGCCCGGCGGGGTGCCGCCGCCGGGCGCCCGGCAGCGGTTAGAGCCGCCGGCGGAGCCTCCGGTCGCCGCCGAGGGGCTTCGAGCGCGGGCGGCGGGCGCCGTCGGCACGAAGCGGCTGCGGCCGCGACCGAGCGGAGCCGGGGCCCGCCCCCGGGCAGCCGGCGTCGGGCCCCCCGCGGCCGCTCCCGCACCGAGCGCGGGCGGCGCCGCTCCCGTCAGCCCGCCGCGGCCTCTGGCGTGGGCTCGCCGCCGGGTTGGCGCGGCGCACGGCCCCGGCTCGCGGCCGACCGCCAGTCGCGGAGCTCGGGGGCTTTCGCCCGCGCGCGGACGAGATACGAGAGCCCTCGGCCGCCAGGCGCCGCGTGCCTCCGTCTGCACGCGCGGTCCAGATGCCGGGCCGTGCCGCCCGGCCGTCCCGGAGCCGGCTGCCGACCGCCGCTCGTCTGCCCTGCGAGTCTGCCGGCCGGGCCGACGCTGCTGCGCTCCGCGCGGTGCCAGCCGCGTGCGGCACCATGCCCCGTGCCGCGGGGCAGGCACGCCCCGTCTCCCGGCGCCGTCTTCTGCTGTTCCTGCCGCACGCCGGTGAGCGCTAGTCCGTGCGCCGCTGCCACAGAGGTGCGGAGAGGGCACAGCTGAGACTCCCGCCCGCGCTGCGGTGAGGCAGGCGCTCCCGCTGGCTGCGAGCATGCGAAAGACCCCGAGCACGGCTGTGGGAGAGCCTGCTCCGTCCACCCCTGCTGCAGGGGCCTGCGCCAGGTGCTGGCTGGAGCCTCCGCTGCCTTTGTAGACTCTCAGGTCAGTCCTCTGATACTCGGTGTTGCCGGTTTATTTGCCTAGAAGCAAGCAGAGGTACGGAGGGGTCTGGTACCCTCCACCCGCTTCAGGTGGATATGCAGATATGACGAAGCATTGTTTTCAGTAAGTATTATGGGATGATATATAGTACAGTATCTGTTTGGGCTTAAGTCTGCGTGCTTATATGTTGTCTGTCACTGCTGTACTTAGGATGTGAGTGCATGCCCTTTGAAGCTTGCTGATCCTTCCTCTCCCTCACCCCCCCCCCCCCCCCCGCCCACTCCCCCTGCGTCCACAGCAGGAGTTGTGGTTGTGTTTGCACTGACTTCCACTCCTGTGGTGGTCCCTGGCCCTTTCAGGCTGATGTTACAGTATAGGCTGAAAATTGTGATAGGGCTTTAACTGTAGCATCACACGTGCAGAAGAACATTGTAACACCTCTAGCTCACAGTTTCATATTTGAGTGGGTACGGTGAAGTAAATAGCCCAAACCTTCCCCGGGAATTTAAGGATACTGAAAACACACGCCTGCGCTGTACCAGGTTATTGCAAGACTTGTTTTGCAGGGCGCTTCATCAAAAAGAGGAGGACTAGGAGGGGGAATTAAGTCCAGGTAGGCCACTCCCAGTTCAGAGATGGAATAAGCGTGACTGACTTTTTGAAAGCTTCCGTTGAAGGAGATCTTAGTCTCTTTTTGCTGATCTATTCTAATGTTTCACAGTTTGCATCTTGCAGTAGTTCACGTTTATCTAACTTTGCAGCAAATAGAGGCCATTTCATATCATTCTGGTCATCGTTCTGCTGATTTCTGGGTGAATATTTTGTTTTTTGAATTTGCAATTTATATGAGAGAGCAAACTCATGTCCAAGTTTTTACCATATTTCCAGTACTGTAGCAGCACAGACAGTGCCCCATGAGGTCCTCTTCTCCTGCTAATAGCTCCTTTAGCATGTATCTCTTGGAGGAGACAGTCTCCACGAGCAGTGCACAATGTCCTAAGCTGTTGCTCTTTGCATGCATCAAAAAGCACATCTTTCATAGTGCTGGCACCTGTAGGAAAGCACAGCAAGTTTCTGACCAGAGATATACAAAGTGACCTTAGGCAGCCAACTGTTTTTATACAGATTACTGAATAGCATGAAAAGTGACATCTCAAGTCTACCTGGCATCTCTAAAACCTTCCCTGGTTTGCTTTTCCTGGACAGTGTGAAAAATCTCACCATCCCTTAGCTCAGGGGAGAAGTCTGGAGGAAAAAAAAATAGTACTTTATAAAGGTTAAATATAGAGATGGCCACTTGAGGAAAAAGTCAGCCCATCCCACCTCCTTTCTCCTCTTCTGTAGTAATGGCATGGTAAAGAAAAGTGGGGGGAAGTACCATCTTTTGAGGTAGCATTGGCTGCTGGAGATGGTGGAGAGGAACAAAATGGTCCCGGATGGTGTGGGATGAACAGCTGAAGTCCTGCAGCACCGGAAAAATTATGGAAAAAGTGTTACTGATAAGAAATCTTAACACTGCTAAGTGGGTTAACGGCTTAAAATCAATGGCAACGCCTGTATGTGCAGGTCTTGATTATTGCTTTATTCCTGCTCATGGCCGGTACTGTTTATTACTTATGCGAAAGCATAGACCTTTTTCATCTGTCACTTAGGCTCAGTGGAATGACAGTGTTTTCCTCGTCTCATGCCTCAGTATTCGTGGCATTTCTCATTGCCTGGAAGCAACCTACCTAACCAGCAGAGATATGCGTATGTCTTAGAATATTAAGTAAAAATTTTAAGGGCTTTTATTGGTGGTAGAGACCACGTCCTGTAATCTTGTATTGTTAAACAGACCTTTTCGTAAGACGTATCAAGGGTGGCACGGAAGTTTAATTTCAGAAAAATCTGTTTCTGCAGTGGTGACTCCTCAGTAATAAACCAAATCAAATTGATGTGGCGGTATGTTCAGCGTTTTTGCTGTATAGAAGAGTTGAGCAAGTTGTATATGCAAATGACAAATGATTTGTAAAATAGAAGATCACTGGCACTCAGAGTAATAAAGTGCCCTTAGGCTGCTTCAGTCACCACCCACAGCTTGCACTGGCTGAAAGAATATGGTGCATCTGCCTCACTCTGGAAAGTAGAAAAATGTCGTGCTGCAAGCTTTCTTACAGCGCTCAGCTATTGCACTCGTTAAATTCAGTCTGTGTGTGTTCATACCAAAGATGTTGTAACACAGAAACTGCTGTTAAAGAAAACTGCATGTGCTGGGAAGCCAGTGCTCTTGGAGTGGATTCTTACCTCCTGAGCATTTAAACGTGGCACTTCAGAACATGCATATGCAGATCTAACAAAACACCATTAATTTAGTGGTTAGAAGACTGTGGGGAAATGACTGTAACTTGGGCAGAGAGTGCTCTAGTAGAATAAGCAGGAAAGATCATGCACCTTCTTCATTTGGTCCTTAGACTCAAATATTGTTACTCAAATATCATCAAACATTAAGTTTGTGTAGAGTGGCAAAAAAAAAAAGCCTCCAAGTGTATGTGTGAGACATACTCACTGCTATGATTTGCTGGCTGTTTTTGTCAGTGAAAAGCAGAATTTCCTGTGTAATAGTTCTGGCTTTGCTGCCATGTTGTGAGTGGTACAGATGAAATTTCTTGCTCGTTGATTCTAGAGCAGCAAAAGCAAGAAAGTGATCGTTTTGGTTCTTCCCTTGTCCAGTAAAGCAGTATGCAGAGATTAGAAAAGCAACTCTGGTAATCTTTTAGAGCCAAAGGCAATGGTTTGAGCTGGTGTCCACCAAACAAGACACTGTTGTTTCTTGCCACCTTGTGTAGCTCAAAAAGAGAGAACCCGGGTGTGAAATCCTACAGTGTCTTCGGATAATAGTGTCTTTGAAACAAGTCATTGGGTTAGAAGATGGGGAGGACCATGCTTTATGCTATCATGGGCTGGGTGAAGTGTTTCATTTATAAGTATTTTCTGCATCACAGGTGTTTACCCCAAATTTGCTTTGTGTTTTTTCTATACCATTTAGAGTGAGGACTCTGTGTCTTGAGTGTCTTGACACCTACTGATGGGACAACACAGCTGAATGACAAGGGCAATAGAGAGTGTTTTGGTAGATCTGCAGGGAAGTTGTCCCACTTGATACATGATCAAGCCCATTCTCAGTAGCAACCCTGTTACCTATTTGCATGGGGAAAAAAAAAACAAAACACTTGGAAAATGTTCGAAACTGCTGCCCTTTAACGTAGAGTACCTGTAGTCAGGGGCTGTCACAATCTGAGCAGGCACTGGAAGTTTTACAAAGTAGGTACTTTTGCAGTCTCAGGTAAAAACTTGTGTGGCCTGAATGGCTAACATCTATTTAGATTTTTACTGAGGAAGTTCTGTTCTATTGGAGGATGCTAAGGGGGAAAACAGAGGCATGACTCCCGGGCACCTCCCTCAGGGAGTTAAACTGGATTAACTCCTCTGCTCATTGCACTTTCTGTTTACTGCATCTGCTGTAGTGGCTCAGAGCTGTTTTTACAGGTCTGCTTTAAGTTCATCGGTGAAATGATCTGGACTTAAGAAACGCCAGCTTAAACCAATCCTGCCAAAAGAGACTGTAACATGAAACTATATCCAGGTTCTCTGGTCTTAACTGTGGAAGTATACACTCTGTAGCTCTGTAAAATGCTGACTGATGTGAGTAATCAGTCATCCTTAAAAGACTTTACCAGCTTAATTTTGCATCTATAGAAATACTGTGTGTGTAACTTGCTATCAGTAGTAGACTCCCTATGAGTACAAATTAAGAAGCTTGTTCTGGTTACAGATGATGTCTGTTTTAGGGAAATGAGAAGGAGGTTTATTTTTTTTTCTAGATTCAGACCAATTGAGAAGGAGATTTATTTTTTTCTAGATTCAGACCAATTTCACAGTACACATCAAAATCTGGCCAAGTAGCTCCTTCCATCCCTCCCAGCTGGACAAGCCAGGCTCCCGTCAGGCTGCTGGTACTGTGGAGCAGCCCAGCCCTGACATGACACTGAAGCAGCTAGTTTTCTCAGGAGTGCCAGACCCTGCCACGAAATATCACTGTGGAGACTTTGCTGTATTTCCCAAGCTTGTTTTTGAGTTCATGGATTAGCTTCTCATTATACTATGAAGGACTGAGGACGCCAGAAGTGAAAATGGCTTTGTGGCTTGATAGAACAGATACACTAAATTAATCTATGATTCAGGAGTAGCGCTAGGAGCTTGCAGAGTTTCACAGGAGTTGTGGAGTGAGAGGGCTGAAACAAAAATGATTCAGTGCATACTGCATCAACTTTTGGGATCCTTCATATCCCAAAAACTTCAGAGCTCTCATCAGATCCAAGCAACTGCTGTTGGAAAAGCTCTGTGAGGCTTGTCTGTGCTACCTTGCTTGGGCTCAGTCTGCTCACAAAATAGGCCCTTAATGGCTAAAGTCACCACCTCCTCCAGTTATGTTAAGGAATAATGGTGAGAAGTAATTTTGATGTTAACATTTTATGGCTAAATTTGAAGAATAATAATTTCCAGAAAATATATAAAGTTCAAAATGTTTTCTGTAAGTTGCGAGGTGTCTCAGCTACATAAATGCAATCATTTTCATCAGCTTTGTTGGAGGCAGCCTTGAAGAAGGGCTTTAGAAACCTACAAAGTCTGTGAAGTTTAGTTTTCAAATTACACTACATTGGCAAAAGGTTTTTCAGTACTTTATATACTGCCCCAGGTTTTAAAGAAGAGTGTTCGAAGAGGTTAGAGTACGTGTGACAAGGGAGACCTTGAGCAACACAGGTGTTACTGGCAGGAAAGCCCGGAGACAGTATTATGAATTTTTTGGATTTTTTTTGAGCATCATCTGTTGGAGGGCAGAGCATTGGTAAAGAATATGTCAATTGTTATTCCTTAAATGTTATAACATCTCTTCAGTTTATATGTAATGTGACAAACTCAGTTTTTACTTACAAAAGATTCTGAAATGTGATCATCAAAAGCAGAGTCCTTGGATAAACCCTTAAATATGTGGACATGTCTGTGTTCACTCTCATCTTTGATGCATTTGGAAAAAGTTAGGGTGCTTCCAGTGCAAGAAATCTGCTGGGCTGGAGCAGTTTAGATTTCCTGAGTATTACAGCATGAGAGAAGCTTATTTTGACAACTTGATTTGTAGGCTATTGAGCATTTGTCTTCAGTGCACTGTGAGGTAGATACTTGTCATGAGATCTTCTGTTTAATATAAAAGAAAAGAACGTAGAAAGTGTGGTCATATAACTTCATTGCATTCTAAATAGGTGGTTCTACACAGCCCCCTGAAGTGGGCAAAACAGTAAAGACTTTGACTAGCAAAATAAGAAATAATAAGGGATAAATTGTCTTGGATGTCAGAGCAGTATCTGTAATGTTCAGCCCTGTAGCTCGTATAACCCATCTCTTAATTATTGCAAGGTAAAGCAATTATTGATAAACGTAAAGCAAATTACTGCCTTTTTTTTTTTTTACCTCTTCATTTGTACTTCATTTTTATCCTGTTTTTGTTGCTTGAGTTTTGCTGATAATGCTTTTTTGGCAATTACATTTTTTATAGGAAAATCACTGTCAGAGAGTCAGCAGGACTGGGTCAGGTTTTGTCATGTTTTCTTGACCAGTGCCTGTTTCAAGACCAAGCACTGCAGTTTGCTTAAACAATGTGTTGTGGCATCTTTTTTTTGTTGAGCTACAGGATCGTGTTTCAGACCTCAGTTATGTTCAGAACAGAGTTTCCGGGAAGAAAAAAAATAAAAATAAAAACCTTCTCAAAATGTGACAGGTTTTCTTTCTGTTCAATTTCTTTGTTTTACCTAGCTGTAGCAGTCATCTTCCTGTATAGGCTGTTAACATGCATACAGATATATCAGTTTTAAAGGTATTGCATAAGACTCAAGGGTTACGTAAAGCTGATGTTGTTTGAGCCATTTGAACCCAGGACTATATAAACAGAAGATGGTATTTTCGTGCCAGTTTCTGTAACATAAATTGTACTTGCATATTCAACATTCTACTGATGTCCTCACAGGTCAAGCTGACCGAGTCCTGTTACTGAGGCTACAGAAGCGATAATGTTTTGTTTCAAGCTGACAAACCTGGGACTTACAGAATAGTGATTCCTAAGAGGTCATGCAAAGACTTACCCTTTAATTAGGCCCCAGCAAAATCTGAGTTGTCAAGGTACAAGATCATCTTTATTCATTGTAACTTAATTTTGAAATGTAGGACTAGTGCAGCTTTTTTGAAGAAGAAGAAAAAAAAAGTCTGGAAGTTCATCCACCTGTAAACAGTTTGTTCTTAAAAGGATCCTGAGAGATGCTGCAAGAATGCACCAAGAAAGAAGTGTGTGGGAGCTGATATTTGTATGTAGTTTACTTTTGGGAGCCATAATTGGAAGCAAGCAGGTTCCGTAGTCTGTTCCCAATGAGGAGGGGAATGTGCTGTTTACGATGCTGAATGACTCGAGAGTCTCCTACAGAAACAGTGAGGTGTGTTGTTCTCTCTGTGGTCCGGATGAGGCATCTGTTAGATTCTTAGCAGTGTGCAAACTGTTCTGACTGTGGTCCACGTGCCTGGAGTCTGAGGTATGTCCAGACCTCCATGTGGAAGAAGAGCAGCCTTTCATCTCGTTGCTGAGTCCAGAGGAAACTTCAGGTGGAGGTGCCCTTCCCTTTGGCTGTTATCCTGTGCTTAGGTGTCTTGGTTAGGTTAAGAATGTACCAACTCTTGCAGCGTAGCTCGTTGCTGTCTTCCCTTTTACTGTTCTCTCCTGCTCCGACTCTTTTTTTTTTTTTTTTTTTTAGTCCCCGCAAGACTAGAGCAGCATGTGCACTTCATGTGACAGTCATTTTTGAAGGCAAGGGTTTAGTGTATGGAAATTTTGTAGGAAAAGAATTCTGAAATTGCCATCAGTTTCGGCTTTGATCTAGTTGCTTAGGTAGCACATTAAATAACCTGGAAAACGGTCAGCTTAGAGACAGATTAGAGACACTTTCTGTGCATTACCATCCTACTTCAGTGTTTGCTTCCTGGAGCTTTCTAATCCTACAGTGCTGCTGCTGGGTAGATAGTAACCATTTCTGCCATACTTGGAAAGGGCTTTCTTCAGTCTGTGTCGGAGCTCCAGAATGTTTAATTCCACTTGCTATTTTATTAACAGCAGCATATTTCTGATCTGCCTTTAGACAAAGCAGTTATAACCATCTGTTAAAAACACAGCTGTCTTGGTAAGATACTGAAGGTTACAGGTTTAAGACTTGAATTAATTTCTTATATTTCTCCTTCAGATTCCTCTTAAGTCAAATAGATACCCTTTGCCACCTAAAATCAGGTAGTCCTGTCCTAAATACCTCCTGGGAGCATTGTCCAGGTGTCCAAATAGGAGTACATGAGGATGTTCTGTTTCAAATTCTGTCTCCTGAGAAAAGTTTCGTTCTTTTCTTTCTTTGTTTCAGTGTTCCTGTCTGAGGACAGTGGTAGTGACAGACATCCCTTCAGTAAATTCATTCCTCTGACAAAAAGTGCCAGGAAGTGTTCGCTGCTATCAGTTGCTGTGTCAGGAAAAATTGAGGCTTCAGTCATTAGAGACCACAGGGCTACATCCTTAGAGAAGAGCCTGGAAAATGGACACTAGCATGGGGTCCCCCAGTTCTGTTCCACAATGTTTGGAGCTAAAAAAAAAAAAAAAAAAGGAATCTGCACGGTTTACTTTTGTATCTCGCTGGAATAATTTTTTGATGTTGTTTCTGACTGTACAGAATAAGAATTATCTTTTGACAGCTGAATGGGTAGGAGCAAAGCCCTGGTGTCTTGCAGCCCCAGGCTTCTTGTTCTGTAACAGCAGTTCAACATAAATTTCTTCTAATATCTTTTTAAAAAGAACTTTTGTCTGTATGAGGTTGGAAGCCCAGATGTGATAGCTGGGGTTTGTAGCTCCTCTTAACTTTAATAAAATGCAAGTGCTGGCAACTCAGATAGTTGCGTACAATTGAATGTATGTTTTGTACATTCAATACCGCTCTATTAACCTCAGTGGCAGACACGGCTGCTTTCCCTGGTGCTTGAGTTACACCGGCTCTGTTTGACACAGGCCTGTGTCTATAGACTATAGACTAGTCTATATGTCTATAGACTGCCATCCCCTGAGAGGGGATGGCGCAGCAATGCCAGGTCACTGTCAGTCTCTGCAGCATACGTGTTCTGCATGGCAATGGGGAAGGAGGAGACAGGGATGTGGACTGCACTGCAGCACACTGCAGCACTGCCAGAACAAAGGCTTGTGAGAAAACACGACTTGCTGCTGTGTGCCAACCGCAGTTCAGAGGCAAGGCTTTAAGACTGTATCTGCATTACGAATATTTCCTTACAGAACTGCCAGCCATTTTCCCAGAGGCTTTGCAATTAACAGAATGAGTAAATTATTAATAAGGCACTAATAATAAATAATAATGTTTTCAGCTAGGCAAGAGAAGACCATAGTGAGCTTACCTCTAAAATGAGGTTAGAAGTGGGGTGCCAGCCATACTCCTGTGTTCCTGGCTCTTGAGCAACCAGGGTGGGATCACAGAATCACAGAGTGGTTGAGGTTGGACAGGACCTCTGGAGGTCATCTGGTCCAAGCCCCCTGCTCAAGCAGAGCCACAAAGATGCTGAATTACAATTTGTTGGAGCTGGCCAGAGGAGAGCTGAGTTCGTGTCTGCTGCCAAGCCACAACATCCTTTTAGGGAATGAGGGATGAGTTTAAGCCAGTTTCTGAGATGTGCCTTAATGGTTTGCAGTGTGATCTCTGGTGCAGTACAGCAAAGAGATTCAGATTTCTGTTATTCTCTAGTAAGAGTTGTGCCTTGCAGGATGTAGTATGCTGGATGTTTTATTTATTTGTTTGTTTGTTTGTTTTGACTATGAAGTTCAACAAGGCCAAGTGCCGGGTCCTGCATCTGGGGCGCAACAATCCCAAGCAGCGCTACAGGCTGGGAGATGAGTGGTTGGAAAGCTGCCTGGCAGAGAAGGACCTGGGAATACTGGTTGATAGGCAGCTGAATATGAGCCAGCAGTGTGCTCAGGTGGCCAAGAAAGGGAGTCAGTCAGGCAAGGAATGAGTACCTTCTTAATGGCTCCTTGTTCTAAGCACAGAAGGAAGCAAAGCAGTCTTTTTCCTCTAGGCACCATTACTGAATGATTTCAGGAGGCAAGCCAAGATGAATTCAGTACTCCAGTGAAAGCAGGGTGATTGTCTGTAAAACTGAGAGTATTTCAATACAAGTCTACTGAAACACTGTCCGAACGATTGTATTTGCTCAGGGTTTACGTGTGTTTTCAAAGAAGTTGCATTACCCCAATCTTTTATTGTATGGATGCAGCTAGAATCACAAGGAAAGGGACCTGTCTTCTCCCCATTTTTTGTATTTTTCCTTCTATTACTTTTAAGGAGGTTCTCTAGAATTGCAGTAAAAGGGCAGCCACAGGAAATTAAAGAGGTAGGATGCTGCAGGGCAAGTGTCCCTGTGCATTGTCAAGCGAAGCAAATCTCCTTCATGATGTTCAGAACTGTTGCTTGTGACTCTCTGCATTAGGCTGCCAAAAAGTAAGCTTTCTTTCCATGGAAATACCCTCATTTCTGCCTTTCTTCAACCTAGATAATCAGTTCAGGATGTCAATACTGGAGCGCCTCGAGCAGATGGAGAGGAGAATGGCTGAAATGACAGGCTCCCAGCAGCACAAACAAGGAGTAGGAGGCGGGAGCAATGGGAGCGGGAATGGAGGAACACAGGTGCAGGTACAGACGCTGCTGTGTAGTCACAGCAGCTTTATTCTTTCCTACCAGCATTTGTATTTGATGGGGGTTGGAAAGGATTATAGCTTTTCTTAAGCAACAGGTCTTCTTTATGGGCATCTTTAACAGTAGGTGACTTTAACTTGCATTTGCCACTGTCTCAGTACTTCTGAAAGTGAAAGGTTGCCTGCTTAGGGCAGGTTGCAACTCCCATCAGTGGTTAAAGTGGGTTGTGTGTGGTGTTTCAGTGCGTTTCTGGGACTGGGACCTTGGGCAGCTGCTTTGAGAGCCGCGTGGTGGTGGTGTGCGAGAAGATGATGAGTCGCGCTTGCTGGGCAAAGTCCAAACACTTGATCCATTCAAAGACTTTCCGTGGAATGACACTGCTCCACCTAGCTGCCGCCCAGGGCTATGCTACACTGATCCAGACCCTCATCAAATGGCGGTAAGACCTAGCCTGTTGGACTCTTGGGTGTCAATACAGACATGGAAGAAGCATATGTAAGCTCTGCTTGCTACAGGTTTCTAGTTGCCCTTTACAAACTGCACCTTTTGTCCCTTAAAAACAACCAAGTCCCTGAACTTGTTCTTGTCCCCTGTATCTTGAGAGAGATGAGATCCAGTCACTGGATGTATCAGGCTCTTAAAGTCTTTGTTGGGGGCACCGTCTGTAGTATATGTGTGTCACGGACATGTGTGTGGCCATTTTTGTGGTATGGTGCACTGAGTGAAGCTACAGATTTAGGAAATGGTTCTAACTTGTCTACAGAGCATCATTTGTTTTGTTTCCTCTCTAGCACCAAACATGCAGACAGCATTGATCTGGAGCTGGAAGTTGACCCTTTGAATGTGGATCATTTCTCCTGTACTCCTCTGGTAAGCAGCAGAAACTGAAACTTCAGAGGGCCCTCAGACTCTCCCAGGAGTACTTCCTGATGTGTTATTTTCCTGATGCATTTTACACTCTGAGAAGTAGATGTTTCCTTGCTGTGTAAATGTTAAGACATGGTACTGTTAGCTTTCTAGCATTTTGTTGAGAGAGACCAAACAGAAAAATCTTTGTAATTGAGTAATGTGAGGACAGACAGGTGGTTCTGGTCTGTGTTTTATCAAATATCTAGTCTCTGCTGTCGTTCTGGGGAAAGGCCTTTACATGCCTTCTTTCAAGTTTTCCTCTTTGACTGTAGAGCTTGTAAAGACATCACAATAGTATGGTCATTGGAATCTAGACTGAGAGCTCAAGCAAAAAGCCAAAGCAGGTGGAACCAGAAGTGCCAGGTTACAACAGCAGAGTGTTTGATTTTATTGTTCCCAGCTTTTACTCCTGACTGAATGTTTCTGATCTCAGAGATTCCTTTCTGTTTGAAGCTGGTCGGTCTCTGCAGTGGTTCCAGTGGGTATGACAGCTAAAAAACAATACATGAATTACTAAATGAGAAACTGTCAGCTTCATTTGGCAGATAGAGGTTTCTCCCTCAAAGGAGTGAGCATCTAGTCCTCTGTAATGGCCTTTTGTTCATATAGGACATTTATAAAAGCCTGTTGGTGGTGTTCGAACGTGGCATGGTTTTGCCAGTCAATTTTCTGTGAGCTGAGGATACAACTCCACTGCATTAACAAAAAGAGAAAGAGAAGGCAGGTCTACCAATATTCAATGGGTCACTTGTTTTTTTTACAAAACATGTACAATGGGTCACTTGTTTGTGTTTTTTTTTTTTTTTTTTCCAGATGTGGGCATGTGCCCTGGGCCACACGGATGCAGCTGTTGTGCTGTATAAGTGGGACCGCCGAGCCATCTCTATTCCTGATTCCCTTGGGAGACTGCCACTGGCAATTGCCCGGTCTCGGGGCCATGTAAAGTTGGCAGAGTGCTTGGAGCAGCTACAGCGTGATGAGCAACCTCAGCTTGGGCAAAACCCCAGAATTCAGTGCCCCTCAAGCACAGACTCCAGCACAGAGAGCTGGGTGTCCCAGTGGCACAGTGAACTTATTGCCTCTCAAGAGCCTCAGAAGGGAGTCACTGTGATTTCTAGTACAAACACAGGTAAGACAACCCTGACGGCATGCACTGCTTTGATGAGATGTGACACGTAAAATCATGGAGCAAAGACCTCACCTGGGTGGCAAATGCCACCTGTAGCACTGCTGGCCATGCTTAACTGCTTTTTTTTGTGGGCTCTCTGTAATGTGCTCTATACTCTTGCATAAGTATTGGGAAAAGAACCAGGAATGTCTGCTTTAGAAAGATGTGCGTATCTGAAGAACAACTGAGGTAATATCCTCCCTGGGTGACAGTTACTTCTTTGCATGTACTTGACACCCATACATTTGTGTGTCCTAGAGCATGGCATGAATTTCCACCTGCTGCTCTGCAGCAGAAGCTGTTGTAGTTCCTACAGCAACCACATTGCATACTTCGTTTTGACCATTGATCTGTTTGTTTCCAGAGCTGAGACGACCAAGATCAGAACCTTCCAGTTACTACAGTAGTGAGACTCAGAAAGATTACCCTGCACCCAAAAAGCATAAGCTGAGCCCTGAATATTTTCAAGCCCGGCAAGAGAAGCTGCTTTCCACTGCACTGAGTCTGGAACAGCCAAGTGTCAGAAAGCAGAACTCCAGCTCCAAGCAATCCGCCACTGAGACAATCAGCCCCAGTGAAGGGATAAGGGACTATGGCCGGGAGCTCTCCCAGCACATCCCAGAAGTTGCTGGGTACCGGGGCTCTGGCAGCCAAGCAGGCATCAAGTGGAACCCAAAAGACATTTATATTGGTGTGTCTGCGGTGCAGGTGACAGGGAGCCAGAAGGGGACTGCTCTGGGGAAGGACACTGTAGCCCATCGGCTACGCCAGCGAGAGCAGATGAACGTGCTAATGATGGCTGACAGGGAAATGGCGGATGCAGAACTCTTGTCTTATAGGGACAATGTAGGGGATGAGGACTGTTTACCCCACATGGATGACTTGCAGGTAAACGTAATGATAGCACCAAGATCGTCTAGCCTGAGACATCTCCCTGTCAGTCTCTTCTGCTCAGCCACATGTCTTGGCTGTGGAGAAGAGCATAACTGTGAGAAATTTTTGTGGAAGCTTTTAGCTCTGTCAAGGCTAAGGGAAGGCCTGTAGGGGTGACATCTTGGTGGGGGTCTGTTATAGACTGCCTAATCAGGATAAAGAGATGGATGAGGCATTCTATGAGCAGCTCTCAGAAGTTGCATGATCACCAGCACTCATTCTCATGGGAGACTTCAACTTCCCTGATGTATGCTGGAAATATAACACTGCAGAGAGGAAGCAGTCCAGGAGGTTTGTAGAGTGTGTGGAAGACATCTTCCTGACGCAGCTGGTACGAGAGCCTACCAGGGGAGCTGCCCCACCAGACCTGCTCTTCACTAACAGAGAAGGACTGGTGGGAGTTGTGAAGGTTGGGGACTATCTTGGGTAGAGAGACCGTGAAATTGTAGAGTTCTCTATTCTTGGCAATGTCAGAAGGGTAACTAGCAAAACTGCTGTCTTGAACTTCCGGAGTGCAGACTTTGACCTGTTCAGGACACTTGTTGCAGGGGTCCTTTGGGAGTCACTCCTGAAAGGCAAAGGGTTCCAGGAAGCCTGGATGCTCCTCGAGATGGAAATTTTAAAGGCACAGGAGCAGGCTGTTCCTGAGTCCCGTGAGGCAAGCCAGAGCAGGAGAAGACCAGCGTGGATGAACCGGGAACTTTTGTTGAGACTCTGGGAGAAAAAGAGTATGTCCTGTGGAAGAAGGGACAGGCTACTTGGGGAGACTACAAAGAAGTTGCTAAGATATGCAGGGAGGAAGTTAGAAAGGCAAAAGCCCAGCCTGAACTCAGATTGGCCACTGCAGTAAAAGAGAACAAGAAATCCTTTTACAAATATATTAACGATAAGAGAAGAACCAAGGAGAATTTCCATCCTTTACTTAATGCAGCAGGGAACTCGCTGCAGGTTGGACTCGATGATCTTGAGGTCTCTTCCAACCTAGAAATCTGTGATACTGTGATAGAAATCTGTGAATGTGATCACTGAGGATAACGAAAAGGCTGAGGTTCTCAACACCTTCTTTGCATCAGTCTTTAATAGATGGATCAGTTATCCTCAGGGTACTTTATGCCCTGACCTGGAAGCCCCCTGTGATTCAGATAGATAATCACCCCCTGTGATTCAGGAAAAGAAAGTTAGAGACCTGCTCCTCCATCTGGAATGTCACAAGTCCATGGGACCAGACAGGCTCCACCCTAGGGTGCTGAGGGAGCTGGCGGAGGTGATTGCCAAGCCGCTTTCCACCATCTATCAGCGTTTCTGGTTATCTGGAGAGGTCCCAGAGGATTGGAGGCTTGCTGATGTGACTCCCGTCTGTAAGAAGGGCTGTAAGGAGGATCCGGGGAACTACAGGCCTGTCAGCCTGACCTCTGAAAATTAGCCTCTTTGTTTCACCTGCAGATTACCATCACAGGGTTCAACTGTGCTCAGGGCTAGCTTGAAGGAAGCAAGGTGCTGGTGAGCAGCTGAAATGGCAGGTGACTTCTCATCTGAAGAAGCTGCTGAACTTTAAAGGGCAAGAAAATAAGAGTGGAGAAGGGGAGAAGAGAGGTGGTAGGTTTGGGGAAGGAAAAATTCCACCAGTTAGGGAATGGGGGGGGTTGGATCAGAAGTAAGACAGACAGGTGACAAGTAATCACTGGGGGAAGGATACTCTGGTCTTCTGAGCGAAAAGAGTAATGGCAGCACAGCCTTGGCATATCCAAATATTCTTGTCTTGCTAGTGTAAGAAAGATGTTGCAGATTCTTACAAAACAATCTATTTTCTGTTCTCTGTATTGAAAGTTCCTGTGAACCTTGGTTGGGTCAGGGGGGATACATAATTCAGAAGAATTCCTGACAAAGCTACAATTCCAAGGGTTTTAACTTCTGTCATTGGTGTTCCTTAAAATGCCTTTATTGTCCTGTCATGATGTATATGCACGTTTTGGGGAAAGAGTGGAAAGATCGCTTTTCCTTTGGAAACAGGACAGTAGTGATAGCTGTCAGTAGCATACAGCAAAGGTCCATTGACATGCACCTTTCACCAAATCTCTTAGGCTCCCCACACACTCTGTGAAAAAGAGGTCTAGAGAATGTGAAACGCTGCTTTGTAAGAAGAGACAAAAGCAAATGAGCTTTGGTTGTTGATTTCTCTCCAATGCTGAGAAAAGCAGTAGACTCCAGCTACTGCAAGTTTGGGAAAAATGGGGTGGTGTGTCTTTTCTCTGAGATACGAAGCTGGGTTGTAACATGCAAACACAAGGCTCTTGTTACCAGTCAGTAAAAGTTTGCTCTCCTTTCCCCATACTCAGGTGAATATGATGACACTTGCAGAGCACATTATTGAAGCTACGCCTGACAGGATCAAGCGGGAGAATTTTGTGCCAATGGAGTCGCCGCTGGTAGAGAGAACGGAGAGTGCTGCCATGAGCACCACAATGAGCTGGCTGGCCAGTTACCTTGCTGATGTTGATCATCTGCCGAGTGCTGCACAGATAAGGTCAGTAAGAGTTGGGAAGTTGCTCTGGGATTTTGGGCAGGCTGAATAATGGGTAGCATGCACTGATTCTTTAGCCTGCAGATGCTGTTTCTCAGTGGCACTCAGTGCTGGTGCTCCAAGGCCAGCCACACTCCCATGCACAAAGGTATCATTGCCAACACAGCTACAAATTCATGGAAGAATGGGAGTGCATGCAAGAGGGGAAGTGCAACAAAATTGCAGTACCATAACGTCTGACATGTGACTTCTCTTCCAATGTCAAGCCTATGCAATACAGTACAGTCAGCCTTAGGAATGTGGAATGTTGGTTGGAGAGAGAGAGGGGGGAGCTTGAGCTTCTCCCTTAAGCTGACAAATGTTCAGTTCCTTTTCTGTGATGCCAGTTCAGCTGCTTTGTGAGCCAATAATTCCTACTGTGATTGGTATTTCAGAAGTCTGTATAGTGAACCCTTGACCCCTTCTTCGAACACCAGCTTGAGCCCTGCAGGCTCGCCAATCAGTGAAATAGCTTTTGAGAAACCCAGCCTTCCCTCGGCAGCAGACTGGTCTGAATTTCTGAGTGCATCCACCAGCGAGAAGGTAGAGAATGAGTTTGCACAGTTAACTTTGTCTGATCACGAGCAGAGAGAACTCTATGAAGCTGCCAAACTCGTCCAGACAGTGTTCAGGAAATATAAGGTATGTGGCCAAAACATCCGATGTCTTCCTCATTAGGTGTGAGAGTACAATTTGTTACAAAATGACATGTGGGTAATACCCACACTTGGGATTAAAAAAAAAAAAAGTTTGTCATAACCTTTTCAGTGCTCCTGGCACTCACTTGTTGATGTTTACCCAGCATGTACCATACCAGGGAGAGCATGCTATGCCAAGGTACGCATATGTACGTGCACAGCACTCAAAAAATCATATCCTCAAAATAAACCCTAGAGATTCTGGCAAGTTGCCAGAAATGATCAATGTAAAGATCCACTTTTGAGGATTTCTATCTTATATGAATTGGGTGTAGAGACATCTCTAGGAAATGCCTACACCTGAATCAGACTATGATTAGGAGAAGATTTAGAAGTCAGTGCCCTGCAAGCTGCTGTGAGCCACTTACGTTCTTACAATATCTGTCCTGTTTTTTGTTGAGGTCTGCTAATTATTGTTTCTTTGCTTTTCCACGCAGGGTCGTCCTCTCCGGGAACAGCAAGAGGTGGCTGCTGCTGTCATTCAGCGTTGCTACCGAAAATACAAACAGGTAATCAAGGAAGTGAAATTCTGTGAAACACACAAGTGCCACAAACACGGCCCTCTATAATAGGAATTATCCCACTGTATTTCTCTTGTATGCTTTTCAGCATGCAGCAATGAAATACCCTGCTTAGACAAAATTAAAAACAGAAGAAAATTTGTATCCTGAGTCTTAATTCAGAGAGTGCTTCCTTCAAAGGATTTTGTTTGTGATGCCTGCATTTTTACTGTGAGATAGAGGGCAATAATGTATTCTATATTGGCTAATATGCATGCTATCATCTGGTGAAACTATTCTCTGACTAGTTGCTTGCCAAATTTCATTGTGAAATTGAAGTTGGTTTTGCCTTCAATAAGGGCAAAGATGAAAAACAGTTTTTTATTTTGCACATACTCAACTTTTAAACTATGGGAAGTCCCGTGTTTAAGCTTGATGCAGCTTGCAGCTTGTTCCAGGACTAAGACTGTTCTCCAAACTCTAGCTGGAGACGTGTTTTTAGGCTGAGTTCTCAACCCCAGAAAAAGAAGACTTTTTTTTTTTTTTTTTGGTGGAGGCTACAGCCCAGCTCCATCTTTTTGCTGTACCTTGCTAGATGCAAGCTGTCTAGTGCCTAACAGGCATGGTATATAAAATGAAAGGCAAGATGCTGTACTCTTTCACAACCTTCAAAAACGTTTATTTGGGAAGCCTTTCTAGTGTTAGGTGACTGCATTGTGATTTACATTCAAACTTGTCACATGGCTGTCATTCTGGAGTGGTGCTTTCTGTAAATAGTGAAACTTAATTCCTTTCAAAATCTGCGTGACAAACTGTTTTGTCTTGGATCCTGGAATCACATCTTTTTGAAAGAAGATTTTTTTTTTGTTGTTTTTTTCCGTTCTTTATTTGTAGAACTAACATTAACTATGTATTTTCTGTTTCTCCCTAAGCTTACTTGGATAGCCTTGAAGGTAATACAAATACAAACACTGTTTTGGAAACCATCCCCCTTGAGTCACAAACTTTCACATCCAGTATAAACCAGGGGAACCTGGTATTTAGTAAAATGTTTTAATAGTATCCACTAATAAATTCCTGTGGTAGAGAAATCACTGACAAATCAAACCTCTTTTGGGAGTTATGCAGGGGCTGCTGTGCCACAGCATATCAACAGGAAAGTACAATTTAAAAATGAAAAAGTCTCCTGCTTCTACAGGTGCTCATATAAGCAGTGATGGGCTGAGGTGCAGATGATTTCAAGAGGAGAAGCTTTCCTTTGTTGCTACTTATTAGCTTTCACTTTATGATCGTTGCCTTGGCATTCAGGGAGCACAGGGGAACATTTATGCCACCCACGCATCTGATGTGCTCTCCATTCTACCTGCCTTCCAAAGTATTTTGAGCATTCCTCTTTAAAACACCTGGGCCATGGATTCCTTAGACCACTGTCTCTTGTACTTTGCTGCTCTTGCTGGGGGCATGGCAGTTAATGCCAGCCTTACATTGTTCATGGCCAATAATTTTCTACTGTAAAAATGGATTTTCCAGCTGTGCAATGTCTTGCTCTTATCAGATACTGCAATCAGCTGAGCTTTTCTCAAAGCTAGCCAGGATGCAGGGCATGGTTTTCCTGGAGGTAACGTGTCCTCAGGATGATTTTCCATCCTCAGCTTCCTCCAGCACCCCAGACTTGTATCAGTTAAATATTCTTCTATCAGGGCACGAGAGCTGAGCTTTCTTTGGACTGCTGAACTAGCTGAGACTTGCCTCTTTGGAGATCAGGTCACTCCTCCATTTATCCTCTTCCCAGTTGGAGGGAAAGGAGGAAGAGAGGGAGTCTGGGGAGTTGTGGGTGGCCCAGAGACTCAGTACTTGAGCAGGTAGTCATCCAAGTGGGTCTTAGAGTTGAATGCAAACATACTGAGGTCTAGTCTATCCAGAGAATTTTCTCTTTCACATGCCTTGTTCCTCTGTTATGTTACTTTATCACTGGGATCAGCACAGGCTTATGAATAGATTAGAATAGTCATAGCTCACATCACTGTTTCATACTTAAACCCTTCTATTCAGGGGTTTGTAACTCAGCCACAGAAGTGCCCTCTGGGCTTAAAATTGGAAGGAAAACCATCACCAGCCTGTGAGCAGACTTATTGAAAACAGCTAATTTAAAAACACAATCTGGTCTATTTAATTATAAATGTATAAAGCAGGAGAAGAAGAAAAAAGGCAAAATATAACTGCACCTAATGACTGCTTCAATTCCAAAAAGTGAAATTTGGTAAATAGTGGTCTGTTATAATATTGAAGGGATTTTTGCTTTTGGGATGGTGTTGGGTTTTTTTGTTTGCTTTTTTTTGTTTTTGTTTTCCCAGTAGACAAGAGAAGTCTATTAAAATATGCTAGGACATTACCTTATAGAGGGCGGTGGCTGCTGTGTCTGTGTCTCATCTGTCTGATAAAGTGAGCAGAAGTCATAGCTGATAAAATGTCCAGGAATAACAGTGCTAAAATTTTTGAAAGTGATAAAGCTTTCAAAATAACACTCTGTCATAATGTTAGTTAAGAGGTATGATTGCAACTTCTGTAGATTATTCTACATCTCTATTAATCTTATAGAAGATGACTTTTTAAAATATTTATGGTGGTGTATGGTTTCTATTAAGTGGCCATCTACTTGCAAATTTTAAAATAAAAGGGCATAAAATAAAGATTTGCTTTTAAAGTGTTTATTCCTGCTTTATTTGAAATCACAGGGATAGAAATAATACAGCAGTGCTACAGGGAATTTTGAATGTAACTGCTCATACAGATTTGCAAGTTCAATGGATGCTTATTTATAGACTTCTAATGAGAATTAGTTTTGTCAATGATTTGTTTTGTTTAAGTTATATGTTATTCTATTTGAAATGTTTGGATTTAAATGGATATATGAGCAATAAAAATTTTTACAGTATTGTGTTGTGGCATAGAAAAAGCTGTTTTAAGTTGGCTTTTCAAAGTTATTTGTCCTAAGAAAGTGAAATACACATGTGAACACCAAAATAGGTTCTTAAAGTAATTCATTCACAAGATACATTTAAGCGAAGACATTTAAAAAGTGTATTTTGTCTTTTGCTAATTTGTTAGCATTTTGGAATATTTACTCATGCTGCTTTATTCGTATAGTTACTTAGATGGGTGTGTTTTGTTGTTGTTACTATGAGACTTGACAAATAATAGCTGCACAGAAATGAGCATCCTGTACTTTTAATGAGATTTCTGCATGCAAGGGAAACAAACAGTTCATCTAAGTGTACTTAATTGAATTGTCTCTAATGCAGACCCACTCCAGTAAAAATATGAAACAGTGTAAACACAACTCAGGATTGGCTCCAGTTGCTCTAAAGTTGGTTGTGAGTGTAGTACAACTGGATCTGGTCATTAGCATGTACTCATAGAGCCTCTGACGGCTAGGCGTTAAAACCAATCCCATCAAACTATTCCATTGACAGCAAAACAGGTAGTTGCTTTCCTGGTGCAGACCAGGTTCTGCACCTGATTTCATAGTTGTTCTGGTTTGCTGTAGCCCTTTTCTCAAGGAGTTCCCGATCAGTGAGTAGATGCTCATTTGCTTTACATCATGTCTTAGCAGTGCAAGTGGCCTTTCACTGTAGGAACCTGCTTCTTGCTGTTCTTGTTTTTTTTTGTTTGTTTTGTTTTTGGTTTTGGAATGCCTCAGCTTCTCTTTGTTTTTCTTGTAGTATGCACTTTATAAAAAGATGACACAAGCTGCCATTCTTATCCAGAGCAAATTCCGAAGCTATTATGAGCAGAAAAAATTCCAGCAGAGCCGAAGAGCCGCAATGCTGATCCAGCAGTACTACCGCAGCTACAAAGAATGTGGGAAGAGGAAGCAAAACCGTCGGGCAGCCACCATTGTACAACAGAAACTCAGGTGAGTTGTTGGGATTGTTAAGTGCTACCAGGATCTTTATATGACATTGTTTACACTGTTCAGGGCTGTGCTGTAGTTTAAATAGGCCAGTGGGATAACTACAGTGGTTCATAGAATGATTATTCTTGCATTTACTGCTGTCCTCCCCAGTTTTGCCTGTGCTTCAAAGTTGTTTTTTGTGTGTGTGTTTAGAAGCAGTCTGCTTACCAAGAAACAGGATCAAGCTGCTCGCAAGATCATGAGATTTTTACGACGCTGCCGCCACAGGTACAACATTACCTTATGGTATCTGCTCTTCAGTAGAGCAATTTAATAATATTCAAGTGTGTCAGCAGTGAGTGCAATGTAAAGGATAATAGAATCAACTCTCTACAGATCTTTTAATCAAATAACAAAGCACAGCTGCTTCCAAGATACACTCACAGAAAGGAAATCTTTAACTTAGGACTGTTGCTGAAAGAGAATCATCATGTTCACTTCCACTGCTGATATAGTAAAGCAGCCAAGGTCACGTCAGGCAGACACAGAATAAAGAAATATTGAGTAAAAAAAAAGGGCAAAAGGTTTTTAAAGTTGGACTTGAGGATGTTGGGAGCAGGGCGGGGAGGGGATAAGCTCTTTGAAGGATAGCTACAGCTCATAAATGCTACACAGATCTGTATGCTGCACAAACTGTGGTATGTGATAAAATGCAAAATGTGATATCTTGTGTATACCAGAAATACTTTCAGTTTAGTCACAAGGGTCACTTGGTAGACTGTCATCAAATATAGCTTCTTTTTAATGTGGACAGGTGGAATGTGCCAGCAAAGTAGAAGTTAGTTCACTTCAGCCACTCCACACATACTCAGTAACTGGGAGTACAGACAAAGACATGAAGACGAATTCTCTCCTGCCAGTATGAGAACCTGAGCATGCTTGCCAAAGTGCTCACTTGCAACACGAGGCAGGTTGACACATGACACTACTGTGCCAGTACTCTGCTATATGCAGGGTGTCTGTCCTGATTTTCCAATGAAAGGAGCTCATATATGATCAGTTTGCAAACTGGAAATTTGCCTAGACAAAAGTGAATTTAGATGTTTCTGACTCTGCTCTCCATTCTCACCACACATGCATCTCATCTGCTAACAGCACTCAGGAGCTGGTCTGACCTAATATATTTTAAAGCACGTATAGTTCAGCCCAGTGATGTCTGAGAGTAAACAGAGCTCTGAGAGTCAGAGACGCATGTGATAAACTTGATTTTAGACACATGACTCTAGTCCGTGTGGAAGATTTTAGAGCTGCAGTTTGCAGGAGGTTGGTGTGGCTCACGTTGTGGAAGGGCATCTTACCTCCAGGTTCAATGGCAAGTAACACGCAGATAAGAAAGAAGGCTTTATAGCTTCCAGGACAGTTCTAAATGCATTTGAAACAGCCACAGTAGATCGTGAAGAAGCACACGTGGCTTTGTGCTCATAGCGGGGCGTATGGAAGGGACCGAAAGGTTTGTTTGATCATGTTCATTAGGCAACTTGTCCCAATGAATTAGACAGAGACTTGGAACTTATATCCTCTCAGATCTGCTTGAGGTCCAGGCAGTCCCTGGGAAAGCCACCTACCTGTTGCCATCTTCGAAGGTTATGGCGTCAAACTGCCAGATGCTCCTACAGCTTACTTGCATACCCAACTCCAGAGAATGTGACTATTAGTTTTATCACTGGGTTTCCCAATAATGTCTGGAATGTGCAATGCACTTCATTCATGCTCTGTTAGACCTTCATCTGTCAAGTAGCCTAGACTCTTCAGAATTGCCCATGGTTCCAGCAGTTTTTCTTGCCTTCAGCTCATTGCCTTCCTCTTTCTCAGCATCTCCTATTTCCTTCTTAGAGCGAGACCTACTCATCTGTATCACTGAAGTTTGCAGGCAAGTCACTTCCCTTTTGCCTGTAGCCTGATCTTTCTTTTGAGCAGCATTGTCCCTGCTGCTGTGTACCTCTGGGAGAAGGGTTTAGGTCTTGTGTATTTCTAGACAAACAGTAAGAACAAGAAGCAGGTTGGGGGGAATCCATTGCGAGAAGGTTTTCTCTGGCTTCTGTCATGCTGCACAGAAACTCGAGTTTCTGCAACAGTGTAGCCCTGTGTGTATCGGTAGGCACTTTGTTAGAGATTATGGTGACTTGGGAAGTAGTCCATGGTTCCTGGTTAGGATGCAACAAAGGAAAAAAAAAAATATTTCTACCGAAGATGTGACTGTTTCAAAACTGCCTTGCATTTTCTTCTGAAATGAAAACAATCACAGTCATGGTCATGTACTTTTTCTAAGCAGTTAAAAGGGTTTAAAACCGTGTTAGTGTTATTAATATTAACGGACACAAACTTTATCCAGGAGCGTTCTGGCATCAGCAAATGCCAAAAATAAAAGCAAAATTTCCCAGATATGATAAAAAACAGTGTTGAGAAGCAGTTTGACACCAACATAACTTTAGAGAACTTTTTAAAAATTTGTGACAAGTTTGGGCCTCTTTTCCCGTATTCCCCCTGCTTGTCAGAAAAGCTTGAAGTAAGCAGTTACAAAGAAAGATTTTTTTCCAGAACAGTTGGTGCTCTCTGCATGTAGGCTGCATCTGTGATCCTGGGATGATGCCACAGGGACAGCTCATGGGCCCTTGGACCCTCCTGGCTTCAGGTACCATACAGAGTGATCTGGTCCTTGTGCTTGCTTGAGCTTGTTGAAGAATGATATGCCAGTGAGGTTCATAGACCTTTATTACTACACAGGATTTTGAAGGTAAATAGATTTAAGTGTTTTGCTTGTGTAAGCAACTGCAAAGGGAAAGTGTAAAAGTGGAAGTAATACAGATTTACTTCTTAAACCAGATATTTACCTGTTCACTGTCTCAGCTGACTCTGAAACTGTCCCATTTGCTTCCTCACCTGGCTGGAAGGAGCCAAGGGCAAGAGCCATGTGCTTTCCCCAGCACAGCCATGTCCTGGCCTTGGACCATTTGTGTTCTTTCCTTCCGAAGCCAGGCTCTGCAACCTTCTTTCAGTGCTACCCTGTTCATTGTGCGTGTACACTGGGGTACTAGGTGGCAAGACAAGGTAATTGGTTCCTTCTCATCTGCTGCTCTTCAAGCTTTAAATCTCTTTTTTGTGTTTAAAAAAAAAAAAAAAAACACTTTTCCGTGTCTTAATAATTACACTTATTCCTTGCTACTTGGCTTTTCTTGCTTACATCTTTCTAAAGATAATGTAATAAAACTTAAGATGTTAAATAAGTTTAAAAACACCTATATATATATACGCCTCATAACTTTGCCCTTTCAGCCTCCTGCGTATCCTGTGTAATGCTCATATAGGATACAGCTGATGGCAGTGTGCCTGGTACAATTCCACACACAGTTTCAGGGGTACTGCTTTTGAAATCCCACCACAGACTCCTGTTGAAATGCTCAAAATTAGCACATGGCTGCTATAAACAAGAAACTAAGGAAGTCTAAAATACGTCATCCATCCAAGCTCCTGAACATGCAGGGACAAGCCCTAACAACCAGTGTTATTTACTGCTCTTTATCATAAAAATGGCACAAGGCTACTTGTTAAACCACAGTGCCTTGTCAGTACCGGAGATAGAAATGACTGATATTTTTGGAAAATCTGGGGGAGTGACAGAGAAAAGAGCGTATGCAGGAACATCAGAGAAGCATGATCTTGTAGCAGATGCCTGTCAGCTGATAGACAAGGCAGGATGTAAAAGCCAGTTGCAGTCTGTCATATGGATATTGAGCTAAGTGAAAAGGCAGTGAATTCTTAAAGTTCAAAATTCAACCTCAAAAAAAAAAAAATCAATTTGACTTTTGTCCACATACAGATTCTGTTGCTGGGACAATAAAGGAGTCTTACTGAGAGATTATCCTGGAGCCTTTATGCAAGGGTTACTCAGGCTTTCTCCTGGTAACCATCTGGTTGCTTACTTTTCACACCTTTTTTTAAATAGATCAAAGTCTAGTTTAAGCCAATTATGAGAACTCTTTCTAGGCTAACATTCAGAAGAACAGCTTAAATGATCTTCCTGTTCCATTTTTTTAATTAGCCTTTTGTCACAAATACCAAGTAGAGCAAACATGATTCCTATCAGCTTGAGGATCCGTGTCAGTGTGTGTAAATAGGCATGTTGGTCTTGTGATTTCTGATCTCCTGAACTTATGCTTGTTGCCTGATCAGACAGTATTTCCAACGTTTAGACAGTTAATGATGTGGTTGGAGCTCTTTTAGTAATGGATGAGTAGACATTGCTGAAAATCAGAAGCGGGATGTAAGTTTTGGTTGAGTGTATTCTTACAGAAGATATTGGCATTCTACTGGCTGAATGTTAGCAGGCATCATGAAGACAAAAGTAGTCATTCATCATCAGCAGTCATTCTGATTTCTGATGGTCAGATATATTTTTTCCTTTTGACTTCGGAAAAAATTGTTTATTCATCTATTGTCATGTTGTCAAAAATCTGGTGAAAAACATGCATCAACCATAACATGGTACCGACATGACTTGTTGCTGAAGTGTTGGTTGTAGAGAATGAGAAACACGACCTTCCTGGACTCATAGGAGAGCTTCACCCATCATTGTTCCTTGCCCAGACCTCTCCATTCATTGGCATTTGGCTTTCAACCTAAAATTAGCTGTTACATCTACTATGAATTGGCTTGTCTCCTGGAATACTGTCCTGTGTGAGACAGAATTAAAGGTTTACGTATTTGATGGTTTTGGAAAGAATCCACCTATTTAGTGTTTTCCAACTACTTTAGAGCTGTAAGGAAAACTGAGAGCTATGAAGTAGGTTTGGGTTATCTGAACTGAATTCATACGTGATCCATACAGTCAGCTTTCTCCAGGAAGGTAACGTTCTATTTCCTATTCTTTCTCTGAGTTGTATGAGAACTTTATTCTTCTGGGAAGTATCTGCACCAATGCTAGGCTGTGCTGCAGTGTTTTTTATGGAGTAGTGTTTGGCCTGAGTTAGAAATCAGATAGTTGTTGTAAGAAGGGAAAGCAGGATGCAGCTGGAAATACAATGGGGATGACAGTATTGGATTTATTTATGTCCTGCCCTAAAACACCTCAACAAAGGACTCCTTCTCTGGTAAAGAGGAGGAGTCCAGTAGGCAGGAGGTGGGAAGGATTCTTTCTCTCCAGGCAAGCAGAAGTGTTGTCTCCTTCTCCCTGAAGTGAATTTCTTGGTAAGGTACGGTTATTGCCATGTGTGTGCTAATAGCTCTTTGGTATTGTTTTGCAATCTGAAGCCCACTGGTGGACCATAGGCTGTACAAAAGGGTGAGTGTAGCTGCCTGCTAGCCAGTTCCTCTCTTCCATTTTAAATATTTTTGCTTTCTGCTTGCTTGCATGGGGCTGCAGCCAAGATATGCCAGTAAGTTTCACCTCCATTAATTATATAAACAGAAACCTGTATAAACTAACCCTACTGCAATGACTAACACTGCTGCTTTTATAACAGGACAGAGCTCTGCAGTAGATGTTACCGGTGCATGAACATGTGAAAAGGACATGTGTATTCATCATGGGCATGCTTAGGTGGTGGTGTTGATGGGATATTTTACAGTATCCAAATAGACTGTTAGTAGATCTTGGAACTTGACTGTGTCTGCATTTACATACCCTCAATGAATAATGATGTCCTTTGTTGTGAGAATGCAATGGTATTCAGGCTAGAAGCTGCTGTACAGGTGCAGCTTAAACTAGATGGGTATTTGTTTCTGCCAGAGCCAGAGTGAAGTAGAAGAGCTCTTCACACTGCTTTTTTCTTCGTAAAATGACTAAGCACCAATGCTTATCTTCCAGAAGTTGCTCTTCGGTAAGTTGCACATCTGGTTACCTTGCCAGGGCCAGCTCTTTGCTACCCAACAGAAGAGTGAGAATACATCAGTGTTCCTGTGGCAGGTGACAGTCCCTGTGTATGAGCAGAGGATGCTGCAGCTTCCAAGACGTGTGCCTGAGTTGTCAGCAGGACTGCTCAATATCACCTTGAATTTGAGAGGCTGTAGGACAACAGAGTTTATATTCTTTCGCAGAAGCTACAGCTGGAAATAACACTGTGTTCATTACTACTATTTCAAGAGGATTTGTGTGAACTCTTGTTCTTGTAGCATTCAGAATAGAAAACTGAATTGTTGATTGTGGAGATTTACTGACCTTGAAATGCAGAGACGATTTTTACAATTTAGGATTGAGTGTATGAATCAGGCATAAGACTCCTGGAGGCATCATTACTGGTTTAACTATTGAGCCTAATAAAGAAGCAATAACAAATCATGTTTCTTTCAAAACTAGGATGTCTCTTCACCATTTTTGTTGCATATTCTCAGATTTTTGCAAGTAACAATTTGGGGTTTTTAATAACAACCAATGAAACAAGAATGGCTTGAAATGGGAATAAAGGCCCAGATGTGCCTTAATTTTTTAAGTCCTTGCTTTGATGGATTTTGCCCTGATGGAGGAAGAGAAACGTTGCTCTTGACTGCAGAGGCACCAGTGCTGTGCCAGAATTTGCTAGCCAGAACGCCATAGATCCAGCTTTTATGGCTTATGTTAATGTATGTTTCATCTAATATAGGTTTAATCGGGAACAGTGTAAAAATAGCTTGCATTCTCTTAATGGTGGGCCACCTGGGTGGCTTGTTTTTACTAATCTGATTCTTTGGGTTTAATTAAGGCTGGTGCTTTTTGGTCTACAGTTGTGTGTATGGTTTCAAAGGCCTCTTGGGGGGGGGGAAGGGGAACATAATTTGGGTTTGAAAACAAATCACTGTAAGTAACTTTAAAAAAAAGCCATTCTGATTAGATAAGTCAACCTATCTTTGTTGTAAGGGTATTAGTAAGTGTTGATCTCTTTTTTATAAAAGTAGACAAGTTTAACTATCTTTAATCTTGGGGTCAGCTACCATATGCCGTAGGACAGTAATGAATGCTGCAGACAAATGATGATATTTTCTTAAGCTACCGGTAGAGCAGGACACACAGTGTGTAAGAAAACAACTAACATAGCTTCCAGCCTTTCCTGTTTTTGCAGTTTTGGTGCTCTCTTCTCAGTCTTCCTTCTCTCCAGGGAATTTCTGCTAACCTGATGGGACTGGCCATGTGCAGGCATGCCTGCATGATTCCTGCTGTGCCCCAGATGTGGGTGCCTCTGCCTCGCTGTCCGTAGGCTTGGGATGCCAGCAGAAAGCCCCACTATGAGGTCAGGGTGCATGCTGCAACCCTGGGTGCTGCACAAGCTGGAAGCTACACTGCGTTCCCCACTAGCAGCACCATGTATGACTTTTGCGCATCAAGCATGAGGGGGATATATTTTAAGACCTTTGTTCCGTGAATAGGAAAAACGATTTAAACTTAAAATGTGCATACCAAAGTGGGCTAGTTGCATTCAAAACTGAAAAAGTGCGATGTATGACTTGAACACAGACAAGTAAAGCAATTGTCCTTGTGTGCCTTTCCATTCAAGACTAGGAGTCTGAGTTGGAGAGCAGATGCATGCTGCAGTCTCAAGATATACTAAAGCTGATTTGTGTTACGTGGTCAGTGAACTAGTACAGGAGACAGTGAAGAGCAGTCTATATGTGAGACCTCAGTACATGCATTTTGAAAGCTTGCTAGTTAAGTGAATGGTTGGTGGACAATAAAGAATATTCTGTGAATACATATCAACACTACATGATGTGTTTCAGTCTTTTGTTAGTGCACGTGTATGGGATGGAAAACAGCAGCATAGCTGCTGTATTGTATTGGGTGCTCCACAGGGAGACTGAGCACCCAGATAGCATTGGAGAAGCAAGTGCAGGGTGCAGGTACACAGCTAGCACCCAGCTCCCTGGGCATGAGCAAAGCCAGGGAAAGCCATCCCAAGGGCATGCTCCGTAGGCATGGTGACTCAGCTCAAGATCCCTTTGGCAGGCCAGTCACCAGTATTGGCCAATTAGTTGTTGCACCTTAAGACTTTGTGTTTGTAAAAGCAAATCAAAAATTACCAGAAAGCAGATTTACAGATTCTGAAAGTTTAGTAGCATATGCAAGTCTTGCCTTGAATGGCAAATCATGTGGGATACATCAGGAAATCAGGAAGTTGCCACTCCCAGGAGAAGGCTTAATGGCTCGGGTAGATGATCTAAAAGAAGCCCAGAACTTCAGTTATGTTGTTCTTTGAATTGTGTGTGGCTTCACACTGTTACCTCAGGTTTTGTGTACAGTAACATTCAGCTGTTAGAACTGCTGTTGAAAGTTTCGGTAAAAGTAGAATCTGTGAGAAAAATTGACTGGATTAAAATTTCTTTTAGCCAATGGCAAGAAAAACAAGGTATAAGCAAAAAACTATTCCTACATGTGTTTTAGTGATCTGTCCTTAGCTTTATTACCATTGTCTGCAGTGACAGTTTCTAGCACTGAGAGCTCTTCCAAAGAAAATACAGTAATGAATTCTGTTTTACAGATAAAATGCTGTAAGAGCAATCCTTGATATCCTGTGGTAGTATGTGTCAAATTTTCTCATACTCCTCTGTTGGGCTTCACAGGGATGTCTGCTGGTGAAGTGAGGAGCTTATAGGAATAGCATTCAGTTGGTATTTAATAATACAAGAATACATTGCAGGCAAATGTATTTATGTACATAGGTACAAGTAAAATATACTGCTAATATTCTCCCTTTCCCAGTAGGTCCGTGTTTTATTTTTAAGGCAGTGATTTGTCATTCTGTACATTCTTACAGTGGGACCCAGCCAGTAATGCAGGCATCTGGGTTCACCTCTAATGCACATCATTGAAGAAACATGAATCAGGAAAACAGTTTCAATCATGCTAAATTAACTTGTTCCGCTTAAATGTACTTTCTCTCATTATCTGGAAAACATTAGCTATAAAACATCACAAAGTCTATCAACTGCTGTTCTGCTGAAATAAGTTTGTTATGGCCAGTGATTTTTTTGCTGCTTTGAGTTCATGTACAACATATGTGCATATGCTGTTTATGCATGCACATATGAAAAGTATTTTGGGGCACGCTGGCTTATCCATACATGCTGAAGGAATGTCTGTAATGTACGAAGTTGACGTATTCTGTACACAGACATTGTGCTCACGTAGTGTGCATATGCAGATAAGAGTTTGCTTCCATGTTTCAGTTTGAGATCAATTTGAAAAGAGGTTTTCATTATTTTTTCTGGATTGATTTGGGTTATATTAAACCATGATCAGTAAAGGGAGGGAAGGGGTGACATTTTATTTTCCAACTTGAGACTAAATTTGCTATCTTAGAATCATAGAATCATTAAGGTTGGAAGAGACCTTCAAGATCATCCTGCAGTAGAAGTTAAAAGACTTTATAGAAGGAAAAAAAAAAATCCAGTTATTATTGCCTTTAAGTAATAGTTTTACTTCTCAGAGGAATTTAGTCCAGTGGACATATTTCAGCTGACCAATGCTTGCTATGCAGAGTTGTCCCTGCTCATCTGTTAAGCCATCCTCTGTAGCTTCCTGTGAAAGAGACCTTTGTTTGTAGTCCAGAATCAGGATGTGAACAGAAATATGTCTGCTTGAGATGTTACCCCTTTTGCCTCTCAGTAGGCAGGTGATCTAGAGCAGAGCACAAGGAGCAAGTCTCTTCATACTGGTGGCTGATCACTTTCTGCCTGCAGCAAAGCTTAAGTTCTCTCTGGGGCAGAACAAGTGCAGTTGTTATCGATGATAAGTAAAAAGGAATGTATTCATTTATGGCATCTTTCATTTATAAGTAGATTCCCCTTCCCCCTACCTCATTTCTTACTTGATTAAATGCTGCTCTCCGGTGTGGGGAGCGTGCACATAACACCTGAATTCATTTTCTCCGGTAAGTATAACTTTATTTTCTACCTGAGTAAACAACATTTCCTATATTTTGTTGTTGTCTGCATAACCTTCCCTTTCTTGGCATTTCAGCAACAAACCTCCTTCTACTCCTGTGCAACTAGGACTTGTATTTTTTTAATACATTTTTAATACATGCTGTGCAGCAGCAGTTTCATTTAAGTAACTAGGTTTTTATGCTTCTAAATGAGATTGAGAATGGGGGAATGTTATAAGGGATTGAAAAGTCCACTTTGCTCAAGTTTAGGATAACGTGAGAAAAAGTACTGGGATATGCGACACTACATGCAACAAAATTTTTCAAAGTAATTTCTTTTTTCATTTACCTCTTGCAGGGGCTGAATGTGTTTGGAGCTCAAATGTGTGTGTTAAATTGCAGACCGCATGCTCTGGGGTGTCATTCTTATTGGGCCTTTCTGTCTTTTTTGTTTTGCAACCCAAATGAGATATCTGGAAAAAGGCAAGAGCTCCCTTTTCTTAAATGTCCCACAGGCTATTTCAGCTCTCAGAGCAACAGGTAACTCACCAGAAAGACTACTCTGGCTCCTGCACCCTGTCTGTTACACTGATCAGCATTGCCAGAACTTACTGCTGTAAAACTCACAGATTCATTAAACATTTCCCTGGCTGGGCATTATGGAGTAAATTTGATGAAGCAGCTTTGTGTTATGCTTTACCCATGAAGCCATTGTTTGCTGAAATTCTTTCTAAGTAGGCCTAATTCATTTGCTGACACACTCCCATACAAGACTCGGGGAGGGTACGTGGGGAGAGAAGTTGCTGCTCGCTTCTGGGGCTGTTGCTTTCTACATTGCTTCAGCACATAATGATGCAGCCTCCTTGTATGGTGTCCAAGTAAGTAACACAGTTCAAAGGGCAGAAGCTTGGTCTGGCTGGAATTTGGGAACTGGGACGTAGCTCCTGAGTGTCAGGGCTGGAAGCTCATAGGTGAAACCATCTTCTTGTCCCTTTTCGTAAGTCAGTACCATGGCCGTGATTCAGACACCTTAGCAGTGATCATCTCTATTGCACGTGCTTTCTCCGTCCATCAGCTCTTCAGCAATTGCTGAGGGAGTGACCTTGTACTTTAGAAGTGTTTACCATCTAGAGGAAATGTTATTTGAGGAGGTTTTTGCTGAAGGCTTCATCAGTGCAAAAGCAAACTTATAGTCCTTGTAATTCTGTGCATGGTTTCAGTAGCTATTGAAGTAGGATGGTACTTCTTGTTTGGAGTGTTGCAACAGACATAGCCTGATACCTTTCCTGGTGTGCTCTGGATTGCAGCCATGTTATCACTTGAACTGTCCTCACCTCCAGTCCCCATGTAACTGGAAGTGCTTTCAGAAGTGATCTAAACCAGCACACTGGTGCCTGTAGCTATCTAGCAAGATTTGTATACCATCCATAGCACATGGCCTGCTGGTATGATGTGCTCTCAGCTCTTGGTTTTCTGTTATTAAAGCAAAAAAGTCTCACTGTTTGTCTACCAAACTGAACTGGAACATCTCTAAGAACATCCTTCTCTGCTGCAATAGTCTGTACTGTTCTATAAAATCTGTTAGTGTGCTTCCACCTAGAGTAGTTTATTAATGCTTGTAACTATGGATGCTACACTTTGGCCCTTCTCCCCTATCCGAATTTTGAGAGTGGAAAAAGAGCAACGAAGGTAGATTGTCTTCTAGCGCGAAGGCAGTGCTATACTGTTCACTTAAATGCTGTCCTAGTAGCTCTCACTCAGTAGATTTTTATTTTCAAGGGTCCTGATCTGTCCAGAGTTTTTCCCTGATCAAATTACTTTTTAACTGCATTTGGAATTCTAGGGGTTTTATTACACAAAGGGTTAGCGAAGAGGGGATACCAACCCCACACTCATGTTGACAACTTTATATTGCAGTAATGAAGTCAAATCAATATACCACTGAATAAGGAACTTTCTCAAAAAGAAAAATGAAGTGCTAAATGAGGACTAAAAATTTGTGTTAAATCACAGGAAGAGTTACAGCATAGACACTCCAATAAAGAATTAATTGGTTGAAAATAATTAGCTTTAAGTTCTCTTGGTATAACAATTCAGTGTCTTGTTTAAGAATACAGTTATTTAAAATGATAAATAAATTACATTAATCTGGTATATAGCTTAATGCATGCACTGGTTCTGGCACTTCATATGTGGCCCTGGTTTGGGAAAGAAGCAGGGCATTCACAATACTTCAGTGCTTTCCAAGTGTCACTCTGCCCATGAATTTGCTCAGTTATTGGTAGCAGTTAGAGTTGCTTCAGTTCCACTCTCTGTGCTACGCCGCAGATCCCACAGCAGAGCAGGGCTGCCTTTAGCCTGCTGCCAGGAGAGGGGAGACCACCTTCTCAGGCTTCTTGGTGCCAGCCCAGGGCTTTCCTGGACCTTGCTCTTCAGAGCGAGGATGAGAGATCCACAGCTGTAGGCTGTGGGTCTTACTACCTACTGTGCAGTACACTATACAAATAAATGATTCCTAGTACCTACCTGCACTCCCACTTTTAATGTAACAACTGCCCGATTATGTATACTAAACACAGGTTAGTTTAATAAAAACAAATGTGGTAACTTAATAAGTTTGGATGATGATCATCGTGAAGCATAAGATTATAAATGCTCTGGAATACATGGTTTGTTTCATTATATACTAAGCAGCATCTTTCAGTAATGGTACCCATGACAGATTTTCAAAGGCTGTAACCCTACTGTAGGGAAATTCAATACTAGTATGTTCTTGGTTTTTTTTTCTTTTTTTTTTAAGCAGTAATTATTATTGCACTTGCAAAATTTTTATAAGCCTGAAAATCTGCAAATCAATGTAAAACACATTTGACCAAGGAAGGCATTGCATATTTCTCAATAGATCTGTACTAGTGCAAATGTTTGTTGAGTGGTATAGTAATTAACTTGCATTGGCATGTATGTTCCGTTCCAGTTAAACAGATTCAATAGGTCTGCACCAGTACAGATATTGCATGCTGTAGGTTGAAGTTTGCAGCAAAGCATGTCTTGCGTTCTTCCTGCAAAAGTGCTTTGTTAGCATAGACTTTGCATGTTGAAGTGCTAAACTAAGGTATAGCATGTCTTGGTGAAAGAGCCAACAGCTTAAATAATGTGCATGTTCTCAGTAAGATCTACAATAACAGTTTAATTTTACATTGTGGTACTGAAGTGCAACAGAAAACACTTGGAAGTTGCACTGCAAATCATGCATTAATAGATGGTATCTTGAACATATATATAATTAATCTAAACATTAAAAATAGTTTACTGCACACATGCATACATTTTTTTAGCACAGCAATTATTTTGGTTCAACTTCTGCTTCTAAGTGGTGCAGTAATGGAAACATTAATAATTTCAAGACCGAGTTGTTACAAAAAAATAAAACTAAATATACTAAAAATGATCAATTTGTCATTTGCGAGCATTTTCAGTTCACTGCAACAGCCCTCATATGTTTCCTTTAATGAAAGGATGATGCGGACTTAACAAGCAGGTAACGCCATGAGACATCCTAACCCACTAGGAGCAAACAGGCTCGTTGTCTTTTGTTCGATGCTGAAGTCCTCACTCCCCTCACATCAGCAGGGTCTTTTATATAGTACCTTGTATAAAGCCAGAATTTTTCTGAAAATTTCACTGTAAAATTGTATTAGGAATTTTGGCTCGGCACAGCAGTACCCAAATAGGAAATCAGAATTGGTGCTACTGCTTCCTGCCTTGCCCTTTCCTCAGCCTGAAGATCAGAGTACTTCCTGGCATCTGGGGGAGCTGTATTGAGACATTCTCTCTGCCTGACTTGGATTTCAGAAGAGTGCCATAGCCTCTTAAAGGTACATCTTCAGGCTCTGAAAATGGCATGTGCATTTAGACTGGCAGAGCCCTCTAACTTTCCAGACATGATATTCTCCAACAGTTTGAGGTAAGCAGCAAAGGTCTGACCTTACTCGTGTTGGTCAGCATGATTTCTTCGTTGACTCCAGTTTCCCCCAGTTTCACGCATTAAGATAGTGCCTTTGAGTGCTAGAGCTTTGAGTAATCTAAACCTGGGAGTTAAAAACAACCAGCTCCTCCTGAGTATGTTTAATTGTACATGCAGAAAAATAAATTAAAAAAAAATAGGAGGTATATTTATAGGCCAAATCTAGAGGTCAGATTATAGCCTTCATCATGTTTTTGTATTACCAAGCTGGTGAAAGAGACAAAAGATAATGTATGAGTACCTAAAGAGGCTACAAACTGACATTCGTGCTGCTTAGCTCTTTTGACATCTCTTAGTATCTAAATTATATTTGCTTAGACTTTGTTAAATTAAATCAATTTTAGTTGGATTCTGTTTCATAGGTTTGCAGCTCTGACATGATTCTTTGCACCACGCCTTTGTCACTTGTCCTTTGAAGTTTTAGCTAGAGTAATTGGGCATGTACATAGTCAGCTAAATCAACTTAAGCTGTCTTCTACTCCTTTTAGGGCAGGTCTCCCCTTGTGGTAAAGGAGGAAAGGCATGTGGAAGCAGGCAGGTGGCAGAGGTCTTGCACCATGGAAAGGAGCACCCCGCAGAATGAGGCAGAGCCAGGTTGCCCAAGCTCAGCTGGGCACCTGCCTTCAGGTTTAGGGGCAGCACAGGAAGCCCTTCTGGATTTGGTTTGGCTCCTCTGCAGGCAGCCTTCACTGACATGCAGCCAGTTTGTGAGCCTGAGCAGAGAATTACTGCTATGCCAGCACCAATGCAGAATCCTACTTTATTTGATGGGACTGAAGTTATTCACTTCTCTTCATCTTTTTAATTTACTTATTAACTATTTCAGCTTTCAGTGATGATTTGGTTCTTATACAGACAAGTGCTAGAGGGAGGTAATGTATTGCATGGATTTTAAAGGGTGGAGAATGAAGTATCAGGCCACATCAAGGGAGAGTAACCCTTCCACTTCGTCTCCTTTGGCATGCAATGTCCTCTACTACTGGCTGTGAAAAAACATGTATCTACTACCACTACCAACGTACTAGAGACTACAGTGAACAGAAGCTAGAATAAGTGTGAAGTAACCTTTCTTCACACCCTACCAGATCCTTTTACTCACATATAAACACTCATTTACATGAAATTCTGTACCTATTAACATCAGGCTTCCCCTCTAAGTTTGATTGGTTTTCCCCCCACTGGGCCGGGCATAACATGAAATTGTCCCATGATTCAGTGGTTTACAGAGAAAAGAAGTTAACACTGAAAAGCCACTTTACCATAACAGCTGCAATAGCAGGCAACTACACAATCAGTTAATGATAAGAAAGGGGGGGGGGGGGGGGGGGGGGGGGGGGCAATTAAATAGAACAATACCACAATGAGGCACGTTGTATTTACATGTAACATGAAAACTCATTAGCTAGAAATTAGTATACATTTCCAAATGTGCTTTTTTCTCAGATTTCTACTGTTCCCTCATGCGCTTCCAACTGTTTACAGTGTCAAGAGCATACTACCTTCCTGTCATTTCTCTGGGAGGTGGCTCTTTTACACTGGAGGTTAAAGGGAGGAATCATCTTGATTTTTCTATCTTGAAAAAGTTTTTGGAATAGACATGTTATATAGCTCCTCTTTGTTTTTTCAGAGTGAAAGAATTGAAAAAGGCCAAGGAACTTGAAGATACACAGCAGCATCCCGTAGCAATGTGACATTGCTTTTCAGACTGTTTTCATTTTCTGTTTTTAGCAGAGACATGCAACAACAACAAAAATACCCACTGCAGTTCTGGAAATACCATCTGCAGGATTTTAACAGTAATGTTTTGGTCATTGCATTTGCACTTTCATGGACAACTTTTAATTTGTTCAGCAAGACATCTTGGAACTCAATCTTCTGTTGGATCATAGAAAAAAAAAAGAGACACCAGGAAGAATTTGTGAGTTGCTTCATTCTCCAAGACGGAAGAAGCGATTATTTATCCTTTTCATATAGGGCTGTATTGAACAACATGTGGAACTGTACAAATATTATACCAAAAATATTGTTAAGAAAAGGTGGGAATGCACAAGCAACACAAGAATGTTGTTCCTGCACTTGTCAGTCATCTCCAAGAAACTGAAGCTTTGAGAGTCTCAGTGGAGGGGCTTAGATCAGTACATCTTTATTGGGTCCATGCATCCTCATTTCCTTCGCTCTTCTGTCCTTTGTGTTTCTTTTAAATCTCTACAGCACACTTAATGCAACTTTTTAAATCTGCAGGTTTTTAATACATCCCGTGGGAACTTACAGAAGGGGTTGGTATTTGAGATAAACGGGTAATGCATGAGAAACAGAGAGAGCAACTTAAGCAAGTTTTAAAAAGTTTCTTTTTGGTATTTTTTTACTAGAACCTGCAAAAACATATCAATTGTCATGTACTTTTTCTCATATTCAGCACTTTATTTTCTAGCCTTACTTTCACGTGCTATTATTTTAAGTTCTTGAAATAATTTGTAAGACGTGTAGCTTTTTATCTTAAGTAACTGTCAAACCTCTTGTCATTTTGCAGAGTCACATACATATGTTGCCTGGACATTTTATACCACCTAAAGATCAGAGTGGTGCTGCATTCTGGCCAGTAAATTTCTTATTTTGGCTATTTCATCAAATCTGGGCAGTTTCTGTATATATAGAAGGTAGAAATGGAAAATGACAAAATATTTGAAAGGGAATATATTGATTAATTACTAAATATTTTATTCATAAAGGGTCAATAACTTGGCAAGATAAAATTATTATTTGTATAGTTTTGTCTGAATGAACGAGAAGAGTGTGGATGTATTGTTTGTACATATTGTATATATTAAAACAAAGAGATATGTGCATGAACTCAAGAAAAAGAAATGAACAAAAGCAAAGCATTAGTGGCTATGGTCTGTAAAATGAAACAAAAACTTTATTTCACTATAAGAAACTTTATTTTAAATGTTCTTTAGAAGAACATTTTTGCTAAAGCATGACTAAATGGCAAAAAAGAGCTACTGTATTTAGACTTAGGAAAAAAAGGCAGAGCAACATTACTTTAAAAAAAAAAAAAAGAAAAAAAAAGATATGTTTACATTTGATTTTGGCTACCAGGAGTTTGGTTTGGTTTGGTTGAATTTCATTTATTTATTCCTTCCTTCTTCCTCCTTCCCACCCCCTTTTTTTTTTTTGCCAATGGTGCCAAGTAATGTGAATGCTAATATTGCTTAAGAAAATTAAGTTCCTTTTGCAAAGCAGATAATCATAAGAGTACAAAAAAGCATATCTAGCTTAACACCATACACTCACTCCAATAAAGAACACTTAGAATGAACATAAAATGAAAAACAAAAACAAAAAAAAGAAATAGTATGAAAGTAGAAAATATGTTTCACATTTTCATATCTCCTGCTGGAAGTCAGAAAATCTAATAAAAATTGCACAAAAAAAAATAAAAAAAAATAAAAAAAGATGCAAACGGATCTTGTAGGGGTGTCATGGTATATTGCTATTTCCACATAGTGAGGAGCCAAAGAAATTAGATTTATTTTTTTTCATTAAAGTACTAACTTAAAACTGTCACAAATTCTCAACAATAGGAACCAGGTTCTGATCTTGATTACACAGGAATGTAAGGGAAGTAACTCCTGGTGGATTATGTACATGTGTCTGAGATCAGAAACTGTTCCTTTGTGCCTGGTTTGCTAGCGGCAGTTTAAATTTTCTGAATGGACTGGTGTAAATTTGAGATTGTTAGTTTTGGATTAGTTGTTCTTGCTCGATCCCGGCCACCAACTGCAATGTTTAAACACAAGGCTTGTTGTGAAGCCTAAAAATATTCACACATAAGAAACTTTTAAACTGGTGTCTTTAGAAGAAGAGTTTAAAAAAAAAAAAAAAAGATTGTGGCAAAAAAAAAAAAAACTGGGGTCAGTGCTCTTGGTGCCTTTTCTATAATTGTACCTGTTTTTAATTACTTCTTTTCACTGCCAGCATTGAATTACAGTAGATGTGCTATAGCTCATTATCAGAATTCTCTTGTACATTTCTGAACTGCTGCTTTATGACCTGATTCAATTAAAAAAAAAAAAAAGTAAAAAAGAATGGTCGGGCTCTCACACTGTGTCTGTGGGCAGCCTCATAGACTCAATTTATTGTATGGAATTAGGACTTTAAATGTTAAATTTTCCTCGCACACAAAAATGGAAATCAAGAAGAATCTCCTTTGGGATGAACAAGAAATGCTCTGTATTAATACTGGAATAACTCTGACATTCTGAAATAGAAACGTTGCTCCCATTAACCAATATGTGACGATATAGAATTGACCTTTTTCCTAACAAGAGTAGTGACCTCAGTGGAAATATTTTAATTCCCTATATTTATAAAAACAATTCAGTAATATACAGAGCTATTTCAAATTACTCTTCCAGATCCATGGGCCTGGTGGTGTATCTACTAACCTAGATCCTGCTTCAGCCAAATGTTTAAGCATGTACTTGCTGTTAGGCATGCAAGCAATTCCATAGGGTCAACAGAAATACTTGCATGCTTGAAGCTAAGTACAGCTTCCAAGTGCTTTCTTGTGTCGGGTCATAACCCTTCAGTGTATCACTGGGGAGTTAAAAAGACTCCCAATGAAGTGAAGTGATTTTGCTCACCCTTGATTGTGGAACTTGTGTTTTCACAGAAGATAAGTGCAGCTTCCCGGGAAAACTCAAATTCCCAAGTGCCAGGAGCCAAATCTTCTGTCTTCTGATAATAGAATTGCTCCTTTGTGAAACACACTTAACAGCAGTAATACTGTGTGAAAGAAATACAAAATATAACATGAACCCCCTCTCTGGATGCACGCTTATGGCAGTTCCACACAATAGCTGGTGCCCAATGGGGGGTCCCCAAGACTTGCATGTAAAACTAGTATAGATGTCTTCTCTTTTGTAAGTTTTATTTTTGTAACCGTGCATGTAAAGCATCACTGAATCAATGGATCTGTTGAAGAACTCAGCTGCTGGAACCATGCAAAATGTTTTGAATTGCCCTTAAAATATGGAAAATGTTTTCTGAATGCTTTATATTCTTTCTGCTGTAAATTAAAAACAAAGAAAATTTCCCCATACAAAGTGTGTGCCTTTTTTTAAAGTCTCTTCTGTTCTAGTTTAAAAGGGTGACATACTCCTTTAGTCACTGTAAGTAATTTTGAAAATAAATGTTTCTTCTTCTAGAATGTGTTTTTAAGCTGCTTGTAAGTAGCACTCTGTCCTTTAATCTAGGACATCCAGGATGAGCTGTTCCATCACCTTTCAGGGATGGAGGTGAGGCTGACTGGCCTGGAGTTTCCTGGGTCCTCCTCCTTGCCCCCATTTGAAGCCTTGCGTGACACCGGCTTTCTTCCTGTCCTCAGGCACCTCTCCTGTTGTCCACAACCTTAGAAAGATGATGGAGAGTGGCCTAGCAATAACATCTGCCGGTTCCCTCCGCACTCATGGGTGCATCCTATCGGGGCCCAAGGATTTGTGGCTATCAACTTTGCCTAAATAATCTCTAACCCGTCCTCCTCAACCAAGGGAAAGTCCTCCTTTCTCCAGACTTCCTCTCTTGTTTCCAGGGTCTGGAATTCATGCCTTAGCAGTAGAGACTGAAGCAAAGAATGCATTCAGTACCTGCCTTTCCTGTATCCTTTGTTACTCCTTGCTCATCCATGCAGGTCTCCTGCCCCGTTTGCTTGGCTTCTCGCTCATAGGGATGCACTGATCTAGAGCTTGAAGGAAGCAATGCTTGAATATTAACCAGTTCTCCTGGATACCCACACACCAGCCTTCTAGAGCCCTAACCCATGGGATTCCTGCAAGTAGGTCCCTGAAGAGGCCAAAGTCTGTGCTCCTGAAGTCCAGTACTGCAGTCCTACTAATTGGCCTGCTTCCTCCATGCAGGATCCTGAACTCCAGGATGTTGGCGTTCTTACTGAAAAACTATGCACACCTAGTACTAGAATGCTAACTCCTACACTACACAAAAAATAAGGGTAAATCTTAGTAGAATTCATGAGGCCTGCAGATACAGAAGCCTAAGAGAGAACATCTAATAACACAATAATAATTAGAATTAACAGCTAATTATTGCACTGATAGAAAACATAACAGATACATAAGAGATAACGGATACATAAGTTACATGACCCAACCCTCAGTAATGCAACTATTGTACCTGACTGGGAGGCTAGCCTAACAGGGTAAAACAGCTTAAAAAATTTAATTATCTGGTCTGTGAGACTGTGTCAGTACTCTTATGAGTAAATTCTTCCAAAACCCGTAAGTGCAACAGAAGATGAGATTTCATTAAGAGTTTCTTCTGGACTATAGTGAAAATTTAACTGTATTTCCCTCTAAAAGTAAATCACCATTGTTACATAATGCCACAGTTTGCTCACAGGTTCTTCTCTGCTTCCCTGTGCCCATTAATTCCTGAGTTCTCCTTTGGCATTATGTTAGGTAGACAGAAATTAAACACCCACCCAATGTTCATTCCCCCCCCCACCCCCCAGAGGAAGAGAATTGTAAGAGCAATAGTAAGGAGAAAAAACAACAACAACTGGAGATAAAAACAGTGTAATAAATGAAGGAAAAGGAAAACAAATAAAAATACAGAAAGGATGCAAAGGCAATCACGCATAACCTCCGACCAGCAGACGGAGACCTTGAAAAGACACACATGCACTCATGCACGCACACACCCCCTCCCCCCATTCTGTTGCTGAGGATAATTTTATCTGGCACGGCGTATCCCACAGCTCGGCTGGGCCCTTCTCCCACCATACCCAGCCTACTTGCTGCGGGGGGTGGCATGAGAAACAGAGAAGGCCTTGACACTGTGCAGGCCTGTTCTGCAACAGCCAAAACATCGGTACGTTATCAACACTTATTTGGCCACGAATCAAAAATACAACACCATACAGACTGAGATGAACATTAATGCAATCCCAGCCAGGTCCAGTACTGGCATAACCCAGCTAGGTCTCAGAAACGAGCCCAGATATACTTCTGGGCTCGGGGCACTCCAACAGACCTTTACAGTTTGAATAGAAGAGAACAGAACAGAACAGTCAGGCAGGACCTACAAAGATCATCAAGTCCAGCTGCCTGACCTCTTCAGGGCTAACCAGAAGTTAAAGCACGGTACTGAAAGCATTGCCTAAATGCCCCTCAAGTGCTGACAGGCACGGGGCATCAGCCACCTCTCTAGGAAGCCTGTGTCAGCGGCTGGCCCCTCTCACTGCAAAGTTTTGTCTGTACTGCCCAGCCCGACCCTCCCCGGTGCGGATTCTGGCAGGAGCTGCGTGTCCTGCCCTCAGCAGCGGGATGCAAGCAGCCGGCGTCAGGTGCCCCGTGCCGATGGGGCCGCCCTGCTTCCCTCCTCAGCACCTTCCCTGCCTTCGGCTGAGCCGCGCACGAACGGTTACCACTAAAAAAGGGACCCCCACCCCCCCCACCCCGGCACACGGCGGGGTCCCGAAATCGCCCCTCGGCGTCAGCAGACCGGGGCCGGGCGCTGGGACACAACCGCGGGCAGCCAGGGGAGCGCACGGCGGGCCGCGGGGGCAGCGCGCGCACACTGCCGGGCACGGCCACGCGCACGGCCACGCGCACGGCCACGCGCACGGCCACGCGCGCGGGCAGTAGGCGGCCACCTTGACGTCACCGATCACGACGTCAGCACCCGGCACCGCGGCCCCCAGCGGCCGCGCCCCGCGCGTTGCGCCCCGCCTCGCCCCGTCCCAGGGGCGGGCCCAGACAGGGCCCCGCCCCGCCCCGCCCGCTGCGTCACTTCCCGGACGCCGCCGGAGCCGCGCGCAGTTCCCGTTGGGCCCCGTCAGGACGCGCTCGGCGCGGCCCCCGCCGGCAGGATGTGAGTGCGGGCAGGGGGGCGCTGGGCCGCGCCTCGGGGTCCCCCGCGGCCGGGGGAGCTGGGGAGCGGCCCGGGAGTGGCGGCGGCCGGCCGGTCGGGTGGGCGGGTGGCGGCGGGAGCAGGCCCAGGGCGCGGCGGCCTTTCCGGCCCGGCCCGGCCCGGCCCGGGTCGCTGGTGGCGGCTGGGTGTTCCTGGGCCGGTGCCGCCCGCGGGCGGGGCCTTCCGAGAGCGGCTCCGCTTCGGGCCGCGAGCGGGAGGCCGAGCCCAGGCGTAAGTTGGGCTGTGCTCGCGGCGCGGGCTGGGTGCCAGACTCCTGCTCGGGTGGGGCATCCTGTCCTGTCCGGGCTTCTTTGCGGCAAGCTAGGTGGAGTTCTACCAGCCCGAGGGGTCTTCGCGGAAGGTATTGCCTTTGCAGCCAACGAAATGAGAGACAAGTTTCTAGTGACTGGTTTGTTGTGTTTGGAACCTCAGAAAGTAGTTTTACTTTTTTTTGAGTCTATTTAGCTTTGGACTAGCGCTAAAACAGCGTGAAAGGGTGACTGAAATGCCAAAACCCAACAGCAGTTGCTTTGTCATTAGAGCATGGACTACTTTTGAGCCTTGTCAGAGGCTACCTGGCTTGGTGCTTGTGTATGCATATGTTTGTTTCCTTTAAATGTAAATTTGAATCCAATGTCCAAATGTGTAAAGACAGCCAACATTCAGATTCAGCTTTCTGGACATCAGGTGACATTCAATCGTACATGTATGTGATGCAGAAAAAAATGAAAACATGGAAAAGCAAAACGAGTGCAGGTAGTTAAAAGATAGACAATAAAAAGTCATTAAAGCTGTGAAAATAGTATGAGAAACCACGAAGGATGGTTGCGTCAATTATGAAGAGTCATTAAAGCTGTGAAAATAGTATGAGAAACCACGAAGGACGGTTGCATCAATTATGAAGATGTGGAATGTTGTACCAGGTTAGAAAGGTACAACCTAAGGTTATAAGCTTCAAGCTAACCAGAGGTAAACTGTTGTACATGCTGAGTGCCCATTCCTTCTTGTGCTTTTTCTTGCTCAATGTCAACTCTTTCAAAGAACAGGAGAAGGCAGCCACAAGAAGAGCACATAAATAGAACAACCATTAAGTTTCTGTACTTAATTTTTTGTAAACTGTTTTGAAGAGTAGTGTTTGTGCTGGGGCACGGGGGGAACACCACTGAGCCCAACCTCTTGAATATCTGAACCCTATGAACCCCTACTGGAGTTGTCATGTGCTTTATTATAAATTATAGCGTTACCCAGTCACTACTGTCTTTTAGCACATGAACCAATTCATTGGCAGGAGATTTGGCATGCAGTGTGACTTACACCCATAGTCAGCTGCTAAAGAATCACTTGTCCAGCAGGAAAGGAAACTGCCCTGTTTATTTTAAGGATCAAAGTTTCCTGTTTTCAGGAGTGTCAGGTAACTTGTATATTCTATGCATATCAACTTAAAAACAAACAATCTGTAAAAAGCAGAATACTGATGACTTTCTTTACTGCAGGTCAGCCAGTGTTCCTGGAAGCTCAAATGTGGCTGCTGGCAGTAATCGTCGACTTCAGCAGACTCAACATCAAGTGGATGAGGTAAAAGTTTAGTTTATTAACATTGTAGTCCTTTTCCTTAGGAAACTCTGGTAACTAGAACAGATATTTTTGTCAGAGTGGTTATATAGTCATTACATAACCTGGTGAAGCTTAGTATCATTCAGCTTTCTTTATTATACTTGTCACTTTAACTCTTGAAAACTTCTTAAATAATAATCCAGCTGGAGTGGGTAAGTGGGTACCAGTGTCCAAATGCAAGTTGTGAACTCACTGCTTGATGGATTGCCTTAAGCAAAGATAATCTTTACAGAGACCAAGCTTTCTCCTTTACAGTAGCAAAGAAGGCTCACCTCCAAGTATCATGTTGAGTCTTTGGGGAAGGCCAAAAGCTAGCCTGGTTACCAACAATATTTTTGACATATGGTTGACTATTGTATTTAAATGCCTCAGCTCCTTCTGGAGCTAGTTAGGAATTACTTCCCAGGTTTAAGGGAATACCAGCACAACTGGCAGTACTGACACTCAAACGTCCTGCTGCAGGTGAATTCAAGAGTCTTGTCTAAGTTTCTAAGTCTGTCTTGTTTTGATAACCTAAAAGGCAATAGCTTGTACTCCTTAGAGAACATTAAGAGCACCATGTTTTGCATGCAATTGATAAAGCTGATAACTTCCTGATGTAGGTTGTTGACATCATGAGAGTAAATGTGGACAAAGTATTGGAACGCGATCAGAAGCTGTCAGAGCTGGATGACCGTGCTGATGCACTGCAAGCAGGAGCTTCCCAGTTTGAGACCAGCGCAGCCAAGCTGAAAAGAAAGTATTGGTGGAAGAACTGTAAGGTAATCATGGCTTGTACACTTATAATATTCAGTATCACAACTAACAGCATTACGGTCAGCATCTCAAATGGCAGAAGTAACAGGGACTTCAGCCAGTGTTACTTGTTACAGCATCTAGTTTTAAAACATGGTAGTGTTCTGGTAAAGCAACCAAAAGCTGGATTACCAGCCATGCTGCTTGATACAAGACACTGTCAAAGATGGTAATGGCCACAGGGAAACACTACAATCTGAGGCGTTGGGGAGCAGGAGTAAAAAGGTGATAAATGCATAGGTTGAGTTAATACGCAAGCAAGCACTGGACTGCAGAAGGAGCTCATTCAGTCTCCTATAGTCGTAGCTATTGGCAAAGATTGGAGTCCTCATTAGTGAGCAACGAAGACAATGGAAAATGTGGTGTAGGATAAGAGGAGAAATGATGTTTAAGTTCGTTATTCCTGGTTTTATGGTCACCTGAAACGCGCTGTGGATGGAGGCATAGCGGAGAAGAACTTGTTGGTCTACTCCAATTTGCCCGTGTTACACAGCTTACCATCTCTAAGTGGTAATGGTGAATTAAAAACTGTTTACTGAAAAAGTTTTAATTACAATGTTAAATGTACCCCACAAAGCAAAAGTACTTTGCAAGGGCTGATTTCCTGTACTCTAAAGGCCTGTTAATGCTGCTGTACTGCTTATAGTAAGTGTTGTCTGACTTTCTTCACAGATGTGGGCAATTTTGATAGCTGTTGTTCTCTTTATCATCATCATCATTATTGGTAAGTTTCACTGAAATGGATATTTGTTATACAGTTGGAATAGATAGGGTTAATTCACTGACTAGTAAAGTTTAAAGAAAGCTGAGATATTGAGATGAAGGTGTATATGTAAATTTAAAATATCAGTGACCACTTTAACTATTGTTGACTTGGAGTGAGTGGTAAATGACCACTGTAAGAGCCCCAATAGCTGAATTTCACACACCTGTGCAATGTGAAACTGAGAACCCCACTGGCTTATGAATGCCCTTGTTTTTACAGCTGCATATTGCAGGAGAAATACCATATCCCTCCCTTGACTGTCCCGTCTGTCCCAGTTTCTTGCTAGATGAATCCTTTTCAGTGCAATAGGTCCTGTTATACTAGGCAGACTTCTTTCAAGCAGAGACTTTGCTACTGCCAGGTGAAATGGTACCAAGGCTGGATCAGAATAGTAAGCCAGGGAGCATACAGCTCAGACTCTGTTTTGAATTCTAGAGTATGTACTCTCTATTTCTTGAGAGGACAAAACAAGTTTGTGCTGTAATACGGAAACAAACACTGCAGTTTTTTGTTATGATAATAAACATTAGCAACATAGTCCTAGATGAGAAATGTGCACAAGAATACGGGAAAACTAAAAGCAGGAAAACCAATGTGGAAAACTCTTAAATCCCTCTTTACCTATCTCTAGGATCTTAAATTCTTAAAATACAAGATTGTTATCGTAGAGGGCTGAAGGAGACTGTCCACTGTTCAATTTTTCTTCTTTTTATAGTCTGGAGTGCGTTTTCATGAGTTACAGGAAGAAACTCCAGTCCACTGAAGGTGTCTGTCTTCAGCCTCTCCAATTCAAACCTGCTGTGTTTTCAGCCCATCTGCTGTTTAAAGCAAACCTATTCTGATTACTGAAATGCTAACTTTACCTGGTTGCCTTAAGACACTCCTAATACAAATACTAACAAGCACAGCCCGCCACTTGCACAGTGCCTTGGTGAACGGGGAGCACAGAGCTGGGGAGGAGGATGTGGTTCTCAAAGCTTCCGCAGCTGATGCTGTAATCGGTTACAGGCTCTGTAGTTGGGGCCGGGATTTCTCCTCGATCCTCCTCTCCTGCCTACCCCCGCTCGGTGCCATTTCAGAGGGGCTCGCCCCCGCCTTGTCGGAAGTGCCTCTGGCTCCCGCTCTCGCCCAGCCTTAACGACGCGGAGCCCCGGAGCCGCCCCGCCAGCACTACCGCCGGGGGCCGCCCCGGGGGCGGCGGCGCCGCACGTGGCCGCGGGGCTGGCGCGCGCACGGGGGCCGCGTGCGGCGGCGCGTGAGGGGCGGGGCGCCGCCCCCGCCGCGCGCCGGCCCCTCCAATAAAGTGGCTCTGGACCCGCTCCCGCCTCCTGTCTCTGTGTGGGCGGGGGGGGCGCGGCGCACGTGGCCGCGGTGTGTGGGGCGGCGGGGCCGCGTGCGGCGGCCGTTACGTAAGCGCGCGGCCCGCAGCGGGTCGGGCTCGGGAGGGCGGAGCGGCCGCGGGCTGCGGAGCGGAGGTGGCCCGGTGCGCGCTCCCTCGCGGCCGGCCGGAGGGGCCGGCGTACCTGGAGGAGGGGGGAGCGCGCGCTGGAGCGACGGAGGAAAGCCCCGACCCGGGCTGCGGCGGGGGAAGAGGAGCTTCGTTTCCCGGTGTTCTCCGGGAGTTGCCTGTTGGTTTTTTTCCTCCGTGAGAGGTTCACGAGACCCTCCTGCGCTGTAGGCGAAGGGGCGCGAGCTTGCTGACGAGCCGGGCCGTGGCGTTCGATGTCCCGGCGCCGGAGCGCTTCCCTGCTCCGCGATGGACGGGAGCGAGCCCCAGGGCAGCCGCTCGGAGCGGGGCGCGGGCCGGCCCTCGTCTGCCGCGCCGGGCGCTGGGAGCGGGCGGGAGGCGGCGTTTAACGCAGCTGGCTTGGGGAAGCAGGAGGGAGGGCGGCGGGAAGATGCGGAGTTACGTTGCGGTACACGCGTGGGAGCCAGCTCCGGTAGGAAGCGGTGCGATGGACCGAAATCCAGCAGAAGCGATTTCTTCAGCTACGAGTCGAACGGCAGTTCAGCTCGAAGTTTCAGGAGGCAGAGCGAAGTTAACAACAGGTAACTTGGCAGCGTGTGGAGCTGACCGTCCTGCTACTTGAATGAACGTACTTGAGCAGAGAGCTAACGTCAGAACCGAGGATTTGATGTATTTGTGGTTCAGAGCTCTTGTCAGGGTTGAATTACTTCAGTCCTACAAGGAAGCTTCTGTGCATTGCAAACCACGATGTTTGTAATGGACTCAGGTGTAGGTTAGATTGTTGTTGCATGATTCCTCCTAAGCTGTTTGTCAGATACATAGATTGGCAGATCTAGATATATCCACAAACCTTTTGTGGCCTCTAAATATAATCTAAAGATTGCATTTAGCAGTAGTAAAGCAGAATTAAATAATGCTTTTTGAGAATGCTCAGAAATTCAATGAGGCACTTCTGTTGTGTTTTTTTTTAAGCAATTTGAGAGCCATAATTCATGCAACGTTGAATTTGCATGTAAAATTAATACATAGTAGTTAAGCTTTTTTAGTGATTTATGTAGTGAGAATGTTTCTAATAAAATGCCAAAAGGACAACAGTTAGTTAAAATAACTGTGTTTGTATCTCACCTGTAAGATTAGAATCAGTCTACGTTTTGAGGGTATTGACTGCTTCTGTTTCAGCCAGTGAAATAAGTAAAAGTAAGAAGTGGGAGATTTTGCTTGTTAATAACCTTGCAGCTGCGGGGTCCTACTGCTCTGTTGTAACGAAGGCACGTAAATCATGTGAAGAGTGAAATTTTTGCATCAGGTGTATTTTGAGGACCTCATGGTCCTGTGAATTGTTTTTAATCAGATGCAGACTTCAAAACTAGAAAGACTTACTTACACAAAGAGTAAACATCTATTAATGATTTTCATACCAGCAAGATTTAGAAAAATCTGTAGTAAACATCAGCTTATTTTTAATTGATAAACAGCTAGCAGTTTGGTTGCGATGCCTTTGCCATCCGTAATGTGCTGGAATTGGAAAGGAGGAAGGTTAGAGGAGAAATGGTTAGGTAGCAAAGAAGTCGGCAAGATACAACAGCAAATAACAGTGAATGAACATTAGGTCTTTTCCTTATATTTTGTGAATCTGAAGCTAAGCCCATGTAGTGGTAATTTAGTGAATAATTTTGTGAGAGGGAAAAAAAGCTTCTATACCAGAAATCCCCAGCAAGGTCTAACTTTGGTTTTACAGTGATCAGTTGGATTGGAGCCAGTCTCACAAAGACCTCATGATGATGATGATCCAAGAAATGAAAAAGTGTTTGCCTGAAGATAAAAGGAGTTCCAGCAAGCCCAGTACCATCAGTGCTCTCAATTATGCTTTGCAGTGTGTCCAACAGGTCCAAGGTAAGCGTGGAAAAAAAATGGAAGTGCAGAAGCCATACAGCAGCTTGTTCTGAATAGATATGTCTGGCAACAGATAGCATTAAAAAAAGGAAAGTATTTTACTTATCCTGCAAAGAATTAACTTTTTGAACCATTGCTTTTTAATCATGATGTTATCTTTTCTATTTAAGTGTCCACTGCTTTTCTTTTATTCAGGGTGCAGCCGCAAATAGGCGTGTACAAATAACTTGCCATGTGTGTGTTTGAAAAAACAACATTCTTGTCCCACCTCAAAAACTTACTAGATAATCTGTTTTCAAACAAAACTAAGTAGCTAAATTTATTCTTTTGCCATCACATTCTGTCTTTTCTATTTTTCCTGTGCTTCTTTTCTATAACATAAATAGGTCACTCCAATAGTATAATCACTATGCCTTTTTCCTTTGTCATTACACAGACTTTCCTCATCTCAACCTGGGCCTCACCTAAAAAGATGACAAAAGTATGAGGGCTGTAAGAAATACTTTCAAAATTGTCCCGTTACTGACTTCCTTGTGTTTGTTTTGCTTTTCCTGTTTTTTTTTTTTTCAATTAGCAAACAAAGAGTTTTTCCAGGCCTTGAATGATCGAAGAGTGTTTCAGACAGATATGATGACATACAGCATAGAAGAGTTGGTGACAGTTGCATCAGAACACACTCCAAAAAACAGTGTAAGGAATTCAGTAGCACTCAAGATCATCACTTGCTATTTCACTCTCCATTTTGTCTCATTATACGTTTTTTAAATAGAATGTGTAAAAACGAAAAGCACTTAAGTTTTATTCAAACAGATCTTTGTGTTAGTAATGGTAGGTCAGTGCTACTGCTTATCAAAGCTGACTTAGCATACCCAACAGAAGCAAGTGAAAAAGTACCTGTGTTTTCTTTTTTCTTGTTTCCTAGACACAACCATGATCTCTGAGACTCTTAGAATTCATTTACAGCATAGTAATATTCTGCGTTGGTCATAGCAGAATGTTTTCAAAGCTGATCAAGTCCATAGCTGTGAAGGTCTTTAGTTTCTATTTGTACTCCTGGATTGTTGATTGATTGATTTTTTTGCAGTATGTTTCATGGTTTCTGGCTCTGTTTCAAATAAAAGAGTGCTTCTTGAGATTCAGTGCTATTAGATGCTGTATCAGAAATACTGCAAGTTAAAAAGATCGTAGAATATTCTTGTGTGTGGAATCATGGTGAATACTATGAAATCTGGGGAGAAGTCTGTGGACTGATAACCATTCTGGAAAATTGCAAGCGTCAGTGGAATATGCTTCGATTTTGATATTGTAGTCTTACTCACTTCTGCAAATAACGAGTGAGCTATAATAGCACAGGAGATTTAAGTAGCGCACACACTATTTTAATTGAACACTAGCTTAAGAACACGTTTTCTGGTACCTCTCTCTTCAGTTTTGGTCTGTGGTGGTTTGTATGTTTTGTGGGTTTGGTTTGTTGGGGTTTTTTTGGCTTTTTTTTTTTTTTTATTCCTTTCAATATTCCTTCTGTCTGTTGGAGGAGGATTGCCTTTAACATCGTTTGTTTTCCAGGATACCTTTGTGGCTGTGTTTTCCCTGCTTTCTGGGCGCATAGTGCATATTTCCAAGCAGGCAGCATCTATTCTAAACTGTAAGAAGAAAGTGTTGGACTCTTCCCGGTTCGTAGAGCTGCTCGCCCCTCAGGATGTGAGTGTGTTCTACACACATACTGATCAGTCCCACCTGCCGCTTTGGAATGTGGAAAATCAAACAGGTATGACTTGATGCTTTATCTGTCTTTCTGTCTTCACAGAATTTGGATAGAATGGTTGTTTGCTTTAAATGCTTATGCTACCAATATATATAGGCGACAAAGTCCAGAGCTGTCACTACAGAAGACTGTGGGACATCAGAGGGTCCATTAGTGGACCCTTAGGTAGGGTCCTCTAACGTGCTAGGGATTCCTGAACTTTGCAAGCCGGTCATATGCCTGTCCATCAGAGCAGTGGCACCCCTGGGGAGCTGTTATTATTTTCTTGCTGTGAATTATTACTGAATTTTCTTCTCCCCATAACTCTTGGTTGTATATAGTTTTTAGTACATGGTTCACAAATTTTAGCGTTTGCTTTCCATGGTAATGAACTGGAAAAAGCTTTTTAGATCATGTGTATTTCCTCTGAATTTAGCTCCAGGTCAGCAGTTTCTCCAAGTGAGTGGGCTGGACAAGAGAGAAAAATATTTGAAGTGGTAACAGACAGTTGAACAGCTAAATCAATAGCTATTATAGAGCAGGTTGTGAGACTTTAGTCTTGCTCTTAAAGCCTGGAGAATGCAGAGTTCAAAACAGTTCTGATAGGTGTGACCTTTTTTAGGATATGAACTGATACCTTCAATGTATGTTCTTCTTCTTAGCCTCTCTGTATGAATATGCCCAGGTGAAATCCTTTTTCTGCAGGATCAGGCAAGTACACTGTTAGAGTTTTATGTTTATGAAGGCTGGGCCTAGGGAATGATACTGGGCGCAGACAGCAATTTTCTTGTTATGACTGACCATTGTGAGCTTGTAGAACTCCATTACAAAAATGACTTACTTTGTTTAATATCAACATCCAACAGGATGTTTTGAATATCTTTTCCATAGTGATGGTTAAACTTGCGTGGGATAGAAGGAAAACTGTTCATACATGTTTCTTTCAGTACTGCTGTGCAGGAGAAGAATGTTCTTGTGGAAAAAGCACTGTTCTCCCTTTTACAGTTTGAAAGTGGAGGCAAAGGGTGTTTTGCTTAAGATTGTTCAGGAGTTTGTGACAGAGGTAGTAACAGAAACTCAGTCACCTGAGTCCAGATACAAGACCTGAATCCTGAGATACTACTTTCTGTCACTGTGGATTCAATTTGTTGCTTTGTGCCTGGCTAATCTTATCGCTAAAAGAAGAAGAATACAGAGGCTAGCCTGTAATCTTGAGTGCAACTTTGTTCCAGACTCAGGTGGCCTCCAGATTTCAGTAGGAACTGTTTGGTTCTGAGAAGATATAATACTTATTCTGCCTTCCAGTAGATCACTGATACATTCATGTTTCAAAGACCCAAGCTCTAAAATCATCCTTCAAGTCTCTTGAACTCAGCAGGGCAGATTTCAATTTTACTTTGGGGAACTGTTTGTAGGATGCGTAAACATTTCGCAATACTTTTTTTTTTTTTTTTTATGTTTTCATATAACATCTCCTTCCTTTATGTAACAGAACCTTTCAACTATGTGGGCTTCCTGAGTAAAAATATTTTTTCACAAGCACACACAAGGACTAAGTATGAAAATGTTTTTTTTGTGGGTTAAACTCTTTCTGTTACATCCAAATTCTATTTGTTTCATTTCAGTCAAACAGAAGTTTTCAGTTGTCAACATTTCAGTTGTCAGAACAACAACTATTTCTGAGCTGAGGCTGGAGGAGTCTTGCTTAATTAGGTCAATGAAACAAAACCTGAGAAACAAGTTTTTGCCTTAAAATGGTACAGAATAAAACAACAGGGTTTTTTTTGTTTGTTTATTTTCTCTATTTAACTGGAAGGAGAGCACAAGAACAAATGATTGGTTCTCATGTGGGCTGAGAATTAGAAGGTGGCCTTTAACTATTAGGGTAATGGTATTCAGGAACAGCCTTTCAATGCGCGTACTGGAGGCAATGCACATACTGGATTTGAGGGGAGCAACTGTACTGCTGAATTGCTGGCCTGTGATTGCATGGGACTGTGCCTAGGACCTCAGGAGATTCTTTCTGATGATATGGTTCTGTGTGCTCTGCACAATATCCTTGTGCAGGGCTTTCAGCATTGGCGTAAAGCATCTGAGCCTTGATATCAATGTGTTAATCCCTTTTACTTTTTCTCAGGGGTGGTAAAGATCAAGAACAAGAAACGCATTGTTACCCATTCCGAATCACCCCGTACTTGGTCCACGTGTGTACTTCTGTCCACATAGATGCAGAATCCTGCTGCTTAGCTTTGGCTGAGAAAATTCACTCTGGATATGAAGGCAAGTCAGGAGAGTCCTGTGGAACACAAGCCAATAAGAAAATACAGTATATGAAAGTCAGCTTCATTTGATTAGAATTTGTTCTTGGGTAGTCTGGCCGTTGTAACTTCGAGCATATGAGTGCGTGCTTTTATGCATGCATGTGTATCCAAAACATATGAGCCTTTGATAGGCCCTGAAACATTTGACCTCATCTCACTACATTTATATTTTGGAGAAGTCTATATCACCTAAAAGTTTGTTATGTCTCTTTGAGTTACTGATCAGAAAGCCGTGAACAGTTAAAAAGTTCAGGAGCCTATAACGCTCTGTCATGAGCAAAAGTTAGATTTTCTGTCTTAATGCATATTTTCTGTTTCAGTAAATACTTCTTTTTCAATTAGCTCCTCGAATTCCTATGGAGAAAAGAATCTTCACCACCACTCACACTCCAGGATGTGTTTTTCTTGAGATAGATGATAGGTGAGATTTGAATCTTAAGAATGGTGAGGTACGTATGGAGAGGTAGCAAAAAGTCCTCTCGGAATGCAGCTGGAAACCCAGGTAAATTATTTGAACTGTGAAGTTGGCAGTAGTTATCATTAACAAATAAGTTTTGTGTTAATTTTCAGTAATTATTTGTGTTAGTCTTCTCATTGAAAAACATCTAGAACTCCAAGAACATAATCTCCTTTAACTAAAAATGTAAAATAAAACAGGACTGCAGTCAGTTTTCAGGGACCTGTGCTAATACAAGTAGTGGAAAACCCACATCATACAAGGCTCTGAAGAATTACAGTGCAGAGATGCAGTTTAACTGAGCTGGCTTAAATGGATTTGGCCAGAGAAAAGTTGTCTCCTGCAAACAACTGAGTGTTCTTACAACCCACTTCAGAGCATCCCTGTCAGATTTATTGCTGACATTTTGCCTGTGACCTCTTTCTTCATGATCATCCATCCCCTTTTTTGTCCTCCATATACGGAAGCACAAAACTGCTTGTGACTTAAATCTTCAGGCACAAAAATGTTTGTCATTGGTGTTTACAGTGCACTGGAAAGATTATCAGATGGTTTGGAAAATGTTCTGTAGCTTTAGTTCAGGCTGTTGTGGATCATGCACGGGGACTTCACTGACAAGCAAAGGTTTTAGGATGTAAATACTCAAGACTAAATTGTAATCAATGATAACGTTTTTGGGTTTCAGAGCAGTGCCTTTGTTGGGTTACTTACCTCAAGATTTAATTGGAACATCCATGCTGATGTATTTGCACCCAGAAGATCGTCCTTTGATGATTGCTGTTCACCGTAAAAGTAAGTACAGTTGGCATAAAAGGTATTTATATTTCTTCTTGACATTATTCACATATTGCTTATTGTGTGACTGGTTTCTAGTCTGTTCAAAAATAAAGAAATTAAAGCAACCAATTTGATGTCAAAGCAAATTCAAAACTAGACTTCCAGACTTCTCCAGTCCTGCATATTTGTGCTTTCATTGCGGTGTCATAATGTAAACTAAACCTTGTTTCTTGGTTGTTTTTGCTCAGTCTTGAAGTTTGCTGGCCAGTCCCCTTTTGAACACTTACCCATTAGATTTTGTACTCAAAATGGGGATTATGTCATACTGGATACCAGCTGGTCCAGTTTTGTGAATCCATGGAGCAGAAAAGTGGTGTTCATCATTGGCCGACACAAAGTCCGAACGTAAGTCAGTTGTAGAATTGAACTGAACTAGAGCTGATGTTGCTTGTGTAGTCTGTGATAACTGTCTAGCATGTCTTACAGCCCTTCAGAACAGAAGCCCTGTCTTGCATTCCTTCTGAATAGTACTGTTGTTATTAATAACATTATCATTTATCATTTATTTATTATATTTATCATTATCATTTATTATGAAAAGAAGTAAATTACTTTGAAATAAAAAGCAAAGCTTACTTTTTTTTAATTCTGTGTATGCACATTTGATGTCCAAATAGTGTGACAATGGAAATGCCTAAATCAAAATTTTCAGTTTCAGATAAGCAAAATAAAACCTAAAAAGGAACGTAAAAGTGGATCACTTTAACAAACAATTAATGGACTTTCATTCTTGTTTTGCTCAAAAAAAAAAAACATTAATTGGAAAACAAGGCAGATTTTGGCTGTACGCTTATCTTTGGGATGGTTCACCTGGTACAGAATCTAAGTATTTATCTCTTTCTAAAAAAATGGGATTAGTACTGAATGTGAAAGTTAATCTTTTTTCATGTTTCTCATTAGTTTCCGAGAGATTTGGAAATATGTCTGCCTGATGCGTCCTCTTACCTGGTTTCTTTCGTAGGAGACGGCTTTTTTGGGGATGGCCTTTTGACTTTTCAAAGTGATCTTTTTTTCAAGGCTTTCTAGAATGTGAATTTGTTTTATGAGTGATGGAGGCAGAGGGGTAGATGCTTGTCAACCTTAACTCATGTTACTGTGCTGGTGTTCTGTCTTCTCCAAATCCTGGGGCTTTATGTGAAGCACTGTTTTCATATCACAGCTTCACTACCCTGGCTTAGCTGTTGGTGGAACAGATGACATCCTTTTATGTTGGTTCAGGGAAAAAGTCAAAATGAAATACAGATACTTTTTAAAACACAAATCTTTTCTAACTGTGCTTACAGCTACGTTTCCTTCGTCAAATTAGAATTAATAGTGAAATTTTGTTGGCTCTTTAGAAGCCCTCTGAATGAAGATGTCTTTGCTGCAAGAAATAAAGAAACAAGCAGTGTTGAGAAAGAGATAAGAGAATTGCAAGGACAAATTTACAAGCTGCTTCTGCAGGTAAAGAAGATGAAAATTTCAAAACACTGGTTGGCCTTTTGAATGAAAGGCAAAACAAATTGAGGTTTAGCAAATTTCATTGGGGGTGATCTTCTAAAGCATCTGAAAGGAAAGTTGTAATTGGAGACAGGCTTGTGTGCCAGGTTTAAAAATCTAGCTCTGGGTGGCCCACCTGATTAGAAAAACATTTTGACCTGTTTGCCAGGTCTTCATGTTGAAAGATAAATCTGCATCCTGAAACAGCTTTGAGGATGGTAGAGAATTTTTTCTGAAGCCAGTGGTGTGGAACCCAAAACAACACTGACTTCTCATTTATTCTTGTTGTTGTTTACTTTGAGTTATGCGTTGCAAATTATGTTGTTCCCTTCTCTTTAATCTCTAAGAGAGTGATTCTTTTTTTCCCCTCTCCGCTAATACAGCCAGTTCATAGCAGCATTTCCAGTGGTTATGATAGCCTTGGTAGCAGTGGCTCTTATGAACACTATATCAGCATAGCATCTTCAAGTGACTCCAATGGGAACTGTGCAGAGGAAACACAAGAACCAGTAAGTATTTAAATGTGTCAATGCCTGCATGGTAGAAAATGCTTATTGTATACATATGCGCTACACATCATGAATTTTACTGAAGTGGAAACGTACAGCTATGTTCAAGCTACATGTACTTGAATTGGTCAGTTATAGAATGCTGGTTTTTGTTCTTAATTTTGCTGATTAAAAAGAGCAGATAGCTGCTACAGTAGTTGACTATAGTAAATTGAAGGCTTGCTTAAAGATCAGCCTTCTCAAAGAACCAGTGGACTCTGAGAAGGGAGGTGGAAGAACCATGCGACTAGAAAGAGTGTTGATGCACAGGGTGAATAGGGGCTCTGGTTGAGGTTTTTTTCCTTTCTTTTTTTTTTTTCTTTCCCTAAAAAGGACGTTAGAGATGTATTATAAACTTCTGTAGAAGAGAGTGGAAACAATCCTGTCCTAAAACAAGCATTTAAATTAGTTAATTTCCTTTTGAGGCTTTTGGGTAAATCATCAACTTAGTGCTCTCTCAAGGCTTGCATCAGTATAAAAACATTCAAATGATGAGGCTGTTTAATCTTTATCACAGTTAAATGTAATTATCATGGTTAATTTAATTACAAATTCCAATAGATATCAGACCTAGGCTGACAGTCTACTCCCTTTCAGTTAGGAGAATACGGGAACCCAAGTCCATCGTAGTGGTCTCCTATGGCCTCTTTTTATTCATTTTATTCTGACTTCACATTTTTACATATCTCAAGATAACTTTGCAACAAGTATGTGCAGATGTCAACCGAATAAAGAATCTGGGGCAGCAGCTGTATATTGCATCAAGGAGCAAGCCGCAGAATGGAAATGAACAGGCTATGAGTTCAGAAATGCTAGGAGGTGAGTTAATGTAATTATCTCTAAGTTAACATAAACTCCTGTAGTCCTGGAGCCATGATTTTGGCTGTCTGGTGTTACGCTGAAGCACTTACGTTAGCATCTTAACATGGCTTAGATCTGGGAAGTGGTCGTTTCTGTGTGTGTGTGGTTGTATGTTTTGTTTGTTTTTGTTAACTCAGCAGATAGAATAACTGCTCCCTGGGATATGGAAGAATGTACTTGTCTCTCCAAGTTAATAGACTTTTTTTTTTTTTTTAACACTTTCTAGTGAAAATGTACACTTGTTTGTTGCAAATATAAGTCTAATGTGGAAGCTTCCCTTAGTTACTGATTGTGGACTCTCAAACAGTCCATAGACCAAAGGCTGGAAAACGCTGCTTCACTTCCCTTTGAAATAATGGTTTGCTCATTGTGTGCGTAATATTGCACTATTGCAGATTATTTCCAGTTAATACCTAGCACAAATACGTGGAGAAAACTGTGTGCTTCACCAAAGATGATAGGAATCTGTACTAAAACATTTTGGATTGTGATATTTTTTATGAGTTACATTTATATACTATTCTGACCAGTGTATCTAAGCTATAAAAAACTAGAAATTACTGTTAAATAACAGATCAGATTCTGTGATGTGTAAATTCAGAGAAGAATATTAATTGGAGTTTTGTTTACAATTGACAGCCTTTGAAATACTGACTTATAAATCTAATTAAGATGTGATGCATGCATCTTTTAGCTCTTGTATTTTTTAGTTTTATTCAGTTCTAATCAGTTTCTTAAATGCCCATTTTTATTTTTTTTTCTTTGTGTTCACTAGATTATTCTTAGTGGATGTTTAAGGTTTTGGGGGGCTTCTCTTCTTTTTCCTTTCTTCATCCTCCGCTGCTTCAAAATGTAAGAATTGAGGTGAAAATGCAGAGTAACTTAGTAATGAGAGCTGTGCTGTGATAGACTGTATACTCCTGTATGTGTGTCATTGGGGGTAGTGTTTAGATGCCCTTGAGAGTAGTCTTTGAGAATTTCTTCTTTTCTAGGGAAGAGGCACAATGCTTCCTGTTTTCTTCAGACAGTGAGAAGTGATAGCACAGAAGAACCAGGCAATGTACTTCATGATGATTCAAAGAAGACTCCACTTGTTCCTTCCTATCAGCAGATCAATTGTGTTGATAGTATCATCAGGTAGTAAACTATGAAGCAATTACAGTGATACAGGTTTAAGATTAATTTGTGGAAGTTAACAATGGAAGCAGTTTGCATTGGTCTAGACTGTCAGGGTTTTGACTTAAAATTCTAATTTGGAATGCTTCTGCATTAAATATGTTAATGGTATCCTTATCACATTTCTCAAGAAAACTGGAACGTGTCTGAAAAACTCTTCTGGTAATTAAAATTTTAATTTTCTTCTTCAATCAACTATTATATATACATATATAGGAACTATATTACCAACTGTTAGGCTTTTTAATGATTTTAATGATTGAAACATTCTTGATAGTACAATGCTTGACTGAAATTATTTATTTACTGCAGTCGTATAAAGGAAAACACGAGTGAAAAAATTGAGTCAGTATGCAAGTTTTTTCACTTGCTTTATCAAGAACACGAGTTTTTGGTCACTGCAGTAAAGTACGTACACTCGTGGTTACCTCAGTTTTGTGCTTAGCTTTAACACTTTTCCACAAAAGCAAAGTAGCACCGCAGTTTTGCTTATGAGCAAGTGTCATTTTAATGGCTGTAACACCTTGGAAGATGTAAATAGCATTGCTTCTATTAAATCTGAGAGATGTACATCCTTGACCTTTAGAGGTTGATGTGCGGATACCTTTGAAAACAAAATGTGAATATATCAATAATTGTGCTTAAGCAGGAATTTTCAAAAAAAAAAAAAAAAGTATGTTTGAGGAAAACTTTGAAATGTTTCCAACTAACAGATAAGGTAAGTCTCCGAAGTAACAATTATTTTATATTCCAGCTTGGTTACATACTCAGTCACAGAACAACAGATGGAAGTTGGGAGGGTCACCTGGACCCGGTTGCCTGGGACCATATTCAGATGGCTTTTGAGTGTCTTCAAGGGTGGAGATTCCACAGCCATCCCAATGTGCAGACAATCTGAGCTATGCATTAATGAAGAGTTTAGGGCTCAAGATGCTGTTTGTAACCACTGACTTTTGTCTACTGCTTGTTTTGTCATTGGTGCAATATGAGTTTAAAAGAACTTTGGGCATAATACTTTGTCTTCTCAATGTATGCTTTGAGAATATCTGTACAAAACATTAAGTTGACAACTATTGATGAAACATTGGTCTTTTTAGTCCAGTGAATGTCTCTTAAAACAAACAGAAAATTAATTTTTATTTAAAATACTCTTTGGAAGGCAAGTGTATGTCCAGAGCTTTCTGCAGTGAATTTTAAATGCTAGTTAACAGTACCTGCACCTGTAGTTTGGATTGTTCAATTGTTTCTCTCTCCAAACTGGATTAAAAAAAAAAAACGGAGTGGGGAGAGTTTCCTGTGATACACTTGTATTTCAGATACCTAGAGAGCTGCAGTATTCCAGTATTGAAAAGGAAATGTAAATCTTCTACAAATACATCATCATCATCTTCAGATGACGAGAAGAAAGCCCCGCAAAGTCAGCAGGAATTCAAGGCATTGGAAGGTAATGCAAGGGATACTGACAATCATCATGGAAACGCAATGATCTATTTTTGATGTGCTGCTCTTGTATGTTTCAAGGTTTCTTTCTGTTTTTTAAATTGTTGTCACACAAATGACACAAATATTTTGGTTACAGGTAGTAAATAATCTGCTTCATTTGTCCAAATCATACAATTAAGCATAAGCTACAGTAGTAAGTCTTTGAACTTGGAATGCATCATAAGAAGTACTGTTCACTGTTGCTAAATAAACCTTCTGTTGCTCTTTATTTTTATTCCATATTTATATATTAAATGTTTAACATTTATGGCACAGTTATGTATTAAATGTGTGTTTAACAAAGTGCGTGTTAAATTCGCACTTGTGTATGAATGTTATATTTATTTATATATAAGACTGTCTTGTTTAACAGTGTGCATAGTGAGTGGTTCCTTCTGAACCAATCAGATTTGATGATTTCAGAGCAATTGCAGTGCTTGGACAGAAATTCCTTGTAGAAACGTTGTCATTTACCAGTAGATACTGCTGTCCTTTCATCAGTTAATTCCCAAACTCCAGTATCTGCTGATTGGGAAGAGATGCTGAAAAAGCAGACAACTGCAGGCGTTGTGGGAACTCCTCTGGCAGACCTGACCCTGTCCAACAAGTCTCCAAGTGTGGTATCTGCCACCAGCCAGTGCAGTTACAGCAGCACTATAGTGCATGTCCCGCACCCTCAATCAGGTACTATTCACACTTGGAAAGCGTTGACTTGACTCTGTAATTATTTTTTTAAATTTAACAATGTCTTCAGACTAAAGTACGCAGTGGGAAAGCTTTGTCCAAGTCAAGTATGTTCTTATGAATGTATGATCTCTGAAATACAATTAAGGTATTTTTGGGGACACTGTGAAGAAAACTTGAGCCTGGAAATGTTTACAGTGTTTTTATAAAACCTTTTAATACAATACAATTTGGTATAATATAAACTGTCAAAAAGTTTGCACTGTTTCCTTTCCCCTTTAGCTTCATTGCATACATCTCAAGCACAGCAATATGCTTTTGTTCAGCAACTGTGAATGAAAACAAAAATGACTAATGGGCCAATATTACTTAATCTTAATGCAGAAAGAAACATAAAAATGAGAACAATTGCAGTTAAATACTAAGAAAGTATGAAGAAAGAAACGCCTCTGTAACTTCAAAGTAATTTAAAGTAATTTGCTCAGTTCATGTTAGTATAACTATATTTGAGTGTAAAGGGTCCCATGTTCCATCCCGCACCTCTGCAGTCTCTGTTTGCTTGGTAGCTCAGACATGTTTATTTTCTGTGTAATGCTCTAAGTATTGTGGGAGACCAGAAGGTCAGAGCAAAGAATGAACGATTTATTTTCTTCCTTCTTTAAAGAAGTGACTACAATGGAGGATACTACTGATGGAAATGAACGAATGGAACTGCGTCCTGTGAATGCTCTGAGTCTCATGGTGCCTGAGGAGTTAAAGCCTGTTGGGCTAACAAAAGAGACTTTGTCGGCCCACACTCAAAAGGAGGAGCAGAACTACGTGGACAAGTTCCGCCAGAGGATCTTGCTCTCTCCGTTTAGGACTTACCTTCAACAGGGTAGCAGAAGTAACAGTGGACATTCCTGTGGCCAAGGTAGGCGGCACCTTTAAGAAATAAAGATTTACTAGACTTACTTTAAAGACCAGCTTAGCAATGGGCTCTTGTTCTCCTTTGTGTGATTTAGTGAGAACCTTACTATGGTTGCAAACAGAATACTTTGTTCAAACTGCCAAGACCTGACAATGGCATTGCCCATACAGAAGTTCTGCTCCATCTTGGATGTTGTTTTCTTAAACTTTTCACAAAGCACCTAATTACTGCAATAAATACTGCAAATCCCAAGTGGTTTATTGCCTTCTGCTGAAGAAATGTAGAGGATCTGATTGGATTAATATAAAATAATAAGAAAATTGATTATACGAAGGAAAATATTGTCGATATATCAACAAGTCCACCACTTTAGTACATGGAAGAATTATCCAGAAGAAAGTCATCTCTTTGAATAAGCCACACTTTAGTTATCTGGATGTTTCTCCGTACTTTTTTTTTCTTAGGTCTATCATTTCAGTGTCTATTTTTCTTCCTCCTTAGGAGATTCCCCTTCAAAGGAGAGGAGTACAGCTAGCTGCAAAAAAGGCAAACATGGAAAATTCAAGTGCCAGAAACCTCAGAGACAGTCCTTAGATAGCCACTCTTGTAGTAAAAATAGAAATAGTCTTCCACGTGAGAAGAGAACAATTCGGAAACAGTCCTTTTTTCCCTCAGAAGTATCCTGTCTGAGCTCCTCCAGTATGAATGTATTTCCTCCTGTGGGATTTCCTGTCTATTCAGATTCACTATCTAATTTTCCAGCCTCTCCTGTAGGAGAGGAGCTTGCCCTTTGCTCATTAAAACCTGAGCCTACGTCATTGTCACAGCTATGCTGTGAAGCACCGTCGTTCCCAGCACTTTATCCCCCAAACTTAGGCACATTTATGGCTGTATTTTTTCATAGTTACCCCATGTATGCTCAGCTGCCTCAGTATGCCTTTCTTCCTAGCCCTCAGTACATTTATCCCCCTTCTTCGTATCCAAGCACAACGCTACCTCTAGCTCCCCCTCCTTCTGCTCCATCACCAATAGCCCCAAACTCTGCGAATCAGCCCTTTCCAGCCTCTTCTGCCACATCAACTGAGGAACAGCAAGAGGGCCAGCATGACTGGGCCCTACAGCTGAGTAGCTCACGAGGCAGCTCCCCACTTCAGCTGAATTTGCTTCAAGAAGAGCTGCCAAAACCTGTGGAGCCTTCCATCATTACTGATGTTAAAGCACAAGCAGAAGCTAAATGTGTAAGTAACATGGATCTTTAGTGTTGAAGAGAAACTCAGATTTTCATGGTGTTCAGTCACCAAAACCAGCAATGATCTATGTTTCAGGGTCAACAGATTGTTACCTTTTTTTGGCCGTCGCTGTGCTCTGTAGACTGCAGAGCATAAATAGCATAGAAGGTGGAGAAAGCTTTTTATATTTGAGCCCCTGGGCATTTGTAACACTGTAGTCCTGGCACTTAGAAAATGACACAAAAGTGAGATCTGGTCTAGGCTCCCACAAACTGCTCTTGCTCAGTACTTAGGCAGCATTTTTCTTTTTCCATTAAATTGTTGGCAGGAAGTTGGGGTGGGCATTTATGCATGTGGAACTTGGTTAGGACTACACAATTCATGTCTTTCTTCACCCAGTCTCACAGTCTCTGTGGAGAACCAAAACAAAGGGAAGATACTTTTCTAATTACTCCCTCTGTCTCCCAGGGATGCAGCTAATGAACGAAGAACAGGGATCCGTGTGGGTCGGTTTCCATACATGGGCATAGAAAAGGCCTCTCCAACTTCCGCTGTAAACTCAGAGGCAGGAATCTGAGCTCTGCAGGCAAGGAAAAAAATGTTGGCTCCTGAACCCAGATTGGGCTGAAAAGGCTGGATCAGCTGAAACTGCAGGGTAGGGTCCTGGAGTTGGTGTACCTGTAGCTGCTGAAGCAGCGAGCTTAATGTAGTGAATAAAGGGAAGACCCTTTCATTTTCCTCGTAGTGCACTGTTGCTTGATGTGTGTGGCAGCTTCATGCCATCTAACTGAACGTGAAAGGGACTGACACTATTGTCAGCAGAAGATCTTGACTTAATATGAAAGTACAGTGTCTTAACAGAAACCCAGCAGGGAAGGATTTACAGCAGAAACCAGTAAAATAGAGTCCAGACCCTTGTATTCACCCACAGTGTTATCCTGAGGTCCAGATATCCAGTCATTTTCAGAGCTAGAAACTCCAAAGCTATTGAGCTGACATGAGAACTTAGTAAACATGTTACAAATTCAATAAATGCATGAACTTCCTTTCTCAAGATAAAGGATGACTTCCATGGATGTGTTCTGTTTTTTTGTTTCCAGGACAATGATCCAGAAGGTAGTGGTAACAGTGCTAGTAGCTATTGTGCTTCTAGTGAATTTACTGACCACCAACTACATGAGGACTCCCAGTTGGGCACACGTTCAGCAGCATCAGGCAGTGGATCAGCTTTATTTAGTTCTTTAGATTTTCACTCCAATGAAACTTCTGGTTATGGCACAGGTAGGGAAGTTCAGGATCTAGACGTTTGCTACTCTGATTCTAGGTGGCTTGCTAACATGTTGGTAATTCGTAACAAGATGCTGGGGAGAATGGGAAATCCCAGTAAGAGGATCTGTAGTCTGTATTTTTCACCAGCTTTAAGTATTTAAAGCCAAATGCATTTCACCATAGTCAGAAATGGGAATCTAGAAGCTATTCCTTTAATGTGTAAGTCACACTTTGTAATTTTGCTTGTTAACACTTTCTGCATTAGATACTGACTTGCATCTTATTTGAGTAGAGGTAAATCTGCATAGAGCAGGGCCTCTTGAAACAGAAGCAGGGAAGTTGAGCCAATTAATTTTGAGAAGAGTGAGTAAATCTTTGGAGATACTGAACAATTTAATAGAATAGACTTTATCTTTGAATTCTCAGTAAACAGTAATCGCTTGCAAGAGCAGTCATCTGAGAGGACCTGTGTTAGCATTATAGAAAGTGCTCAAAAGAAAACACTAGCAAATTTTACTACTTGTGCTGAATTATTAGGATCTGTGACACATCTGAGTTCATTTTTTTCATGGTAATTCTCAGCAGGTAGTGGGAAAAGCAGCAAGTATTTTGCCAGTAATGATTCTTCTGAAACTTTCAAAGAAGAGAAGAATCAGGAAGCAAAAGAAAAAGAGACACCTCATAAATCCAAATGTGAGTCAGCCTGGGTGATGATGGATCACACACCGGAGCAAGTTCTAATGACATACCAAATGCCCAACAGGTTAGAAAACGTCAACGATTTGTGACATGCAATTTGGAATTGTGCATGAAAGAACTGTAGAGTTAAAAATGAGACCATGGAAGCAGTGTGCGTACCAATAAAACTCAAAGAAGATGTATTAATTTACTATTTAAGTCCTGAATATTTCTTTTTATCTACTTTTTGCCTATTTTTTTTTCCCATCACTTAAAATATGGTAACATGTAAACTTTTTGCTGAAGTGTTAAGGAGATAGATTATTGTCATTATCGTCAATACTTGCGTTGCTTTGTTTAGTGCAGCTCTGTTAGCAGGTGTGTGTTACTTGCAGAATTAAAGAGGAAGTTTTAAAGGAGGATCTGGCAAAGCTGATAGTCATGCAAAAGCAGCAACCTTGGTTTACAGATGAGCAAAAGGAGGAGCTCGCAGAGGTGCATGCGTGGATCCACACCCAGTCTGTCCCACTACAAATCAACACTCAAGTAAGGAGTTGTGAAAGTAATCAGCAGCTTATTCATGCCTTAGCTACCAAAGGTAGTTCTGTCTCTAACTAGAGTGGTATTAACGTCTGGGGGGGGGGTCACTGATTAGTTACTACTTCTGAATCTAAGAAAGAAACGAGCTTCAGAATACTAGCCAAATGCGAAGTGACAAAATGCAGCTATTTCGGTTGTATGTATTTGCAAGGTATGCCAGTTTTATGTAGGAACCACCAGCAGCAAAGTTGCTTCAGTCACACTGTTAGATGAATGGAAATGGTGTCAAACTCTCAAATAGAAGTCCCTATCTAGCGATGGTTTTTTTTTTTTTTTCTGTCGTTAGGTATTTTTCTCTTCTCTTGCAAAGTTGAATGTTGATATGATTGAATGGCACACAACACTGGGAAGTTAGTGAAGATGAGAGCAGGTGTGTTCAGTAAAATGAAAAATAGTCACAGAGGAGGTCAGGCATATAGTAAAAAAATGTGAAAATAGCTGTCTTTTTGTAGGTGGATTCATTCTTTAATCAGGTTTAAGATACTAAAATCATTATTTTATGTCAATTATTTAATGTCTATTATAGTACTGTACGCTTCGTGTGCTGGGATTCTGAAATGAGATATTCTGAGCTATGGTGACCCAGATAGAAAAGTGATATCCAGTAGTCTTGCCAATAAAATATTTCCATCTCAGACGTTATATAAGATAAATGAAAATTGGCATGCAAGTATAAATAGTTGACATCTAAGGTACTAAAAACTGTTCCTACCCTATAAATAATGGTTCTTCATAATGAGCACAGTAAGCTGTGTTTCTGGTATAGATTGTCATTTAGTGAAAGCAACCAGACTTCCGACAGTAGAAAACAATGCGAGATTTCTATTTTAATACTTTATTTCATACTGTTGCTTAAGAACAAGAAAAATCTGCTCTGCCAATACCATCAGGAGTTTCAGCATTTTTTGTTGGTTGGTATTGTTGCTGTTGGTTCTGCAGTCCAAATTCTTTAATGAGAAACTTGCTCATAAAGCTGAAAGAGAAGGCCTTCATATTCAAGGAAGTCCTGTGCCTTTTTATCTTAACACTAACACTGTGTTCCACCAACCAAAGAATTAATTTCTGAGACAAGCTAAGTTGGAAGTACGAGTGCCTGCCTCTGAAAATAAGATGTTTGTATAATCTTCTGCTTTTTAAGAGATTTCAGTCCACTGATAAGAAATTTCAAGAGACTGCAGTATATCACGCTATCAGGATATACTCTTTGAAATACACAAAGAAGAATTTAAATGATAATGTCCTTGTTCCTTTCTAAAGGGCTGTGTTACATGCAACAACAGGGAAGCAAGTTGTGAGGCTGCAGTGGCTGATGACAATACGGAAAACAAGGGAAAATCAATTCCACTGTTGCAACACTGAAGACATCAGTACCTGTGTTAGTGAAACTTCTTGGAGTAATTCCCATTCTCTTTGCCTTTGCTACACACATTTGCAGTAAATCTCTCCAGCTGTATTTTCCCAACATGAGCAATCGTTCGTGTGGAACTAAATCTTTCTCCATTACTCCTTCACTCCTGGCTTGATTTTGAAGACAATCTTCCACTAGGAGACTGTTCCCTTCCTGACCTTACAAACTTGACACGTAATAGGTTATGTTTCTAACTTCCAATGCTCTGTGATGAGCAGAATGTAAAGGCTTTTCTGTTTCTTTGGTTTTGTTTTGTGGCGGTGGTGTGTTGCTTTGTTGTTCTTAACTTGGCAACTAAGAGTCTGGAAAGATGGAATGCTTAAGAGCCTACATTGATACAGCCCTAACGAATCAGCGTGTGTATATTCTCCAGTAAGGTAGTGCCACTGAATCCAAGCTGCAACAGAACACACTTCCTTTTTGTTTATTCAGTATTCAGAGGTCTAAACTAAAGATTCTAAAGGTACTCTGAAGCTCTAAGGTTTCAGCAGGTTTTTCCAGAATCAAGCAGGCTTTTTAATGAGCAACTGAAAATTGGCCAAGTTACTGTGCATCAAAATGCCTTTCTCCAACTTGTGCCTATCAAAAAAAAAAAAAAGTGAAAAGAAGCAAAGTTATTCCTTATGTTTTTCGTAAGTGTTTGAGAACCTAATTGTTTCATCACTTTTGCTTAAGATGGATTTTAAAATTAATCAAGGGTAACTGATTTGCAAATTCATTGTAAATTAAACGATAAACAGCAAGCCAAGAAACTAAAATTAACAATTCAGGTATTATTTCCTAATGTAGGATCTGCTTTTTAAAGGAAGTTGCACAAGAAATTTTCTCTATCAAGGCTCTCGTTATCAATTCAGTTAGTTGCATGCAGTCTTTTATGTTGCTTGTGCTCCGGAAGGTGAATTTGCATCGTAATCTGTGTTGTATTAGAACAGATACATAAGTTGAATCCAGACATAACTAAAAGGCAATTTTGAGCCATTTACATGTTTTGTTTATGTTGTGATGACGCCACAAAAAAAAAAAAAAGGCAGTTAAGCTTCATTTCTCATTTCTCCTGCTTTCTTGAGAAGTCACATGTGGTCAAACATCAAACTACGTATTCATTGTTTCTTACTATTGTTGACTTTCTGTACAACTTTTAACCTCTTTCTTTATAATGGAGTTACCAGCTGTTGAAACCCATGAATGAAAAATGGCTTTAAGCATAGTGTAAGTTTGTTCTTCAGAAAGCGGTAATAACTTTCTCATTCACTATGTAAAAGGACTTGTTCTCATGCTCATATTTACAGCTTGATGTTTCAAAGTACTCTTCAAACAGGACACTCTTTGTTTAAAAAAAGAGCAAATTTTGTCTGACTTCCACTTTGTTTATCGATAGCTGTATATAATAATGCAGATTTTTCATTTTTATGTTATTAATCATCTTATCCTTCTCAACAAAGAGTTTAAAAGGTAATATATTATTCACCTTTCCATGCTCTGTAACTCTTCTGTTACGTGAAGGATTTTCAGTTTTTCAGTCTCATTTCAAGTCTCATTTCAGTCTCATTTACAAGTGAGCTAGTTGTTAAGGAGTAAGTTAAAGATAATACGATCTTCAGATAATTAAAATTATATTTACCTATAGGCTTTTCTTATTCTTTTATTCAGTTCAGTAAAAATCTTTGTCACGAAAGTTTATTTCAAGGAATGTGTTCTTTAGATTTTTACAGTATGCCTTCCTGTTCTGTTTATACCTATTGTTTTCTATTTATTCTTAAGTTATAATTCTTTGTCTTTTTTTTTTTTTGAGCTTGGACTTCTTTTTTCTTAAGTGTTGTAAATCAGCAGGGATTCACGCATTCTCACTATTTCATGTGCTTGAACTTTTAAGTACTTTTTAAAGTATGAGTCCTCAATAGATAGATACGTACAGAAAGTTGTGTGCTCAATTAGGGAAATCTGGGCTGTACCTTACACCTTTCCTATTATTTTTTTCAGCACTTTCCAAATACAGAATGCCGCTTTGTAACCATACTGCCTAAAATATTTGCTCTAAACCACATAGCAAGATGCCTTCTGTACAAGTTCTTTCCCCAGTAGGGAAGGTTCTTAACTAACTTTCCCATCAAAGTGGACTGATGTTATTGAATCAACTAAAGCTATACTTAAATTAAAATGAATGCTTTGATATATTTTGAGACTTAGTGAAATGATCTATTTCACTAAGTGAAATGAATATTCCAAGTAAGGGCAATCACGTCCTTCAAAATAGCGAGAAAGAAAGTTTAGGTAATCAACTCTCTTGCTGTACATTGTTTCCACTGATTGTTTCCTGAGTGGAAAAAATAAGATTGATGGAAAAGTCTTAGTAGGCATATAAGTCATCCATTTTATAAAAGAATGATATGTAGTTTAGGAGAAAGATAACATGTACCTAATACTTGATTAATACTTTTTGTTCATAGGTCTGGAAACATGTCAAAAAGATGACTATCATTATCCCTCTTGTTTAAAAAGAGGCAGAGACACAAAGGACTTGCACAGATACATACCCCCAGTTCATACTAAAATCAGGAATATAATTTGGAGATCTTCATTCACTGTATCTTGTGCTGTCGTTTGCTACAAATGGTCAAGGTCCTCACCTGTACATAGAAACTTGATCATATTAAATGTGTTTTTCGTTTGGATATTTTAACCCTTCTTGTGCTACCTACTGCTGTGAATCTGTGCCTAGTAGAATCATATAGAAGCAGAAATCCTAGACAATTCTAAAGTGATGTGAACATTCTATCCCATTATCACACATAATGCAGGAGCATGTGCCTAGGAGTTTAAATTCAAAATTCATAATCCTGGCTAAATCTTAGGTGCAAGATTCTTTGTCTGGGGCTACAGTAGCTATGGGTTACAGGGGAAAAAAATGGTATGGAGTATAAGAATTTAAGAGGAATGAAGTGGTGAATCAGTGCATTGTTTGACAAGGACACTAAATGGGTTTGCCCAAGAACACAAACAGTCTTATCTGCAAAAACAGGTTTAGGGCAAAAAAAGTTTCCCAAGCTATTCTTTACCCCACTGTAACTATAATGTCTTGCAGTCAAAAGCCTTACCAAGCCTTTTGGAAAGGAGCTTGTTTCTGTAAATTTTCAGGAAATGGTAGTTTTTTCTTCAGATTATGTATTTATTTTTCAGTCTTGGTAGTTTCCTGGGGTAGTCAAAGTGAAATCCACTTTTGATCTGAAAGTGGAGTAAATATTGCAGCCAGATTTGCACACAGTATTTTGTTTTATGTGACTTTGTTTTGCCTGATACAATTAAAATGTTGGAGACAGTTTAGCTTCTTAGAAGGTCACTTTTTGGTGATCAAAGGGAAAATGCAAGTACAGCAATGATGCAGTTATTCTACTCCCTGTGGGGGTGTTGGCCGTTTGGTGGATTAGGCTGGCAATCTTTTGTTCTGTTCAAAAATAATAGTTTCATGTTTAAAAAAAAGTTAGTTGATGTGCAAGTATTTTCATGCCATTGCTGTGAACAGGAGGGACCCCAGTGTATTTTTCCAGTGTGATGAATATTTGCTGCATAAGTAATGTATTAGTAAATTTATTCTCCAGCTGAATCAAGTTTTAAATCATGATCAAATGAGTATTTACATTGGTTGATAGGAATATTTTATTGAAGTAATACTTGGCTGTTGTTTAATTTACAGTTGTGATTTTAACTGTATAACTTCAAGGAACATCTGCTTTTTATAAATAAAACTAAAAAAAAAAATACCCTGTAAAGAACATTCAAATGTGTGTTTACTTTCATTATTTGATAATTTCTAGAAAATAAATATTTCATTAAAAATTCTGTTAGATGTTTTTTTTTTTTGATTGTTTATAGCTGTTGATGTTGTAGATACAGTGAAGACAGTCATGTAGTTGCCATTCATCCTGTTTTGAGTTTTTTGGTCTTGCTCTACCTTTCCCAGTCAGGACATACTATGTTCCATACTTATGGCATCCTAGAAGGAAGGGCAAATAGTTACTTAACATACCAGGTTATTACTGGATGTGTAAGTTGTTGGAGTTTTGCATGCAAGATCTAAAGCTTCTGTCTGTGCTGGTTTTGTTAGAAAAGGGTTAAATAATAAACACCCTGAGAGCACTTCAGCCTCACCATGCTAAAAATTGTGTTTTAGAGAAAGTACAAAGAAACAATTCATGGGTTTAATTTACAGGCATGTCTCGTAGAGCAATAAAGTTCTTAACTGCAGAGAAACAATTTGCTGATTTTTTTTTTTTTTTTTCTGCTTTAAGGTTCTTCAAAGAGAAGTGTGGTTGATAGTGCTTAAAGAAGCCTGGAGGAGAAAGGCAAAGACTGCAGGGAGCACAAGTTACAAAACAAAAGATCTAGCAATTTATTCAAATTAGGAAGAAAAAAAAAAGTAATCTTAAATACTTATGTAACTGAAGGTGATTCTGGCAGGGTATGTGATTGCATTCTTTGGAGAAACGGGCATCTCTAAGGTAACAATGGATATTTTCCAGATGACTTATTTTTAAAGGGTGATTTGGTCATCCTAATTGTATTTACAAATGTGAACCAAATTACCTAGATATTTTTAGTCCAAAATTTAAACAGCTTAAGGTGATGCTATGTTTTTTACTCAGATCTGGGTAATGTCAGTCCAACTAGCAGTCTTCCTCCTGTCAGCTGAAGTTCTTGTTTGCAGTTAAAAAAACAACCTAATAAAAAAACAAACAAACAAACAAATGTAGCTTTCACCTGTGTGTGAATGTCAAAGGTGAGCTGAGTGATATACTTTTCTATTTTTGGCAGATGATGAGAGGTATGTATTGAACCTGTAATTCTTTCTTATCCTAATCTAAAAAGTAATAGAACCACATCTTAGTTCGTAGTAGATTTGTTCCACGCTTGTGTTAGTTTTCAGAGTATAGGTATTACTCCTGTCCAGTTCAAATAGGTTTCTGTATGCATGTCTCCTGTTTGAAGCTCCTGCTCACAGTCTGAAACCATTACAGGCAGGCCTCTTACTGATTACTTTCCCCAACTACAGCTGCACCTTTCTGCCTGCTCGGAGAGCTCTGTCCTGCAAAGTAGAAAGATGATCAGCATGCCTCAAGTTAGCTAGTTCGATACAGGTAAATTTTTCTCTATAGTCTGTTTCTGTAGTTATCTGTGGTGGCTTCAGCCCTCTTGTCTCTAGTCTGCAGAAGAGAGAAAAATCTGAGCTAACATCTGGCAAGAGCTGTAGGTTATAGTAGCATGGGGGAGAAGCTAAGTTTGCTAATTCTCGGTTGAGAACTGTGTAGACTTCCTGCTCTTGGGCACTGGAAATAACCATTTCTGGCATCTGCCACCAACATATGCTTCAGAAAGGAGTGCAACAGTATCTCAAGCAATCTTCATTGTAAGAACTGTCAGTCATGTCCAAAGATGCAGTCTGAACATCTTGCTACCAGAGGCAAGGACTTTTAATTACTAGAAGTATCAAGCCCATAGGCCTCGTTTCAGCCGCATGGTTAGAGGTTTATGATTTATATTACTGAGATCAATGTAGCATACGTATTACTTAGGCAAAGGTTAATTCAAGCTTTCCGTGAACATTGATTCATTTGAGCTTTCTGTGAAGCTGTGTGAAGTTTATGAAAAGTATATGCTACACAAAGTAGGACTTCACAGCTCGGAATGTTAGTGCATATTGTAAAGGCTGATGTTGCCCAGAGACAACTCCTGACTCTTTAGGTTTATTCATTTTAGATGCTATCAGGAAGTACCTGGGACTGAGATCAAGTATGCTAGTACTTGATACAGGGATCAAGGAATACAAAGGAATCATAGAATATCCTGAGTTGGAAGGTACTCACAGAGATCATCGGATTCAACTCCTGGCTCCACATGGGACCACCCAAAAATCAAATCACATGTCTGAGAGAGTTGTCCAAACAATTCTTGCACTCCAGCAGGCTTGGTGCTGTGACTGCTTCACTGGGGAGCCTGTTCAGTACCTGACCACTGTCTCAGTGAAGAACCTTTTCCTAATATTCATCCTAAACTTCCCCTGACACAGCTTCACGCTGTTCCCTCAGGTCCTGTCAGTCGTCACCAGAGACAAGAGATCCACTTTTGTGAGGGGGCAGATCTCCCCTCCTGAGCCTCCCTTCTGCTCACTCTTGTGAGGAAGCCATAGGCTGCATTGAGGTCTCCCTTCAGTCCCCGCTGAGATGAAAGCCGGACTAGAGCCCTTTTGCAGATGCTTTTAAAAGCGCTTGGGCCCAAGCAATTTGAAGAGCATCTCTTCCTTCTCATGTGCTTTAGATGCCAAGGTACAGTAACAGTATTGTGTGGTGGCTCAGGGGAACAAATTTCATTGCCCTTGAGTACTCAAGCAGGAGGTGGCTTGTCCTAGTAATACCTGTGAGCTGTGTCCATATATGACCTTCATGCATCTCTGTGTACAGCCACGAGTGCAAGTTACAGAGTCATAGAATCATTCAGTTCAAAAGAGACACCCCCCCCCCATTTTTTTTTCTTTGCCATGCACTTCTGTAATATTCCCTGCTTTAAGTACTGGAAGTCTGCTGTTAAGTCATCTATCTCATCCGTGCCCTTCTCCACTGACTATCCACAATCTGGGTTGAAAGCCTTGACATTGTCAACTCTAATGTTGACCCTCCATGCTATAGTTCATTATGATCATTCATTATGATTCATTATAGATCAGCTGCAATTCTTAAAGCTTGTGCTATACACTGGTAATTCTGTTGTCCTAGGCAGCCGGGACTAGTCAAGATGTGGCAAATAGACTAGATTGGCCTTCATTTATGAGTGGTCTCGCCAGAGATAGTAGAAGCAGATGAGATGTTTGATCCTGATACGCGCTTACTGTTTTTATGGTGCCTTGGGGATGTCAGGAGGGGACTGGGTGCTATTAAGCTGCCATTCTTCAGTGGGCAAGTATTATCATGAAATGCAACAGAGCCCTTCCTTCTGGACACATCAAATTATATCAAATGATGAGGTGGCAAAGGAAAAAGTCCTCATGCCTTTGGATTTAGACGTGGTTGAGGCCACTTGTTGAGGCATCACCCTTCTGGTTAGTTTGCCACCACAGACAGTCATGCTCCCCCTGCCTAAGTTCTTGTGTTGCGTATTTGTCGCTTTGTACCATTATTTTCATCCCATTGTGCTGAACTCTAAGAAAATACTATGCTGCTCGCAGAATATTTGCAAAACATCAAGAATTTATTAATTTCCAAGTAGCATAGAGTTTAAAGTTAGAAGCCGTCTTCAATTTCCTTCATTCTCATTTTAAATCAAGCAAATCTATATACATGTTTTCAGACATATGTATAAATTATGTAGCCAAACTCAGAGAGTTTGTTTTCCTCTTTACACACAGTATTTCCAGAAGCATTCAGAAAGGTTCCCACGTTTCTTGTACTGTTTCCTGTCCTTCGTCAACAGGCGGCCCAGCAAAGCCATTCGTGGGTGATTTCCATAGAAAATCTGAAGTCAAACAGCATTAGACACGTTACCAATGGGTGGTAAACAGAGAGAAAGCACACTCTTCACTGCCCCCATCTGATCACCTCACACTGTGCTCTGACTGGGGGAAAGCAGGGGCTGCCCAGTGTACACCTCCGTGTCTTCTGCCTATATTTGCCAGCAGGCAAGCAAACAGTAATGACGTTCTCAAATTACCTAATGGCTTATAACAAATCTGAATGTACTGCGTAGCCTATGTTGTAGTGGGTGAAAAGTGACAAGCAGCCTTTTACTGGTTGGTGTATTAAGTAGGCCTGCCGAAGCTGGAAATCGGCCTTTTGACCTTTATTGACAAAGCTGGTTTGGGGAGGGGAGTGTTTTGGTTTTGTAAGATTTTTTTTTTTCTTTTTAGAATGAAATGCTCTAGATTACTTTTTTTGTTATTATTATGTAATTTGTTTTTATTGTTCTTTTCTTTTTTTCCACTGCAAACCTAACTGCCGAGTGATTCTAGCTTCAAGAATTTTGTGGCATACTTTAGTCTGCACTGTTTATTAAGTCTGTGGATCTTAAATGATGTCTTCATAACAACTCTGTGTAGTTTAAAATATGGGGTCTTAATTTCTTGTTTTAGTGGAAGATGGTCATTTACTTACCTCTTTTATATTTTCCCTTGGGTTATAGCTGTTGGAGCTAAGATCTGGTAGAGGGGAGACAAAATGAAATGTTTTGTCGTTTAGAAATAATGAGCATACATAATTCATTCTTGTGTGCCATAATGCTACAACTGACAGAAGGCTTGAACTGGAACGTTCGGAGAAAGGAAACCCTTTTGTTGCAGCACGACCAGTTCTTGCTGTGGCCTATCATTCCTGCCGGATATGAGGTGCAAGCTGCAATACGTTTTTCAGCAGGCATTTCTTGTATCTGTGGACCCCCAAATATTCTATGAGTATTAATTCTGCACTTTCTGCAAGTGTTGCTCGGATTTTACTATATGGTGGTTTTGCTAAACTAATTTGAAAGCTTTTCCAGCTACTGCTAAGCTGCAAACATGGCTGCTCAGCAGGTTTCACCAATGTCTCAGTTAACTAAATGACAGCTGACTGTTGGTTATGCATAATGAAGTACTTCATTAATTGCCTGGGAGCTGGGGTGCAATATATGTGAATGCTTGCATCCTATTGGCACTACTAGCATACGCAAACTATTGGCACTCTGCCATAAATTGCAGTGGTAAAGCTTCACCTGCTTTATTGTCTTCAGTCAGTGTACTCAGGAGATCCTGCAGACGCTGAAGCAGAGAAGTGCTGCCCAGCCGCTCCAGGTTTAATCTTGAATCTTCATCAGCTGCAAGTAGAAAATGACAGAGACAGGCATATGGTAAGAGTATTTTGCTTTGAATCCCTGTTTCATTCAGTGTCAGATGATTTCTGATCAGGTATGTTGGCTCCACCAACAAATTATCTTGAAATTTTGAATTATCCATCCTCATTTAATGAATGCAATAGGGAATAGTTTCTTCCTTTCAGAGCTTTGATAAAAGACACCTGATGTTAATCTCAGATTGACATTTCTCTGGTAGACCTTTCTTTAAGATTTTTTTTTTTATTTAAACTAACAGCAGCCTCTCACATTGCTTGGAGAAATCACAAAGTAATCCTTCTGGTACCAGCTGTAGGCACTCCAGATTTGTGTGGTTTATCTTTTTTTTTTTTTTTAATCCATTTCTGTATCAACTAGTCCCTATGCTGGAGCTTTTCTGTGAATTAACGATAAAATTTCCTGTTCAAGTGTTATTAACCTGCCCTATTTCCCAACTATAAAATGCAATAAAATGGGGGGAAGGGCAGGAATAAATGTAGGAAACCTTAAAAGAGATTTCAGCAGCTACACCTCTTGGTACATTTCTACCATCAATCTCAATCAAAGTGCGTACCAATACAGATCACCAACGTGTTGGTTCAGGAAGAGTAATATAACTGATGGAATTGATTTGTACGTACATAGAGAATTTATAATTCTTTAACCATCCTGTTTTCCCAAAGTGGGTTGCAAACAGGAGCTCTTAGTGGTGTTATACTTGCGGTAACATAAGGTTTTTGTAATCTGGACAGTAAATTTAATCTCTGCTAATGAATAGCAGACATTCAAAGTAGTGGACAGTGAGAGGGAGGTATTGCAAAACTCTGAATATTAATATATATATTTTTAGTTACACTTTGGATTGTACTATGGAGTTTTAGTTGTTTTTACCCACACAGATGGGTGACACCATATAGCTCCTCAGTAGGAAATATACAAGAAAACTAACTGTTGCAAATAACCCCCCCCAACAGTTCAGAAGCTTGTTATGAAGATATTTGCAGACCTTAGACATCCAAGTTGTTAGCTTGTCAAATGTACAAAAAGACAGCTGCGAAGCACAGTGGGGATTTCAGTTTAAGACTGAATATGAATACTATAAATTCCCTGTTCTATGTTGAGCCAATTCATATCTCTATCCCCACATTGTTTTTTAATTCAGAGCAGTGTTAGCAAGTAACTTTGCTTTGAGATTTAAAAACAAAAAAAAGAACTCTCTTCAATATAGAGTTCTACTTCTGTCTTACCAAGCCTAGCAATTCTTTGTATTTGCAAGTAAGATTGAATAAGCCCAATGAGTCCAAGATTTACAAAGCAAACCTATAAAGGTGTCTTTAAGGACCCTTCCAACCCAAACCATTCTACAATAAACCAACACAACAGCTGTTTCACCTGCAAAGCAGTTCTATAATGGCTGCTTTTTTGTAGTTGGCTTTGTGAAAGAATTTAGTTTTTGATTTGCCTGTTCTTACAGAGCTCATTTCACAAAGTTGTCCAGCACTGGTTGGGTCTGATGATAGTAACCCTCCAGACTCTGTGTGCAATTTAATGATACATCTTAGTCTTGACCTACAGTATGACTTCAAAATTTGAGAACAGCAAAGTTTAATTCTTTCACTGGGCTGGATGGAGTCTGCATTAGTGCAAGTAAATACATTGCTGTTTTTGTAGTGTAAAGCAGGCTTGCCTGTTCTTGATCCATATAGGACTGTATTATCTTTGTAGTAGGCTACCCCCTTTTAAAATATAACTTCAGTTAAGCAAAACTTAAGTTAAGCACAGCTCATTTTAAAGTGTGGCAAGTGGAGAGACAAGTTTCTTTAAATTACCTAATGCCTACTTAAGCTGCTTCAGAGATAGAGATGCTGTATCTGTCAACTTACATTCAGCAAATACATCATCCCTTGAATCTCAAAGCAGCAGGAAAAAAATATATAGGGCGCCCAACCTCCCCGTTTTACAAGACTAGCACCCACCAATGATATTACTTGTGCTGCCAGTGTTCTGAAGTCATTCCTGCTTTTTCTCCAGCTGATCAGCACAGATAAAAGTCCCCTCTGAAAGCATACATGCTTCTCTTCTGGTTTTAATGCTGCATCCACTGTTTTATGACCACTAAAATCAAAAGACTCTTACCTGAGAGTTGATGAGACATCTCACTGGTGTTGATGGTGGGGAGAGAAAAGAGAGGACAGGAGAAGCTGATGATGATGAGACAGCAGAATACCAGCTTGTGCATTGTTGCCGTGTTGAATATATTTTGTCTTTGTCAACCCCTGGAACTCTGAACTCCTGTCTCACTGTTGCCTCTGCTCCCAGTTTCACTCGTTATATAGCTGCTCATGACCTCATAAATATCATCATGCCTCTTCCACCCCAACCCCCCCCAAAAAAAAAATCCAATGAATTTATTGCCCATTGATTCTAAATGGAAACCACTTTGCATTGATGTAATTTTTCAAGGTAACAGTTCACGGACAATAAATTTACTGTCTTACAGCTTGGTGTACAAAATGGATATTATATCAAACCAAGCACAGTAAAGTTTATAAATCTGGCATAAAGAAAAGTAACTTCCAGTTATAAATCATGAGTTAACAAAAGGGTCAGACGTTGGTTGAAATGACCAGGGCAATAAGACAGCTGATTTATGAGCCCTAGCAAGCTTGACGCAAAGCATCTGATATGAAATATGCTTTTTTTTTTCTTTTGTGAAATGGATGGATGTGTTACGTTTGGCATTCTTGTGCCAGAACAAGCAAAAAAGGAAAGCTAAAGTATCTAGTTAATTTACACGAAAATCTTAGTGTGGTGGGTTGTTTGGTTGGTTGATGCTTTTTTTGATTTTCCTTGTAGCATTTCACATCTACTTGTTTGAGAAGACCTTATCCAACATTGCCCTAGAGAATCATCTTGACAGAGAAAGTAGAGCTTCCACATGGAGACTTACTTGAATGCATGTAGACTACTTTGGCTGGTATTGAATGCAAGTGCCTCGCTAGACTGGGTGTCCCTTTTCCATTTCACTTTATCTTCTGTTTTCTTCACTTCTAAGTAACTACTTCATTCTGTGTACTAGCTTTTTTTTTTTTTTCCTGTTTGCCTTTTGTTTTTATTTAATGCTATGAAGTGGCTGCTATGCTTAGTATATTAATCTTTCAACTTTAGCTTGTTTCTATCTATCTGATATATTTTGTCTTCTCTACTTACAATTTCATTTTCATATCAAAGAACTCACTCATCTTACCTTCATTCTCTACAGAGCATCATATCTAATAGTCTAGAAACTTTAAAACTAATAATTAAGAATTTTATTTGACTTTTCTTAAGTTGAGAAAAACTGATGTCTGTTCAAATTAGTAATAGAGGTTCCATAACTTTCTTTCCTGCCTCTCTAATCAAACATTTGTGCTTTCAAATCCTTTTCAAATTACTATGAAATCTAACTAATGTCACTATTGTTTCCATATTTTTGATTGTGATAACTGTAAGTTGCACAAGTTACATGCTTCCTTCTTTCTTTGTTAACATTTCCTGTTGAAGATTAAGATTTTATATCATGAATTCTGTGGCTCCTAGAACTGTTTTAAAATTAGCAATATCTGTTATATTAGAATAGCTGGATTTCTGCTGCAGATTTAATTCAAAGAAAGCATGCTTTTCATGTGCATGGTTAACAGGTTGTCCAGAGAAGCTGTAGACTCTGTGAATGACAGAATGATTGCTGTTGGAAGGCACCTCTGCAGTTCATCTAGACTAATCCTCCTGCTTGAAGCATGCTAAGTCGGAGCAGGTTACCCAGGAGCGTGTCCAGTCAGGTTTGACCAGCTTTAAGGATGAAATGGAACAGAACTTCAAAACTCAGACAAGGCCCTGAGCATCTCCATGTAAGTTCAAATGCTCTGCTTTGAGTCCAGAGACACGGTGGAAGAGGTGACAGAGGACCTTCAGACAGACCTCCTTTCTAGCTAAGTTCTTCTGTTATCCTGTGTGTACAGAGAGGTCCAGTATTGACTTAGAGAACTCATGCTGCTGGTGTCTGAACTATAAAACCTGTTTCTCTGGACTTCACTGAAGCGAGCGGATGTGACAAAATAATTTCCCTACAGAATTAACCTAATACATTTCATGTGCCTCTTTCCCGGTGCTTCCCTACAAGATAAATAAGTAGGTAGAGAGGAATTCTCTCTGCTCATCTGAGTCATGCAACTCTTCGTTCCAAAACTGCGGACAGTTATTAGGTCTGATTTGATGCATGATCTCACTGTTGGTGCTGGATGCTCTGTACAAATGCTTCTCCTTCAGTGAACTATCAATGACAAGGGCATTATCAATATTCACTCTGAGCATCCTCCAAGGAAAGCTAATGAAGCACTTTTCACGAGCGACTTGATGTCCTTTGTCTTCTGACAAGGAAGACTCAGCCTCTTAGAGCAATCATGAAGTGCGTCATGTAGAAGTCAGGCAACTTGCCCACAGATTATTGCCTTCATTCAGATTTGAAATTGTCACTTAAACACTCTTTCTTCCACCAAAATGTCAAAGGCATTTTCCTGAGGTGACAGTGCACACGTCATTATACAGAGCAAAGAAACAGCTCATCCTAAACAAAGGTACAAAACTGGGAATACATATGTGAGGGAAGTAAATGTGAATTGCATTTTGAAAATTTGAGAATTGATTTTCAAAAAACTATTCTAAATTTTATCAAAGCTACTATTTTGTGCAAAATCTTTTAAGTTCTTATTTGTGCTAATAGACTTTCTTTCAAGTGCTTCAGTTTTAAATAACAGGGCAGCAAGACTCCAGATAAATTACTGAACGAACTCTGAATAGTAAATACAAGTTAACCTAGCATAAAAAATTGTTCTGAATTATTGGAAGAAATAACTATTCTTGATTTAAAGTGATGACTCGTGAAGAATGAATTGCTAATAATGTTAGGGAAACATTTAAAGAAATAACTGCAAACTACCCACCTTCTGAGTTAAATAGTAAGGAAGAAATCTGATGCAAAAATTCTTTCCCCCGTTTTAAAACACTTTATAACAAGTAAGCACAAGTTTTGTTATTCAAGTATTGTGGTTGTTGGTAAAAAGAAGGAACTTCAGAGAAGACGATTCATAATTTGTCAGTAGCATATGTATGAGAGACTTTTTCCTGGGATATAATCCTTGATGTAACTATATGGCTTGCATTTAGATTGCATAAAGATAGGCATGAAGTCGAATGCTTATGTATTGACAGCGTAATTGCAGATGAGCTTATCATTATATAAATTATAATTATATAAGTAGTTTTATGTATAATAATTATATAAACAATATATAAAATTAAATTAATCACTGAATTTTGCTAGAATTTTTAACCTAACATGTTTCAGTGAATCCCTCAGAATACTTGCACATGTATACATGTCAGCTGGTGTGAGAGAAAAAATATTTGTAGTATTATTCACTTACTTGCTAGGGTCTAGCATATCACTTCGGGGTTTATGTTTGCTTTGATGTCACTGATGGTTTTAGCAGATCTTTGTCCTCAATAATACTTATGAAGTTAACTTCTAATTTCTCTTTGTAGCTAATTCTTCAGCTTCGTAACATGATTATTAGCTCTATTTTGCATATAGAAATAGCTGCCTTGCGATATCATATGTGCAATAACTTTGTCTGTCACTAACTTGCATTGTCTTGTGTATACATTTTATTTTGAGTGTACTGAAAATAGCCTGTTGGGAGACTCAGTGAATCAATGGAAAAAAATAACGTAACTTGGGCACTAGCTTTTGGACACTGAAGATTCTGCTTTTGTCCACACTGTGCAAACTGTGATGTAATACATGCAGTGTATGGTCTGTAAGAACAGGTAGTGCTATATGGTCTACTTGGCTATGCACAGTAGTACTTCTGTGTTCTGATTTTCTCTTAAAGTTTTATTTAAGATCTGATAGGTTCTGACCTAGGATTTCTTGTTCTGTTACGGGCATAATTATGTGCATAACTCAATGCATACCTCTTCATAAATGAAGATGGGAGGGCTGCAGACATTTCTGAAGATATTTTTATTTTGTTACAGAATTGGCAAATGGCCTAAAAATTTAGTCTGGTACAAGATTGCAGATCACAGCTGCTAAAACATTGCTCCTTTGTTAGTAGTTTCTACCATTCTTGGGGGGGGGGGGGGGGGCGGGGGGCAGAACTATTGCTTTTGTTTTCTTGTTGGTTTTGGTTTTGTGTATGTGTGGTGGGTTGTGTTTTTTATTGTTGTTGTTTTGTTTGTTTTTGTTTGTTTGTTTGTTTTTCCCTGTTGGGCTGGCACACTGTAGTCTGGGTATTTTCTCCAAGTGAAGCTTGATAAACTGGTCCCTAATTCCCCTGTCTTCTCAGTATTACAGAACTAGCAAGCTAAAGCTTCACACTGTTTGACATGAAGGAAAGTAAGTCTGGCATGACTGGAACTTGGAAATATAGCACATCGATATCTTATGGGAATTGGATTCTGGATATAATGTAGCCACAAACAGAAGAGCAGAGACCAGATCTTGAAATGAGGTTTGTTCCACGAAAACTGTAATGGAACTGACTATATGGTTAAAGTTTATTTTTAAAACTGAAATGATGAGAGCAGACAGTCTAAGTAAGGAAAAAGAGGACATTTTCTGCAGAAAGGAGCTCTCTTTACCTTTCTTCCTGTCTGGTCAGTGCACCACAAAAAACGGAGGACAAAGCAGTCTTGCTGAAAGGCATAGGCTGCAAGTCAGTGACTGTCCGTACTTACACTCCTATTTCATCAGACCAAGTGTAGACCAAGCTGGAGGCTTGGGCTTATTTTCTTTGGAGGTGCGTATCTGCTTCTGCAACACCGCAGCAACTGGAACATGTGAAGGTTTTTGGTTTGGATTTTCTTCAAAGGTTTGTTGTAAGGTGTTGTATTAACAGCTGAATCTTTAAAGACCTACCAATAATCCAGAGTAGTCCAAAACAGTTCTGATCCTAGACATGGTGCACCAATCCTTTCTTTTCTGTTTTAGGAAGCGTAAAGGGAGAGAACAGTTAGGAAAGAACTGGGATAGGTGAGTACGTTTACCTATTTTTTTTCTGACTTGGGCTAAATTAACTTTTGGGTGGCTGTATTCTTTAACCGGTAGCCAGCGTGCCCCGACTAGTAACAGGTACCTAGTTCTTTCAGGCTATTCTTCATAGAAAAGAAACATTCTCTCTCCGTTCATGCTGGTTTTGTCCTTTGGTCGATTTAAGAGAGTTGATAATGAAATTGCTTCCCCGGAAGGTGGCGCTGAGAAACCTTCTGAACAAACCTAGAGTGCCTCAAGAGCAGAACCCGGCACTGAGTCTACTTCAACAGCCAGTGGGGTGTAGACTTAACATTTAGGTCTCTAATATAAATAATTTGAGGAAAAGTAACAGTAGGGTGATGTGATTTTTTTGTTTGTTTTCTCTTCTGAAAAAGTTTATATTTTTCTTCTCTTCTTGCGTTACATATACCTTTCTCAGCTAAAGATTTTTTTTTTTGAGTGTGAAGACATTAAATAAGGTTAGAGATTTTTATTCTGGAGGAAGTCTCCATCTAATGTATTTCTTATTTTTTTGTTTTGTTTGCTTTTTTCCCTGAGTAGCTTCACTAAGAGGAGTCAGCATCGTGCTGCTGGTGTTAAATCTACACTGGAAGTTCAGCCTACTAAATAGCACAACCACAATTATGTGGATTAAAGTACAGCAGACAGTTCAGGACAGTGTCTTCACTCTTGAATGGCTCTTGCATGAAGAGTAGTATGATCTCCTCCACTTTTTTTACTTTGAACATCTTTTTCCTTCTCTTAAATGTCTTCAGTCTTGGTGCTTCTAGAAGTGGCCTGTTGAGAAGGCTTGGAAAGCCTGCTTCAATTATCTGTTTTAACTCTCTGAAATTACAGACAAAAGACCTTATGCAGAATTTTGACCTTCATAGGGCTTTAATGTAGCAGCCCCTTTGCTAGTCTTTTCTTACATCTTGTTCCATTCTGCGTACTAGCTTGTTTTTTCTTCTCCCTTCCTGCTTGTGGTCTCAGTATGTTCTTGGCATTGTTCCTCTATCTCCAGTGCTCAGCCTTGTTTATCTGTTTGCTATAGGTGGAAGTGTAGAGAGTGGGAAGAAAAAAAAAAAAAAGCTTGTAAAAGGAGGATTCAGGAAGGTGTTTGCAGAGCTCTGTCCTTATTCAGCCTCCTGCACAGGACCACGGACAGGGAATGGAGGATGGCACTGGTTGCCTGGAACAGCGCTACCTCATGCTGCTAGAGTCCTTGTGCCTGCATAGGCACCAGGTAATTATTTGTTCAATTTACGTTGTATAAACTATTAAAAATACATGTGACCAGTGATAGGACCCGAGGGAATGGCATGTGGCTGTGTCAGGGGAGGTTTAGGTGGGATGTTAGGAAGAGGTTCTTCGCTGTGAGGCTTGAGGCACTGGATCAGAATCTCCAGGAAAGTGGTCATGGTACTGAGCCTGCTGAAGTTCAAGAAGCATTTGGACAATGCTCTCAGACATAGAGTTTAACAACTAGGTTGCCCTGTATGGAGCCAGGAGTTGTCCTCGATGATCCTTGCAGGTTCCTTCTGACTTGGGATATTCTATGATACCTATCTCTTGCTCCCCTGCCCTTGTGTTCTAGCTTGCTGAGAAAATTACATCCTCAGCAAATTGAACTATGAAGCTTAGTGTCATTTTCTGTTTCTCTCTACCCCTGAGTACTATAGGCTTATTCTCATCTTTGCATCCCTGCAGTTCTGATCTTGAGATCCTAAACTCTCTCCGGCTTCTGTGGGAAGCAGCAATAACCTAATGATTCTTTTCTTCATAGTTTGGGTGGTGACGTGGGCAGGTCAGGCTGTTCTTTTGCATTCTTTCTAGCTCAAAGAACTGCAGAAATTTAAAGCAATAAATTACAACAGATGGTGAAGCATAAGAGTTGTCTTCTACACTTCCCCACTTGGGACATTCATGCTTAGTTATTGTATGATGATGTGCCTTGTTGCTTTCTTATTACAAAACAATTTATTAGCGACTTATTAAGATTTTGCTGCCTTTGAATATAGTGCTCTGGTTCATTATCTTAGGAGCAAGAGGATAAAGCCTGGAATTTACAGTGAAGGATGGGTTAGGATGGAACAAAAGCAATTTTGTCAGAGGTGTCTTTCTGCTCTTTTTATTTTTTTAATCAGATTTTCTCATTTGTTGCACACATTCTTCCTGTTTTTACTAGAGAGGCTTAGGATCACTGATCAGACTCATTTTTACAAAATATAGTTGCTTTTGACTCTCCTGCAAGTGATATTAGAGGACAAATTTCAGTCAGTTCTGAAGAAGTTTAGTGCTTGGACAGAAGCCACTGACTAATTAAAGAGGTCTCCTAATAATCATTGGCATTTATCTGTCCTACTAAAAGGCAGTAAATGAATGGCTAACACAAGCTGACTGTAATTTTTTTACTTTACTTTCCAAGTGCATAATCCTTTTAATCCTTTTTGTGTGTGTGTGTGTGTTTGTTAATTAAATGGAATCGCTGCAGACTCAGTGATTCACATCTCAGGACAAATGTGTATGCTTAACAAGGGGAAAGTTGGCATAGGTCTCATCAGGCAACTTGAGGTTTAAAGCAGTTTTTTCAAGGTTATTGTGTAAATAAATGCACATTCCTTGGCAGTCAGCCACATAGAATCTTCTCTTCACTGTTCAAGAGAGAGATTCCAATTTATTAAATAATTTCTTCTGCAAGTAGTAACCGATTTTCTCCATAATGACTGACTGACTTTCTGACTGATCTTGACTTTAGTGGAAGTCCATTCCTGGGGATAGGGGTGATAAATAAGAGTATGGATTAATAAAGGTGAAGAAAGCAGTTACCAGAGGTTTGTCTTCTGATTTGGCAAATGGAATGTTACTTACTACAATGGAATTAGGTAATGGGAGCAAAATCCTGCAAGAACTCCCTTCTTTCCTGGAAGAATTCTCAAGAGAGATTACAATATACGAGAATTCTGAAGGGCAGTTAGTATTTAGCGTCTTAACTCTTACTCCTTTGCTACATATGCATTTTTTTAGTGAGTAAGGCTTTTACAAAACAGCACCACCTAGTTCCTTCTGAGCAGAGTCTGATGAACAGGTATGGAAATAGAAAGGGTTCACCTGTGTACAGAAGCATAGGTTTTCACGTTTGGAAGAGCAGGATTATGATCTTATATCACAAGGAAAGGACGTATTTATACCTGGACAAGCTTGAGATGTGGGCCCACGTGAATCTACTGAGGTTCAACAAGTCCAAGTGCAAGGCATAATACCTGGGTCATGGCAATCCCAGACATGAGTACAGACTGGGTGAAGAACTCACCGAGAGCAGTCTTGCAGAGAAGGACTTGGGGTTCTGGTGGATGAAAAGCTTGACATGAGCCAGCAGTGCATACTTGCAGCCCAGAAGGCCAACTGCATCTTGGGCTGCATCAACAGAGGAGTGGTCAGCAGAGGAGGGAGGTGATTGTCCCCCTCTGCTCTGCCCTTGTGAGGATCCACTTGAAGTACTGCATCCAGGTCTAGGGCCCCCAGACAAGCAGGAGTTAGGCTCAGAAGGATCTAATCCATTGCTACCTGCCACCTATGAAAACAGAATACTGTGGGAGGCATACAAAGCTTTCTTCATTTATTATTTGTTTCTGCCATGATACTAACATTTTATTTAAATGATCTCTTTCTGTGTCATTAGGCATCACTGGAAGAAGGTGCAGAAACAGTTATGTAGGGTAAGATAATTAGTACTGCCACAGCACAGTAAGTCCTTTGCATATTCAGTAATTCCCTGAGGCATATTTAATCACTTTTGAAAAACACATAAATGTTGTATGTTCCAGCCTCATTGTTCCATGTGAGCAGAAGTATTTACAGTCGTAGTCTACACTGCTGATGAGTGCAGAAAGTTAGAAGACGTAATGACAAGAGAGTGGTATACTTTCACGTCTGTAGGCTTCCTGAGTGGAGTGCCTGTTCAGGTTTCTAAATCCTTTAACTCTCCAGTTAGAGAGGAGAATTATCAGCTTCCTTTCTTATTAGAACTGAAACTCATGTTCTGAGTTGAACCATCGAGCATTTTCTGTGGTTACACCTCTACTTCTATAAGATAATGCACTTACTGAGGTGTACCACAACAAGTCAAAAAGATTCATTATTATGGCTGGCTATAATAATGACAATGTTAAATCATCATCATCATCATAAAATCTCTGGATTTCTGATGAGATTTTTAGCTTGATGAGACAACTGTGGTGTTGACTTGCAGTGTTGCAGTTCTTTTGGAGTAAATAGTGTTTCTTCCTTTCATGTACCTGTTCACTGTATTTTTCCATTCTAGTTTGAAAACAATGTATTATGCTTTAGATACTTAAATTCTGTTTTAGATGCTGATGTGTTTATATACATAGATATATTTAGAATTCTTTTCTACTCTTTCAAAGCTGTTTTAAAATTTGTATACTGAGTAAAAGTAGTTTTTTTTTTTTTTGGCATGCTTACAGCCTAGAGTAGTGTTCTCTTTCAGGTTAAATGGGTTATACTTTTTCTAAATGAAAACAATCAAAATATCAACACTGTGAATGTTTTTTTTAAAGATATAAACATTTCTCAAGTCTATAGTATTATAGATAAATGTAAATTCTTTTTCACCTCTCTGTCCACCAGCCTCTTTTTCCAGAATAGCATTTGTTCTAAACCTGTTGAAAATGCTTGTGTGCAGGGGAAAAGTGTACAATTGTAACCTAAGATTTGGTTTCATACTGACTTAAATTGGTAGATTGGACATTTTATTTGTTTTGAAATGACTTGTTTCAGTTTAGATTATGTAAACTGAGAATAGATTTAACAGGTTTAAGGTAAACTATACTAAATCATCCCTAAATTGAAGTAGGTGTGTTTGTATGGGGTTTTGCACTTGGTTCATCACATTAAAAAATTATTTATTTTCTTATTGCAAACTGGCTAGACAAACAGGAGAAATCTGAACTGATTTCAGTGGATGTTCGGCTGGTGTTTTTTTCCACTACAATAAAAATCCAGTTTGCTTCAGAGAATTGCGGGAATAATATGCTGCTTTCACTGGCAGGCATCCAGGATCTGGAAGGTGAATGGAAACATAATAGGTGATATCATAACTAGCTCTTGCCAAACTGAGGTTAGAGGGAATTTCCATTTTCTTTGTAGACTATATTAGAAGCTCTTATTTACAGTGAGGGCAATGACAATATCCAACAGCCTTGTTCATGCCAGTTCCAGGGATAGAAGGATGCTCAGATATCTGTTCATGACACTCAGCTAACAACAAAAAAAATAAAAATAAAAATAAAAACCAACAAACACGCCATACACACACACACACACCAAGAAAACAACTGTGGGATGAAGCACCTCCTTTGACAGAGTCTGAAAAAAGCACTGTGTCAGGGAAGCCTTATTTGTAGCTGAGAAAAAAACTGAGGTAATGCTTATTGACAGAATAAGACTTTGTATAATTTTAATAGTGAAACTTATCTCCAATTTTTGTGACCTGCTTAAAACGCAAGTGTTGTGGTGTGAGTTACTTGTTTAATAATTTTTCCTGTGTTACATCTGTTCAGAGTGGGCCATCTCTTTATGGAGAGTTCTAGGTGATTAGTCAGAATGACTGTCAAAGATAACGGTGCACTAGCTTTAATTTATGAAAAGACAAGTTGGTAAGTGTTTTCAAATAGTGAACAGCTTCATTTGGGGAGTACAATATACTTGTGTCCTTTATTCTTCAAACAGCATTGATTCTGTTTGGAAATGTTTTGAGTGTGACACCGTGCCAGATGTAGAGGAATTCTTCTCTACATTGCACATGTTTTCTGGGAGATCTTATGCTACATCTGTACTCACTAAACTGTAGGTCTTGTTCTTTGCTGTTGGAAGGAGATATGCAATTAGTGCACCTGAAGGATGGCACATTGAAGCAGAAGGAGGTGCCTGAGGGAGCTCACAGTGGACAAGAGATACTTGATGCAATAGCAGAGTAAGCATAAAAGATCTGATAGAAAAACTGAAAATAAGAACTCATGTTTATACTTTAAAAAATATGTTTATATGTTTACGAGAAGCTATTACAGTTTCAGAGTCTTTCCCACCCAGAAGTACCAGGCACAGGAACACACAAGCATGCCTAGGTGTTGTTTACTTGTAGAATAAAGGGAGATGAGGGACAGAAAACCTTTTGCTATGAAGCTTTTGCTTTCCTTTACCACGCAACTCAAGATATCTGGCAACCAAGGTTTTAAGCACTGATGCCAGTAACTGTGTCAGGAAATGGTACTGCTTCTGGAAGCAATAAGAAAGCAGCAGGCTTCCCTGTTTAAACTTAACTTTAAAGGGGATCTGTCTTCTCTTGCCATGCTTTCAGAATTCTGGTCTGACATCACCAAGGCCTCCACACACAGTCTGGCTAAAAGGACACTTTCTGACTTCCAAAAAAAACAAATGGAAATGCAAAAAGCTTACATCTGGCCTGTTACCTCATTCTCAGCCACCTGGGCTGCTTGAGAGTCATCATGGCATTCCCAGTTTCTTTTTGCTCACCACATAATAAATTAAAAAGATTGTTAAGAAAATAAATATTTACAGAAAGCAGACAACAGCTACAGCTCAGAAGGACTGATCTGCATTATTTCTGTGTGAACTGGGAAGTTTATTCAGATATTAAAGAATCTGTATGTTTTAAGAAAATCTACATGTGAAGCCAAGATGCCCATGACCTATCAAAAACAGGTGCAAACCAGAGCTTTTTGGAATAAGAAGTACTTCTGTTTAACTCTGCAAAGTTTATGCTAAAAAGACAAGTTCCAAGTTTTAATGTTTTGCAGAGGTCAGAATGATAAAGAAACAGTTCATTACAGGATGTGAATGAATGAATGAACTACACAAACTAAGTTTCAGATTGAGGCTGTTGACTAAATGTTTGGCTCAGGATCTGATGTATAGTTGGAGAAGAAAACATGAATTTTAATATTTTTTTTTCCTGCTCCCCCCCTTCAACCCCCAAGATTTGGAGGTATATAAAAATGTTGGAATATTCAAGAATTCCACTGGCAGAAGTGACCCCAAAATATTACTTAAGATTTCGACCTAACATTTTAGTCAAAAAAAGATAGTATAAATGAATTATGTTCCACAAAGCACATGATTCTATGCCTGTAATTTGAATTTCTTATGGAAAGTTACAATTCACAGAACTTGACAAAAAGCTGCTAAACGTTCCATCTTAGTATGTACAGTGTTCCTGTTGCTCTGAACTGTAATATCTTGCTTAGCAGCAAAACAGCTTAATTCACCTGTATTTTCAGTTCCGTGATAACCACATAAAATACAGCGCTGCTGCCAAGGCATTCCGGTAGCATGCAAGCACTGCAGCCCTTCTGTGAAGTGCCCGTCTTCTCTTTCCCATGATTTATTTTACTTTTGAAAATAACGTGTTTTGCTCTTCACTGTTAGGGCTTCTTGGTTGATATTTAAAATCATGTCTGCATTGTAGATCTAATTAAGTATTTCACAGAAAGAGTACAAACCTAATTTTATCATTAATTTACGCTTCTACGGTCTTAACTGACAAAAATTACAGGTAGAATTATTAACGTAATCCTTTGATTTAAAGGAAGATTGGACCTGGAATTTCATTCGGATTGTTTCTTTTCTTTCTGTGAATGACTGTTCCTTGAAATAGTCCAGCAGGCCAGTTCTAGTGTAAATGTGTCCCTTGTTTTCTGAAATTAATTTGTACTGATTTAGGTGTTTTTGTTTGTTTGGCCACAGGCTTTCTTTTGATTCATGGGACTTTCATGTCACTCCTGAAGCTTCAGTATGAAACAGCAAAACGAAGCTCTCTGGAAAAAGTGTTGAAATGAGCACCTCAAGTAGAGTAAGTAGATTTGCTTCCACTTCAGGTGCAGAAGAGGAAAATAAGGGTTTCACAGTCTTCTGGGTATTTCAAAATGTATGCAGAATGCACTAGCAAAATGTAAAACTCCAACTAGTGTATCTTTTTCCAAGCAAAAAACACCAGCTGTTCTGAGTTTTTACAGGATGTGTACATTAATTCTCATACCTAATGTGTGGATTAGAAACTAATCACAGGCAGAACTATTTTAGCCGGTTCTAAAATATCCTCCCCAGCTGTAAAGGCCACTCTTTGATTTATAAATATTGGTGGGTTTTCATATGTCCTATCTGTGTCTTTAAGTTTTTGTGAACTTGGCTTACTAGTCACTTATTTCTTATGAACAGAGATGAAAGGAGACTTGGACTAGGGACTCAAAACAAATAATTTATTTAAATATACTTAACTTTACAGTTCAGGGTTACTACACTTATTTCCTAACGTGTATAAGAAGTTACAAAAAAGGAAATTTATCAAAATTAGTAAGCATGGTTTGGTGAAAATAACCTATCTTGATTTTGTGCTGAATGGAGAGATGGGCTGTTATTCTTCAAACACAACAGCATCCTTCTCTAAGTTGGAATCACGTAGGAAAATCACCCTCTACCCGACAGGTTGGTGGGTTTTCATTCTATTTTTGAACAACATTTACTGAAGAAATAAAATAAAATATTTGGTTTTGAAAAAGGTTAAAAATGATGTCATTGCCATGACTCAAACATTCATTTTCTTTTTTCTCTTTAAGACCAAAGTAACAGTAATTGATCAAAAAGACAGATACACTGATGTTAAAATCTTTCCAACCTCAGAGTTACAGAAATAGTACCAGAAATGTATCGCGTTCTACATATACCTCATCTACAATGTACATAATATATTTACATCACCTAAAAGATCAAAGCTGAATGATGTAGAACAGAAGGTGTTACAGTCCAGCTGCACAGTAACATCCCTTTCTAAGAGCAAGTCAACCACAGCTTTTCTCAGAGTTTCCGCTACCTCTTTTAAGGCAATCACCAGAATACAACAGCAGACAAAAACTATTATAAAACACATTACAGCTCTAGATTTTTATATCTTCCTCTCTCCTACATAAGGAGGCGTGTGGTGGTCAGGCCAGGTATCTGTTTCCACGTCTGATAGCAACTGAAAATCTGAAACGAGATCTATCTGTAGCTGCAAAAGGAACCCAACGCTGTTGGGTTTGAGCCATGATATAGGAGGAGCTGCAGCTCTACACTCGAGGACAGCTGAGCTGGTAACAGCAATAGAGAGACCATGAGTGTCACATGTAGCTCTCCAATGTGCTACTGATCTCCTTTTTAGTGACAAATGCTTTCAGACTGCATGTACATTATGGGTCAGACATCATTTATCAGAGGAAGGAGAAGGCCATAGTGCCTTCTCTTATCTCTTTTAAGCGCAGTACTACATTTAGATCAAGCACTACTTCTTAGAAATATGATTCCTAGTGCTAGATAAAGAAAGTCAACAAACTAGATATTTTTATATATTTTTACTTTTTTAAGAATTAGGAAAGCTATGTTTTTTTCCTTCCTCGCTGGGCTATGTACCACTCTGAAATTTACAGATTATGTTTCCTCCCTATTTATGTAAACAGGTTCTTGTTCTGTGTTCTAAAAAGAAACACAAATATGGTTGACCTGGACAGTCCAATTCCTAATTCTCCAAAAGATCTCTGAATTCTGTGGATTTGCCACAGTCCTGATATTCACCTTGTTCTTCTTCAGGAAAGCGGCAGCTGCAGGCATCTTCCTGAACTGATTGTTCAGGTGTAGTATGCACTAAAGAAAAAGAGCAAATGTTCACTTTCTGTTGTTTTTATTCTGCCATCCTACTTCACTCTTCCTCAAGTCACAACTGCAGGAAGTCAACAAGAATTATTTTTCCACGTGATTCCATAATTTGGCATGAAATTATTTCTCAACAACACTATTTCTAATAAAACTAATTTATAATACTTTGTTTTCCCTAATGCAACAGCTGCTGCTTGTACTGTTTGCCACAAGGATGAAAGGAAGACTAACTTGGAATTGTTGTTTTTTTGTTTATTTTTGTCTGAGTAACATTCTCTCCTGTATTCAGAATTACCCTAGAAAATCAACCCCTTAGCTGTTAGGAGAAATTTAAAATCAGAACAACAACAAAAACAACCTTGCTATTTTCTTCTAGTTGCTAGTTTGAAGGGTAACTATAGTATTAGCTTTTTTAATAAAACAACTAGGTATGCAGGGCAGTGCAAAAGAGTGACATGTACATGCTTACTCAGACACAATTTAGAAGTCTCAAGATCATAGACTCATAGAACATCCTGAGTTGGAAGGGATCGACAAGGCTCATCAAGTCTAACTCCTATCTCCACACAGGACCACCCATCCCCTCCTGTCCAAAGTCTTTTGCTTCCAGTTAATTTTAAGATAATACATACTTTTGCTAACAGCTCTGTCAGTGTCAGCTGCAAAGGACTGGGAGAAAAGTCCTGATTGGGAACACTTATGAAACTGCAAGCAAACTTTCTTCTGGTAGCTTAACTTATGATTACAGTCACTTTCCATTACCCAAGGTAATATGGGCTAGTATTCTCCAAATAATTTGAAAGCTTAGGTAATACAGGTACTGTACAGTTCACTCTAAATGCAAAAAAACCAAGTTTTTGGTAGAGCCAAACTAGAGCTTGATAAACTGTTGGCTGCAATTCATCTCATCTTTGTGTAGTAATCTTGTGCTTCCTCAGAGGGCTTTTTAGCTCTCAGAGGGCAGTGCTAGATTCAGGCTGGTTCTGCATCTCTTTAGCAGCACATCCCAACTGCTACTACAGTGCAGACCTGACTCCAGCTTTGGGTGCAAATAAGACAGCCAGGCTCTTTTCAGTGATGCCCGCTGCCGTGACAAGGGGCAACGGGCACAAAGTGGAATGCAAGAGGTTCCATCTAAACATCAGGAAGCACTTTGTTACTGTGCAGGTGACTGAGCACTGACACAAGTTGCGCAGAGAGCTTGTGGAGTCTCCTCGTTTGGAGATCTTCAAAAGCTGCCTGGAGATGGTCCTAGGCAACCTACTCTGAGTATCTCTGAGCTGGACCAGCTCAGAGTCTCTGAGTTGGACCAGCTGACCTTCAGAGGTCCCTTCCAACCTTAAAAATTCTGACTGATAACCCCACTTCTACTGAAGCCAAACTTCAGAGATACTGACTCCAGGCCACTGATACTGTTTCTGAGCAGACAGAAATGGAAGGTGCTATTGCAGTGCATGCCAAGGATGGTACTTGGAAGTGATAGAACTGACCTTTAAATTAGATTAGTAATGCTCAGTTAAGCTTTTCCACCTGCACGGATACTTCACTTCTATGGATATGCTTGCAGTTATCCTGTAATACTGCTAAAACACCCACTGATAATTAAGAGTTTTTTTTGTAATAAAAATAACAAAATTAATTCTCCTTTCAGTTACTATTTCAAACTTCTAGAAGGAAAAAAAAATTATCTGCAACTTTTAAAGAGACTTCAAAAACGTGGATTCCTGATTTCTGCCTAGTTTCAAAAAGATAAATGAAATTGAGGAGCGTATCTATCTTACTTTTCTTGAAGACAGCATGTAGTTTCTTTTTCTGCCAGATGCTGAAGCATACACATGAAGGTAGCAGAAATACCATGCACAACAGCCCAGCTACAGCAAGAGAAATTCTGATAATGTCCATCTGGATATTCTTCCCTAGGAAGCAAACAACAGTCTTTAAGAAGTGCTACAGAGCAAAATTCTACTGCACTTGAATTAGTTGACCTTCTTGTCTCCATTTCAACATGGCTGCTTCTATATTAATCTTGCAAAATGGGTATGAGAAAGGACTCCTGCTTTAAACAGTAAGTGAAAAAGCTATAGTAAGTTGGTGATAATTCCTCAGCTCCGTAAGCAATACTACACAGTGACTCACCTGGCACAGTGACAAAAAGTGGAATCCCAGGAGAAGTGGTAGATAGAATAGTGGCTAAAGTGGGATTATCTGAAGTATGTTTGCAAACCACATCTTTTGCTGCAGTTCCAGGCTCCACAACCTGGTTTGCTGAGCACCTGAAAGACATTTAAAGGGAAGAAAAAGAAAAAAAAAAAGAAAAAAAGTCATGGAGAGAAGTCCAGTCAAGCTACAGCATTTATTTTTAGCTTACTTACTTTGTCCAGTTTTTACAGGAGCCATTTGGCTGATCATTAAAAGTTCCATAGTGGCAAGTCTGGCAACCTTCAACAGACAAGGAGAGGTATGTTTTTACAGGATGAGCATACAGAACAACATGTGAAACATTATTTTTAACAGCTTAGAGTAACTATGATCTACATTCACAGAATTACTATTCTCTTTATCTTATTATGTTGCTCTAAGCATTCATGGCAAGTCCTTCCCTGTGCCCATCCCTGTGAGCTATGTACTAGTACAGTACTTGGATACAGTTTCCTACTACATGCTGGCAACAAAAGAAGTGACATGCCAAGGGAACCAACTGGTGCATGATTTCAGTGGGCTTGTCTGCTACCGCGCTCACTCCACGCAGCGTGCAAACTGCTGAACAGCACCAGCAGCTTTTATCTTAGGACGTTCTTGCTGTAATTCTTTAAGAGACGTGCAAGAGGCCGTGCTGTGTAAGGTGCCGGGGATGCAAACATATTAAGCTAGCAGGGAAGGCAATCTTACCGCTCCCAGCGCTCTCCTCACCCACGCCACAGCTTCTGTCACACCGGGAGCAGCCGTCGCCACTGCATCGGTACCCCTCCTTGCAGGTGCACTCGGCATCGCTTTTTGGTGAGCACGCTTTTAAATACCTGAATCTTCCTGGAAGGTGCAAACGAACCTGATGTTACAAAAAAAAAAAACAAATACACGAAAACTAGTGCAGCAAAGGCCTGGGACCTTTACTCTTATAGAAATTAAAGCTGGTCAGTTCAGCGAGATGCATCATCTTACTTCACTGGTAACATCTCCACTTACAACGGCATGACAAATGTCGTCTTTCCTTTTTTTTTTTTTTTTTCCCCCAATCTAGGCGGAGGTTAAACCTCGCCGCCGCGTCCGGACCCCACCGCCTCCCGGTACCTTCGCACTTGCGGCATAGCGTGCAGCCCCTGAGTCCCGCGGCGCTGGAGAAGGTGTCGGGCGGGCACTGCCGGCAGCCCGCGCCCCGCCCGCAGCCCGCGCTCACCACGAAGGTACCTGCAGGCCGAGACAGACAGACGCTGCAGAGGGGCCGCGCCCGGCACCCCGCGGCGCGGCGCGGCCCGGCCCTCGCCCTCACCCGCCGGGCAGTCGGCGCCGCAGGGCGCGGCGGCCGCGGGCCCCGGGCTCAGCGCTAGCGCGAGCAGCGCCGCCGGCAGAAGCGCCCGCGCGCGGCTGGCCTGCGGCGGCCGCGCTGCTGCGGCTCCCATGGGGTCGGTGCGCGGCGGCGCGGACGGCTGGAGTGCGCGCGGGGCGGCGGGCGCCGGCCCTTAGGGGCAGCCCCCGGCGGGCTCGGCTGCGTCAGCCCGGGGGCGGCGGGGAAACCCCGGGCGGCGGGGGTTTCCGGCCTGCCGGCGCGACCCCCGACTCTGCCGGGCAACGCCCGCCGCCCCCTGCCGGGGCTTCCCGGTGAGTCCCGCGCGGAAACCCCGCGGTGGGCCCGGAGGTCCGGCCCGTCCTCGCCGCGAACCGGTCGCTGGGCACGTCCCGCCCCGAGGGATGCGGTAGGGACGGCCCTGGGAGGCAAAGGGGACGCATTGCAACCGAGCCCGGAAACGGCTCCCCGGTCGCGGCGGAGAGAAGTCGGTGTGCCGAGCCAGCGCGCAAGTACGATACAAAGCGCGAAGCACGCGCGGCCCTGCGGGCGCCGCAGCCCGAGGGGAAGCGTCCCTCAGGCGCTCAGCGCCGCCCCGGGCAGGTCCCAGCCTGGTGCCGCGGGCTGGGCCGGGCCAAGCGCGGCGGTGCCAGGGAAACCGAGCCCCAAAGAGGCCGTCGGGCGGCCCCGGGCGCGTCCCCGCCGGCGGGAGCGGAGGCACGAGGAGTGGAGGCCCCGCCCCTGCGGCTCCCCGCGGCCGGTCCCCGCGTGCGTCAGCGCCGCGGCCTGTCCCGCGGCGGGAGCGCGGGGCTGGCCGCGCGTGCGAGGAGGCGGCGGGGGCGGGCGCGGTGTCCAGCGCGCGCTCGTGCGCACGAAACCTTTCTCCACCGCCGTGGGCAAGGGGCAGAAGCTGCACGCGTGCCCGGGAGGGCTTCCAGCCGGGTCCTTTGCTGTGCATCACGCTTCCGGTTGGCTGACCCGTGCTTCTGTGCCAGGGCTTTCACGGCCCCGTCACTGGAGAACCGGTGAATGAAGTGATTGCCGGCACCTGCCAGCTGGGTGAGGGACTGCGCTGGGTCTGGCTGGGACGGAGTTAACTTTCCCTGGAGCAGCCCATGCAGTGCTGTGCTCTGCACTCGTCGCTAGAACAGCCCTGGTGTCACCCCAGCGTTGTGTCTATTGCCGCACGCTGCTGGCACCGCATCAGGACGCCCTCCAAGGCCCCCGGAGCCACCAGGCTGCGGGTGGGCAAGTGATGGGGAGGGGACATCACCAGGGCAGCTGAGCTAAGCCGACCAAAGGGATATTCCGTGGCATGTGGGGGTCACACTCAGCAATCAAAGGTGGGGAAGGGGAAGGGGGAGGGGGTCCTTATGAGGATGTCTGTCCTCCCAAACAAATGCTATGCGTTTTGAGGCCCTGCTTCCCAGGACATGGCCGAACATCGCTCGTTGATGGGAAGTAGAGAGTAACTGAGTAACTGCTTTTCTCTCTCTGTGCTTCCGCGCGGCCTTTGCTTTTTTTTTTTTTTAATTTTTTTGAGGGCTGCCTGAGGGAAAACAGAAGCAGCTTGTTTTGAAGCCACGTAACTTGTGATTGTGCTGCTGTGAGTGGGTGATACGTGAGAAAAACGGTATTTCGTAAGTCGAAAAGGAGAGACGAGTAACCGTGGCAAGAGTAGGTGCAAAGCTTTCCGCGGGGCGGCGAGGCGCGGAGCCGCGCAGGGGGGCGGGCGCGGGCCGAGCGCCGGGTCCTGCCCGAGGCGGGGCGGGGGCGGGGCCGTGTAGCGTCGACCGCGCTGCGGCTGAGGTGAGTCGGCGCTGCCGCCCGCGCGGGGCTCGGCGGGGCGCCGGGCCGGGCCGGGCCGGGCCGGGCCGGAGGAGCCCCCCGGGGGGGTGGCGGGCGGGGAGCCGGCTGCCGACTGCCCTTCGCGGAGGGTGTGGGGTTCGCGAGGCCGATTAGAGAGGTGCCGGGAGGCCCGGAGGCCTGCCGGGAAGTCTTGGAGCCTGGCGGCGGTCGCGGGCGGGGTGAGAAGGTCGCTTTCTTGTCCTCCTGGCTGAGCTAATGACCCGAAAATATCTCTTGCCTGTGGTAACTGCTGGTCAGGACATTGGAAAGTGATTTTTTTGTTGTTGTAGTCGTTTTTTTTTTCTAGCCAGCCTTTCTAGAGTTTGTGATTCAGCCATCTGCCAAAAGCTACCATCTTGAGCAAATTGCATGTACTGCGCAGGGGAATATATTTAGCTTAAAGATGTGGGGCAGCCTGTGCTCTTGCTGGCGCTGAGAAGCAAACAGACTTGTATTTGATGTGCATAGATAGCCTGTTAAATGAAATGGCTGCCATGTCTGCATAGCTTGGTTCTACCTTCTCAGAAAGCTTAATCTTACCCTAGTAGTATTTACGGCATGACAGATATTCACATATGCACCCCCATATCGGAACAGTACTAAAACCGAGCAATCTGTCAGTATATCAGAATAAATGTCCAAGGATGGTAGGGAAAGGTTAGGGAAAAGAGTAAAGGTTTCAGGATCAGATGCCTGTTTGCATCTAAAGAGCCAATGAAAGAGAGGGATACAAACTACTTACCTAGAGTATTTTTCCCCATTAATTAGTAGATGCAGTATTTCTGCATTGTGGCTATTCAAGGTGTCTGATTCTAGTTAGTCAAATCTGTAAGAAAAATTGTCACAATAAGCATACACCATCCAGAAGAGCTCCTGCATATCTCTGGGCTGTCCTGAAATCACTGCTGATGATGTGACTTCAGTGTACTTGCTCAGTTGGCCTTGTGTTGGACAGTACATAAAACCTCACTAAAAGTGGGATTTGACACTCTGAATTTTCCTGCTGAGGCTGGTTCTCTATGCTGGAGGGCATTCTGCTATATGCTATTGCATTCTAGAGATTGTCTCTCAAAAAGAGGCTAGCTGTAAGGACAAAACCTGAAAATACATGAAGTTGAAGCAGGGTGAGGGGATAGTTTTCTTTGGTGAAGACAACTAAGTGTGGATCTCATTTTGAGAAGAGCTTCCAGGTACTCCGTGTGCATTTCTGGGTGGAAATTCCTTAAATAAGAAAAAAAATCTGTCTCATAGAGTTAATGATCTGTGAAATGCCTTCTTTCACATCATAGATGCTTTCAAAGACTTCTGTCAGACCAGTATAAGTTGATGTGTGTTTTTACACGGTGTAGTTAAAGTTACTTTAACTTAACCTTCCAGTGGAAATTTGGTCACTCACCTCAATGTGAATTTAGGAGGTAAAAAAAAAAAACTTCTTAAGCCTAGTTTTTTCCATTTGCTAAATTCTGTGGTCTGCTTCCCCAGCACACATGTGCACACATTTCTCCCCCACAAAATTGTGAAATACCCAGAAAATCTATTGCTCAGGGTTTGCAGGGGCACTGATAGAGTCATTGTAAGTCACAGGAAACTTAATAAAGTGTGCTGTGCGGAAACTAAATACCAGACATGAGGTCAAAGCTCATACAAGCTCTTTTTGTAAATGTTGACCTGGGTAGGAGTCAGTAGTCTGGGTATGAGTGAGGGTGTGCAAATTGAAAATAACCCTGCCACCCACCTTGAGCCCTTCTCTCTGGCAGACTGAATTCATGTAAAGTCTTGATCTGGCCAAGTTGTTTCTTGTTCTGGTGCCGATGGCCTGTGTCTCCCAGTGCACAAATGGTTTAATCCCTTAGTATTGCAATTATTTATAAAAAGCTCTTTGGTTAAATAAGACTGCTTTGAATATCAGTTAAAGCTAGTGAACAGTTTTGACATCGCTTAAATGGAAGGTAATGTAAAAAATGCAAATTACTTGCTGCTAAACTTTACTGTTAGGAAGGATTTGTACTAAGGGATTTGCTTTTTAACCATATCACTCTCTGTCTCTCTGCCTGTCTTCACCCCAACCCCTTAGCCTCTTTTTTCACTGACTTCTCACTCAACAGCAGCCCCTTAAGACATGGCCTCGAAAAGAGCATTGGTAATTCTGGCAAAAGGGGCAGAGGAAATGGAAACTGTAATCCCCACTGATGTTATGAGAAGAGCTGGGGTGAGTATGCAGACAATGAAAAGTCTTTTAATGAGTGCATGGTGAAGTGAAAATCTTTGCCGCAAATTAATGTTCATTGCTGGGAGTTTAAGGTGTAGTCTGTTGCATACGGTGAAAGTTTATCTGTGCCTTCTTACTGGTTAGAAATATTTGTGCTGTGCTCCGAATAAGCATACATAATAAGTTACGTTTGTGCTAAAGAAACCTTTAAAATATGAGCCTGAGGTTAAAAGTGAACTAGAGCAGATGTTTCAAGTAAATCTTACCCTATCAAAAACCATATCTACTCCCATGAATAGCAGTAGGGTGGTGTTTTGTTTTGTTTTGTTTTTATTGTAGGCATCTGACCATCCCAGTATTCATCAAGCTCATGACATTACATAATTCTCTTTGAGCTTTTAAAATTGTGTTATTAACTTGAATTCTACCTAGTGGAACGTTCTTTGTTAACTTTTGTATCTGTAGTTGTACACAATATAGTTTAAGTGTTGCTCTGTTTTTGCCAGCTTTTAATATTGCTTGGCTCATTTTATGTACCATTTCAAAACTAATAGCTAAGAAAAATGTCCTAAATTCTTGAATTGTAATGATATATATATTCTTCTGTTAGATCAAGGTGACGGTTGCAGGCCTAACAGGAAAAGATCCAGTGCAGTGCAGTCGAGATGTCTTCATTTGTCCTGATGCCAGTCTAGAAGATGCCAGAAAAGAGGTTGGTCATCACCTCGATTTGGTATAATGATCAATAAGGCTTTTCTTACAGTTTCAGGAATGAATTCTTAAAGCTTATACGTTACCTTTAGGGATATATTGTGTGTTACCTTCGCTCTGTGCCGTAGTGACTCACAGAACTGCCCATCCTGCAGTGCAATTGTCCCTTCAGTGTTGTTCTACTTCACAGCATGCCAAGATCAGATTTCATAATTCTGAACAGGTATTTTTTTTTTGTGCAGTGTCAAGCATAGAGCTTTATTTTTCACATTCATCAGCATGCCAGAATACCATGATTTGGAACAACAAAATCTTCTGATGGAAAGCTAAGCAACGGTTCAGTAGGTTCAGCAAAAACACTTGTCCTCACAGTGCATGAGCTGCGGTTTGCTTGCTGAAGCTCTTAAATTCACTAGGCTTAGAAGTTTGTTCTGTGACAGACTTCATCAATAATAGGCTGCTCCTGGAACAGGAAATAATATGTTGTTCCATAATTGGATCTACCTCTGTGCTCTTGAAGTGTCATTCAGTGGAAAAAAAGGCAGATCCCTTTGCCTCTCACCTGACTAAGCTGTAGTGTCCTTAAAACAATGGGACAAATATACCAGCCTCTGTTCAACAGAATAGTTTTATCTTTTGTTTGTTTAGGGGCCTTACGATGTCATTGTCCTGCCTGGAGGCAACCTCGGTGCTCAAAACTTGTCAGAGGTAAAGTGCTGGTATTTTAAAGGTTCATCAGCATTCTCATGGGTAGTAGGTGGTCTGCACTTGTTTACTAGTTCTTCAAGTTCAGTACAGCATCTGAAAATTCTCTTCTGAGTAAATGAGTAAGAGGTAAGTAATTGTTAATCTTACGCCTTCTTGCATATATACTCTATAAATTCTTGGATTTGAGTGCCTAGTTAAGCTGAGCAAAAATGGAAGACTGCTCAATATTGTGCGAAGGCCTTTCTTCATAATCTTATGAAGGTGAAACAATTGCAAATGAAGACTTAGTTCCATGAAGCTTGAAACAGGCCAAACCCAGAGGACTCTTTGTTCCTTTACTCAAGAAGTCTCTCTCTGGTGCAAAACTGTTGTGGTATTTATACCATGTGGAAGGCAGGCAGACAAATGAGTGAATCTGTCAAATAGCACTTGGATAATATCACACAGTTTGTAAGCCCTGGAATGTGAGACAAATATCTATTATAAATCTTTTTAAGAATGATGCAAACTGTCTGGAGGTAGCTTGTGAATGCTCTGTCCTATTTGTCTCATGAAGTTCTTGAACAGTGACTTCCTGTGGCCGTAGAATAGCCTGCTTTTATGTAGGTTGAGGATTTCCTTGTAGTTCCTCCTGATTTCCTTGCAAATTCTTTGTGGGGCAAGTATTTATTGGTTTCAGTTTTTCTTCCTCCCCTTAATGTTTTCATTGCCGTCTGTCCTGAGGTAGGATGGAGAGTTGTCAGCTGTTTCTCTCTGTAAATCTTGCTCACAAATTTGCAATGGAAAATATTTCAACCATGCTTCATATAATCAACCCAAATCAATGACTTCTTGTATCTTTATACAGTCTTCTGCTGTTAAAGACGTTTTGAAGGATCAGGAAAGCAGAAAAGGCCTGATAGCTGCTATATGCGCAGGTTAGTCAATAAAACGTCTTGCTTTGTAAAATATTTGGATATTGAAACTTGGATATACTTGAAGGGGCATACGGACAGTTACCCTGGCTTAGGAATCTTTATTCCTGTAACTTAGTAGCAGGAATTTGTACTATATGCAAACACTAATTTGAACATTTGAATTTTGTGCAAACTTAGCAGGAGGAGGTCTATGGAGTATTGTGAATAATTAACCTGCAAGTTCTGCAGTTCTGCTTGGTACCCGGTTCTTTCCAATCAGTTAGGTTAGTGTCTTAAAAATAAAAAAAAAGTTCTAGTTTTTTTTTTTTTTCAAAATACTTGCTTATTCTGACGATCTTTCTGTAAGGACACAGTGCTGGCAGAACATCATTACTATAAATTTGTCTCGCACCTCCTCTTCTGCCCTTTAGCTTCAGAAGGAAGGCTGTAAATATAGAATTACAGACTCACTCTTCCTCAGCTGCGTGGAAGCACAAGATGGAATCACTCTGTGGAGAGGGTTGTCTGTTTACATATTCTGAACAGCCAGATATCTCGTTAATTTCTTCATGAAATTTGTATGTATAAGAAAAAAAAACGAACAATAACTGCCAATATTCCCAAGTGTTGTGGTTTACCCTGGCAGGTGGCTAAGCACCACACAACTGTTGATTACTTTCCCCCTGCCCAGTGGGATGGGGGAGAGAATCGTGGGGGGGAAAAAATGATTAAAAAAAAAAAAAAAAAAAGTGGGTTGAGATAAAGACAGTTTAATAGGACAGAAAACGAAGGGAAAATAATGATTAAAAAATATACAAATCAAGTGATGCATAATGCCATTGCCTATTTGCTGCTGACTTTTGCCCAGCCAGACCCTGAGCAGTGGCAGACTCCCTACACCCCCCAAGCCAACTCTGCCCCCTCCCTCCTCCCCCCCCCTCCCCAACTCCCCCGTTTTTATTGTTCACTGTGAGGTCATATGGTGTGGAATATCCAACTGGCCGGTTGGGGTCACCTGTCCCCTCCCAGCCTCTTGTGCATTCTCCTAGCCTCCTTACTGGCAGAACAGCCATGAGAAGCTGAAAGGTCATTGACTTAGCGTAAGCGCTGCCCTGCAACAACTAAATCATCAGTGTGTTATCAACATTATTCTCACCCTAAAAGCACCAGCTACTAAGAAGAAAATTAAATATCCCAGCCAAAACCAGAACAGCAATTGAACTGAGAGATTGGCCTAGGTATGTGTAGGCAAGTATAAGGAGAGTGATGATGAGTGTATAAAATACATTCTAACAGAGTGTATTTATGGAGTATTTTTTAACTCTTTTGGGAATCTGGTATATAGCTGTTGTTTTGTTTTGGTTTTGTTCCTCAGTTTTGCAATATGCATACAGAGTTGTGAATATTCTTGAATTTGGCAGTGGTAGTCTTCTACTCTTCTATCCATATTTGTTTCAGAACAATTACAAATTCTCAGTTGCCCAGTAAAGGCTTTTGCTTGTAAACAGGAGAGTTCATTTATCTTGGGTATAATGCTTCTCAGAGCTGATTTCTAGCTGAACACAAGATAATTTCCTGGACTATATCTGAAATGAATCAAATGTGCAGAAATGAAACTTGCATCAGGCAAATCCTATATTCAGTTTCTTTTGGAATTCCCCTAAGGATTTTCTGTTGGGTGACCTAATAAGACTTTACACAAATTCCTTCCTCAATTCAGGCCAAGGAGGAAGTGAAGAAAAGAAGAGAGACTGTTAAAACCCAAAACTTAGCGGTTAGCCCATCATCTGTACAAAACACTGTTTGGCATACAATTCCAACATGTAACGGCCTTTTCAAGTGAAATTTTATCTGTTAGGTCTCTAAAGTCAAGACTCAACATTGTAGTAAGATAAACGTACCTAGTTAATGTTCAGATTACAATATAGACTCTTCATTACTTAACTTCAAGCAGTTTTAAATAAAAAGTGCAGTGGCCATTGCTCTTGATTCTTTCATAAGGCAGCACAGTCACTGGTAGGACAGGTGTTTAAACTGAGTGTTCTCTAAACTTTCTTTGTTCTTCATATGCTTCTCTGTACAAGACATTTTATGTAATAGAATGGGAGAGAGTATACAGCTATGTTCTTTTTGAGGCTTTTTGCTTCAGAGGTAAAGTCAGCGTCAATTTTATAAGTAGTCTTCCCACAGTGAGATTTGGGCCTTTGAGGGCCTAGTGCCTGAATGTATGTTCTTAAGTGTTTGTAGAAGAAAAGTTCCTCACAGATGCAACTCTGTGTCCATACAGGTCCTACTGCCCTTCTGGCACATGGGATAGGGTTTGGAAGCAAAGTCACAACGCATCCTTTGGCCAAAGATAAAATGATGAATGGAGGTACGTAATTAATTTTATAGGTTTCTCTCTAAACCCTTCTCAGAAATTATTTTCTTCATTTAAAGAAAGACAAATAACATTTGTATCTTATTTTGTATCTCTGAATTTCCTTAGTTCTTTCATACACATAATCAAAATTCGACTGAATATGCTAAGACTGTATCTCCAAGTCAGTTTAACCTGAAAATACAAGGCTATATTGACATTCCCAAAATACGCTGCTGCAGTCATGCTGGGAGCATTTTTCTCCCTGTCTTCATGAAGGCAGAGCTACCTCTTGCCATTTTGGTTCTTTGCCTCAACAGTCCCAACAGCAAACCCTGGGAGCACCTGTACTGCTTTCCCATTGGTAGTGTTTTGATGCTATGAGCAGCTGGTGGGCCCATCTTTATTTCTCATACCTAAAGAAGGCGCTGTTAAAGCACTATTAAGAAGTCATTCTGTGAGCATTAACAAATCTGGAAGTGTGCAGGAGGTGGCAAGATTCCTCCAGTTTCTTCTGCATGCATTTGGAAAACAGAAAGTTGTGAACAGATGTACAAATGCAGTCTGACTTCCAAAAATAACCCCATGGGAGCCAAGAGGCACAGCGAGCGCTTCTCAATGAGCTTGTGTGCTCACATGCCATGTGAATAAGCTGGCAGCTCCCAAGGGGCCATTTTCCTCTCTGAGGACCACATGCAGCAATGGCTTGCTTGGTTCTGGAGGGACAGGGATGCAGAACCCAGAGTGGGCTTGGCCCACATAGGTGTTTGAGATGCATACTGTAGAGCGTGATGATGTCGTCAGAGGTGATCACTGCTCAGTTGCCGTAGCCTGTGGGCAGTGCCCTGTGGCAGACAGCTCTGTGGCGTCAGTGGCACTGCGCTGGAGACTGATTCTCTTTCTATTCTGTCACCACCACCACCCCCAGCTCACTACTGCTACTCCGAGAGCCGCGTGGAGAAAGATGGGAACATCCTCACCAGCCGTGGCCCTGGTACCAGCTTTGAGTTTGGGTTGGCCATTGTTGAAACACTGATGGGGAAGGAAGTGGCTGAACAGGTGAAGGCACCCCTAATACTGAAAGAGTGAAGAGTTGGTGTGGGACAGGGTTTAGAACAATTTCAGAAGGAGAGTCTTATCCTTTGTAGAATAACAAAAAGATGCACTGTTGTAAATCCCATTTAATTGTGGTTGAAATTAGCAGCAGTACTCACCTATATTGGGACGTCTTACAAACTAGTGGTCTTTATTCCTGGATCCTGTTAGCAAAAAGCTTTATCACTAAAAAGAAGCCAGCTTTTAATAATCTTATCTCTTGGATGGCATTTAAAAAATCATATGGACAAATTTTTAGTGATAAATAAAAACGAAGCAACTCTGCTTGTGTGGTCTTTCTTTGTGTGTTTTCTCCCATCGCAGACCTGTGGCACCTTTTTACCACCATGGCTAGCAATGTACTGTTCAAAGCAATTTCTATCTAGTATTTCAGGTGGTTCTTTTGAAGTATGAGCCAAAATTCATTGTTAAATTGTAACCTAGAATTTGTTGAAAACACTATTTAGTTTGCATTGTATAAATAAGGCCAATAGGTAATCTTCATTCTAATGCAGCATGTAACTGAAGTATAAGTGGGAATGTTCTCTTATTAAGCACCCTAGAGTTCCTGTAGCTAGGAGCTTGCCCATGCCATTAATACCATTTGATTTTGTTTTCTAAATTAAATGATTGCGGATTCATCAAGCTATTTAGGCAGCTAATCATTAACATAAAGTAGGAAGTTTTGGACTTAGCAGTTTACCACCAGAAGCAGTGCTTGTTTCTGCTTATTGGAAATTAGAATTTGCTTCAAGCCTGGCTTAAGTGAGCATATGCTGGTTTAGAAGAGTTGTTGGATAGCTCTGTAGAGGAAGTAGTAAAGACATATTTCCATGAGAATTAAGAATTTGGGAATGGTTTTTGTCTATGTTACCTTTCTTGTACCAAATAACTATGTTCTGGTGTTTTCTGACTGACAGCAGTAATGCTTAACAGCACCTCAGTGGACTCTGAATTTGCCACAGCATCTGAAGACTCGGTTCTGCATACATCTGAAGTGTAGTCTGAACTTTAGAAAATGACTGCATAGGTTCCTTTATGATTGGTAATTTTAAGGGAAAACAAGTACAAGTTGCTTCTCATTTACTGCAATTTGATAATGGAATACATAGGTACTTTTGCATGCTTAGAATTAAGCAGTGTCTCTATAGTGTTAGTATTTACTGGGAGAACTCCTTTAGCTATATGCTCTTCCTCCAGTTTGTTCAGAAAAGCTTTCATGTGTCTCTAGCTTTGAAATATGCTCAAGATAAGCAAAAATTGCAATCTGTTTAAGACAGGACAGGCTTGTTCATTAAAATCTACATGTCTAACTGGTATTGCCGTGCAAATGTAAACCGAATTATGGAGAGATTCTTCTGGAACCTGGAATAATCATTTGTTTTGTAAATGGGCATGATTCAGAATACAGGAGAAGCTGTGCATTTCTGGGTTGTAGTACTTCATAACAGTAGAAGGAAAATATTTCTATCCTTGTATTGCATTTAGGCTTCCAGAAATCTTTTTATTATCAAGCATTTATTATTTTATTATTGTGCCCACTGGTGACAGGACAAGAGTCAGCGGGCACAAACTGAAGCACAGGAAGTTCCGTCTGAATATGAGAGAGCACTTTACTGTGAGGGTGACAGAGCACCGGAACAGGTTGCCCAGGTAGGTCATGGAGTCTCCTTCTCTGGAGATACTTAAAACCCACCTGGATGCCATCCTGCGCAATGTACTGTAGGTGATCCTGCTTGTCAGGGGTGTTGGACTAGATGATCTTCCAAGGTCCCTTCTAACCTTGGCCATTCTATGATTTACAAAGAGACCAGGAATTTGATTATACACTTTTATTTTTTATTCTGTTCTAAGACTGAGAGAGTCTACTTAACAGAAATTTGAGCATGGCCAGCAGGTCAAGGGAGGTGATCCTTCCCCTCTACTCTGCCCTGGTCAAGCCTCACCTGGAGTACTGTGTCCAGTTCTGGGGTCCCCGGTACAAAAAAGACAGAGATCTCCTGGAAAGAGTCTAGCGGAGGGCCCTAAAGATGGTATGGGGCCTGGAGCATCTTCCCTATGAAGAAAGGCTGAGAGACCTGGGTCTGTTCAGCCTTGAGAAAAGAAGAATGAGAGAGGATCTTATTAATGTTTACAAATACTTGAAGTGTGGGAGACAGAGGGATTTGGCCAATCTCTTTTCAGTGGTTTTGGTTTGGTTTGGTTTGGTTTATCCTTTCACAGGGGACTACAGAGCATTAAAACCCCTAAAATAATGAAGAAAGAAAAACGTAGCGGCAGGGGGCGCGTTAGGGGAAGCGCCAGCGCCAAGCAGGTCGGTAGCTGGTAACGGCCCCCTTCTGAACGCCTGCGACGGGAAAAGCCCGTTCCGGGCCCAGCCGGGGCGGGCCGGCAGCGCAAGCGCGCCCCCGTGCGGGGCCTGCGGGGCCTCGGCCTCTGCGGCAGCCGCGGCGGCGCCTGGCCCGCGGCACCCCCGTGGCTTTAACGCGCTGGGGAGGCGGTGTTCGCGGCGGGAGCGGAGCAGGAATTTCCTCGAGTGTGTCTACAACGAGGAGGCAGGCCTTGGCCTCTCTAGCTTTCAGTGGAAGGGTCGTGGCCGCTTGTGGTTTTCTTTGCGCGGAACGTATTTAGAGGGAATATTGGCGTCTCTGAATCTCAAGGGCTGTAGCCAGCAAGACTGTCTGCATCTTGTCACGTTGCTTGAGAATGTCAGGGTTCCCTATTTATGTTGCACTGAATTTCCCAGTGTAAAGCTCAGGCATTAAATTGTAAACTGGATTGCTTATAAAACAGCAGTTTTACATATTTTACTGCTTCAGGCATGCAATAGCATCCTGCCTTACCAGGGAGACTGAGTTTGATTAAGTTTGTCCAATTAGGCTCAGATGACAGGAGAAGTATGGCCTGAGAGAGGTAGTAGGTCCAGAACACCCTGGACCAGCAGCTTGAGAGACTGAGCAATCTTGAGCTTACTTCTGTGTGCCTTGTAGTGTTATCTAAAGCTAAGATTGCATTGCTGTCTATCTCACTAAAGAGGTAGTCTGGTCCTCCAGTCAACATGTTGACTGGGGAGCGATGGGGTCCATCCAGCACAGGGCATCATATGACTAATAAATCCTATAGGAGAAAATTGCATGTCTCCTCACCCCAAAGAAACATGTATGTTTAGACTCCGTCTTTAACAAAACACTAGCATTAAGTCATTTAACTTGAAGCTAGGTGCTAAACAGCTCATCCTTGCTTCAGGCTAGCTCTTCAGTTTTAGAGCCCCATGTCAGTCCTCCATCAGCCTATGTAAAAGGCAGGAACTCACCTATCACTCCACTGCCATCCATTTTTAAAAGAGTGTATCTTAGACAGGGCTGTCTGTCCCTGTGGCTTTTAATGAACTGACCACTCCATTTTCTTTTTATTATTATTATTATTTTATTTTTAAAACATGATGAGACAAGACTCTGTCAGAAGACATTCCCCTGCCCCCAGGCAACAGCAGTTCAGGCTATTTTTAATCTAATGAGCAACAGTATCAGTCACGGTGTATGCTTGTATTCTCATCTCCGCCCTGAGTTGTTAGAAGCCTCTGCATTGCCACGTGCGTATTGGTGCACTGAAGTGATGCAGAGTCTGCATCATAATAGCAGAATGCCAATTCAAATTGCTTAAGCTCCAAGTGCAGGGGTGTGCAGCCAGGATGCAGGAAAACTTTTCCTGAATAACTTGTCAACGTGACAGATGACAAACGAAGTCACCAGGTGCAACCTAATATGTGTCTTGGGTTTCCTCTGGACCTTGCTCAACAGCCAGTAAACAACACCACATACCCTTGCGAAGGTCCACCTGTGGTTCACTAGTGTCTTGCCATGCAACAGTTGGATACGATGTAGCATGAAATGAAGTGGTCTTTTAGTGGGGATTTCTCTGAAAGGTATAATTTCCCTGAGGACTTTAGGCCTGAATAGTGCTAAGTATGTAGGGTTGGTCATATGTTCCTGTTGCTTTCCAGAACGGTACTCAGTAATGCTGACCCTGCCCTTCAAGTTGCTGTGAGAATAATAAACATTTTTAAAGGCAAAATAAGTTATTTAGCTAACAGGAATATACGTGTCTGTCACCAGGGTGGATGGTTGACAGATTGTTCTTTGGGGTCAGGATCGTGTATCCTATGCTTGATCCAGAGACTTTGTGCATTGAGGGCCTCAAAGTGTTCAGCCATCATGATAAAACATGCAACGGTTAGCACCCTTGAATAGATTCAGGGTGGTGATGGTGGGGTAATTTGGCATGTTTTTTTTTTTTTTTTTTTTTTTTTACATTTCATGTCGGTATATTTGCGCTCTTCACTGTGGATTTAAGTCATAAAGGTGGGTGACCTTGAGAAAGAAGCTGCAGGTTTTAAACAGAGAAGCTACTCTTCTGAATCACTTTGTAAGGAAATGAATAGCAGTAATGATTACCATGTTTCAGTGGCACACCATTTAAAATATGGAATATAAAACACCTTTTCCAAAATTAACCACAACTAGGATCAAGGTGCACACCAATATATAAATAGTAGAGCAAAAGTCTATGAGCAATCACAGGTGTGGCTTCCATATGTGATTCAGAAAAAGTAATGAGCTGTGTGGTTGAAAATAGGCATTTGGGCGGGGATTATGCAAGGCCTGAATTACAATGCAGGATGGGTGGGGATAACGCCTCTTTCAGTTTATACAAATGCTAATCACAAACTCAGCAGCCAGAAATCTCTGCAGTGGTATTTAGCAAATATTAATAAGTATAATTAAATTTTGTGTGCTAGATTTTCATTGCTCAGGAAGTATGAGAAACAGAATCTTTACCATATGTTTTCTGTTTTAAATGAATAGAAACAGTTTAGGAAAACAAGTTATCAAGAAAATAAAATATTAGGCTGGACTGGGGGTTGGGGAGGGAAATGGGCAGCTGTACAAATATACAGTTTGTACAACTATTAGAAGTGTTCATAGGGGCCACAGTCTATAGTCATGATTTTGATGGATAGGAATTGCACCAAGACTGGTCTGGGCATCATCTTAATTCTGAATTCCAGGATTAAGCTGATATACTATCAGTTTGGACACCATCAGCAGCTACTCCCTACTGTAATAACTAACTGCCCTTGCAAAATTGGCGACTTTGTCCTGGACTGTCAGGTTACTTTCCTTTAACATTTCAAACCTACCACATCATTCAGACTTTTAAAAACAAAACAAAGGCTGGAGCAGAAGGAAATGCAATTTCAATGACAGCTCTTTTTGTGGTATTTGTACAGTAGTAACCGTACATATTGCAGTTTAGGAATGAATGGAAAACTAATAACAATAGCAATGCCAATGATCAATAATTTTAAACTATTATGGAATTTTTCTATCAGTATGATCCTAAATCAGGTTTATTTGTGTTTAGATTTGTCTTTTAGGACGCAAGAGAAACTGATGATCAAAAGTTTTTTAAATGACTTCCCGTTAAAGTTGTGTGATGTTCCCTGATGTTAACTGTTTAAGAACAAGTTATCATAGTGGAGAAATTCAGTTAATGGTGTTTTCCAAGTGTACTGGGTCTGGCTAGGATGGAGTTAACTTTCAGCCCACTTATCATATCAGGAAACTGGGGGAAGCATTGCCTTTCCGTAGTTGCACGTCTTTTTTCATATAGATTTTTTTTTTTTAACTATTCAGGAATGAGTAGACAACACGAACACTTGCAGGAAAGGAGCATACAGTGCTTTGTTTGTTTTTTCCTAGAAGGAAAAACTGCAGTGGAGGTTAAGTTAAAAGTCTCAAACTAATTGGAATTTCAGAAAAGGTTCTGTCAGACCAATCAAATGCACAGATTTTGTAATGTTTTTTAAGCTTGTCAGTGCTATTAATACAAAAGTAGCTCATGCTCAGAAGTAGATCTTACTCTGAGGAAGTAAAAAATACTTTGCTGCTTTATTAGCAGAAAAGGCTTTGGCCCAATGGCTAGCGAACCATCACAGCTAACAGAAGTGAAAATAAGTAGTGGGGGATGGGGAAATTGTAACAAACGCACCATTTTAAACTGAAGACATGTTCAGCTGTTAGTCTTTGGCTTGTATTGTGCAAATACTAAGCAATAGCAGGTCAGTGTGACGTGTAATGAGTTATAGGATGGCTCAAACTTACAGTTTTACTTCATGCAAATAGTGCTTTATACATCCAGTAGCACAGAATGCCTGGGCTGGCCTCCCTGTCAAGATGTTAAGGTTTAATTTCTCTGTACACTAGGCACTTAGCCCATGAGGAACATGGCTCTTCCCTGGACACTCAAGTCAAAACAATCTAATTGAAAGCTAGGAAGACATTTATTGTGGGCTATCTGGATGGGGATGCTTTGTCCCATGCAAGAGTGGGTTTGCTACTAACTTGAGAGTAAAAGTTATTAAGGGCTGAACTGAGACTTGTGGCTTTTGAGAATCTCAAGTTAAGGGAGAAAAAGCGCAGTAAGTGCAAGCACAGGAACCTAGGCAGAAAAGGGGGTTCCAAGTACCAGCAGTGGAGTAGGACCCAGACACAAAAGCTGGAAATGTTGTCCAAATGCTCCTTGAACTCCAGCAGGCTTGCTTGACTGCTTACCTGTGGAGCTTGTTCAGTGCCTGACTGCCTTCTCAGTGAAGAACATTTTCCTAATATCCAACCTGAACCTCCCCAGTTCCGTGCTGTTCACTCGGATCCTGTTGCTGTCACCAGAGAGGAGATAGATCAGCACCTGCCCCTTCACTCCCCTTGCGAGGAAGATGTTGGCCACCACAAGTCCTCCCCTCAGTCTCCTCCAAGCTGAACAGACCAAGTGACCTCAGCAGCTCCTTGTACATCTTCCTCTCTAGACCCTTCAACATTTTCATAGCCCTCCTTTAGACACATCCTATTAGTTTTATGTCCTTCTTATACTGTGGATTAGGGTTAAAACTGCTCGGACTTATGGGGAAGGTTGCAAGTATTAATTTCATTTTCCACCTAAGAAAAATCCAGATGGGAAACGGAGCTTTTTGTAGAATTAATATTATTGTCAGCAGCCTTGCATAAGATTAGATAACTTGTTTATGTTGTGGAGGCCAATCTTTGTGTGGGTTCTTACCAGTGTTATGGCACAGCAGGAGGTTTTTAAGCACTTTTAAGTGTAACAGTCTGCTTAGCTAAAAAAAAAAAAAAAAAAAAAAAAAAAAACAAAGTAATTAGGCATTACTGAAAAACTACACCTGACACTTTTTCATCAAGTGTAATTCCAAGGATGGTAATAACCTGCTTTATTCTGAAATAACCTCATTCACAGAAAATGTGATGATTCCAGACTGCCAGATCAAGGCAAGTATTTACCTGCATACACAGCTAAGAGATCAAAAAACTATGATGCCTCTTCATATTTTCAGCAACCTTATCCATGGCTCAGGTACTACAGTTAAATACATATATTTTGTGATGAATATTAGTAATTTTTTTGCTTAACGTGAAAAACAAAACGAAAACAAATGATGTTATACTTGAGCTTTTTTTCATATTCAGAATTAGTAACTCCGCCCTCAAGCACACAATTTAGTTCCTTTTTTAACAGTTGAAAAATTGAAGTCAGGGACACTACTGTCCTCTTTTCTGTAAGACAGTACCTAACATGGTATGGGTGACTTCACAAGTAACAAAGGCTATTAATCTTGATAGGCCATATAACTTAATCTTACAAGATGTTTTATTGCCAGCAGACTATACGCACCAAGCTGTCAGTTAGTAAGGAGGAATTAAAATTAATTTGTGCAACATGAATTATTGAACACTTCCATGTCAATCCTAAACGCAAGCTGAGTTCAACATTTGTTGCATATTTAACATTTTCCTCTTTGAATTTCCCAGTAAATGCAAAGCTCAAATGAATAACTGCATACAATATTCAATGAAGCAAAAACCAAAATGTATCATAAATAAGTATATTATAACTTTATTAAATTCAAGACATGACAATATTCAAAATACAAAGTGAATTCTTCTTTATTCAATACTGTACATGATGCAGAAATATCAGTGCATTTCTATAGCATGTATTTCACCTTCATTTAGTCTGTACTAAAACAAAAAGTAAGCTTTAAAATAGCTCAAACATCTCATTCAGCAGTTTAAATTGTAAACAGCTTGTTTATTTCTGTTAGGAGGAACATATTCATTTTCATGTACCTCTGTTGAAGAGCACCCTTTCTTTTGTGCTTATCTGTAAGAGGATAAATGTAATCAAAATGAGCATGAGAAACTGCTAACAAATGTGGCACTTCAATTAACTTTACTGGAACACTGAGGCAGAATGAGGAAAAATTAAACAGCAAGAAGCAGTGTCTGAAGCAGAGATAGGACTGACACTGTTCATAAATGGAATCGTGTTTTTTTTTCCCTCACACTCCTCCTCTCCTAAAATACTGAACAGAAACCAGAACACAAGACCAGCTTGTGTTGTTTGTTTTTCGTATACTCAGAATTTCAGACTCTAGATGAGCATGTAGTTGTTGCTGCCTACCTACTAGCAGTCATATAGCTGCTCATATCCTCTGTCACTTTTATGACTTTCACATCTTTCTAGGATCAAGCAGGAAAAGAGCAGCAGCAGAGGCTTAGCAATAGCTGGTCCATGTCTCTCCTAGGAAAACCTGCAAAATTGAGCCAAGTGCCTCTAGCAACTGAAAGAATCTGCAAAGCCTAACTCAATTCCAAGCTGCTTCACTGTAAAAGTCTATTAGTTTCCAATTAGGTTGTAAAATGGACTCATCATTCTAAACACATTTTAGTTATTCTTAACAAGTCTTGAAGCGGATAACTGATCTTGCAGTTACCTTCTTAGCAGGTTGGCATATCATAGCGAAAGAGAATAGAATCTGTTCTCAGCAGTTACTGGGTTAAAAAAAAAAAGTTTTGGAAATGCCTGATACAAAAAATGTACTGCATTATTTGCTCTGTTGTCAGCTTTATAACTAACTCATAAGCAAAGCTAGATTTTTTTTTTTTATAACGTGACTACCAAATACGTTAATCTAGGGTAGCATATAACTGGCCAACTGTGACTACTGTCTCTCCATACGTTTCTATGGAATCTTTGTAAGTTTTCAGCTCTACATACCAAGACAAAAAACAGTCTTAAGAAACGTATCAGAGATATGCAGTATAAGAGGACTTTACCATCCACTATTTAGTTCTCAGAGGATAAACTTGTACTACTTCATTATTTGAAAACCTTAAGAACTTTGTAACGTGATACAATGTTGCTCCATCCTCAACAGCTCAGCTGTGTTGTGCTCCCAGGGACTATGGAGAAACCACGTAAGACAGATGTTTTCGTTTGAGATGACCAGTTATGTCCACTCTAGGTTTTGAGTCCAGTTTTGTTGCGGATGAAGTAGCTACACAGTCACCAGACCAGGACTGCATCTCCATGTTAGAGCTAGTTTCTTCTGCTTCTCTGAAGAACTTCTCATACTTGTCCAGATATGGAGGCCTTTCAGGCAGCAGGTAGTAGTGTGTTGAACTGGCCTTCTTACCATTTTCAATAATTGGAAGAATGCAAGGGACCTTGTTGGAAGATCCTTCGCTATGTTGTCTTTGCAGAGCTTTGGTGCTGACATATTTAGGATCAGGTGCAAAACTCTGGGTGGGGGGCATAACCCCATTGAGGTATGACGGCAGGCTTTTAGGACTCGGTGTACGGGAATTACTCCGTGACAGAGGTTCTCTAGGGGGCACTTTGGGAGGCCTATCTTCATCACTGTATGCACTAGAAGCAACTTCTGCTGACCACCTTCTGTAATCTGGTTTGAGAGCCCTTGGAGGTATGGGAACCCTCGGTGGAATCTCTGGTTTATCTTCATCAGAGTTTGGAGAAGACCTGTTTAAGTATCCAGATAGTCTCACTACTGGTTTATTAAGAGAGCCAGCTGGGCCTGAATGAGACCTTCGCAAACGTCGATGCAGCTGCTGTGGGGGAGGATAAATACTGGATGTGTATCCATTTAGGCTTTGTGTGGGGTTGGTATCTTCTGTTTTTGGTCCTGCTGGAGCATCAAAATATGCATAGTTGATTTGTCCACAACCCCTAAAGCTCCGCCGGCTCGGAGCACTGGATTTAAAAGGAGGAAGTTCATAATCTTCTAACAAAAAGTCAGTATCTGAACTAGTCAGGAATTCCACTTCTCTGTCAACCTCATCTGGAGTAAGATCCTCCGAAATAGGCAGAGGGGGTAGTGGCCTGGAGCTACGGTCATTGGAAGATGCACACAGAAACTGAATTGGCCCATTTTTTGTTGGCATGTGAGGAGGTGTTTCTTCAGAAACATAGCCTACAGCTAATGACAGTTTACTAAAGCCAGGAGCAAGATAGTCTTCACATCTTGAAATTGGCTGTTCATTTTTGGGACTTACAGGAGCTGGACTAGATTTCTGAGATGGGACCTGTATACAACTTTCAGCAAAGCTGTGGTCGCTTGTGGAAACGTGGTTGGAAGAGTGCCCTAAAAAGGTGAGAAAGTCTTAGAAACTTTTCTAAGTAATACTTTACCACATGACTTTCCCACTGCATGTTTAACTATTTCCTGTAATGCAAGAAGTAGTGCCTACTTAATAATGCCAGTAGCAAGCCTTAGGTCTCTTTTAGTTATGTGCTTAATTAGGACAGCAGCTGATTACCTTATTGTTTTAGGCTAGTGCTCCAGTTAAATGAGGTAGTTCAAGAGACCTCACGCATAAACAATAGAACAGAGCTGTAGCTATGAAGATTCTAACAGACATACCAAATCAGGAGTATAATGGAAACTCAGAGGCTTGTAAATACAAGGAAAAGTGTGGTGTGTGGGTTTTTTTCCTCACATCATTTAAAATGTTTTTACTGTTTTTAAGTAGTATTTTGTTGAAATGTCTGCATTCCCTCGCCAGAGGGCAGCCTTATATCCAAAATCAGAAAGCACTTATTATCTTACTGAAGACTTGAAGATTTTTTCCCCCCCCAAGACACATCCATTACACAACCTAAAGATTTATGTTAGTCTTTATACTTACCAATGGATGGTAAATGTTGCTCTGCTGATGGATTCAAGTTATATGCCACTGCTATAGGGTCCACATTAAAGAAAGTACTAAAAAAATAATAAAAGAAGCCTTCACTGTAAATAAGCCACAGATTGGTACTGGTAGAATATTCTCAATACTTATTTTCATATATGTGAAATGCTATAGATCAAATTTTACACTCACTTCTCAAATCCACTGTGGCTACCCCAGCAGGTTTTCAGACTCCCCACACCTTGACTAGCATGAAGAAATCCATTTTTTAATGGGACTCTCATCTCCTGAGCAGCAACTCCCGCAGCTGACATTGTGTACTGCTCTGTGATCAGTCTCCCAACCCTAGAAATTCAGCGGGTGACAGACTTGCTGCAATTTGCATTCCCTGAAAAAAAAGACAAATTATCAGAAATGCAAACATGAGTTGACCTCCAATCTGAAATTTCAAAACCTCAAAGATTTAAATAGCTCTGTAACAGTTTTTCTGTCCCCATACATGCCAGAAAGAAAACTTTACAAAATTTCTTACTTTGTTTCTGACTGTAAAACTGAAGAACAAAAGATAAGTTCTCTTACATGGAATTAAACTGTATAGAGACAAGACAAATGTTCAAGTAAAGCTACTGATATATCAGAACTGTGCATCAACAACTTCAGTTCATATATATAAACTGCCAGATACTCGAACAAATTTAGCTTACCAGAGCAATTTAACTTTCTAGTAGACATATACCTATAGTTATGTCTTTTTGCTGATGAGTTCATGGATTCCATTGTAGCCAACACATAATAGCCTAACATGTTTTTAAGTGCTACCTTAAGTGGAGTAACAAATGGACTTTTCTCAAATAACAGCTCCAATAAACAGAATTACTATTTTGGTCAGAATTCCAGAACTTTTTATATAGAGCAGTCACTATTGTAAACAATTTTAAGCATCAAGATACTTTAAAATATGCTTGAGTCTTCTAGCTACTTATTTCAAACAAGTCAGAAATCTAGTGACTTGAAATAACCTCCATTTAAACCGTCCTGCTGTGTTCAGATTTACTTCGAATGTGTGAACAATGCATTGTCTGGCCTGTTTACAATAGGAAAAAAAGTATATTGGAAATTGCCTTAAATTCAGTAAGAAATCATAGTCTAAGGAACAAGTTGACTCACAGGATTTTGTGTAGGAAATTGAGAATGTATTGTTTCAGGAAAAGAAACAGTATAAAACTAGTCAACAATTCTGAAAGCAGGAGAAGGTTAGTCCTGGTCTAAGCAAGGATGTTCTTTGGGTCTGCTCTTCATCTACGCAACTATCCTATATTCAGCAGATACACTATGGTGTTATGGCTGGGGGAAAAAAAAAAAGAGGTTTAATTTGCACCTTTCTCAAGAATATGACCGGTTTATTAAAATACTTTTTTTTTTTCCCTGAAGAAAAAAATCCACCTCAAGAAAAGTCTCAACCAACAGTTGAGAGCCAGCTACATAGGTGGACTAAGTGTATCAAGAAAACCCCCTCACGGTATGGTACCACAAGAAAACAGGGTACAGAAATAGGTAATAGCTTATGATAAATCTGTTCAAAAATAGGTTAATTCTTTTATGCAGACAAGTCATCTTGTTTTTCCTTTAAGAAGATCCATTATACCTATGTGTAATATGAGGGATGGGAAAATTTCTAAGCAGGACTGTAAATCAGGTGTCCCAGGATTAATTTGCAATCTAACACCAACACTTGCCTTTTATAAATAATTGGTTGACAAAGAACTCTGTCAGCCTTTTCCAAATGTTTTCTTAATCATGACTGTCAGTGGCAACACTTGTGTCAACAGAAGTGCTTTTTATTTACTAGCTGATACCAGAATATTCCAACCAGCAACTTAACAAGAATTCTAGACAGGAGGCTATTGGCTTTACTGGAAGTGAACAAGGGCCCAGCAACCAGTGTTTGGACTACAGTGTTAGAGTCTTGGTCACATCTACTTCTGCCCTTCTGATTTTAGTGAAGAGTATGTTTTTCCTTTGCAGATAATCTCCTTAAAAGCTAGCTTAAGCCAGTTAATTTTTGCACTACACAGTCCAGTTGGACTCTTTTCAGTAATGTGAGCTGCAGATTTTCACAGTAAAATTAAATATAAACATGCAGTCCCAGGAAGTAATGACATAGTTATGATTAGCAAATGAGTTCAGAAAATCTCCAATAGTTCTCTAACAGCAGTATCTTCCTTCTAGTTCTGTAAGTGCAAACAGAACCGATTTCTATGGTGGAAGAGAAGACTGAAGTGTTTTTGATCTAATGGATTTCTTAAGAAGCACAGTACAAATATAGCACCATTTCTAATTAATATCTAATTTATATCTTCATAACACAATTTACAAATAAGACACCTATGATATCAGCTTACGCTATACTGAGTAATGATTTTTTCATGCCTCACAGATTCTGGACTATTAGTAATGAATCTGCAAATTAAACATAGGAGAGTGAATTAGTGAACTTCAGAATAATGTCTATGAAGGAGTTTGCACCTCTAATTTTTTTTTTTTAAGTCAGATGTAAGTTACAAGTTTAAATCACTAGTACAGAACACTGATTAGTCAGCAAATGACAGTACTCCACCTCAGTGAGCATGCAATATCTGACAAGACCATGAGAGAGACATTGATTATGATACAAAAAAATTGAGACAGGAAGGGGGGTGGCATTGCTATTGTTTGAGCGCGCATGTAATGCACTTGCTATGATAACATACAACCCTTGCAGGGCTTGTTAAGAGGCCCAACCTCCATCAGATCCCACGCCAAAACTACTGCTAGTAATTACTGTGTCAGCTTTCTAAATGCTGTCTAAATCTCAGCTCTCAAGACTGATAGTTGCACAATTGCTTCTCTGAAATCCCTCTGGCACGCTAAGCACTTCTGAAATGGACTTAAATATTTACATACTCTAGTAGAAAGTAATTTTCACTTATTTCAATTGACTATTTTTAAAAATAAAACACAAATACGTTTTGCAGCCATAAAACTTGCCAGCTTCTACCAATAACCTCTTTCTGAACTCACAGGTGACTTGTCACGTTTCAATGAGGAGCTCTGAATGGACTGAGTTAAGAAATGGTCCTCCATGCTTCAAAAGTTAAGGTATGTATGTGCTCCTTCACTAAATCACCTTCTTATACTTTTTCAGTCCAGAGTCTGGAGAGTTGGTGCTTACATTGTAAAGCATGTGTTTAAACAAACAAGCTTGTTTAAACAAACAGTACCTTAAGAGGGACCCATAAGGTTATTGAATTGAGAAGTGCAATCTCGACATTTTATATGCAGTCTTCTTTCTAAAGCTGAGCAGTACATAATTTCTAGCAATTGGTTTTAAAAAAAATACACAAGTCAGTCAAGAAAATATAAACACCAACAGTTTCCACTGTAACTTGTAACTGTTGGTCCAATACTGCCTCCTTAAAGATTTAAGGCTCTAAATTTACCATAAATAAAATCAACCTAAATTTGCAAAAGAAAATGGACACTAAGCAATAATGAAGCATTCTGTATCTCTCACGCTTGTTTGCTACTCATTTGCACAATTTATGTTCCTCAAAATGGGTTTCCAGTTACTCTGCTTGTCTGGCCTAGTTATGCACAGATTATGACACTCAGAGAGAGATCGAGTGCTTTGAGTGCACTGATTGAGCACTTTGAGTGCTTCTGAAGGTGTTATAGTTTGTGTTATTCAAAAGAAACTTGGTTAGTTCAAAATACAATTATAGCTAGTAATCACTACAGTGTTGATACAAGCCAGGGCAACTCAAAGGTTTGAGAGTACATTAGGAAATACAACACTATCCACTGTAAGGCAAAGGGGAGAATTTTTAATCATTCATGGGTGCTCACATTAACCAATATTAATTATCCTAAAGGATACATTTAAACTGAAAATTGTCAAATGTACCTGTTAACAGTAGGGTATTTATACAGTGAGGAATGGATATGTGAATATATCAGGAAAATCTTGAGAAGAAATGCTGAAACTGAGTTACATAAAGCATCCTCAATACGATTTTCATACTGATTTGTTTCACTAATTACTGTTGCTATACCACAAGTATTCCTCTGTTTAGATACTAAGAAGCAATTGCATATATCTTTGTTCATGACCTATGGCTGATCACAGACTTTTGTTACCGTTTCCTGCTCAATGCTCCAACACTACCAAGTATTTGAGGCAAGCCAGTTTCATAATAAACCAAATTCTGGTTTGCACAATAGACTGAACAAGTCCCAGAATGTTTCACTTAATGGATATGGATGCAATTTGCTATGAAGCATTTCTGAATACCTGTACAAATTTTGGACAAATTTTATGAAGGCAACAATCCTAACAAGCAGCTTATTAAGACACGGGAAAGGAAGGGTGGGGAAAAGACCTACTTACCACTTTTGGGAGGGGAAAAAAATATAGCTACCTTAAATCTACAACCTATTTTTGTTCACCTTGTTCACATATCTTTAACAAATCTCAGAAGCAATTCACAGGAGGAGGGGCACATTTTTGCACTGCAAGTCATCCACTCTAGCTAGCTGTTCCTTATTTGACAATGTGATGTAATTTCCTTTTTTTTTTTCCTTTGACTTTCTGTTTAACATAAGTATCTGAAATAGAGTCCCCTTTTTATATTTAAGTATTTCAGACTTCCAACTGGACATTTAAAAGCCTGAATTACCTTACTATACTTTCTGGAGTTCCATATACGTAAAAACAAACAAACAAAACAAAGGGAGAGGGGAGGGTGGAAGTCACCACCACCACCAAAACCCAAAACTAACAAAACAACAAAACACAACCCCCCCCCCCCCCCCCAAACAAACAAAGAACCCCCACAACAATAAACCCTTTGTTCTCTAGTGGTCATATCAACCCTTAAGTACTTTTGTCTTTGAAACCAGATAAATGCTCAGTGACTGACAACTAGCAAGAACGATCTTACAAGAAGGTTGTTTTAAATCTATTCATTTAATGCCTTGATCTTATTTACTAGGCATCTAAGCTCCGCTGTGCAATTTCACAAAGTAAACTGTGTCCCAGAAATAATAAAAATAAATATAGGCCCCCGAAGATGTTCCATCAGAGGAACTTTATCCTTTAGGGTTATTATACAAATGAGGCATATTTGTAACTTTGAGAGTTTTTACTATACATTCTCTCAACCACAAATGGACAATTCTGCTGTAGAGTGTTTAACATGACCACCTAGTGCAGACAGATAAAAGTGCTGCTCAAATCATATGAGGTTGCAAATACAATAAATTCTATGGCTATAATCCAGAAGATGATGGGCATAAATTTAGAGACAGATCAATTGCACAGACCACGTATTGAGATCGTAACAGTCATCTATTTTGGAATATACTTCAAGAACTGCACTTCATCGAGGAGTTAAGTTTATTTAAAATCTGGGCTACCATTTCATGGTCCTACACAGCAACTGGGAGGAACCTGTAAATTGCTAGCAGAAAACTAATAATTAAATAGTAAGGCAATTGCCTTGCCTCTGCTTGTCAAATTTCAGATGCATGTTTAAGGCATGGTACTTCATCCTCTTGAAAATTTTAATGTGAATATAGCCAGCTTACATTCAGGAAATAAAAATTCCTTTTTAGCTGACTCAGTCGTAACCATTGCATTAGACTCGCTGTGATAAGTTTTAATTCTGTTTTTCATTACAGAGAAGTGGAACTGTTCTCCTCTGAAATAATTCCTATATTGCAGAGGATGACAAAGGCCTTTACCAAGAAGCCCCCTCAAAAAATTGGCTTTTATTTAATAAATAAATAAAATGTCCCATATAGGAAAATTGGTAAGGAAATAAAACTAAGTCTAAGCATAAAGTAACACGGGTGAATAGAGCAGTTTTGTTTCCTCTGCATCAACTTCATTGACAAGCAGTAAAAATTTCAAATGCATTTGTGATGCAGATACATCGTTCACCTGGCAATCCTGTGTGACAAAGATTCAAGAATCCACAAACTGACCAAATGCACCTTGTCACCAGAGCCTTTACCATGCAGTTTATCAATACATAATTAAGTATTGTTACCCTTAGATCGATCATAACAAGATTTAGCTTATTGCTTCAGCGATACTGCACATGGTTCTTAGTCAGTTCACTAGTGGCACAAGATCACTGAAGTGTCAGAGTCCCTACAGACTGCTCACGCTGTGTAACTACTACAGTGCGCATTCACGGAGTGCACACATGCTTAAGAGCTACACTGTAAATGCTTTAAGAGTACAGTGATGTCTCCAGATTTAAACACCACAAAGCAGCTATTTTTGAAGATCAAGGATGAGTATGTACTGGGGTGCTAAATCATGAAGAAATGTTTATCCTAAATTAAGCCATCCTAAATTAAGAGTGCAAAGCACTGAGCCTAAGCCCACAACGCGACCTCTGTTTTTGCTCGAAAGATGCAGAGAAGAACGAGAGGAAACCGATACTGTGTCGGCTCAGGACGAAAACGCGCGGCACGCCGCGTTAACTTCCAGGAACGCCAGTACGGGCACCGCCGGCTCCGCGCGCGAGTCCCACCCAGCAGCGCTTCAGCCGCGTGAACGTCGCCGTTCCCCGCGGAGGCGCGCTCCTCGCCGCGGGGAGCAGGGCGAGGATCGCGCCCAAGGCGCCTCCCCGCCGAGCCCCCGGAGGGCGGCACGGCCGCGCTGCCCCGCGCGCCCCCTCTGCCAGGGGGGCGGCAGAGAAGCGCCGCCGCTCTCGCCCGGCGCGCCCCGCGGCCCGCCGCCTCGCTCCGCGCCCGATGGCGTGGGCCGTGTCGCGCCGGGACCGCGGCTCCGCGCCAGCGGCGCGGCCGGCTCCGACGCCGCGGCCCAGCCGCCCCTGGCGTCCCGCAGGGGCCGCCCGTCCCGGCCCCCTCTCCTCTCCCCGCCGGCAGGGCCCGACGCGGCAGCGAAGGAACGGTCCCGGGCCGCGGCCGAGCCCCGCGGGGCGGCTCAGGTGCCCGGCGGCGGGAGCGGCCTTGGCCGGCGCTGGCCGCGGGGGTGCCCCGCCGGCACGGCGACGGCCGGAGGGGGGCGGGGGGAGGCTGCGGTCCCGCGGGGGGAGCACTCACCCCGAGAGCGTCACGCAGCTCCGCATGTCCCCGCGCGGCCGGCAGCGCCACACGCATGCGCCGAGCCGCGGCAGCGCCCGATCACTGCCGCGGTGCGCGCAGACAATCGCTCTTATAGCGGGAGGCGGGGCCGCCGGGGAGCCCCGCCCTCGCCCCGCCCCCTCCGCCTGCTGCGAGCCTTAAAGGGGCGACGGCCGCGCCAGGGCCTTAGAGGGGAGGGGGGGACGCCCCAGCAGCTTCCGGGCAGGCCGGTGCTGCTGAGTGCGGCTGGCGGGACCCCGGCCCTGGGCCGCCTCCAGGCAGCGCCGCCGATACTTCGCCGCCTCCGTCGCCGAGGTGCCCCCCGCCGCCCAGGCCTGCGGGCGGGCCACCCCCGCGCTGAGCGGAAGCCGCCTTCGCTGGGCGGAGGCGAGCAGGGCGCGAGGCCGGACGGGAGCTTCCGCCGGCAGCGGCCGACGAAGGCCGGAGGGAGGAGCGGCGAGAGCCGGCGCTGGCGGCGCCTCGTGGGCGGCGGCAACGCGGGGTTCGCGCCCGGTGCCGCTGCGGGCGCCGTTGCTCGGCTCCGGCCGCCGGGAGCAGCGGGCGGCTCCGGGAGGTGGCGGCGCCCCTTCCGGCGGGGCCGGGAAGCGGCGCTGACCGACAGCCCCTGCGCGCAGCCCGCTCTCCGGGGCAGCGGGGTCGCTGCGGCTTCGTCGGGCACGCGAACGCTCGCTTCGCCAGAGCCCGCCTGTGTCCGTCCCCGGCGATCCGCGCAGCTTTCCCTTGCAGACGAAGTAATCCCCGCGGGTAACCAGCGCCCCCCTCCCCCGTGCTCGTGTCCTTCCCCGGAGCCGCCGGTCCCGCGGGGCGGGCGGCTGCTCTGTCTGCTCCCCCTGTCCTCGGTCTGCTCAGGTCCTGTCCCTGACTGCCAGTGAAGTCGCTCGGCCGCCACACGCGAGCCTGCGTGAGGCTCTCCCCGCCTGCGGCGAGACACCGGCAAGCCCCGGGCCTCGCCGCCCTGCCCGGGCGGGGGGCGGGCTGGGTAACGCCGATTCCTTCGGTTTCAGCGCCGGGCCCGGGAGAGGCGCCCGCCGTGTCGTCTGCCGCCAGCGGGTGCTCGCTCCCCTCCTCCCGACCCGAAATGAGCTGCCGAAACTGGGAGATGCTGGGCTGACGCTGAGGTCCTGCGTTATCCGTCCGTGTCCGCTGGTGAGAAACGTTACGGCTTTCGCGTCTGTGCTCCTCTCCCCGCTGGTAGTGTGTTAAGCTTTCTGTGCGGTAACAGTGCCTTTGTTTGAGGAGTAACTAGTTCTCCCCTGGACTCATTTGACGTTCAAGTACTTTGCGGTCACAGGGAAGACTTAACCTTCGTCATCACCAAATTTAAAAACAAACGAACAAAACTTTTCACTTTCATAGGAATTGCTGCTGTGAACATTCTCTTTCCAGGACTTTGTCCTGAGATGAATTCATTTTTACGTGCAACGATTTATTAGGAATCTTGAGTAATCATATGTGAATTACCACAGACTTGACAGTGTATTTTGTGTCCAGAGTTAGCATTTGTGATGATAAACTGTAGTGGCTAGAGCAGTAAGATTCTTAGTGGAAGGTGTTCTGTAAATATAGCCTTTTGTGAGCATTTGTAGGCGATACTGCATATTACAGTGTAAACGATGGAAACCTATATAGATTTTTTTTTAATTGTAATTGTTTTAAAATCAGTTTTGCTGTACGGTGCAGTCATTGCTTTAGTGATGAAAGAAATGTCAGCAATGGGCTCTAAAATTCCCAGCACTGAGAACTACTAACAATAGCTTAAGAAAACGCATCCGCTATACTCCTTGAACTGGAATACATATGACCAAGAAGGAAAAATACTAGATTTCATTTCACAGCTGAGTTTTGGTTTTCCTTTTCACTTTTGCACTATGTGGAGCATGCCTGCAGTTGAAAATCCCTTATCTGCCTTTGTTTTTAGGGACAGTAAGGTATCCTACTTTACATTTGTATTATAAGAACTGTTGTCGTGTTGTATCAATGAAGGTGATGTGCAAAAGGATATGAACTTGGAGAGATTTTTTTTTTCTTTCCCTTAGATGTGAGAAATAACGAAGAGGTCCTCTAAAGCTGGCTCGATGTGTAAGCAGATGAGAGAAAGCAAAAGACAAAGGGGGGTGGAAGCCATCCAAAGAAAAGAATAGAGCAGACAAATGAGATTTTGGTTTTGATGAAATAAAACACCCTGTGTTAGGGTGAAACTGCGCTATGTTGTGCCCTGGTCCCATGTTTAGACAGAGTGGCAACTAGTGGTGATGCCTTACAGTGAACTGTATGTGGTCTAAGACTTATTCCAAATGGTCTACTGTATTTCTATTGCACTGGACTTCAAGACTGTAGTTGTTTAAATGTTTCTGTGGATGAACTGTGCATGCGGTGTGAGTTATTTTGAATTTAAATTGTCCTGTTTGCATAGCTGTGTTGAGCAGTAAAGTGTTTTTGTTTTGTTTTTTAAATTCTGAGATGTTGATGTATACTCACTGATGGTACAAATAATCCTAAATGTTACTGTGAATGGATATGAGACAAACTTTTTTTAAAATGCCTTTCAGAACATTGCAGTGACTTCAGTAGGACAAACTGTTGCAGTAGTCTTTTGTTGGAATTTGAGCAATAATATCTGCTTGGCTTTTTAACTTGTTTGTGCGTGAGAAACTGGTTCAGGGATAGAGCATTCTGGCTTTCCCTGGAGATGATGCTACCTTATAGCCCCTGTGCTTCTATCAGCAAGTCTGGTTTTATTCTTTTGGATAATTTAGAAGTTGAGTCAGGTGCAAGTAATTGATTTGTATTTAATTTTTTCTTCTTACTGTTAAGCGACTCTGCCTATGGTCTTTGTTCACTGAAATCCCTTTGCCTTTAATTTCTGATTGTTTAACAAAATTATTTATGGCTTTACTCGCTGTTGGAACATACTGAAGAAGTAAAACATCATTAACCATTGATATCCTTTCCTTGTAATAGATCATGTACCAACAGTTACATTCTTGTCTGTGTCCCTTCATTGCAATATGAGGTATTTCAGGACTCTTAAAACACCTCACAGTTCTGTTGGCATGTGTAAACTACTCCATGCAGTTTGGTAATTGCCTTAAAGTCTAATTCCTAAGTAATCTTGGACGTTCTGGATGTTTAATATTAACCAGCTTAGTATTACAAGATATTCTAAGTCTGTATTGTACCTTGCTTTGGAGGTGGATAACAGACTTGTCTGCAGATAATAAATGAAATGTCTGAATTTTGTGGAAAAATAGTATTGTGGGCTCCATACTGCAGAGAGAATCCCTGTGATACTGGAAATCCATTGATCAGAGTTGTCCTATTTCTGGCTTGCTTTGCAGTGTATACCTTCTTACTGATTTGATGCCCTTAATATTTCCTGCTTTTAACACTTATGATTCTCAGCTGTTATTTTTGTTTGTTTTGAGAGGAGAATGTCAAAAATATAAGTAGCAATTGGAGCAGTGAAAGGCAAAATCTCCTTGGGGAGCTACAAAATGATGAAAGTAAAACTTCGTAATGAAAGACTAACATGGGAAGTAACATACCTATTTATTATAGAATGTTAGATTTAGCTCTTACATGGTCATCCTGGAGATCGTTGTGATTTTTTGGTAAGCCAACTTCTGTAAACAATAACTTCATTTTACAGTAGCTGCTGTATTATAGCTTAATCCTGCTTATTCATGGAAGCTGCTCTGGAGCAGGAAGGTTTTCCCTTTTCCTCTAATTTTTAGTAAGTGTACCTCCGGTCTGTTTACCTGAAAGGCAGTAAGTAGCTTAGATGCTCTTCTTTCCTTTCTTGTAAATGACTAGAAAAGGCAATTATGGTCAGTCATCAGAGAGGAAAAACCTTTATAAAGAGAGGTAAATAAAGTGTAAGTTGGATGCTGTGGTGCCAGTTTTTGTGTGACTGGTTATGTGACTGAGGGTGGTGTACATACAATTCTATAGCACGTCCAGAGGTGCTTCTGCAGAGTTGAGACAATCTATCACTTTAGTTATTTCAAATGTAGGATTTATCAGCCCCTTTAGTAAGGAGTCAGTTGGGAAAAGAAAACCTAGCAAAAAGCAATGCAGAAGGTGGTCTGTGAATAAACCTTTCCATCACGGAAAGTTATGAATTTTATCATTATATGATAGTTTAAGGTTCAACACATCAGCCTTCGCTTGGATACTGACTTCCAAAATGAATGAGTTATCTCATTCCTCATCTCTTCCCTAAAAATCACGGTCTTTACCTCAAGCAGAATAAAGATATGCCCAGCAGAAATGAAACAGTGTGATCACTACATAGTTTAATTTCATATGTTTTATTCAGGTCCTTATCTTCTCTTCTGCTTTGTGGTGGTCTGACTGTGTCTACGTATGAATTGTGAGGTTAAGGAGTCTGTGTGGTACTCTTACTATAGTGATGCATGCATTATGACAATGTAAGCAAAATAAAGAGAACAGCAGAACTTAGTTACTTAAGTTTTCAACCTATCAACTTGAAGTGACAGAAATCAACTGGAGCATCTGTTAATCTGGAGGAAATCAACACATACAGGTTGCATCAGAACTGCTTATAATCTCACTGAATTGTTAGCGAATCAGAGGCTATCACGCAGCAGTTGTAAAGTCGTGCTGGCACGTGAGTAAATAAATTATCTTGCCCATATTACAAGCAGATAAACTTTATACCTCTTCTTACTGTACAGGGGGATGTTATGCGGTGTACTGTGGCACATACTTTGGGGTAGAGAAAGACTTGGGTGTGTGAGGAAGAGGCAGAGACAATGAGTTTCATTAACGTGTAACCATAGATAAGCAGTGCAGACTCTTGGATTACAATGGCAACAGTATGCTACTGTGCACATCTGATGCTCAAATTCTGTCTTATACAGGGCCCATTATTCAGGCTTTATATGAATTCACCTTATACAAGACTTTAAAGCAATTGGATAAAGCTAAATTGCCTCTTAAGTCATCTGTAGAAAATGACACAGATAGGAAATCTTTTATGCTTCAGGCACATGGAAGTGGTTTGTTGTGCAAACGTACTATTTAAAGTGGAAGTACGGCATGGCTTTTGTGAGCTCTCATCTGTGTACCTTCATTAAATGTGAATGCTGCAGATGCCCGAAGTGTTACCATGAGTTGAAAAAAAAATACATGCAGATAGACTGATGAAAGAAAAATCCATTAAGGCTGTAGAGGAAGTGCATTGTGTCAGACTGTTGGGAGAGGGCATAGCCCACTGCCCTAATCATCTGTTGTTTTCTTTTTTCCCTAAGCTAGAAGCAATGTTGTCTTAGATGGACCTTGGATTTGAGCCAGCATTTGGCTATTCTTAGGATGTATCTGTATTTTGCTCTCCCTTCTATATTTCAATCAGACGTTTTCATCATGTTCTGCCTATGTAACTGGGTACACAGTGATTAGATTCTGCATAAAAAATTCAGCTTAGGTCCCTGTCTGTGCAGATTGGCCTGCCCAGGGAGGTGGTGGAGTCACTGTCCCTCGCAGTGTTCAAGAAGCATCTGGATGAGGTGCGGAGGGATACAATTTAGTAGCTTAGTGAGTAGTATTGGTGATAGGAGGACGGTTGGACTAGATGATCTTGTAGGTCCTTTCCAACCCTGTGTTTCTATGATTCTTCCAGGAAAGGACTGCTCTGCTCTTTGAGTTTGGAGTCAGCAAAGAAGGGAACAGGATTAGGAGAGTGCAACAAAACGTTTTCAGTGTAAGGATTTGTTGTTGTAAGTGAGGAACGTATGTTTATTTCAGTGGTCAGATTTGTATGAATGCAGTTACACCAGGGAGGTACGGGGCAGAATGAATGTGCTGCATTTCCAGTTTAGCCAGAAGACCCACAGAAGGGAATGAAAACTCATGGGTCAGTAAAGGAGAGCTAAATTAGAGGTTAGCATATGCAAGTGTCTAGACAGCAAATACAGACATACTGCAAAAGTCAGTCTGTCAGGGAGTGGAGAGTCTAAATTAAAAAGCCATTTCAAAGGCATGTTGCCTGGATGGGGTAATCATGTGCTCAGACTTCTTCAGTACACAAGCATAAGCTGAGTGAGGGAAGAGATCAAAAAAGGACAAAGATTGACACACATTCTGTAACAGCTTAGGCTGGAATGGAACTTGATAATTTAAAAATAGCTGTTTGTTCACACTTGTGTTTTCCAGAAGTGGCCACAGTCACATCTGTTTTTTTTACTATCCATCCTGTAATATTGGAATGCTTTGGAGAAATACTGCTTGTATATTGCTGATGTAGAGACATTGTTATACAGACCTCCCAGACTGAGTTCATTTTTGCTTTCAGCCATGCAAACTGGTTGTCAAAAAGCCTAGCTCTACTATGGTAGAATACCTGGAGCTTGCTTGTTCCCTGTCATATGGAATTCTTTGAGGGCACTGTTGAGAGACTTTCCATAGCGGAACAGTGGGAGGATCAGCAGAAACAGAGGAGCTGACTCAAATCCCAGTCTATCTGCTTCTTTACAGAGCCAGAGGGCTTGTTGTGAGCTGATTGGTTCAAACTATGTTTTTATGCCCTTTAGGCGTATTGTTTCCACAGGAGTGTAGTGTTTTGCATCATAATAGTTTGGGGGAAGTTTCTGGAATCTATCCACTTGCAGTGTAAGGTTCTGCAGCATGGCTTAAGTTTTGATCCTTCCTGAAGAACATAGGATAGTCTGTTACTGTGATCTACTAGACGGTTCCTTTTCCAGTGTACTTTCTCTTCCACAGTGAACTCCCACTACATAGATGCCTTTCTTGCAGATAATCTAAAAGGGTTGAGAACAATAGGATGTATTCACACAGTATTTTGCGCGTAGACATTGGTTTTGGTGGCTGTTCTTCCAAAGAACTAGAAGCTATATGATTAGTGGTTAGTAGTGCTTTGCTTGAGCTATTATACCTTACCTTGTATGTTGGCTTTGATAAATGGACAAAGCGAGCTTGCATCTGAAAGCTGCAAAACACCTGTGCGTGTGTCTTTGTGTGTGTCTGTGTGTTTATTACCCCTTCCAGGAAAGGATTTCTCTTCCTTGCTGCAAGAGGTCTCAACTGTTTTGCCCATTGCAGAGTTTTGAAACAAGGGGCTCTGAACTGGTCCTGACACAAAGTAAAGTTTGTTTATTAGGCTCTATCAGAGTCGCCAAGATAAGGAACATGAATTAGATAAGGTACGCATCAGTGGAAGGAGCCAGTCCCAGATGATCCCATGCACTGCAGTGTATGCTGCTGAAGTCATGTGTCTACTGAGTTGATCACCTGGCATAATGTGTTGTGTAGCATCAGATGTATGGACTGCTGTGGCCAGACTCATGTTTGTCAAGACAGACCAGGAACTCTTCAAAATAAGTAAATGTCAGCACCTGTAGACGTTGGGGTATTTTGTATTGGCAAGTCTAGAAGTGCTTGGTCTTTTAGAGTTTTCATAACTGGTTGGTAGACTTGAGTGAGATTGAAAGGAGTGACAGTAGTCAGTTCTTTTGATTTCTCTGTGCCTTTCCTATGGTTTGCTTTATCATTTTTATTAATGGCAACACCACAGTCAGCTCGTTTGATAAAATTGTTTATGTGCAGAGAATTACTAATTGGCATGGTTTGTGTTCTCTACAAAATAAATTGTAAGTAAAACTGACAGCCTAGAAGGATAGCTTACCATTAAAAACATAACCTGTGGAATCTTGGGCTCCCTGATCTATCTATTTATGAAACTTCTGAAAGCAGGGGAAGGGATATTTCAGAGATTTCACATGAGCTGAGAGTGGAGTAGTGTAAGAGTAGGCCTGGCTTTGGTGAGCCAGGGAGATAAGAGTAGACTGAGCAGGAAGGTAAGTGTGGGGTAAAGATCAGCTGGTTCTCATTCTGAACCAGTGATTTCAGTTTAAAAGCTATATATAGAAAAATGGTATTTGGAAACAGTGTGAAGTGTATCATTGTAGAAGTTAATAGTTCAGTAACTTGACTCCCGAACACTGTAAAGCTAATTTTATTTGTATTTGAGATTCTGCCTAAACAGCTCATGGGGAAGAGGATGCGACAGTCCACTGTCCAGTTTTATTTTGAGATGTGTGTATGTATTTGCACTACTGATCCTTTACTATGGACATCCCCATCAAAGTGAGACTGTGCTACTGGATTTGGCTCTGTTTTTTTAATCATGTCAAAATCTGACATACAATTTCGATATCTATTTAAGACCAACAGTAATAATTCCAGAGGCTAAAGTTTACTTCCATCAGTACATTTTTTGTGCGTACTAATAAAACACTGATTTTTCTGAGAAGCTGAGCACTCTAGGACTTAATGATAAAGATTAAGCAAAACCTATGAATTTCAGCTCCTTACTTACGTCTGCACTTGGAATTAAATAACTGATATTTAAAATACTTATTTGGAAATAATTTTAAATGCTGGTATCTCTAGTCCCCTGTCTCTACTCAAGGTTGTGTATATGTGACTTAAATAATTTCTGTGTAGAGAAAAAACTAAGGTTGTTCCTTCCGAATCAGGTTGCATTAAAACATTTCAAATCAGACATCTAAAAAATGGAGGCGTGAGAATAGCTTTTCTCTCCTAAACATTTGTCATTAATGTGTACATACGCACGGTGTCTGTATAGGACAGATCTTAACTACACTTGTGCATAGCAGTATTGGCTGCAAGCAGATGAGAAAAGGGGAAGAAAGCTGATCACAGTAATTCTCAGCAAACTTTTTGTACATTTTGTAAGCTCTTCAACTTACGGAGATTTTTTTCATTTCAAAACTAATTCACTGGTCATATTTATTTGGACAGGAAAAGTTCCCTCTTACGCTTGCATCCCACTACAGACCTTGTTTCAAGTTACTCAGAAATACTGCAGAGTGAACTTTTGTGTTCGGTTAGTACTTCTGAACCCTGTAGCAGCTGCTGGAATTTGCAGCTGCCACTAATGCAAGTTGGCAGAAAAAGCAAGACTGGCAGATAGTAGAAATTCTGACAGTGAGATATCTTTGTAGATAATTTCATTAAAATGAGGTATATTATACATTTTTATGAGGTTATTTCTACATGATGTTTACTTGATATATTATGTGTATTAGTTCTGTTATGAAGTCTGGCAAAAAAAAAAGACTACAAGGTTAACCAGAATTTATTGATGCTGGCATTGTTGTAGGAATAATTTGCTCTCAGGAGTGAGAAACATGAGCTTTTGAAGGGTCTTGGTATTTTGTCTGGCATTGTCAGACCTCAGATTAAAAACATCTAGAATTATTAAAAATAAATAAATAAATTGAGGGAATAACTTTATTGTTTTTGTTTTTCAAATACAGTCAGTTTGGGGACTTTTGAGTTTTACACTTCAGGTGCAGATTTGTGGTACTGTGATTGAGTTGTTCAAAAGTATGATTGAATTGAATTTGCTGTTGAGTTTAATGTATGTGGCGGGGAGGGAAAAGCATTCCTGCTGTGTGGCTGGGGAGTAGTTCTTTGTGAGAGACGGTGAGGTGAGGTCTGGAGTGGTGAGGCTGCACGTGCATGGTTGTGCATAGTTCATGGTATGTCCAGCAGTGGTACTGGCAAGTCCAGAAGTTGATGTAGTCTCAAGACTACACTCATCCATAGGGTCACTACAAGTTTAGTAGTTATAACTTCGTTGAAATGTTTTCTTTCCAGGCTCTGCTTAGTCTCTTCATCCACTAAGGGCAGAGCAGCTCATCACTGGTCAGTCAGTACAGCCTGTTGCAGTTTGTGTGACAGATGTATCCAGTTTGCTGGGCAGGGGGTAGAGAAATGGTAGCAGCAGTGGTGGAGGTAGCCTTAGTATGGAAGCTCATCCTGTTCCTGGATGATTATGTTTTCTTATCCCTTCATCTCCCCTGCTTCCTCCTTTGCCGTTCCTGTGTGCTCACAAACACGGGAAGAATAATTTTCTTTCTAATTTAGCAACTGGGAATCCTATCCCAGATAAACCTTAACATTTCCAGGAAGACATAGGTACTTCTTAAACGTAATGAGTTCATCTTTATTTTCTCCTTCAATAATTGGCACTTTCCATTCTAATCAACCAACACCCACTAACTATGTAAGCCACGTGATCTTTTCAGTTAGTACAAATCGTCATTTCCAGTCCAATAGACTCAGGTAATTGTGCAAATCTGCAACACACCCATAAAGCGCTTATCTAGTTTATTATGCAATGATGAATCATGAAGGAAATGTGGAGTGCAATTAAATACAGTGATGCAAAGATAGCAGTATGAAGCTAAAATCAAAGAATAAATGATAATCATCTGTACTAAATGTTTGTTTTTGCATGTTGTTTTCAGAAAGTACCTAAATGATAAGTTACCTGGCTGCTGCACACATGCCTGGCATATGTTTTGACAAGTTAAAAAAAAAAATGACCCTTAAATGTATTAAAATACACTGAACCAAATCTGTCTGTTTTTTTTTAATGAAGCAAAGTTATATGACTCAATTTCAGAATTGGCACGCAAGTTTTTTCTAATTCTGGTGTGATCTGCCCATTTTTCTGGTCCTCCTGGAAGCAGTAGTTTCAAAATAAGGCTTTCATGAAGGTTTTGCTGTGATGAGACTTCTAGTAAAACAGGTCTCATCTCCAAGTTACTTTAGTATCTCCTCACTCTAGCAGGAAAAGGTGATATCTATACATTGATGGAGAACTTTGGGATTTTGCAGACAGATTTTTCTGGTGATGGGTTAATGACTTATCTTAAATCCTCTCTTTATAACTTTGAAAATAAGCATTACATACACAAATGCATACATGCAGAGGTATGTGTGCACAGTACTCTGTAGGTGTGCAGAGGTATGTGTGCAAGTACTTTTATACTTTCCGAAGTTGCTCACTGTTTACAAGAATGTTTGTCTGCTTATTTGCTTGTCTTCAATACATACCAAACACCAGTGATAACCTTTGGCGCAATCATGCTAGGCACATTAATAATTGTTTTCCTTGTCTATCAAAATTGTATTGTATTCCAGTGCAGTAATTGATAGCAGTTCAACTGCATTCTCTCTTGATGTCAGCTGACCAGATCACAAGTGACAGCCCATATTTCAATGGAAAATAAAGCTAATCCAGAATTTTGTATAATGAAAGTAACATCCATTCAGGATTTGTGTGTGTGTGCAGGTGTCAATGTGTGAGGCAATGTACAAGCTGAAGTTTTGAATTTGAATCTTCTGTTTGGCTGTGGATCAAACTAAAGCTGAGAGATTTGTATGCGGGAGTAAAAGCAACGTGAGATATGCCCTAATGGGTCAGACTAAAAGTTGATTTAGGCCGGTAGTCAAATGCCTGTGATAGCAGTAGGAAAGGCTATTCAGGGGAAAGCTAGCAAGCCCACACACTTCTTGTGGCCCAGTCCTTCTGCATTCCCGCAGAAGCCACAGCTGTTGTAGTGAGCTTACATCTCTCACTGGTCCTGTATTTTTGGGTTACAGATCTGTTTTCCATAAATTTATCTGGTCCCATTTTGAACTTGCTGAGCATGGCTGCCTCCACAGCCACTGGAAGCTCTGGAAGTTCCCTACTCAGTGTGCAAAGTGTTTTCTTTTATCTGCTTTAACCCAGTTTGCTGCTGGTTTCCACAAAAGCCCCCACTCTTAAAATTACAGGGTCTGTCAAGTAACCATATGTGGTGAGGGTTGCACATTCAGCTTGTTTGCTGCCTTTTTTTTTTTAACCTGGATCATAATGCTTCCAGTCTCCTGCACCCATCTTCCCTCCAGATCGGAATCCCAGCATCTCTGTGCTGCTCTTCAGTCTCTCCACATAAGCCTTTCTTTGTTTCATCATTGTAGTTACCTTTTCCTCTACATCACCTGTGGTGCAGAGAATAGAGTCACATGTGGGACTCAGATGCAAGCTTGTGAAGGCTTTACTTCACTGCACCCTGTCTGGTTTGCCATACCCCTTCTACTTTCTGTTGGCTATTTTTCACAGCTGCTCCAATTAGAGCTGGTGATTTTGGAGGGCTGTCATGGAAGATTAATTGATTGACTTTTTTATTCAACTCCTTCAAGCAGTTTTAGCGTAAAAAGAGATCGCTGAGGAATAAAAGTGTATTGTATGCCTGTGCTAGTGGGAACATCCAGCTAATTTACTTTGAAGTATTTTTTTCCCCTAAGTAGCTTAGGATGCTGTTTCATCTGCTGGGGTAGAGAGGGTACCACCAGTATTTGAGTGCTAAGCAGAAACATGGCTAGCAGATTTCAGCGGTTAGCAGGGCTTATCAGGGTTTTGAATTAGATTTCCAGCCATTTTTCTGGTATTTGTTGAAGGATATGCTTTATGTTTTTAGGCTTGGAGGTTCTTAAATCGGTCTATAGCATGAGCTGGTTACTTGAGTTGAGCTACAGGTTATTTTATAACAAATAAGGCAGTGAAAGTGCTCCTTTGGGGCAGGATGAGCTCATGGTAACTCTGAAGGGTTCATCCAGAATACCCTTTTGCCTCAGCATCAAAGGAAGGAGGAAGAGGGCCTGGAGCAGGTAGCTGACCGTAAGTCTGTTATAATCTGTGACGTGTCACTAGAGCTTACTAGTGAACCCGTAATGGATGATGGACAGAAGTTGAAGGTTTGCGCTTCTCCGTTTCTACTGTGTTCTCCTTTTGTATTTGATAGTGGCCTCTATTAGAGACAGTACAGAAGACTAGAGTTGAGTAAAACACTATGTATTATGTAAAACAAATCATTTTTGATATAAAACAAAATTTACAGTAATACATTAGAACACATTGCCAGGTGAGGATAAAATGGTTCTTGTGTAGGCTGCCCCACAATAGGACACTCAAGGATAAGGGTATTGGTGGATGTCCCAGCAACAGTGCCTTTTCTACCAGTTTGCTTGGTGTGGAATTGTTTTAAATGCCCTTCAGTAAATGCTTTGAACTTGCTATGGGTAGTAGGATAAATAAAACTCAGCCTAGAGAAGAGAAATTTACATAAGCGTTACCTTTTCCTCTTTGAGGTGCATGGCTACCCGAAGTTGCGGTCTGTTTCTGTAAGGCTGATTGGTCTGCAATTCATTTCAGTGTCTGGGCCAGACTAGATAGCAGGGCTTTGTATCCTGCCTGAAAACTCCTGATTCTCTGAGTCTGTGATTCTCTAGGGACTTTTTGCTATATGGAATTTTAAGAAGCCACTTTGCTTTTTTAGAGATGTAGATGCCTAAGCATATCCTAGGCGATACAAGGTATGTTAAGTATTTTTAGTAACTTGAATTTACAGTTTCTGGTGATTTACCTAAACTGTACTATCGTGAGAGAAGCTGGAGCAGCTTGCTTGTACATCAGGTTATGGTAGCTGGTGTTTATTTTGTAAAGAAGATATCATCAGTGTTATTTGGCAGGCAAGTGAACAGGAAGAAATGTCATGAGAGTCATTATTACTTGGTGTCAAAGCGAAAGGATTGGCTTGATAACTTGTCCTGATAACTGAGTAACCGTGAGTCACCCAATGTACAACTTGACAGCTGGAAGTCAGATTTAAGGTAGCTGTGATATCCCAGTCTGTAATCTTTTTTGTTTTTGTTGATTTTTTTTTCCCTTAGACGGGGGCAGGGAAGCAGTCTGTCAGCATTTTCCTTATGTTACTATAAATTCACCTGGAGTTCCTTCAGGGGTAACTTGCGCAACTGGGCTGCATCTCTCATTTGTCTGAAGTTCTTTGGAAATTGGCACGTGCCCTGAGAGTCGCGATAGCATTGTCTCATGGAAGTTGTGGCTGCATCTACAGTACTCTGTCAAGAGTCTCCAGGGCAGGATCTGAAACCAAGCTAGTTGCCAGTTCAAAATATATTGTGAGAGATTTCTGTGATGCTCTGAGGAATGCAGCAGAAGAGAGGAAGGCAGACACTCCAGTGATGCTTTTGAATGCAGAGTGGAAAAGACCTGGGCCTCCTACAAGTATTTCAAGCAAAAGGGTGGCATGGGATCTTCCTCTGCAGGGACTAGCAGGCATTCTTAGATCAGAGAGAATTTAGGGAATAAACTGAGGAGAGAATGAGAGCAAGAAATCCCAGGAAGGTTTTTAAGCAAAGAAATAGCAAGGTGTTTTAAGTGTAGGGGATGGTGTAGTGAAGATGAGAAGTCAAGGTTAGGGAATGTCAAGAAAGGAATAAGGGAACGAGTAGGAGTTGGATGAGAGCAGGGGTCTGATAAGTGAGTATACCACCGTGAAAGTTAGGAAACAAAAGGAGGAAACTACCAGAGCAGGAGCAGAAAAGTTTCTGTGGTTGAAAAGGCCATTTTGTCATCTGCAACTGGATATAAGGGGAAACTTCCTCACAGTCCAGCACTGGGACAGGTTCCTCGGGGAGGCTGTGCAATCTCCATCCCTGAAGGATTTCAATACCAGACTGAATCAAGCCCTGAGTTACCTGGTCTGACCTCATGGCTGATGATCCTCCCTGGAGAAGGAGGTTGGACAAGAGATGTCCTGAGGGCCCTCTCACTCTAAATTGTCAAATGATCTAATTCATACTAAAAACAGGAAAACAGAAAGCTTTAAGAATGTCTTTGTCCAGCTGACATGAATTATGTGTGCTGGGGGGAATCCTGTGGATTTTTTTCTAGGGAAAGCAGGAAAAAAAAAGGACATTGCTCACTTGGCCATTCTTTGAGTTGAAGCAGGAGGGTGGAACAGAACAAGCAGTTGGCCAAAGGTGAGGGTGCTGCTGAGCCCCTCCCTGAGAAATACTGGAGGCGCTTGGTGCAGCAGCCTCTGGCCCTGAGGACCGTAAGGAAGACTGAATGCTTGCAAGACACAGCCTAGCATCTGACTCACAGTTTGGCATCGATTGTACCGTTTGTAGTTGCTGTGGAACATTGCATTAGGTGTGCTCAACTGGAAAGAGAAATAAAACGCTGTATATGAAGTGTTCTTTGTTGCTAAGATGCCAACATATCTGCAATGCATTCTGGCAATATGGGAGGGAAAAGGTTAAGCAAAGGTACTGGATGTAGTGTCACGGTTACTGCCTCACCTGGGCCTCTGGCCAACAAAGCTAGTATTTCAGGTCAGACAGGATTCAGGAGAGGCTAGGCCTCCTCTTAAGTGCATTAGATCTGCTGGTTGCTGTCTCTGAAGAAACTAGACTGGAAAATGAGAGAGAGGCTGTGTTTGTATTACTGTCAATGATGCTTTTCTGTAGAAATGGGGAAAATGCAACTGTGCTTCATCTGTGTGTAATGAGCAATGAAGATCAAGCCACATGCTTTCTTTGAGGCTGCTAGTCTTGGCATAGATGTGTCCCAGGGCACCTTCCAAGGATTCGCACTGGAGCTGCCATCTGTATCAAAGGAGATGGTTCACAAGTGCTTTGTGTTGACAGCAGTGCTGAGCTGCCTGCCCACAGGCCTTCCCCAAGGATGACTCGAGCCCCAGGAAGACTACGTGACTAGTAATTTATTTGATTTGGCTAGGCTCTTGCCGTACTGCGTGTTTAAAACAGCAGTCACCATTTCAGCTAGTCAGGAGATTTTCTAGTGAAATTTGATTCAGAACAAGTAAGCCCTTATGGATAGGATGGGGCAGATGAGTCAACTTACTGAACCATATTCAACCCCACTTGCATCTTATCTGCAGTTCAGAGAGGCTGTTATCTAAAACTCACGGTAGAGAATTTCTTAAGTATTGATCAATTCCACCTATTGATCCCTGGCTTCCTGGCTGTCCCCTCCTGGTCGCCTGCTTTGTTCTTGCCAAAGGATTGATTTTCTCCAGTTGTAAGACTAACGGCTCAGACATTTACCAAGGTTATGAAGATGTGGGAGCTGGACCTTTAAGGCTCTGGCATAAGTCTGTTGGCAGTGATTTCTCCATAGCAGAGAGGGGTTGTAGCCAAGAGGACTGCTTAGAATGCAGTGGGTGTTGTTGACCTTCTTGCCTCAAAGTGACGGGGAATCGCACAAGGGAAACTTGATAGCCAGGTTAGCTCTTTCTTTGTAAGGAAAGCTCTTATCTGCATGTAGAATGTGTGTGTGTGTGTGTATGTATGTGTATATATATATACATATATATATTTACATCCTGCTTTAAGGATGCTGGTACTGACAATTCATTTAGGCAAGACAGAATTAGATGGATTCTTTTTTTCTGGTCCAGAGTGTCTACTTCTTTATTGCCACCAGCAATGGAGAGACTACCTCTTTCTGTGCTTACGGAATGACTAACATTATTCATCATGGTGCTGTTAGGAAAGTAGCATGGATATTTGCATTGAGCTCAGCATACAACCTCAGGAGTTGTCACAACAGGCACCTCAAGTTTGCTTTGCGGCTTCCCCTTGCTGTGACAAATGTTTTAAGTGCAGAAATGCTGTCCTCACCTTGTGCCCTCTTTTAAAGTAAGTCTTTCACAGAACTGGTAAGGCAATTTCCACAGCTCCAGCCTCTACTCATCTAACCTAGATGCTTTAATGTCTGTACCAGGTGATACCAGAAAGCGTGCGGTGCTGGCCAATGCTGTACACTGTTTTTTGTTAATCAGAGGAGAAGGAAAAAGCCCTTTGTGACCGATCACTCTGCATGGAATGCTGAGAGGGAAAGCTGTAATCCTCACTTTACTTCCAGTGGTTCTGAGGACAAACCATTTTTGTATCTTAATGACCAGAGAGACTAAAGGAAGGGAGAAGTTCTGTAAGGAATAGTCAGCAGGATTAATATATCATCTGTTGTTTTGTCAAAAATTGGGAAGGAAGGGTGTACTTTTAATATTTGCCTTCTCCAGCTCTTCCTAAAAAACACTTGGGGCCATCACAGATAAGCAGCACAAAGGGTCTGAGCTGATTTTCACAGTGAAAACACTGTGAAGCAGACTAATTGCATCCTTAAGGATAGAAATAACTGAAGTCCACAAAGCTGGCGACGAAGGGAAATAGGTGTACACAAATAAAAAGCAAAAATTGGAGATGATCAGTCTCTGGAGTTGGAGAGTCTGGAGTTCTCGGAGGCTCCACCTCTTGTGTGGGAGGTGATATGGATATAGCCCTGTGTGTACTGATCAGAGGGGAATTCATTGCTCAGCTGTGAGCTATTTTCCCTTGTTATTCCTGCTCCCATCACTCTGTACCAAATACCAGACATCAGCACTGCAGAAATTGCAGCTTCACCTAGGTGACTCAGAGTATTGGGAACCAGCCAGATGTCACTGCCTGTCTGCAAAAAGCTACAAAGTGAGGGTATTTTATTCAGCAGTATAGCAAACTGCTTGCTGCAGGTCTGAGTATTATAGGCATTAATATTAATTCTTTGTTCATTTAAGCTTACTCACCCTACCGGAGAGACTAGAGAGGCTTTAACTCAACCTGTGGGAAACAAATTGATTGACGTGTTCCCTTGACAAATATCCAGATGTTTTGAGTAGGCCTGGTGTTAATATGTAGTGCTGCCTGCTTGATGGAGAGGCTTTCAGACAGCAGGTTTGGAAGTTTCATTTTTGACAGAATGACTGACAAAGCCAGTAGAGACTGCTTAATTGGAAAAGCGATATTTGTAATTTGGTAGATTTTATGAGGGATTGGAAATCAGTTCTGTTGAGGCAAAACACTTACAGGAAGCATAAGACCAGGCTGCTTGGTACATAGGACGCTGTATTTGTCTTCAGGTGGAGGATAGCTGGATAAAGATCCAATGCAGAAATGCATCTTGTGTAGCAAATAGATGTGTGTAAACATGGAGGAGCACAGATCGTAGAACTATAATTGAATAAGGTGTGCTTGGATGAGTCATGGACTAGTAGGGATGTAGCCAGAATCAGAATCACAGCTGTGTTTACACTGTGTGCCCAGTTTGGGAAAACATGGGCCTGCAGTGGAAGAAAACAAGGGGTGTTACACAGAGGTGTAAGAGATTACAAGTCTCTTTTGTTCATGATTCACCAAGGCTATGGCACCTTGCACTTGCTACTCCCTGACTAATGCAGGGGTTATTCCCAAGTGTTCAAAGAATATTGGAGGTTACTAGTTCAGAATTTTTGTGTTACATCATTTTATTGCAATGACTGACTCATCGGGTCAGTTCATTTAGCAAGTAAGCAGCAGTAAGTGAGGGAACAGTAACAACATACCTGCATTGACTCAGCTGACACTACACTTTGCTGCCTGCTGTAATTACTCGATAAGGTTCATCTCCTTTCCCAGAGGCAGAGAGAGGACAGCGGTACATGCAGGCAGGCTGAGTCTTAATCTCCCCACACATGCCATTTTTCTGTTTTTATTTTGTGGATTAAAAAAAACCAAACAGACCAAGTATTTACTTAATCTCATTTTATTATGACTTTGTGTACAGGAAACAGTATTTATTATTTGTAAAGCAGTATCCTGTAGGGTGAATGCAGAGGGAAAAGGCCAACCTGGAAAAATCAGTCTTTAGGTGTAACACACTCTGAGGCAAATCTGTTCCTTAAATAGCTCAGGTTTTGAGTGCACTATAGGCATAGCATTGCCCAACAAAAGCAAATAGCTAGGGAAAAATGTCATTAGGACAGCCTTTAGGACAATCTTTCATGAGTCTGTCAGTCACAAGCATCAGGAGCAGACCATTGCCTGTAGCAGTAAAGAACATTTATATCTAGATAATGATTTTCCTAGTGATCCATATTTACTAAATGATAAGTTTGTCTTATGAGAAGGCATCTCTGACAAAAAGTAAGAGAATGATACTGTGTTTTAGTGTTACTCCTTCAGATCTTTTCATTTATAAAAATACTCACTTTCTGCATGTTCTAGTTAGTTATTGTACAAATTCATAGTATGATGACACTGAAAGTTCACAGATTTTCAGTAACACTTTGAAAGAAATTGTGCATAGAGCAGAGTACTTTTAACCTTGAGTAGAACTCTTTATGTAAATATAGGCCCCAGGTTGTATGAGTTTGTCCTGCATCCCCATGTAGGTGACAGCAGATTCTGGACATGGTTAAAATTTTGCTAAAATAATTTAAGTTTAAACTTGCCCCTTATGATACCACCAGCACTCGATTTTGCTGATGCAGGGTGGCGGATCTAAAAGGGTTCAAGATTCAGGACAGATCAATGTCTCCTCTAAGCCATAATTTGTTAAATGGTGAGGGATATTCTCTACTTTGAAGCAAAAAGAAACCACCTTACTTTTAGTTGTCCCAGGACACAATTAAGTGGGATCTGAGCATGTGAAGCTATTCCAAATGGAAGGTATTTTTACTGCATTCTTACTGAAATTACTTATTTCTCTAGGTTACAATAAAGACATATTCCAGAAGAAGTGTATATTTTGGAACCTTCTGTAGTGAGTGAATATAATATTCTTTCTAAAAGGGTTTATTAGTTGGAAAAACTTTAACTGCTTTGGTCTTTTTGTTCAGGAGTGGTGGGCTTCCTTGTTTGTAACAATTTAGTGCCCCTGAAGTTACCCAATGATTTTTCAGACCTTGCAAACATTCACGCAAGACTTGCAAGTAGGACTTTGTGCTGCAGTCTTTGTGAAGATACCGTAGTTCATTTATCACTGATACAAAGAAAGGCTGAGAGAGCTGGAGTGGTTTAGCCTGGAGAATCGAGACAGCTCTGAAGAGACCTTATTGTGGTCTTTCAATACTTAAAGGGGGCTTATAAGAAAGATGAGACTTTTTACAAGGGCATGTAGTGATAGGACAAAGGGTGGTGGTTTTAAACTGAAATAACCCTATTTCAGATTTAGATCAGACATTAGGAAGAAATTCTTTGCAATGAGGGTGGTCAGGCACTGGAACAGGCTGCCCAGAGAAGTTGTAGATGCCTCATCCCTAGAAGTGTTCAAGGCCAGGTTGGGTGGGGATTTGAACAACCCGATCTAGTGGGAGGTGTCCCTGCCCATGGCAGAGTGGCTTGGAACTGGATGATCTTTGAGGTCCCTTCCAACACAAGCCATTCGGTGATTCTGTGGTACGCTGCAATGGGTGCAAGTTCTGATGACACTTTTGGAGTCTTCTTGTTGCAAGATTATGAATGCCTTCAGTGTCTTTCAGCAAAAAGTTGTAATTTGTAACAATTTCAAATATAGTAACTGTGGATCCATCACCTGCTCCAATAATGCTGGTGGAATTAGGCCTTTGATAAGATGTGGTAGAGGCAGGACTAGTAATCTGGGGTATGTCTATAGGTCACTTGTACAAGTGAAAAATCAGGCAAGATAAACTGCATTCAGAAGGAATGTGAAGTCAGACTATTTTAGTGTGAATTAGAGGAACTGATGTGGTTTGAATTGATGCTACTAAGATGCTCTTAAAGAACTGAAAGACCAAGGACATTTTAGAAGGCTTCTCCTGTCTTGCCCCAGGGATCCATTGTGCCTTTTGTGGTGTCCACATTCGCTGAAGAAGTCAAATTCAGTGATTTGCAGTCCTTCAGACTGGAAGGTGATGCAGAAAGCCATGTTCTCTGCCTGATCTTAGCTCATCAGGCACAGGATCTTTCTCCTGATGTGGAGAGAAATGCTATTAGAACTGGAGCTGAAGACACCACTGATTCACTTGCATTACCTGACTCCTGCACTCTGAAATCACTCGGCTCAAACCAGATTCCTCTGCTGTAGTCTGCCCTGCCCTATTGAGGCCGCCTAGAAAATATCCTCCTGTTAAAAATAAAAAATTAAGGAAGTCTTAGTGCCACAATGGAAATCAGAAAGCCAAAGAATTAATAGTTCATTGCTGAAGTGCTTGAATGTACTTGTGTTTCCTTTATATCACAGAACAATCTTTCCAGTAGCAAGACTTGTGACAAAATGACCAGCATTTAAAAAAAAAAAATATTCAAGGCTCAGTAAACGGTATTAATGTTAGGAAGCTAGCAAAAACAAGCATAGGAATCCTGCTTGTGTGAAAACTATTACCATGAAACAGAGCTAAGCTATTAAGACTACGTTTACCTAGAAAGACAACCTGTAAACTTTTTTCAATGAGCTGTGAAAATGTCTTGAAGTCTTCAACTAAAGCCTTTCCTTGACGATTGGAAACTTTCTCCAAGTCCAGCATGTTGATTTATTTATTGATTTTTGTTTTTTCTTCCCCTTTGTGAATTGTGTGAATACACATGTGGAAACCTTTATGATTATGAATAATAAATTTTATCTCTATTTTTTTTCTTGTTCAAGACTGTCAGGAACTGCGAGGAACAGTAGAGAAGTACGCTAATTGTTTGGGATGTCGAGATTTCAGTGAGAGTAAGCAAGCACAAATCATGATTAGAAAGGGAATGGTGCAGAGATGTTGGCACAGTGGAGATCAGATGCTATGTCCAGATTAAGGAGGAGACATTTCAAGATCCTGCTTCTCCAGTCATCCAAGTCAGGTACCTGAAATAGTGTGCTCTGTCTACCTGCTGACTTGCATATTCCTCCTCTGTCTGTAGAAATGAAGGAGGAATAGAAAATTAATGGCTAGCACATGCCCAGCTCATACTTCAGCATAGGGCTGGAGCAAGCACCCATTAAGACTTAGCCTAACTGCTGAAGATTTTCTTCCACCTGTTTAAAGTAAGGTCCTTTAGTTTATCTTGTAGTCAGGACAGGAAGGAAGTTTTAAAGAGATTAATGGTTGTGGAGGAAAAAAAAGACTCATGCATGTTATGTCTTTTGTATCCTTGCTTTAAATGCCCACGTGTGTATGCGGGAGAAGAGAATTCATAGTTTACTGTCGTTATGATCGGGGTTATGGCATAGTTGTACAGGGAACAATTTGTGGCCTGTTCAATTGTTTGCAGTGTTGGTTTTTAGCATGAGAATGCTTGAATTATCTGCTTTTTACTCAAGGGAACCATTGGTTTTTTTCTTCCATCAGCTAAGTGATTGAAAGGCTAGCGGAGGGGAGTATTAGTAATTTCCTTTCAGCAAAGGATGACCCAGTAGATCAAGTGACCATAAAGCACCCATTCTGCTTGAAGAGCAGTAGGAAAAGGTAAGAGACTGGCTCTGGTATCCTTCATTCTGAGTTTACTTCAGAATATGGGTTATTGGAGAGGAGCAGCTCCGAGTCTAGCCAGACACATTGACACAAAAGTGGGCATTGTTGCCTCCACACTGTGATATTTGAAGACAAATATTTCTTGCTTAAAAGCAAGAAAAAGGCACAAGCTAAAGTTGAAGCATTTTCCTAACTAATTTGTTATACTTCCGTTGCTAGTGCAGGAAGTGCCTAAGGGGTAGACAAACTTTTGCCTGGAATTTTTCTTTGCATGTCTTATGGTCAACTTAAAATGCAGTGGTAAATGATTGCCTAAAAAGTTTTTTAAGGAGGCAAGATTAATAAGAAATGACTTTGAACTCTACATAGATAGTTGAGAATCAGCCTCTGAATCTCCATGTTATTCCTAATTCAGTGAAACTGCTGTCTTTTTTTGGTAATGTTGGATTTTATTTTAAGGAGTAAACAACTGTTATTAGTGGACAGAGCCTAAAAACTGTAACCTGAGGCTGTAGTTAGATGTACAGGAGCTGTACTCTCTGAACTAGATTAAAAATTCAATGCATCCCCTACCCCGGACTGTCCTGCATATCATGCAAACATGTTATTGTGCCATGGCTGTGACTTAGTGAGCAGGTCCAACTGTTGTACCTGCGTGCACAGACGAAAAGCAGTGATATGGTAGAATGTGTTGTCATGGACCGCTTGTATGTTCTTGCACCTTCTTCCTTTGAATTTCTGCAGGTGGTCTGGTGCTGCTTTCCACACTTTTGTATGGGAGCAGATGGGCAGCGTAGAGTGAAACATTGTGTGCGTTCCAAAAGTAAACGTGAGAGCAGTGTGGGTGAGTAGACTCTGTCCTAGTCTTGACTGCAAGTGCAGCAGATCCGTCTGGGAGTGAATCCAAGCCAGTCTTGGTCTCTAGCACCACACAGTGGTGCGCAGGACTCAGTGTGTTGGAGCTACCTTAAGCTCTCTCTTTCCGGGTCATTCATTTGAACCTAATGCTCTGGGCTACCAGTTGCATACGAACCATAAATCCTAAGAGACAGCTTTCCTAGAATCAGTTTCACATCTGAGGAGCTGATCGACAAGATGGTTGGTATTTTTTTGTCATAACTTGTACTTTGACTCATGTTGCGTCTTTTCAGCTAATTTTGCCCTCAGCTGCAAACATGCCTATGAGGGTACAAAGTTACATTTGAAAGGTATTGCTAATCCCTTATATGTGGCTGCAATTGTAGCAGCTACCTTTTAAAACAGGCATTCTCTAGTGGTTCATGCCAAAAAAGTGTAATCAGATTTGGCTAACAGATTTTGTTAAACACCAGGTATTATCAAGAGGATCAGTTTACTGCCGTCACGCTGTGGTTACTAAAGATGGTTAAAAATGTAGTGCTGTGCATGAATTAGTGTAAATATCAGAATTTAGAGCACTATGTTCTTGTGCTGAGATTCACAAACGTATTTTTTACAATCTGAAAGTTTATTCAAGAGTAGTTTTAGTATGATTTGGTCATGCCAGGGGCCACATTAGCCTCTTGATGGATTATGACAGATAAAGCTTCCCTTCCTGCTGATAAGAAATAATCCCCATATAAAAACTAATAGAGTCTGTTTTATAGTCGCGCCCAAGTACATCTAGTCTCTTCTGGGAATGCATGAGTAATGAAGTGAATTTCTCAGCACATGGCATATCTGTGACTGAGGAAGAGCCTTTTGTTTCCAGATTACACCCACATATCGTCACGAACCATTTACTCTAAAGCAAAGGCATTAAGACGGAACAGGAGTAAAGTTCTAGGGAATATGAAATTTACTTTTAGCTTGCTTAGAATGTGCATTGCAGAAAATGACTGTAGTGTATGAATTATATGTTGTCTGGGTGATGTTCAATCTTACGGCAGTACTTAGCATCTAGAAAGCAAGTTAACACTGCTATTGCTTTAGTCATGCTCAGGTAAGATCATGAGGGTGGAAAAAACCCAAGCTCGTGACATGCCTAGAAGACCTTTATAGGTATAGCTTCAGTTTTAACATTATTTTGCCATATTCTTTGCTAGCTATTAACAAATGGTAGATAACTTTCATCCTTGTAATCAATAGTTTTGGATCTTAACGTTTATAAGCATAACGATTTAGAGTTTTTGTTTACTGTAATAACATCAGCAAACTATTCCTTGGATTCAATTGTGCAGTAATAGGCTGTTGGGAATATGTTCATAATGTGTAAAAGTAAAGGTGGCCACTGATACAGTGTATACATTTGTCATCAGTGACCTAAGCCTCACCTCTCTCCCTCTTACAGCATCTCTCTAACTGTAATAAGCTTATAACATAGTTTGTGTCACAAAGCAGTCAGTCTTAGAAATAGTTTTGGTCTTGTAGGAAGCCTACTGTTAGACTGTAAAGCCCATATAGCTGGTCTGGAATACAAATCACTTCTCAGTTCTCTGACTCCCTACCAGTGGTGGATAGTCTTACGAGTTACAAATAACTGCTTAGGAATCGCCTTGAGGGCTGTAAAGGAAGACCTATGGCATTCATTTTCATGCCAATGCCTTTCTTCAACTGCGTCAATACATTAATACATCATAATTGAAGGAAAAGGGACTTTGGGGGAAACATCTGTGATCTCTGTGACCCAAGGAAAGAGGTAGAGTAGAAGTGGCATAAAACATGGAAAGAAGACTGTGGAAGGGCCCTTGACAGGCACGTAGTTTGAATACAGGGCCCTGGTATCAGTAAAATCCATAGTAGCCTAAAGAGGACTTAGGATAGAGACTTGTGATGTTTGTGACTTAACTCTGAAGAGCAGCGTGAAATGAGGAGATAGGAGATCAGCTGAGGATTTGTAATGCCATAACCCAAATGTCAACCTTCAAAGTTTCTTCAGGGTTTGTTAGAACAAAAATTCTCAATTGCTTCATGGAGGTATAGCCATTGCTTGCAGATCACAGAAATTGCTGCCTTTTATCTTACACTTTTCAGCTTCTGCTTGGATGAAGGCTAAAATGATTTAAATAATTCCCTGAGATAGTTATTTTGTGAAAGTACTGAACGGAGTATAATCTTGATAAAATTTGAAATGAGAGACTAGATGTCTATAGATATTCAGACATCTTTTACAGTATGTAGAAAGATTTTGCAAGGAGCATGTATACAATTTAAGAGTACAAAGCAGTTATTTGTTGGCTAATGCATTCAATTGTAGCTAGGACTAATGAGCCACTAGACCAAGTGTTTGTCATCGTTTTGGCTCGGACAGAGTTAATTTTCTTTGTAGAGGCTCACACAATGCTGTGGTTTGGATTTTTGATTAAAATTGTGATGATAACACCGATGTTTTTAGTTGTTGCAGAGCAGTACTTACACAGAGCCAAGGACTTTTCTGCTTCGTGTGCTGCCTTGCTGGTGGTATACAAGAAGCTGGTAGGGTACACAGCTGACCCAGACTGGCTAAAGAAATACTCCATACCATATGATGTCTTGATCAACAATAAAAGCTGGAGTAAAGAAAGAGGAAGCGGGGGCGGGGGGGGAGGCATTTTGAATGATGACATTTGTCTTCCCAAGAAATAGCTGTGTGATGAGTCCTGCTTTCCTGGAAGTGTCTGAACACCTACCTACCTGTCTGTCGGTGGGAAGCAGTGAATGAATTCCTTGTTTTGCTTTGCTTTGCACATGCAGGTTTTGCTTTACCTAGCAAACTGTATCTCAACCCATGAGTTTTCTCACTTTCACCTGTCAGATTTTCTTCCCCATGCCACCTGGGGAGAGTGAGTGAGTGGCTGTATGTTGCTTAGTTGCCTGCTGGGGTTAAACCACAACAGTGGTGATTTATTTCTTATGAGGCACTCGGTGAGTCCCTGTGGCCTAGGCAGGAGCAGGCAGGCAGTCTGCCATCAGGCAGGATGGGAATGGTTTGTGTGTGCTCCTTGAAACAGGCTGGTGATGGTTCATGTTGTTGGAATTAGATGATCTTTAAGGTCCCTTCCAACCCAAATTTTTGTTTTCTTTTTCAACATACCTATGCTGTATTAAATTAGGTTTTGCATTACAGCCTGAATTACTACGCTGAGTGTTACAGAGGGATAGAAGTGTCCTTACTGTACTCTTCATTTTAATGTAGTCTGCACCACCAAATGAGCACTCTGTGCTCTGCAGAAGTGGAGTTTTTTCAAGCTCTATGCAAAATACATTTGATGTTTGTTCTGTTCTGCTGCTGCTGAATGTTTTCAATTTTCCCTTCCAAGGAGGTTCTAGAGATGAGGAGCAGTGTCCTACTAGAGGACAGCCCACTTACCTCAGTGAGGCTCTTCTAAATAATTTTTTCCTGCTTGTTTGCATGAGACCGAGTCATTATGATTTACTTGGTGCGATCAAGCTGTAATGATTCAGCTCCAAAAAGCTGTAGGTACAGTCAGCCAAATGAAACACACAAGTAGACATAAGTATCTAAAGCAGGGAGCTTGGCTTTTTGATTTTTTTAAGAACAAATATGATGGTAAGTTCTTAAAACAAAACAAGCAAACAAAACAAACCACTGCGGTTATTTCTATTCAAATTCTGTGTTATCCATGAGACTGAACAGTGTGTTAATTCTTAAGTAACATGGCAGTTGTCCAATGTTCCGAGAGAGAAATCTATCTGACAGATTTGGTGTGTGTGAGAGATCTTTTCTGACTCAATCTGAAGGAAAATTAGATATCTTTAATGCTGTATGTGATCTTAGGGTGACACTATGCATACAATGTCAATTCTAAGTCCATTTGCATTATTTGTGTGATAGAAGGTCAGTACCTTTTTTACATAATATGAAATTACAAATATCGTACAGTAATAGCCCTTTTGTATCTGTTTCCCATTTTGTAAAATGGATTAATTCAGTGGAATTAAAACTGAATACAATGTTATTTTTAAGGCACACTGTATTGTATTATCCATTTGTGAGTATCGGTGGCGGTATTTCAGTCTCCAAACAGCTTAAAATGCTGTTTGAATAGGACATTACAGGGTTACAAGGTAGTTTGTATCCCATGTTTTCTTTGCTCATGTGGTTATATTGACTTGGGAATGAAAAAAACAAACAAAACAGCAAAAACCTGAGCTTTGCCTCATTGCCTAGAGGAGTCCTACTTGTATGGGTTGCTGTGATTTACAAAGGTCAAATCCAGTGATAAGGAGAGTACTTGTGGCCAGAATACCTGACCCAGGCATGTCCTGGTCAGTTTTGTGACGGAGATTTCTGAGTTGTGTCCAAGGCTCTTTAGTGCGTCACTGAGTTATGTGCCTAGCTGGTTATAGGCTGGGTAGTCCTCAACAAGTCTGTGTTTTTCCAGGCATATGCCTAATCCTGTTGCTGTCTTAGGTCAATGGTAGATTTTTATGTATTTATTTTTTTTAGCTTCTTTAATGATACCAAGACTTGAATACACATTTGCAGTGTCAGAAGGGTGTACAGGTTGATTTCCAGTTTGAATCGGGCTCCCATGCTTTTAACCAGCTCCAGAACAAGTATTGCTTCCTTCATATGTAAAAAGCTCTGAACTCTGAAGGTGGAAGGTTTGATTAATGTGTCTGCTCAGTCAGCAATGTTTTGTTTTTCTGTTTGGGTTTTTGCTTTGTTTTTGCTCAGTTTTGGGATTTCCCTGTGTCTGCAGGAAAAGGTTCTATTTTGTGGTTTTGAAATTATGGTCTTTGAAGAAGATGAAATTTCCCAGACTGTAGAGGCAGCAGCCTCTTAGAGTCCTATGGTCACTGATTTATCTGTGAACTGCATGTTGTGCTTAGGAAGAGACAGAGAAGGATGGATTTGCCTGTCCAAGTAAAGAGTTCTGCTTTGGAGCAGGTTGTCTCAGTTTTCTTGGTAGTCACTGAAGAGAAACGAGTGTTGCAGGGGTATGACTCATCTCATCCAAGGCTGTGTCCCAATAACTGTCTGGCTGTGCAGATCATCAGAAACAATGTGGTCAAAGTTTCATCAGAGCAACATTCATGCCGGGGCTAAATATTTCACATTTATTTTACCACAGAACTCAATTAGCTGAAACTTACATGATTTCTATTTGACGTATGCATATTCCTCTTGAAAATAATATCTTTATTACTGCTGTGTATCTTTCCACTGGCTAAATTGAGTGTTTTTTTTTTTTCCTCTCCATGTTGCTAGTTGAACAGGGGGAGAAAATATGTGTGGATTAAGAGGTGTTTTATTTTTGTTTTTAACAGATTAGGTGGCTGAGTGAATTTGGCTTTCCAAGTGAATATATAACTTCTCAACTCAGTGCAAAACCACAGCTTGTCTATTCCTAACAAGTCAAGAATAACAGTCCTTTTCATATTAAACAGTTGTTCTTATTTTACTTTCAGGCTGGCAAACGAGGCTTCTGAAGCACTCTGAATTTGAGTAGGGTCTTCACTATTTCAAGTAGAGAGAAGTTTTTTGTTGCAGGAAGTTCTGCACACTTACAACTTGATCTTTGCTATAGCTGTCATTTTCAAGTGTGCCAAAAAGGCTAGTCTTTAAGGATAGTTTCAAGAGATTACTTTTTATCCATTAACCAGTTTTGGTGAACAAATGTTGGCAATATTACTCCTTTAGGATCTTGGTAGATCTTCAGACTTAGGTTTCCTCTAGGGAATGAAACCAGAGTGGAAGAATTGCTAGTGTTAACGTGCTACCTTGTGTCTGTTTCCTGGAGGAAGGGGGAAAAAAAAAAAAAGGAAAGTAGTAGCCTCCCACTGGAATCTTGGTCTGAGGTAAATAGTTAAATGACAGGTTCTTTGTTCTGCAGTGGGGCCTCTCTGACCTTCCACTTCCTGTTGAGTTGTGAAATGAAAAAGTAAACATTTAATTGAATGTGGCAGGCTGAGGCAGTTGGCCTTATTGTAGAAGAAATGTCAGTCCCTTTTATCTCTGCATAAATTCTCTTTACTGGCAGCGCTAATAGAGCTACAGTGGAAGAAAGGCAAGCCTTTAATTTGGTGAGTCCTAAGTTTAGGCAAAATAAAGGTAGTATGCGTCTTGGTCCCTGGAAGTGTTGTGTGTGCAGCAGGGTTGTTGAGGATTGCCCACAGTCAGATTCCTTTAAAAAGTATTTTGCTTGTAGCATAGGAAATCATTTTGCAATACTGAACTCTTCAAAGCTGCCATGGAGCTTGGTGGGAGTGGTTGGATATGGCACAATTTTTTGTACTGATGTCTTGGTTCCAGAGTGGAATTGCTGAGAGGTGTTCCTTGTACAAACACAAGAAATTCTTCAAACTAGTTTCCTTGAGCTCACAGCACTGCCATGACTGTGCATTTCGTGCTGAGGTAGGCCTCTTTAAAAGGTTCTCAGCATAAATAAAACCGCAAGTTTGGTGTCCCTACCCATGGCAAGGGGGGTGGATTTAGATGATCTTTAAGGTCGCTTCCAAACCAAACCGTTCTATGATTTTGAAATGCTATAAATTTACCTGAACTTACTGTTCATCCGACTCAGATAGTAGGTAGTCCATTTACTTCTTCCATGCTTAGCAGCGCATACTATCCTTCAACTGTGCTTTGTGATGACCTTTCATAATGTTGAAGCCTGCATAATCTTCTGCTGCAGAAGGCTTGGATAGTGCTCATGTACTACCAGTGACCCTTGCATATTTCCAGTTATAGTTAATAAGAACGTCTTGTCATGCCTTTAAAATAATGTCTGCTGTATCTGTAAGTAAATGTTACAAGTAGAAAGAGACAGTCTAGAAATGAATTAATTTTAATGCTAGTTCTGCCCATCTGATAAGTCTCCTGCACGACTTTATTACAGGCTTTTTTATTTTAAAACAGGTTCATAAGTAGATTGCTTTAAAGAGTTTACATGTCAGTAAGGATGGTACTCAGTGTTTAATATTGCACTTACGTTTATAGGGAGTTTTTGCTTTCTCCTCTTGTTTATGCTCGAATTACAAGTGTCAGTCTTCTTTGACTTCCCATAATTAATTTCATAGTAAGGCCAAGTCAAATCCACCTTTGCAATGCTATTGCTTTCATAGAATATTGGTTTTCTGAAAATAAAGTTTTAGCTGCATGAACACTTATTTGCCTTGTATCCATCTCTCAGTCCCCAGCAACAAAGAGGTTCCCCCATTCTGAGTGTCCTGCCTTGATGTTGATGCTGGGGGCTCCTTGGCTAAAAAAAAAAAAAAGCTCACATTTCTAGCTCTTTGTGTTGAGGACAAGCCTGAGGAAGTCTTAGTAATGCAGGAGTTTTTCAGTCTTACAAAGCAGAAGTCCAAGTTCTCTATTTAATTTTTAAACCTTTTCTTCTGTACAGTGTCTGCATATTTAGTCTGTTCAGTCAGAGTTGTCTTGTGAGGTACTTCAGTTTGTTTTTATTATTGTTTTCATATACAGTGGGGAAAAAAGGTAGTGTTGTCTATACAGGTGCAGGGCCTCCCTGTCCCTTTCAATTATCTGCTGGTTTTCTGCTTGCTTTAGTTCTCAATTCATCTTATTCAAGTATCTTATTAGTATACTTGTAGTCTCTCTACAGATGTTTTTGCCAATATATCTTTGCAATGACATCTCTTGCTGAAATTGGTCTGACAGAAGATCCTTCCCTTAAAAAGTTAAGGGAGTTAGGACCAATGATGTCTACATATTATGCCATCTATCCCATTGAGCTCCAGCTACAAACTGTCATCACTGGATTATCCCTGAAATTCAGTGCTTCTGTCATTTATGCAGAATTTGAATATTTCTGGGGAAATGTCATGGGGGGGGGAATGGTGTGTGCACAGCTGACTGCTGAGACCTGCCATTTTGTGAAAGGGAAAGGCTTTGGACTCCCTTCCTAGATTCACTTCCTCTGAGACTGTGTCCTAGACTGTCTTCACAAGTATGTATTTCCCAAGCTGTCTTGTAGGAGGACTTTTAACTATCATATACTTTGTTCTTCCAAGTTCCTAGCCTGGCAAGGCAAGCTTTCCAGTTCTCTGTGAAGAAAAATTAATGGCTTTAAAACTGACACTTCTATTTTTTCAAATGCATTGTGCCTCTGTTTATTCTTCCAGCACCACCCTATGTAAATGAGTTCCCGTTAGTCACACAATTTTTTTTAGTAATCTGGTATGCAGTGGTATATTCTCAGTTGAGGGTTCACTGATTATTGCACCTTCATGTTCCTAATGTCATTGTACATCAGTGCTTTGTCAGATGGGCATCTATAAGCTGCCTAGGAGAGAGAAAGTTCTTATGGCTTCTGTTTTGTGAGGCTCTATTTGAACAAGGATGAACTTCAAGAGCTGAAGTTCTTTTCTTCTGTAGTTGAGAAAGCAGTCTGGAATTAGTTAGCTCTTACTGAAAGTCATATTCTTTAAGGTTCATTGCCGTCTTGCACTTGCCACCACTGTAGCTGCTATACTGAGCTCTCATAATTTTTTTATTACTGCCTGTGAGTAAATCTTCTAAATGGACTTCTTAGACTGTTGCTCAATAGATTTTGATAGGTATATTAAGAAGGGACTATGCAAAAAATAGTATAGCGTATACAAATCATACTTATTACTTCTGCTCTATTGCTTAAAATGGACCAATATATTGTTTTGAGAGAGTCTAAACATCTGGACTTTCTGAGCTGTCCAGTTCCTAGTAGTGAATGATACAGCCTAAGGCTGGCTTTGCTGGAAGCACAGACAGGACAAGCCACTCTTGCATGCTTTCCTTCATTGCAGCAAGCCGAATAATTCCTGAATTAGAATTTCATCAGGGTTGGGCATGCATTGAAGTCCTATCTTGGTTTCGCTTGTGTGGATAAAGGAGTATGAGTGGAGTTGGTATTGTCAATGAACACCAGGTGCTTCTTCTATTCTAGTCATTTAAAACTATTTTAAGTTTATGCAAGTGAGTTGCTGTGCCCTCTTTTATTTTTAAACCATACTTGAAATAATGGAGAAGCTGTTTACTAGAAGCAATGAAACCAGATAGAACAGTATCTTGTACTTTTATATATTACATGACAAATTTAGCCATGTGTATTTGCCTCACTTTCTGCTTCCATTTTATTTTTGTCTCTGCAATTGTACCAACTTTTTTCCTGTGCTTTCCAAGGTTTCTTCCCTAATAATATAACTTACAGGTAGATTAGAACAGCTTTCCCACCTGTATTGCTGTATTTGGGCTATTTGTAAGCAGAAAATGTTTTTCAAAGTCTGGGTAAAAATGAGTGAATGGACTTCAGGGGCTAGAATATTAGTAAGGAATCACTTCACATGGAGGTATTGAAAAAGTTTTGTCCATTTGTGCCATTGGGGAAATAGGCTGTTTGCTGCTCATGCTAGTCATTATATGAATGCTGTATGGAATTGCCCATCTCTGTGTGTCCCTCTTGGGCATCTGAAGCACTGGAAGTTGTGCTCAGTGTCTTTGTTCACATGTTCTTTCCCTTCTTGTTCCTAAGAGACACTGTCTGCTTTAGTCTTTCATCTCCATAAGATTATTTTAACTTCTCAGTGTTTAATGGAAGACTGTGCAGATGGATTACATAAAAACTATTGTTCTACGGAATCACTTAGGTTGGAAGAGACCTTCAAGATCACCTAGTACAGCCTCTGACCTAACACTAACAAGTCCTCCACTAAACCATATCACTAAGCTCTACATCTGAACATCTTTTAAATTCCTCCAGGGATGGTGACTCCACCACTTCCCTGGGCAGCCCATTCCAATGCCTAACAGCCCTTTCGGTAAACACGTTTTTCCTAATATCCAATCTAAACCTCCCCTGGTGCAACTTTAGCCCATTCCCCCTCGTCCTACCACCGGGCACATGGGAGAGTAGACAGACCAGCGCCCACCTCGCTACAGCCTCCTTTAAGGTACCTGTAGAGGGCGATAAGGTCGCCCCTGAGCCTCCTCTTCTCCAGGCTGAACAACCCCAGCTCCCTCAGCCGCTCCTCATAAGACTTGTTCTCCAGACCCCTCACCAGCTTTGTTGCCCTTCTCTGGACACGCTCGAGCACCTCGATGTCCTCCTTGTAGTGAGGGGCCCAAAACTGAACACAGCACTTGAGGTGCAGCCTCACCAGAGCCGAGTAGAGGGGGACAATCACTTCGCTAGTCCTGCTGTCCACACTATTTCTGATACAAGCCAGGATAGTGTTGGCCTTCTTGGCCACCTGAGCACACTGCTGGCTCATATTCAGCTGCCTATCAACCAGTATTCCCAGGTCCTTCTCTGCCAGGCAGCTTTCCAACCACTCATCTCCCAGCCTGTAGCGCTGCTTGGGATTGTTGTGCCCCAGGTGCAGGACCCAGCACTTGGCCTTGTTGAACTTCATACAGTTGGCCTCAGCCCATCGGTCCAGCCTATCCAGATCCTCCTGCAGAGCCTTCCTACCCTCGAGCGGATCAACACGTGTGCTTAACTTGGTGTCGTCTGCGAACTTACTGAGGGTGCACTCAATCCCCTCATCCAGATCATTTATAAAGATACTGAAGAGCTCTTTCAGTCTTGGGAAGGCTGATTGGTGACCTGTTGGCAAGCAAAATGCAGTTCTTTCCAAGAAGCAAAATTTATGATCCCTTCTGCTAGCTTAAATTCATTCAGTCCTTCTGGAGTTATTCCAACCCTTAGTTTTCAGACTTGAAACAAAACATTGGCATTGGTTTGGTTAGCCCTGTATTGAGAAGGGGAGTTTTAAAGTTGTTGTTGTTTAAAGTTTAAAGTTTTAAAGTTAATGAATACTTTTCTGCTTCTATAAATAAAAGAGCTTCGTAGGATTGATTCCAGATTTTTTTAGATATACCTTAGCATTTCTGTTGTCCTTTTGAATTATCTCCAACTTTTCCAGGAAAACTGCAGGGAAATTGTCAGTATCAAAGATTGAATACATATATAGAGGTACAATGGGGGGGAAAAAAATACCACCGCCACCACCAAAGGGTTTTCTCTGAAGAAAAATAATTCATTTACTTGTTGTTTATGGTTTTTAAACTTGAAGGCACAGTATTTAAAAAAAAAAAAAGAAAAGAAAAATGTAGTGCTAGTGTTTCCTACTGTGAGGCTTTTTTGTCATGGAATTTGTAAACTGTGTCTAGGCTTCTTCCTGAGCATTTTGTCCAGCTCACACTCACTCCTTTCCTTTAGAAATGACTGTGTAAAACTTTAGGTCTCTGTGGTGTCAAATCATAGCAGAATATAACATTGATCTTCACCAGATTTAAATTCTAAGATTTTTCTTTTCAGGATCCGCTTGTCAGATAAGTTTCGTTAAATATAAAAGTTAGTTCTGTAGAAGGTTGACTAACATGTGTTTGTTTTGCTTTCAAAGCAAAGTTGTAGAAACCTTTTGGAATCTGAAAACATAAGGGCAGGACATGACACAGACAAAAATCATAGGCTGCCCAAGAACCTCAGAATAGTACAGAGATGCTGGGGAGAGAGCAGGTTTTGGGACAGGGGAAGGAGATTTGGACAGCAGGGCAGCACAACTGGAGAGGAAAAGAGGAAATGAAAGACAGAGACTGTCCTCTTGCTCCTCTTGTCCTTGAGATCGCATATCGTATGCACAAACCCAGACATCTTTCAGCCTATGAAATTTGAAGCCTGTTTTTACTCCTCCTATTATTCATCGTTTCAGTCATTTATGTGTATCCTATCTCTCAGCAGAAACAGCTACTCTGTGCTGCCCCAAGGATCTCTGCTTTACTTTTTGTGAAGTGTTAACAAAGCTATTTCCTTATTCTGTCTCCAGAAGCTCTGAAGGAGTAGCAATTAAAACTTACTACTGGAGGTTTTATGCAAGCTTAAAATGTGCCTTACTGTCATGAAACTTTCACAGCAGGTACCAGACTTAAAAGTGAGACATAGACTGCTGAATCTGTAACTCGGGCTTTAAGGGAAACATTGTGTTTTTGGGAGTAGGCTTTTATGCTAGACACTATCCAAAGATGTCCAGAGATGTCAATGCTACCTGAATTTTAATGAGACGAAAACAATAGGATGTCAGTGAAGGGAAGAAAAAGTTAGTTTCTATTTTCTCTTGTTAACGGGGGGCAGAATTTCTACTAGAAATGAGAGCTCAGGTTGTGTGAGGCAAATTTTTTTCTTAATAAATAATATTCCTGTAAATAAAATCTTCTGCCTTATCACACTACCTGTTTAATATTTTTGTCCTAATATTTTCTTTCAAATAAATAGAAATCTTAGCAGATATGGTACAGTGTTTAGTTCTATGTAACTTTTGTATTATGAGCATTACTTAGAAAATAGTTCCTGAAAAAGGAAAAGACTTTAGTTGTCGGAATATCCTGTTTCTTGTTCTTTGAGATTGCTTTTTAGATGGGTGTTTAAGCATTTGCTAAGGACAAATACTAGTTCCATCTATCTCAGTTTCTACCAAATTGAAGAGAAATGGTGTCTCTACAAATATTTTCACATACATTTTGGAACATTAGTTGTTTTGCAAGACTTTGAGTTTAATCTTGTCTAGTTTATATCTCCATGTTTTTCGTATCAGCTATATGGCCTCTGTGTGTTATTTCATGGTAGTCTGTTGTGACAGGAAGCAGAGAAGAATTTTATTTGCGTGGGTTGAGGACAGCAGAAAACCTTAAGTCTGCCCAAAGTGAATTTAAACCTAGGTTCTGCTAGATCTGCTGCTCACAGAACTGCTTTCTTGCTTTCTTTAATAGGTCAGTAAACTCGGTTTTCTACTAAAATGACAGCATAACGAGCTGAGCAGTCATAAAATACCCGTGCATTTCCATATTAAGTGCCACAAATGTCCTTAAGGGAGTTGTATTGCAGTCAGCAGATCTTTTCTCATCTCCCCAGCATTCAGTAACCTGTGTTCTTACCAGATACGCTGTGTGTGTTTCTAGCTGAGGGGGTTGCACTTCAGTCAGGCCATGTGAAATAGTCACCTGGGTAAAATGCCTTTTTCAGTTAGTGTCAGTTAATTACAAAGCCATTTATCTGTTAAGTGAGTTCACAGCTCTTGCAGGCTGGCTGCTGTACACAGGTGTACTATGCTTAAAATGTCTGTAATGATAAATAAAGAGTCACAGTGACTTGGTTAAAACCATTTTTGTCTTACCTTCCTACAGTACAATAAATCTTTATGTATTGTACGCAAGGATTTTAGCTGTTAACTTTTTCTAGTCATCTAGACAAAAAAAGTGACATATCCCCAAACAGCAAAATGAAAAAAAAGTTTGTTGGGATGCTGGATACCTGCCTCTTCAGGGGAAGTCTGGCAATTACATGTATGCAGAACTTCAGGACTTTATTCTGCAAGTTCAGAGCATGATGCTAACAAGCTGCATTTGTACTGTACTATTGTTATCCAAACTTTATGGGACTGAGCCTGAGTGAAAAGCTCTGAAAGTTATAGTCGACATGTTCCAGTAGGAACTCTCTGTCAGAATGTACATTTTAGTAGTCTTTCCCATGTGCTGTGCACGTGTTTCTCATGTTCAAAGATTATGCTTTGCTAGAGCTGGTTTCATCTGTGATGTGGTATCGGCCTGCCGCTGGTAACTGTTCTCTGAATAGTACATATGCAGTAGCTCTTAGGGCAGTCATATATGTTGACTGAAAAAGGTGGTATTCTGGGGTTTGTGGAGAGATTTCTACCACAAGTTTGTAATCAGAAAAGTAATAGTCATCTAAGTCCCTGCATGTAATTCTCTTCTAATCCATAAAAAGGAATTCCAAGATACGTAAAAAATCACCACTGTCATAAATGTTCCGTCTTTTGAGCATTAACTTTTAAAAATGTGTGTAGGAAATATTGGCATAGAATCACAGAATGGCTTGTGTTGGAATGGACCTTAAAAATCATTTTGTATCAATGCCTTACCATGGGCAGGGATACCTCCCACTCACACCAGGTTGCTCAAAGCCCCATCCAGTCTGGCCTTGAACACTTACAGGGAGGGGCAATCCACAACTTTTCTGAGCAACCTGTTCCAGTGCCTCACCATCTTCAGAGTAAAGAGTTTCTTCTGAATATCTAATCTAAATCTACTCTATTTCAGTTTAAAACCAGCACCCCTTGTCCTGTCACTACATGCCCTTGTAGAAAGTCTCATCTTTCTTATAAGCCCCCTTTTAAGAAGCGGGCACCATGCCTGCTGTACAGATTATGCGTAGTTTGGGAGGCAGGAGTGGTAGGAACTGGAATTTCTGTGAAAGTTATCTATGAATCCGTAGTGTTCACAGGTTTGTGGTAAGTTTGCATATAGTTATGTTCTGACCATAACAATGCAAGTGATTTAGAGCAGCGTTTGGTAGTTTCCGGATACCTGCAAGTAGAAACACGAGTTTTTGAGATTACAGCTTAACATGCCATCCACTGGCTTGTATTTGTTTAAAAAAAAAAAAAGTACACAAATTAATCTCCACCACAAAACAGAAAAATCCAGCAGTTGAGTATGGAACACTAATGTTATGACATTAGCTTGAAAATATAGGAAAATATATAAAAGTTACCACATTTGCTGACATGTAAGAAACATGTAAGAAGTTATTTGTCTGTTGTTACTGCTAAGCAATTTCCTAACAAGTGTATTTGCGTGCTCACCTTTACCCTCTAAGCATCTAGCTTTGGATAGATGAAAGTGGTGTTGTTTTTTTGGGGGGTGGGGGGGAAGGGAGAGGGGGCAGCAGGAGTGGTGCAGTGTTATCTGTTTGTGTATCTTATAGACAGATTCATTTTATTCTTCGGGACAGTGCAGTAATACAAACCCTGCCAACTGGTTTAAAATTGACATCCAGTTTCCAGAGCGAGATAAAAATATACATATATAGTCTGGATTGAATCCAAAGCATCTTTACCTCTGAACTGGTTTAGGCAAGAGAGACGGGGATGTTCCACAGAGCAAAAAACCATGTGATTAAAGACCGTGAACAAACACAGAGTGTATTATTAACAAAACACTAGACCACATTTAATGTTGGGTTTTCTGGCTGTTGACCCATGGAGTTGACTCAAAAAGTTAAGAGACACAAAGGTATGGTCTGTTCTAGCATAACTAATAATCAGAAAAGATTCCCTTGAGCCATCTTCTTGTATGGCAGTTTCAAAAAAACTGTTCATACAGACCCTGCAGTGTATTAATACCACTGTCAGTGGGATTTCCCATTCAGGAACATGTGCTGAGAGAACTTTTTTGGCAATTTCTGCAGAGAGGTTTTTCGTTGATTCATGATTCTCTACATGTACAGAAATTAGACTCCCTGTTATTTCCAGGCTCTTCATGCTGTTGACATCTTCCATTTCACCCTTGCATTCTGACTCACTGGTCAGCCAGTGTCCTTCTGTCCTATCTTGTGGCCCCTTCTGTTTTCTTCTGATACTTCCACATTCTGATCAGCAGCTGCCTAGGCCGTGTTCTGTATGGGCAGACTATGAGTCATGCTGCTTTGTGGCAAGGATGCATAGCGTAGTAAAGGCATGGCGTAGTAAAGGCATGAGATGAAGGGTAAATGGTGTTTGGACACTTCTGGAGCACTTGCCCATCAGTTGACAAGCAATTTTGGTCATAAGCAGGTAGATAAGATGGAGTAGTCTTGGCCTGTTGTGTACAAAGAAGAGAATTGAAAAACCTGGATCTCTTTTTATATTTATTTATTGTTCTGTTGTTTTGTTTTTTTTCTTTGCCTTGCTTATAGCATTGGGATATTCTGTTCCTGAGAATTTGCATGCCTTTGACCCCAGAAAGCCTCAAGAGATCTCAAATCTTTACCATGTAAAAATTTCCTCAGGAAATTCAGTCAAAAGGTCTTGGAACTGCTGTGTCCCATCCTGTCATTTTGCCATCCTGTCAATCTGCATGCCTTTTCCTGAGGGCTGTACTTCTGTTCTTCTCTGTTAGTAGAAGGCTAAGTGCCAGTGAATGTGTGTGAAGCCTGTTGGTGGTTTACAAAAAATGCTTTCTGCCATTTGAGCAGCATGTGGGGATCCTGGGAAAGGGAGCATCACCCATTTGGGTCTGTTTTTCATAGAATGTTACCTTATTGCAAATGCACTTATGTAACCTGGATTTTCCTCTCTAGGATTTCACAAATACTGGCAGTTTTTCTGTCTGTTTTTAACACTTTTAGTCAAACAAAAGATCTAGTTGTAGTCTAACTCCCTTTAGTGTTGAAGGCTCATCATATTTAACGTTTTTTAGCCTGGAGGGAAAGGAGCATTTGATGCTGTGGAAGCAGCGGGTGTCCTGACAGGGAGTATGCTGCTGTTTAAGATGTCAGCTTTTCCTGTAGTGCCCACAGCTTCACTCAGGAAAGTATCTCCTCCCTTGAAAGATGCCAGCTCCCTTCCCCATGCACACTCCTCTCCTCCAGATCCAAAGTAGAAGCCTTTTTTTTCTTTTTTAACACTTCCTCCGTCTTTGTTAACTCTCTTCTTTGTTATTGCTGAAACGGAGATTTCCTGATGCATTTGGAGCATGTTGTTGACTAAAAGGAGAGCTGCTGTGGAGCAGCACGTATCAGAGCTCCAAGGATAGAGCCTGCTGTTTCCTGCCTGAGAGTGTGGGGGTGCAAGTACGAATCACAAACTGCAGAACCAGGAAAGCAGTGACATCAGCACAGTTATTTCTTGGATCACCCTTAACCAGCAGCAGGTCAGCTGGTGGATGGGTTGCAGCCTGAAGTGAAAGGTTATAATTCACCAACCAGCAAATAGATCCAAAAGCGAATATCTGCGTTTTGCCAGCATCTTGTATTGTCTCTGTGAAAAATGGTATTCAATTGCAGGTAATTGGTAGTGCCTCAGTTTCCTGTGGCTTCCTATGTATTCCTGTTAGGTCAGCTCAACTGCTTTATAAACATGGAAATGTGCTTAAAATCCAATGAGCTTGCAACATGAAAGAACTTACAATGGTACTAGATTTCAAACACCAGACCTACGAGGCTTTCTACCAAGCTGCATTAAGCAACAAAGCCTTGCCAGCAGGTTCAGAGAGATCACCCACCCACCCACCAAGATGAACCCACCACCAAGATGATAAAGGGACTGGAGCACCACTCCTGTGAGGAGAGGCTGAGAGTTGGGACTGTTCCTCTTGGAGAAGAGGAGGCGAGAAGAGGAGGCTCATGGAGGACCTTATCACCTTTGCACCTAGACGGAGGGTGCAAAGAGGATGAAGCCAGGTTCTCTGTAGTGGTGCCCAGTGCCAGGATAAGAGGTGAACTGGAACACAAGAGGTTCTGTCTAAACATCAGGAAGTGCTTCTGTACTGTGTGGATGATGGGTTAGGGTTAGTCACCCGTTTCTGCATGATTTGCATGATATAATCTCAAAGAATGGAATAGAAACACATTTCATATGTAAAATAATTATCAAGTTTGTCCAGAATGTTCTATCTTTTATGTTGAAGTTCTAGAGACTTTTCTATAAGTAAGGTGGAGTAAAAAGGCAAAATTACCATCCTAAATGCTGTTTTCTGATTGTGTCCCAAATACATTAAGCTATCTTGTTTCTTTAACATGAATGTTTTGGAATTAAAATTGCTTTTGCATTCAGTTCTGTAACTGCTTATGTCAGTGTTTCCTTTGCCACTAGAGAAGTTATACCTGAAGTCCATAACTCACAATTTGTTTTGTCTCTTCATCTTTCCTCGCAGGGTCTCCCAAGTTCTTCCTGACTCTTAGAAGTATTAATGTATTTTAGTAAACAATTTTCCATGGTGCAGACTTGCATGTATTTTAGCTGTTTCATGGCTATTGTCTCCAAATACTTGAGAGATAATTCTGCACCAGTATCGAATTGCACTGCTACTTTGTTTTACAGCCCCACATTCTCCCCACCCCATCTTTCCCTGGCTCAGTGTTCATCTATGAACAAAACTATGCAACCTTTGATACAGGTGCTCTGATCAGTCAATGGCTGTGGTGCATCTTTGACCAAATGCAGAGTCCCTGAGCATTTCTTAGGGCCGTTGGTGAAAATCTTGATGCCTGAGGCATCCTGGGAAGCTAAACCAGTTTGGCAGGGATGTGATGGCGTGGTCTGCCAGGCAGTGCGTAAGTAGCAGCTGCTTGCTCTTGGAATGACCTCCCTTTTTCTCCGGAAAGTGAGTCTCTTCTCCCCTGTTTCGGACTGATGTAGAGCTCTTCGTCCTGTGTTGTCCTGTTTTGGTTTCGGACTGATGTAGAGCTCTTCGTCCTGTGTTGTCCTGTTTTGTATTCTTAGAGACTAGCTTTCTCTCAGACCTGTGAAGTTTCCTTATAGTTTAATGACTTGCAGAAGTTGAGTGTCAACAATTAGATCTAACATTTCAGGACTCTGGACTGCTGATTCAGAGATATTTCAACTTTGGTACTGATATCAATCTGAGTTGAGAATATACATCATCTTGCAGTTCTGAGCAGAAGTAACTATGAGAAATATTTACCTTTTCTGTATTACTGTTGGCAGATTTTACCCTGTTTATATAGTAATGGCAATCCAATAATTACAGATGTTTTATAGATTGCTATGTTTGTTTTTATTCTAATATATTTAAATAATTTTGATCATCTTTGCTGGAAACTTTTCCATCACTTATTCTTACTTCCATCATCTATTTCCTAGCCGATTATGTATAGCGGCTGCTATTTTCAATCTCCTTTCTGGCCTTCATTAAGCTTGAATTCCCAACATTGTCAATGCCATACAAAGGACAAGTATTTTCAAATTAAATTATTCTCTTTTGAACTAGCTTGACTTATAGGATCCAGTCAAGAAAGTATGTATCTTAACTATAACTTTTGATCACTGGAGATGCATCTTTTCCTGCCACAGGTATAGTTGGCAGCACAAGGTTTGCCTATGAACCTTTGTTTCTTGTTTTTCAGGTCAAAGGAATATACAGTCAGACTTTGCATGGCATGAGGCCGAAACAGGATTTTCTAGCAGGGTGAGTACTTGCAGAATCAGCAGGTTGATGATTTCTAATGACCAAGAATTCCAGAGACACTGCTTCCTAAATAAAAGCAAAGAGGGTCAGTAATCACTGAGTAAATTCTATTTCACTTCTGCCTGTTTAATAGGTGGCTTCAGGGAGGAATTTAGGAAAGGTGCATTGCAGAATGATTTAATGTGAGCTCCTGTGGTAATCGTAAGGAGTACTAAAAGGGAGAGGTTCACAAATGGAGTTTTGAAGGAGCTATTTAAAATGATAATATGGCTAGGGATTTAATGATGGTGTTCAGGAGAAGACCTTAAATAGAGATCATGTACTAAAGGATGTTTTTCTTTTTGAGTACTTACTGTCTTTGACCTAAATTGTAATCTTTTCAATTTTGTGACCATTGCTAGATGTAGACTTTCAATCCCATTTTGGCTTTTTTGCTTCCACATCTGAAGACACATGAGAAGTGCCTCTTTCATGAGTTTTGGATTTTCTGCTTTTTCAGGCCATTTTCATTGAATGGCTGCAGGAAAAGCTAGAAATGACCTTGAGAAGTCAGAGTTCCTCTGTTCTACCTCCATGGCCCATGGCAGGCTCTCCTAACCCTGAACTGCTCTCAAGCATGCTGGCAGATGATCCTAAAAATCTACAGGGATAGAGACTGCTATATCTCCCAAAGGTATTTACAATTCTTTTGAATAGAGGGTTTTGCCCCCTGCCTAACTTAAATCTCCCTTAATGCAATATAGTGATAACTTTTGATTTATTGTTTTGCTTATTGTTTAGAATGGACAGGGAGAACAAATAATTCCCTTTTTTCCCCCTATATATATTGACACCTGTCTCGGGTTGGTTACGCAAACATTTTTCTAGCAGCTATCACTAGTTGTGTGCTTTCTTTGGCTTCTTATATTGCTATGTTCGGCCTATGCAGTGTGTGTGTGATTTGGTGAATCTGGATGTCTGTCTGATTTTAGGGGAAAATATTTGATTTTTCAGACAGCGAGGGTTGCTTAAGTTGGCATACAATACATGAAACATGAAAAGTGTATGTGCAGTCTTGCTGAGTGCCCTCAATAGAGCTCCGCTATAAAGAGTGGAACACTAGTTTGTTTCTCTCTTGTATAGACGGAAACCCCTTCTATGCTTAGAAATAGGCAAGGTTTACATATTTGCATAGGGCTAAGGGATACCTTGTAGTTTTGCTTGCTTTTCATAATTCAGTAATCATTTCATGCAAAATTCAGGTACGTTAAATCAGTCCTGCAGTTTGGATTATCATTTTCAAAATCTAGGTTCACCTTACTTGGGGTTTCCTGTCAAGATACATTTATTGAGATTAGAAGATCAATAGAGCAATTACATATACGCACCATATGTTTGCACCCAGTGCTCTGGAAAAAGATTATTGCAAATTTAATTTTTTGTCACTTTCATCACTGCAATTGAGTATAGCAGGGACCCAGAGAACAACATGAGTAACGTTAATCTGGCAAAAATGTAAATTGTGCATTTGTGTTAGAAGTTCTGTGCTACAAAATGTGGCAAAGTGAAAAGTTCTCTGCAGTTATTTACTGTGACTCCACATTTAAATGTTCTCAAAGACTATGGTGAACCAGTCCCCATTAGTAGCTTTCACAGGAGCAAGACATTCCACACAGATGTGGAAATCTGTACTTATTGTTATGAATAAAGGCAGAGAATGTCACTCCCACATGCTATACTGCATTTGCTTTTGGAGGGCTAAAAGTTGGTGGTGTTTTTTTTTTTTTTTTTTACTTTTAGGTATTTTAGATTATGTATTTAAGAACTGTGATCTATATATTAAGAGGGTTATTTATACTCATTCAAACATGCCAATTACCTTTAAATAGGATGTTATTTTAACATATGATTATTTCTTGAAAATAATTTAAAGCCTAATCCTGAAATTTTGCATACTTGAGTCAATGTTTTTATTATCAGGATCCAAAAGTGTTTTAAGTGATGTAATTTTTAAACTTTACACTTAAAATTTCCAGCAGCACATGACAGGAGTTGAGAAGCTTCACGATAGAGCAGGGAGGGAAAATATATTTATCATAAAAATTACCATATCCCCTCTGACCCCAAATCCCAAACTTACGCTCATCCAGAACACTAAGAATAAAACTTATTTGATTTATACTTACAGCTTTTTCCAAAACTCTTAAAATATCATCTGACGTTCTGGTACAAATGGAACATTGATTTCAACAGAAATTCTATCTAGTTGTTCCCATTCCCTGACCTCTGTCCTGGCTGGCAAAGGGACAATAGTCATAAGTTGTCCATATATTATATACAACTGCACTATTTAATTACTCAGCCAGTGATTTTGTTGTACTCTATATAGCTGACATCACACACAAAATCCATTGTGCTATATATTTTGTCATAGCTTAGTGCTTTTCCCTACAGCCTTTGGGTTATGGATGGAAGTAAAGGATGTGTTGCTCCATTCACGTACTTAGTCATTAAAAGCAAAACTTGAAAGGTTAAAGTTCATGTGCAGTCTAAGAAATTTTTCTGCAGGCCTTGAGTGAAAAGGAAGAATCCTGCTTTGACCCTTATCCCTTCTGCAGGGCTAGCTGAGGGGAAGGCTACTGGTTTGAGTCAGCAGCCTCAGCTTTTTCCAGTCTGGGGTGGGGTGGGGGGGAATCTTGGGATCACTGGTCACAAGGCAGGATGTGTCCTGGAGCAGGTACCAGACCAGAGAGAGAGCAGATTCCCTAGAGATATTGTGAGGCGGATGGTTCCACAAGATCAGATTTGTGTTCCTTTTGGCCAAATTAGGCTTCAGCCTACTTTCAGTGATTTTATTTTCGTGCCTTTAGATTTTTCTTCATGTGAGCTCTGGCTCTGCTGGAAAATGTCTCTTATCTCTCTCATGCCATGAGAAAATTCCTAGTTTATTTATAACCTCTGAGTTCACAACTTAAATGTGGGGCTTTTGTGTTCAATGTACTAAAGAAAGTTAACCCATTTCTTGAAACATTGCTACTTTAATAAAGGTATGTTATCTCAGAATTTGGGCAGAACATGTCATGGTTTACGTGGATTTTCAGGAAGGTAATTGCACACCTCAAATGTAATTCATCCCAAGACTAAGCAGGACATAGCTATAACGTAAACAGAGCCACGTCTCTTATTGTTTCACCTCAATATAAACTTAATTTATTTGGAGTACTTCTGAAACAGCATGGAGATGGTCCTCAAGTCATTCGATCAGCTGTAGCATAATTGAAGCTTGTCTCTGAAGCTTATTTTAATTTATAGCAGAATATTATGTTCTTTTTGCTTGTTGATTGACTAAATAACACAACACAATTGTTATCCGTACAGGAGAACTTGGTTTTGACATGGACACTGGAGGGAGAGTGTTACGAACTCAACTGCTGTTGCTTCATTTTGTATTCCACTGCAACCTACTAGATGACAGAGTGCATGATTAAGGTATATGCTGTTTGCTGCAATAATGATCTTTACTCACCTCTTGACCCCTTGATTTTCTTTAAGGTTCTATACCCTGAAGAATTCCCACTTATTGCAGCATATTTTCTTGATCTTTGCTCATGCTGGTTTCATGAATGATCCTGTATGAAAAATTATTTCCTGTCTCCAGTGAGGATTGTTAGTAAACCTGGTGTTACAGATGTGGGAGAGGCTGTGAAATCACTAGGGAAGGGAATAAATTAGACCCAGATAATACACAGATAAAGGATGTGCAGATCAGGGTCATTTTTCACAGCCCAGCATACATTAATGATTTACCTCCAAAGGAAAAATGCCTGAAAAACAAAAGGAGAAAGTGTATTTACTAATATTGTTTAAAAATAGGCCCCAAAACCAGCATGGTGAATGATGATTATTTTGTCCGAACTCTGACAGTCTTTCTTGCTGTATAGCATGAGATCAGTGTGGTGCAGAAGTAGGAGTCTGGGAAAGCCACTATCCAAACAAATGCTTTAAGCCACCTTCATGGTGTGAGGGAAAGAGGACAAGGGTCAGTATTGATCCAGAGGAAAATGGTGAACAAGTCAGATTTTATGGTCACGGATTGGATTAGTGGTGTTAAATTACTGGTAGGCAGAAGTAGGGACTCTGTTGTAGAGTGCAGAACAAGAACTATTTAGAAAAGAATCATGTCGCATGAATTCATTTGGAGCCAGGCCCTTCCTGCATAGTAGTCGATCTATTACAAACACAGATTTCTCTGGTAACCATGCTTGCTTTGACTGCTATGATACAATTAGTTTCTCATGATCTACATGGTTATGGTACGTGGTGAAGTTGTTTCTGCAGCAGAAGCCATTACTTTCTCATCAAGTCTAAAGGATTAGTTATAAAGCCCAGCAAGTTGTACAGTCCATGTTTATAGCAACCAAACTCTCTGTGCTATGGTCTGTTGATGCATGAGAGATGTGCAGATCCATAATATAAGATCCACTATGCTCCAGGATGATCAACAAGCACCACTTTTATTGGCATCTTTTCCACTTGCCTCTTGGCTGAAGGAAAAAGATAGTATAATGCGCAGTGATGCAGCAGATGTTTCAAAAGCCCTGTCAATAGGGAGATTACCTAAACTAGAGTGTTGTGGAATGCCGGAAATACAAAAATAAATATCCATGTAAGGTTTGAATCTGCTACGAAAGTTTTGGGATTAGATTGCACTGGGGGGGCCTCCTCTGTTACTGTTTTTGACCGCTCTTATGGTTTTACTTGTTGTGTGCCTGTTCTGTACTAAAACAGTAGAGCAAGGAGCAGATCAGTAAAGAAAATACAACTGGAGGATGTATCTGGTTTGCTGTAGAGAAATTGTTTACCTTTGTATTGTTTACTTGCCTCCTATCTTCAGATTTACCATGACCTGCAAGGGAACATTCCTCTACCACAGCCAAGGCATTCAGGTGGAGCTAATTGAGCAATTATATTATCAGGTGATAGAAGTAAAAATCTTGTCAACACATTTGATGGATTAAGCAATCTGACTTGTTTTAGTTTGACTTACTGTTACGTAATAGTTACGTTGCTACATAGGTGCATGCTCTGTGCAAAACAGAGGTAAACAGCTGTTCTAACATATACGTTAGCTGACATGGAGATCATGACTTCAGTTGACTGACCGTAGAAGAAGGTTACAATAGAGGTTTCTGATGATCAGCTTTGAATGTGGGCAGTCCACGTAATATAACTGTCTTCCTTCTAAGAAACTGACCCTTTCTTAGAAATCTTCTGTCAGGGCTTTTAGCTGATGCTGAGCTAACACATGAAAAAATTCTACCAGTGAGAGGTGCATTTCGCCTCTTAAGTATCCATGAAGGAGTGCACGAAGCTAGGCAGTGTCTAAGTGCTGGTGGGTTCATGCAGAATTGCAAAGGCAAGTATATACTTGTGAGGGGTCTGGAGAACAAGTCTTACGAGGAGCGGCTGAGGGAGCTGGGCTTGTTCAGCCTGGAGAAGAGGAGGCTCAGGGGCGACCTCATCGCTCTCTACAGTTACCTGAAAGGAGGCTGTAAAGAGGTGGGGGTTGGTCTGTTCTCCCACGTGCCTGGTGACAGGACGAGGGGAATGGGCGAAAGTTGCGACAGGGGAGTTTTAGGTTGGATGTTAGGAAGTACTTCTTTACCGGAAGGGTTATTAAGCATTGGAACGGGCTGCCCAGGGAGGTGGTGGAGTCACCATCCCTGGAGGTCTTTAAAAGACGTTTAGATGTAGAGCTTAGGGATATGGTTTAGTGGAGTACTTAGTGTTAGGTCGGAGGTTGGACTCGATGATCTTGAGGTCTCTTCCAACCTAGAAATCTGTGATACTGTGATACTGTGAAATCTCAAATATCAAATTTCACCTCTATCCTTTATGGCTGTTCTTTGGCTATGAAGTCTGATCTCTGTATCCCATGGTGAAGACATTGATTTGGTACTTGAAATTTAAATGGGCCTGTATTCCAATGTCTTAGGATGTCCGTTACTCTTTAGGCCAAAAAGATCTCACATTTTATTATCCCAGTATACTTGGATTTTTATTTATTTAAAAAAGAAAGTGTGTGTGAGGACTGGAAGTATTTGTCACTTGGGCTCAGGAAGGGGAAGGTTGTCCAGCATCTTGGAAGGTGTGAAAAGGAGAGCCATGAGAATGGCTCTTTGAAGAAATGTTTGCAGTAATATTGTCCTTCTCCCTGATCGCAAGACGCGCCCCCCCCCCCAAAAAGAGATTTTTTGACTTGACAAGAGATTGGTAAATTAGCTTAGTGTAGAGTGGATGTGAACTAGCTATGTCTTTACTGTTTTTAATAAGAGATTGATTAAATAAGTGCAAAGCTCTTAACCTTTCTGGCTGCAAAGGACCATTAGCCTTGTGGGCTGAAATCTCATACGGCAAAAACATCTTCCATCCATGTTTCCCTCCAGTGATTTGTGTTTGACTAATGCATGTACGCCACAAAGGCATGAATATCCACTACTTCCTTTGGTAGTTTGTGATTGTTGTTCCCTTCTCACTCTTAAAAACATGCATTTTACTTGTAATTTGAATTTGTTTAGCTTTAATTTTCATGGTTGAACCAGCTGATTGAGAAGCCCTTGCTTTTTGTCTTATTCAGGAATTCTTTGATTAGATTATTGCAAAATGTTTTGCAACTCACATATAATTTTTGTTGTTCTTTCCTCCAGATTTTTCATTGTTATCCTTCAGAAGTGGACCCCAGAGCTAGACTCTGTCTCCAGTGTCGCCTTCATCTGTACCAGGCCGAGAAGGGAAAATACTCCCTATTGGTTAAGATTTCCCAGGGCTGTGATCAGATCCCTTCCTGGGGAAACATTTCTGTGGGGCTGAGCCTCGGATTAGTGGAACCAATTTTTCATTTACTGATTCCAACATGTTTGATTTTGAGACATAAGTCTGCCCAAGAAGGTGTACCTAAGCTTTTATATAAAATTAAAGCCATGAATGCGTGGCATGCCATGCTAGTCATACACCGAAAGAGCAGATAATATTACTGAGAAACTCAGTAACTGTGTGCCTTCAAAAATCACTTATTCCTCATGGGAGGAAACGACAACAAAAAAGAGAGAAGTCACAGTATCAGCAAGCCTGTTTTTATTCTACCAGGCAGTTGAATAATTAGATTACTTTGAGGCCCAATTTCGTATTTTGTATCCAAAGGTCATGGCTCTTGTTGGAGAGATCAATTAATATATCAGTGTATCAGATTCAGCATAGAAATGTCATCCAAGCGACGTACAGGAAACCTTTGCATACTGTTTGTTTGCCTTTTCTGGTAGTTAATCTGGATTACTGTTTGCTACCTGTTCCATTTATCTTGCTCAAGAGCTTTAGCAAATGTTTATTGGACATAATGTTCTGTTCCTTTCCCTTTTTTCCTAAGAAAATGCAGGCTAACCCCAGAGCAGTACCAGGCTGCAAATGTCATGTTGCTGGCTGCACTCTGGTCAGAGGAGTTTCTTTACTGCTGGTGGGGGAGAATAGACAACGTTTTTAGGGATGAGAAGAATCTGCCAAACAGGGAATGGGCCTTTAACCATTTTTTGAGTGAGAAATGAGCACAAATTAGATACTTCCACTGATCTGAACAAACCAAACAAATTTAATACCAAAGTAAATACCTAGTAAGTAGCAAAAAGCAAGCTAGTGAATAGCAGCAATCTGTTTTGTTGTTCTTTACCCATGTGTCCACTAACAGCCTCTTCTGGAAATGGGACACAGGCCCGCTATCTAGTAAGGCTGTCTTCCTTTTAGTAGGAAGGTGTTCAGAAGATCTTCCAAGACCTCCAGTGCTGTTCTGTGAACGTTGCTTTCCAGTGTACTGATTATTCAGTTTTGTTCAATTGTAATTCATATGCTGTCTTGAAAGTGTGGAGCACTATACAAGGCATTATTGTTACCCTGTGCAAATATAATACAGAGCAAGTGATGCCTGATAGTTAGCAATGCTTGTTAACACTTGAAATGACAGATCACAATTGCTCATAATGGAAGGAGAGTAGGAAACAGTAGACTAGGCAATGTTTTGTATCTCAGGAATGGTTGTATCCCATGATAGTGTGCTGGAACACAGCTGTCAGAGATGGGTTCTTCAGATGGGAAGGAAGTAAGGGTGAGATACTAAAAAGCTTTATCCCTTTGACTATGCCTAAAATTACCTTTTACCAGGGAAAGGTAAATTGTACTCATCACCCAGCAAATGAACGCAATTTTAGTTCCCACAGGAGAATTTGCTGACTATAAACACTTGTCAAGTCAGGATGCACAACTCCTGCTTGTTTCTGTGTTCTGTGGGAGCCTGTACATGTCTGTACTCTGTTGCTTTGAGGATTTCTCTGGTGCATAAGACAGACAGGCCTCGAAAGAGACAGCGAGACTCTGAGAGTGGCATAGGGGTGCCCTTTTTTCTGTTATTTCATCTTTGCCTTTTTCTCTGCCTTGGTGTATGAGAAGAGAGATGCAAGGGGGATGGTTAGATCAGCTCCAGGATCATCCAGGAATATTATGTGCCTGTATGTATCTGTTTACACCAAGTGGCCATACTACACCCCAGCATCTGTCTGTCTCTACAGTGTAACTGATCATTTCGGATGGCATGTAGACATTTTGTAGTCTCTGTCTTGTTGGTAGACACTTTCAGGCAGAATGGGGATGACACCCCCTACCTCTCCTGTCTGACAGGCAGTCTGTATGGATGGAAGAGGCTAAATTAAAAACAGTAGAAGCAGACTTTCTGGTTTTTCTTGATAGCTGGAATAAAGGACAGAAGGGAGCAGTCTGTGCACTGCAATTAACATCAAGTGCTATTGCAACTCATCTTGTAATGCGATATAGATACAATCTCAGCAGAAAATTGAACACTGCACTGAGTCAGAAACTCAGAGCAATGCTGAGTTTTGAAGAAAGTAATTAGCCCCAGGGACCTGGTGGTTTCTCATTTCCCCTGTGGTAAACACAGGGAAGTGGAACAGTACTTCCCATAGGCTCCCAAAGTCAATTTAGAGAAGGTACACAGCCAATTTATAAACCTAAATTTTAATAAATGCTTAGTAAAAGGCAGGTGCACTTGCCATCTTCCTGCAGTGCCCTTCGTGTACAGCGCAGTGTCCCACTGATTTTCTTTCGTGAGCGTGTAATACCCCTCATCTGCCTATGCACCGCTTAGCCAGCCTCGAGCCCCTGCCAGCACAGCTGCTAGAGAATGCAGCCTGGTGCAGCATCTCTTTGGTACCCCTTGCCACGCGGTACCGTGCCTTTCCTACTGACCTACTGAGGCCAATGCTGGCAAGGCAGGTCTGCGTGGGTCACTGTTGACTATACTTGCCTGGAACCAGGTGCTGTAGGTCTGCCCTCTGTATGGTGCTTCACCTGATCACTGCTTCCCTTCAGCCCTCAATACAACAGTGGCCCAGTCCGCCCTTGTGCTGCCCTGCACTTGGCTTTCACAAAAGCGGTGATTTGAGGTTTTCCAGAACTCAGTAATGATGTGAATTCTGCTTTAATTCTGCTTTCCTTCCTCAGTAGAAGATTAGAAGTGTACTGAATTGCAGAAATAAGACACCTGGTAGCCAAGAAAGCTTTGATCTTGCTAATGACAGGATGTGATGGCTGGGAGCTCACAGGAATCGTATGAGAAGCAAGGAATCAAGCTGTTCAGGTAACTTAACAGGGAAGACAGCGATCTCTGTTTATGCTACATCTTGAGATGAAAGTTGAGTTTAGTTCTTATATATCCTGTGCCTGCTCTGGGTGACCACAAGCTCATGCATCCAGGATTCTAACTCCTGCTTTCCTGCCATACTGCTTGCTACTTTTGTGGCTTGTCCCCTTCAGAGGGAGAGAGAGAGGGGAAAAAGAGAAAAAGCTTGCAAGGTTTTTGGGGCGTAATGATGTCTGTTTCTTGTGAAATGCATAGGGCACTTGAGGTGTCATAGTGAAATTAAATATTCCAGTGAGTTTGCCACAGTGCTTTGCATGTTCCTGTGCCTCTTTCCCCAAAGCTGCACCCAGCAATGTAGACCACCAATATTGCATGCTGTAAAGCTGCTTGCAGTGAACACTTTTTTGTTCAGCATTTGTCTGTCCAGAAGTGTCTAGTCGATATAGTCTTGCATGTGCGTTGATTCATAAGAGTTTTTCTCAGACTTCTTTCATTCAGTTGCTGGTACAATAGAGGTTGGTAAAGAAAACTGGTTCCGTTGATCCATATCTTAAAGTATTGGTCACAGGAACTGGTTAGGAAATAAATACAGAGCCCGTCACTTGGACTCTTCAGACTTTTTGTGGGACTGCAACCTTCCGATATCACATTCGTTTTCAATTTTCTAAATTCTGTAAGTGCCCTCTAGTGGCTCATTCTCTGTACTGTTTTGTATTCATTGTCAGAAACAGACCAGCTATTGAGTGTTCCTCTCTGGATAGGGCAGGAGCCATGCAAATGCCCTCATTATTTTGAGGATAGTACTGGTTTGTCCTACATAAGCAAATAAAAATAATTATTGGACAGTCACTGCAGAAAACAAAGCAAACCACTAAGCCACTGTTGTGGAAATTGAATGTCTGAACTGAAGCGAGTGTCAAATCAAGTGTATATCAGTGGTGGGGGGAGAGAAAAAAACCAACTAGTGGACACTCACTGGACTACATTAGAATGGTTTCAATAAGCACGGCATTAGTGAAATTTTTCTGAGTAACTATGCTCTAAGGTTTGAGGTGACAGTGTAATCTTGTTTTAGTTTCGTATAGCAACTCTAGTCTGGGCTGACAGATTACTGATATTATGTTTATACCATGACAGTATCCCAGTTTTCCTGAAACCAAATTTGTTCTTTATTAAAGACTTGGCTTGTTAAAATATATATATATTTTTTTTACAACAATATCTGGACTGTGGTCCAAGACTATGCCATGCTTTGTTAGTAATGGGAGTATTTCTGCTTTGTGTTCAGTGCTGTGCATTGTAGTTGCCTGGCACGCTTGTTGGGGAGCATCTTGAAGTTGTTTATTAAGGGATTGTTTTTGGGATCATGGGCTTACCTTGCACCAAAAAACAACAGGGGAGGACTTTCTCTGTTCCAGGAAAGGATGAGATGGGATGCAAACTCCTTTTGTACTTTGTTATATCCCTGCTAGTACAGACTTTCAAAGGGCTCTAATGGCATTTGTCAGAAAATGCATGCTTATTTATTTAAAAATTAATGTTCTTGTGTAGTTGTTTGCTATGTTGATATTTTTTTCCTCAAAGGATTGAAAGCTCATTTTTAACACAGATAGGTCAGTGCTGTTACGACTTTTATTCTGCAGTAAAATACTTTTTCATTGCTCATGGTGTTCTGGTGTGTGTGGTTTTTTATTTATTATTTGTTATTTTCTTCTTTCTTTTAAGTAAAAAATGAAGTCCCCTTTTACACATTTAATTTCATCCAGCAACGTAGCCAGTGTAGGATTCTGGTGAATCCACATTCAGGAATGGATTTATCCAAGCTATTAAGGTCATATGACAACATGCTAAGAGCCAGATATGCAGGTACTGTGCAAACTGGCATGTATGAGATTTCCTTATGGTCTCGTATTAGCCTCCCACCAGCTTCCTTGTAACCCACTCAGTTGACATGTAAAAGAAGCTTAGGTGGTACACTTTGTGGTAAGCTCCTCTTACCATGTAAGCATTAAGAATGCACTATTGAAATGCGCCTTACCTTGTCTGAACCTTACCTTGTCTGAACTTGCTTCTTTTTTTTCCTATCATACTTTGTATTTGCACTGTGTTCAACATCATAGGCAATATACCTTCAATGTGGAATAGGAAAAGAAGGACATTCATTTTTCTCTGTATTACTCCTTGGTTGTGGTAGTCAAAAATGACATTAAGCTAGACTGTTCATTCTTCCTACGGAGTAAGAAATATGCAGCGTTTCATTCTGGGCACAGGGAAACTTACGTGCTTCTCCGTGCTATGGAAAGGAAAGCTGTCCAGTATGTGACAGCATCACTGACTCAGAAATTGTGCAAACTGACTTGCGACAGGCTTGACAGTTATTCTACTGTAACCTATGCTGCTCTGGATTTTCCTCACCCGCTGCCCTGCCACCCCCCCCCCTTTGTCCTGGAACTCAGGAGGAGGCAAATTAAAGTTGTCCAAACTAAAGAGCTTTTCTGCCTTTTAAATGAAATTATTTCTGCTATTTTTTTTTTAATTTCATTTCATTTTTTCATCTCATTCTCTTTGAGAGCCTTTTTTTTACCCATCTCTTCAGAAGGGGATATAGCTTCTGGGGGTGTTCTACGATCTACAGTATTGGTAAGACAGCTCTTCTGAGACCTCATGTCAGTGGCAACCAAGTTGTACTGCTACTGCAAGCTTACTCTAAGGAGCTCTTGGCAGCCATGCCCATGGTCACCCACAGAAATGCAATGCGTCTGTGTTCTTGGCCTTTCTGAAGGAACAGGGATTAATGTATGATCTCAACAGTACAGGTTTTTTTGACTTCCTTGCCTCTATAACATCATGTCTGCTGTTCTGAAGAAGGTGGAGAATCATTTGTGGAGGGCATATATGGAACTCTTTGCAGACAAAAACATTGTGATTCACAAGGCCTCTGCCTCTCTGGGTCACTCACTGAGTGTTGATTCATCTATGCTCCAGGATTCTTCTGGCCTTGGGATGTCCTAAATCTGTAGCCCCCAACCACCAAGTACCTTTCACAGCGTGTTTCTGTGGTACAGACTTAGTATGTCCAAAAGAAATAGTCTAGTTATGCTTGAAAAAGAAACTGCTGTTACCAGGTGGCTGGCTGACTGATACTGTGGAGCCACTGAACCTAACTGAAGCATGCTTTTAAAAGAATTTTAAGAAGAAAAAAATGAAAAAGGAATACCTGGCATCACAGAACTGAAACCCCATTTTTTGATGGAGTTTCGCTTGATTGGAGCTAATGTTCATCTCAGAGAAAAGGGCTGTAAGGATACCAGCAGAGGCTTCCAAGAAACAGGAGTAGTCCTGAACTGAGAGAGGCAAATAATGGCTGTTGGCAAGTGAAACAGTGAACCTAGCATGAAGCTGTAAATGAGCAGAGATGAATACACTGTCAGAAGTTCTTTCATAGAAAGGCCAAACACAAAGGTTTAATGAATGCAAACCATCTTGCACCCAGAGAAGGTACGAGGAAACATCTTGGATTCATAGCAGTACATATTCATCACCAAAACTTGCTTCCTTCAATGCTTTTGGGTTAAACTAGACCAAAGCAAGTGGTACCTTTACATCACTGAAGGGATGGCTGCCTCTGAGCCTTCAGCAAAAAAGGCAGCAAATGATTGTGGGTGGTCTGACAGCCATAGTATCATAGAATGGTTTGGGTTGGAAGGGACCTTAAATATCTAATTCCACCCCCCCCGCCATGGGCAGGGACACCAGGTTGCTCAAAGCCCCATCCAACCTGGTCCTGAACACTCCCAGGGATGGGGCATCCACAACTTCTGTGGGCGACCTGTTCCAGTGCCTCACCACCTTCAAAGTAAAGAATTTCTTCCTTAAAGTCCCACAACGCTTTTTGTCGTTGTCCCTGAGCACTAGAAGCTGGGTGAGCGGTGGCTGGTGCTACTCCAACTACTGCTGACTGTCTCTTCCTGGCAACAGCCGTCTCTTGCCCTACCTGTCTGATCCGTTTGGCAGACCTGCCTATTCATGTTCTCTTACCAGTTGTGGTACCTGGCTGGACCTTCCCCTGTTCCTGCCCTTCCAGCCCTTGCCCTTCATCCTTTGCCTAGCAAATCCTAATTTTTGCTTATGCTGCTCAGAAGCATGAAGGATCTTTCCAGTGGCTGTGGCATTGGAAATATGAATAAAAGGGATGCCATCAGCAGGTTGTTTTGTACAAGAATGTTACTGGTTTCTTCCATGGCCACAGCAATACTTTCAATCACTTAAGAATTCGGCTTTTAAAATCAGTTTGCTCTCTCAATAGACTGCAAGTGGAGCAGTGGCTGCTGTTTTGTGGATGAGACCTTGTGACAGGAGAAGACAGTATTTTGATGTGGTGACAACCATCTAACATCAGTGCTGAGAAGTGGTGTGTGGCAAGGCTGGTTTGATGCAGGCTGCAGAAGTGCTGTGGTTGGGGAGCTGAAAGGAAAAGCTCAGCACAGACAGATGAGGGACATTTCAATACCGAATCTGCCTCAAACCTGCCAGAAGGACTAGGGAATAGACTGTGTCAAAAGAGGAACCTGTATCATCTTTGATAGAAGCCTGTAGTGGTCAGGCATGGCAGCAAAAGAACAGAAGGATACGTTTATCTAAAGATGTATGTGACGTTGCACTGGCATCTCTCATCTGTCTGTAGTCTATCTGCATGAGTATTTTGACATGGGTGGAGGTGAAAAGGTGAAATACAGCAAGTACTTCAGAGCAACAGTGCCAGCGCTTGACCAGTTCCTTGCTGGCTTGCACCTAGTTTTGCAGAATTGTAGGGGCAAGCGTTTTAGGATTATTTTGTGAACAATGTGCTTGCACAGGGCATTGTCTTAGAAAGCAGTAAAAGTTTTGGTGTGCCTGTTGATGGTGAGGTTTCAAGAAAGAACATTTGTGAGGATAGGATAAGGGTCCTGGTTCCACTTTCATTTAGACCAGGTACAACCCCCTCTTCTGCCCCAAACCTTTAGTTGTGCTGTGAATGAATAGTCCTTAGTCTTGTAAACAGGGCCTTTAACTTTTGTTGGACTTCATAAACGTTCAAGAACAATGATATTGACCAACACTTGACCATCATAATGCCTAGGTTGCCTTTAGAAAAATTGAACAATACAGATTATGCAACCGGGAATCCGTGGTGATAAGAAAATTCAACAACCCTTTGCACCGTTCCTTGAGCACTGCAAGATTATCCTCAGCTCTCACTCTTTCTCACAGGGCTCTATACGAAATGGGAAGCCCCGCGCCCCTCCCCAGGGCCCGCTCGGGCCGCGGGCAGGGACCGCCCCCGCGGGGCGCGGCGCGGGAGGGGCCGCTTCCGCCGCCACAGGGCGGGGCTGCGGCCCGGATGCGGGTGGGGGCCGGCGTCCCGGGGGCGGGGTGGAGCCGCAGTGCGGGGCAGGGCCCGCCGCCGCCGGAGGTGAGGCAGCGCGACCGCGGCGGGGCGGGGGAGCGGGCGGCCGCCGGTGCTGGTGCCGTGGGGCGCGGAGGTCATTGCGCGCTGGCGGCTCCGAGCGCGCCTCCCGCCCTGCGCGGTGAGGGGCCCGCCGCCCCGCCCCGCCCCGCGGCGATCCCGCAGAGCGATTTTGGGCTAAAATAAGCGCGTGTGAGACGTCAGCCGACGTGCGGGGCCCATGTCGGCCTTTCCCCGCCACGCTCGCGTTTGTGGTGCTTTTGGAGCCGTCGGTGCCCGCCCGAGAAAAATCCCTACCAGGCTTTGCTAAAGTAGCAAACAACGATTTTCAGCATAGAGGGGCTCGGTAGGAGTGACGGGCCCCTGCCCGTGACAGACGGGATGCACGTACAAACGTTTGGCTGCATGGGTAGCAGGCGGCAGAGCCAAGCATCTCCAAGACCCTGCTGATTAAGATGCACGGTTGTTATATAACAAATGTCAAAACTCAGAAGTAACTATTAATAGCAGACTGGAGCTAACAGCTATGTAATTGTTTTCCACGCAGAAGTTTCCTGCTGTGAAGCTGTTGTGATTACCAGATAGATTCACCTCAGAACAGGCCTAAAACCAGCCTTTGGTGAAGGGCTCAAATGTTAGGTAAAATGGATGATGAGGAATATAGGCTTGGCTCACAGCTTTACACTGGCTTTCTGTTTTACCAGTAAAACGCTGTCAATAATAGTCTTTCATTCCAAAGAGTCACAGTCACAGAGCACCACGTGTTTTTGAGCCACGAAGAGGGGTTCTTCCAATAATTGCTAAGATATTGCTGCTTATAAATTGTGATATAATCCCTCTGCAGTACAAATAACGATCTAACGTACAGTGCAGAGCAGGAAGATAAAGAAGGATCCAGTATGAGATGAAAACCGTAAATAAATATAGAAAGATCAACTCACTTTGTCCTCGGTGCAAATGACAAGATATATGAGTGGTGAAGGAGAGTGCTAGCACAGCTGTATTGTATTGTCGCTGTGAAAAGGTCATTAGCGCAACCATTGTTGGGTTCTGGTTGGTTTTTCACTGTGTCTTTGCTTTAGTGTCTTTCTTGTAATTTTTAACAAACTCTCATCACGAGGGAGTCACTTCACCCTGAAGGCTCATAAAGGTACTCTTGAAAGTACTCTCCGCTTATGAAAAATGTAGGTCAAAGGAAGGTTTCAGTAATTTGTCAGAATAGTATTAAGGTGAACGCCCATGTGGGCATCATCATGAAGTCTTTCTATATGCTTCTTCTCCTTCTGCTAGTCTATTCGGGATATTTTGCGTATAATGAGCTTTCGTAGCAAAATGCAGCTTGGTGTGGGTGCCTTGTGAGATAGCAGTTGTCATGGCGTGTAGTTACAATTATTGTTATTATCTCTTGCATGTTATTCATCTTGGTATGAAGAGGAGCAGTTTTGAGGAAACACGTGGTACAAAGTTAGCAGTACTTTGGTAGATCTCTTCTGTATCCCACCCTTTCTTCTCCATTCCAGTCCCCCATATATAGACAATTTAACCTAACAGCGGTCTTCTGTGAGGTGTTTGAGGTTGCGTTGTGCAGTGTCTGTCTCTGGATGCCTGTACGGAGCTGGGAATTATTGTGTAAGGCAGCCTCCCACCATGCTGCATAGGGCATCCTACCAACTGTTGCATCAGCATGATGGTAAATGTGGGTTTAATGATTGTTGCTTTTGATACTGTTTGGGGGACATTCAGCAAAGAATAATGTTGCTTAAAAAAAGGGCTATGGGAAGAAAGACCGGTGATCTGGAGAAGGTAGCAGAAAATGAGGGCTTTGTGGGAGTTCTGTACAGCCAAAGTAGCAAGAGAGCTGGGACTTTTTACCCTGGGGGAATTGTAAACGGATAAGAAAGAGATTTGTTTTGCTTACCTAGTGTGCACCCGTGAGGGTTTTCATTAAGAGGTATGTGGTGGTGTATAGCCATCTGTGTGCAGTAGTCTTTGGTCTGTGGGCAAGAAAGCAGAAAGCCAGACTTTACGTATAAGCTGTTTCCATTTCTGGTGACGAGAAGCAAGAAGTCACATGCGGTTCATTAATTTAGCAGATCTGTCAGCATCTACCCTATGATGCTATTTTGGAACTTATTTTTGCTGTTTAACCTACTGCTGTACGTGAGTCATCCAGACAAGATCTGAGGAGGCTGTTTAGTACTGGAATGCTATTAGTCTGTGAGAGGAGTAGCTGTTCTGACCATGGTTTGTGGTGTATCTATCTTATTCCCTGGAAATGATTTGAAACTTAAGTTCCTGCATTGAAAAATGGCAGCAACGTTTGGTTCCGAGCATATTTGTTGTCAGGAGACCTTATCCAACTGCTTAGCTTGTGCAGTCTGAACTTCAAAACCACATTCTTTGGGCACTACAGTGTAGTCTTGTTGAAATAGAACCTACGAGAAACAGAGGATCAGAGGCTGAGAATTCAGGAATGTAAATATGAAGAAACAAAACCTTTGTCTTTGGGTAAGAGCTTTGGGTTAAGCCTTGGCCTCAGTGTAGGTAGCAGTGATAGTCGAATCAGAACTGAATAGTACTTTTATGTTGCAGTAGGGGTCTGGATCTGCAGTTAATCTGCAGCTTTGCTTTGTTGTAGACTTGTAGTGAGGTCATGATTCATCCTAATTTATTTTGAGGGAGTTGCAGATAAATGTAAACCCATTTCTGTTTTGGGAACGCCTGAAAAATGCGACGTGTCTGACTGCTGTTTAAAATATTTCAGTTTTAATCCCAGATGTAGGTAGGTAATGCCTAGGGCAGCCATGATGGGAGCTCTGGTGTTTCATTTGTGGGGAGACATACTCATAAAATGCATGTGCCTCATGTCGCAGAGATGGACTGAAATGACTCTCAAATATGAAGGCAAACAATTTTGAGCGTGATTAATTTAGGTAAAAATGACCCACCTTCATTATTGATAGTGTCTCTACACAGAAAAGACATATTTTACATGCAAAAGTTAGTATACAAACAGTCTGAGGGCAAAATGCTGTGCCATGGAACTGCAGATCTACTAGAGGTATAAGGCTTTCAGAAGAACAAACCTGGCTACTCCAAAGCTGCTATGCAGACTCATCGTCTTCTCTGCAATGGGAATGACCTCCTTTGGGTAGAGTGCTTTTCTTTGTTGTGAATTTTTTAACAAATGTCCTGCATCCCACAGATAAGATACTTTGTACTTAGCTAGATAGAAGACATTAGCAATAAGCTATTGTCAGTTAATAGAAAGAAAATTTAAAATAGGAGGTTGCCAAGTGTGATATCAGAGGAACCGAGTGAATTTGGAAACTCTGTATAGAAGTTGGTTCTGGTGATAGGCTTACCTGTGAGCTAGAGAAGTGAGCCATTGAAATTGTTGAAAAATGCCAGAAACAGCTTTGATGAAGTAAGCCAGTAAGAAAAAGGAAAGGTAGCTAGTGAAGCATGCAGGGTCCACAGGTTGGAAACACTGGGGACAGAGGGGATGAAGCAATGTTCCTTGAATCTTTTTTTTTTTTTCAAAGAACAGCTTGGCTGCTGCTCTGGCCTGTACTCGTTCTTCGTTCTCCCCTAGAGATTATTTACTGTCTGGGACTTGTCAGAGTGCAGCTGCTCTTACCTAGCTCTCTTCCCTGAGTTCAACGTGTGCTTCCTGAACTTATTTGTGCCACCTGAGGGGCGTAACTGCTGTCTCTGCTGATTTTGTTAACCAAGAACCTTGCTGGTGCTTGTGGCCGTCATTGCAGTTTGTCTTCTGTCTGCTGTGTTTCCTTTGAGTTTGCCATCCCCACTGTGTGCTCTTGTTTTCCTCCTGTCTGATCTAATAATTTTTCTCAAAATAAAAAGGAAAGAAACACTGGTAATGTGTGACTTGGCTTTCTGAAGGAGGCAATAGGCTGAAGCTGCTTGCTCTAGACTTCAAAATAAATAATTAAATGAATAATGCGGAAGGAACAACTAAGCTCTCCCTAATGGCAGTGAGGAAATTAAACTTTGTTCGCTGTGAACAGACAAGGGCTCTGACCTGTCCCAGTCAAGCGCTGCGCTGTGACTATGAGGTGCCACATCCTGCCTGGTCAGTAAGAAGAGCGTGCTAAACTGGAGGTGAGAGAGCAGCATTTATCTCTTTGCATCATTTGTCAGAAATTCAAGCCCACGTGGATTCCAGGTCTACCTGAAAATTGTAACTAGTATGAAGGTTGCACTCATTATGTGAAATGTTCAGAAATGGTTTGAACTTCAGTAAATGAAATTCAAAAAGGTTTTCCTTACTCAACCATTTTATTCTGAGCTATTTTTCTTCCAGTTGCCTACTCGTGATGATTCCACCATCTGCAACAACTCCTGTCAGCGATGCTGCACTCTTGCCAAGTGTGGCTTCTCAGGAAATCTGGAGGTCGCAAGTTCCAGGCTATTCTGGATCAGTCACACAGCATATAAGTCACCGGGCCAACAACTTCAAGAGACATCCAAAAAGGCGAAAATACATTCGCCCTTCGCCGCCGCCTCCGCCAAATACTCCGTGTCCTATTGGTCTGATTGACTTTGGGGATCTACAGCCTCAGAGGTCTTTCCTAGAACTCCTATTTAATGGGTGCATTCTCTTTGGGCTTGAGTTCAGCTATGCCATGGAAACAGCCTATGTTACACCTGTGCTGCTTCAGATGGGTCTGCCAGACCAACTGTATGGAATGGTGTGGTTCATCAGCCCTATACTAGGTAATTTTTCTTTCTGCTGTTTCGTTCTTCTTGTTTTTTTTTTTTTACTCCGCAGGGGTATAAATGATTTTGTTTTCTCTGCCTCAGCTGTTCACAAGTATATTCCATGTGATGTCATGGTTAAGAAGATATAATTTTAGACAACTGAATGGAGAATAATTACTGCTGTGTGTTGCCTGAAATGGGCCTGGCGTGATCAAAAGGTCTGTTCTTTTAATGGCTTCTCAGTGTCTCACATCCTGCACAAGAGTAAGCTTTGGTTACTATACTAAGTTCTTATATTTAAAAACAAAACAAAAATGGCAAAAGAGGATCACTGCATCCATTTACACCCCTGTGAAAAGATGTATACAGAAACAGTTCCCATGGATGTGTGAAAAACGCAGAGTGGGGTCGCCTTCTCCTGTTGAATTTTCTGAAACAAACAAAATATTCCAATGATGAAAGACTTGACTACTGCTGTTATTGGCATTAGATTACTTGCCTGAGCACGGAGACAAGGCTGGGATTATATTCATTACTGCAGGAGGAACCCTGTGATAGGTTATGACTGCTTGGAAATTATTCTGCCTGTCCTTGTGTTTCTAGAATGTGCCTCAGAAGTAGGTTTGTGCTCACAGACAGGCACCTTTCCAACTTGCGTATTTACTTGCTGCTATCCTACCAACCTAATTTAGTAGGGGATCTCCAATATGAGACGGGAGTAAATGAAATAGCTGATAAGGAACTTAATTGTTCTACTCTTACTTTTCATCTGATGTCAGACTCCCTTGTACTACTGACGCAGAGTGAGTTGCATTGTCATAGCAGTCCTGAATGAGCAATGGTGCATTACACTATTCAGTCTCCAACGTAGGAAATGTCAGGCACTAAACTGTGTACATTTGGGTGACTAGTACTGACTGGGGATATTGCTGTGTCACGGTGTCCTGCCTTTGACTGTCTTCTAAACTGCCCATTTTAACCCCCCTGTGAAACAGGGTAGTAGAAAAAATCTGCTTATTGGTGATCACCTTTTTTAGGGTTCTTGCTACAGCCTTTGCTGGGGGCCTGGAGTGACAGATGCACATCAAGATTCGGGAGGAGAAGGCCATTCATTCTGGTCTTAGCAGTAGGTACGTCTTTTAGAAATGATGGGAATAACATTTGTAAAGTAGAAGCATTGCACATCTCCTGTAGCATCCCTAAATGTAGGCATCCCTATAGCATTAGGCTGAACCTTTCAGGTGTGGGGGTATTGTACGTCTGAAGAAGGTAGTGAGTGGCACTGAGGTGATGCTCTGGCAGCTGGACTTTCACACCTAAAAGCATCTTCTTCTCATAGTTAACAAGAGAGATGATGTTTTGAGGGACAGGAATGTTTTTCTTTGTCCAGCCACAAATCCAGGCATCTGTAAGCTTGAACAGTGTAACAGGATTACGTATATCCTATAAGCCATACACATAGCCAAATCTGTGATGATATGAACAGGAAAAACAGTGCATGCCCCAAGGCTGTGCAGGTAGTATAATGCTTTCAGAGAGCATGGACAGATACAGTTTCTCTTGTTTACCGGTGTTTGATTGATTGATTCTGATTTGTTCTTATTCCCAGGTGCGTTGCTTGGGCTCTCACTTATGCTGAATGGCAGAGATATTGGGAACGCCTTGTCTGACACTGTGAATAACCACAAATGGGGGATCATCCTTACAGTCTGTGGTGTCGTCCTCATGGACTTCAGTGCAGATTCGGCAGACAATCCTAGTCATGCCTACATGATGGATGTATGTGGCCCAATGGATCAAGACAGGGGCCTCAACATCCATGCTTTGTTAGCAGGTATGCTTTCTTTGTACTTCCTGGGTGATATGAACCCTGGGTAAAAAAGCTCTGCTGTGAGAAGGCGGTGTAAATCGTTGGTCTCTTCCTGTATAAGCGTAACCGAATGCCTGGAGAGATAGCAATAAATAACGTTGAAAGAGAACTTTTACTTCAAAAGGCTTTCATAGCTGACAGAAGTCAAATAAGACACAGTCCTGCACTGTTTGTCTTAAGATCCCTTGTGCCTTTTACAACCCTACAGAAAGAAAATTATCACTTTAGGAAGGAGATTCAACTTTTCACAGGTGTGGGAAATGTTTTTTTTAGTTGCCATATCGGAGAAGAAAGCACATATCATTCACTTTGCTGTGTTATTGCTGTCATTTTCAGTTGCTGTAGTGCTCTAGTCTAGTTTTCCTCTCCAACAGGGGACTTTTTTTTGTGCTCTCTAACGTTTTGTAAGAAAGGAAAGATAGTGTCATAAGGCTTTTACCACATGAATGGCGTGAGCGTGGCATCTGGTGCCCCAGAAATTCCCTGTTTATCGGTAGTAGTATAGAGGCAGCTTTTGTACACTGTTGACATGTCGCTGAGTAATGAGCTTGCTCCATGTCTCAAGTGATTTGGTCAGTCTTGGACGCAGGTAGATCTGAGTTCTTCTAACTGTATGTCCGTGTGGTGCAGATAATTGTTTATTGCTGCATGTGAGTTGAAAGGGGATTAAGTAGTAAAACAGAGATAACACATTGGATTCTACTCATGAATTGTTAGATAAATGGTGCTGCGCTGTTTCTGACTTTGAAGGTTGTCTAGGAAAGATAATCTCGACTCTGTTTTTCCACCAGGTCTTGGAGGTGGCTTTGGTTATGTTGTTGGAGGAATACATTGGGATAAAACCAGTTTTGGAAAAGCTGTGGGAGGGCAACTGCGTGTCATCTATGTCTTCACCTCAATTATACTGACCATCACTACTATGCTGACTCTACTTAGTATTCCAGAAAGACCCCTAGGGTCCCTCAGCGGGAAGAAAAAGGTGATGAAGAGTCCAAGTCTTCCTCTCCCTCCTTCTCCACCTCTCTTCTTTGAGGAGGCTGTAAATGAAAACTTTGCTTCTCATAACTCGGCTCACTTATATGCAAGTTTTACAAGTCCTGTTTCCCCTCTCAGCCCACTCACACCCAAATATGGCAGTTTTGTCAGCAGAGACAGTTCCTTGACAGGAATTAATGAATTTTCATCGTCATTTGGGACTTCAAATATTGACAATGTGCTTATAGACTGTTTTACAGGTGGGCACAATAGTTACTTAGCACTTCCAGCTAGCTTGCCCAGACATCCCGTCAGTGTCAGCTTTCCTCAGGTACCAGATGGCCGTTACCAAGAAGAAAATGGAAATCTGGAGCAAGGGGAGAGCAGCATAACTATGGGGCCTGACAGCGAGGCACTAACAGTGGGCTCCCTGGATGCAATAAAGCCACGGTCATCAGGTATCCTGAAAAGACCTCAGACCTTGGCCATTCCAGATATTGTAACGGGACGTTGTCCAGAAAATAGCAGAAGAAGAAATGTAACTTTCAGCCAACAGGTGAGGCCAGAAAATCAATTATATGACCATGTAAACCTGAGTATTAATTTATTCTCTCTTTATGATTTTAAATGTTTAGTGCGCAATTGGATCACTAAAGACTGCTCACAACAGTTTACTGATAAAAGTCACCGTAGGAACAGAATACCAGCTATGACTTTATTGTAAAAGTCATGGGTAGGACATGAATTATGATTGACTGGCAGTCTGTCATCTGCTTTCGTAAAGAGGGCAGAAATGGGAGCATTCCCCTCCCTTCAGGCCCCATATGAAATTTAGGTTGGTATTTTTAGCCCTAGTTCACCACCCAGGAAGCTACCACATGAGAGCAGAAAAGAACACATTTTTATTGAGCCTGTATCTTCCCTTTCCACAGAAAAACCTGCAAGATAGGGCCAGGGATAGGATTCTCCCATGAGCTTCTCGTTATGGCAGTCATTGCATCTGGTTTCATCAGGGAAGTGAGGTTTTCTTTACCCAGGGATAAGACTCTGACCTCACCTCCCGCTGTTGGTGATAACTTGGAATGTCTGAGACCTCTGTGTGCTGACCCATTTTTTTTATGATCCAAGATGAGGTAAACTGTCCTCTGTGTATGTGTTTTTTTTTGTTTTGTTTTGTTTTTTCCAGTCGCTGTACTTTCTCCCAGTTTGTGAGAGCAGACTTTGCTAAGGTCAGGATTTTATATACTGTGCAAGTAGAAATGAAGCATCAAGTGAGCGATAATAATGTGTTTCAGTTAAAACCAGGCTCTTTTTTCATCACTGTCTCTAAAACTTCAGGGACCTGTCTCTAAAACTTCAGGGACCAGCTGCAGGTACAGCTTGTATTAAGTGCAATAGAATTTATGCTTTTCGTGTGCTAGCATCTGACTGTGGTTGCCAAATGCTCTAGAACAGTTTCAAGTACACCGACAGCTGCAACACAGAGCCGCTACTTATCGCTTGTTCTAAGGCTGAACTTAAGGACATCCTTAGCACTGTTCTTAATCTCCAAATCAACAGCTGAGCAGCAGAGTTTAACTTTCAGGTGATCAGACAGATATGTAATATAGCGTAGATTTGCTCAAAGGTCGTTTAGATTTTTTTTAACCTGTTTATTGACCTGGGAGTTCTTATGGTGCAGGTTGCCAATATCCTGCTGGATGGTGTTAAATATGAGAGTGAGCTGAATGGATCGAGTGAGACCTCTGAGCAACCGCTGTCCATCAGACTTCTTTGTTCAACCATCTGCCACATGCCCAAGGCTCTTCGTAACCTCTGCATCAACCACTTCCTAGGTAATGAAAAAGTTCTTTCTTGTTTTCACCACGAAGCGGTCTACCTTGCGTGAATCTTTTAAAATATTTTATCTCTTGCAGCACTAGCTGCTATCTAAAAAGGATATAATTTGTTCCGTATATACTCACCAATAAGGTACTTCCTGGTATTTAGTTTCTTAGAATGCTGAGAAAAATGAAACAACAACAACAAAACCCAGAATCGTGAAACCTACATCCCTACACAGAGAATAATATTGGTTTACGTCAGCATGTCTGTTAAATTTAATGTTTACACTAGGACGAGAAACACCATTGAAGCAAGAACTTGAAACTGCATCAATGTGCTTTCTAATGCTTTGAAACTGCAGTTACTGAGCAGAATGCAACAAGAATAGATGTATTTCTCCGCTTACATCTGAGACCAGCATTTGCTTTCCTCCCTTTGATACCATATACATAGGGGCAACAGAAAAGGCTGTGAGGGGGCACAGAATGCAACGCTACAGGTGTGCCTGTAAGACTAGTGTAGCTAAGTGCAGGAGGACAATGGCACCCTGAAACTAACATATGATGAACTACTCTGTGAAATTCAGCAAGGCAGTTCAGACTGCTGTAATGAATTTTGCTCTCTTGCTAAACCAGTATTCTGTGACCTGCAGTCAGCCTGTCAGATTCCATGTGTGAATTCAAAGGATAAATCTTGATCATTAAAATCATGAACAACTTTTACAAACAGCATAACGCGCAGGGAACAGCAGTCCCTCATAAATGTGGCTGAACATTATGTATGTAATACATTAAGAATCACAACTGAAGACAGGTTTTGCAATGTAGCTAGTAGTATTCATGGCTTACCAGAGGAAACGGATAATCTGTAATCCTAATGGGTTATTTCTGGCTTCTTTCAGGATGGCTTTCATTTGAGGGGATGTTGCTCTTCTATACTGACTTCATGGGAGAAGTAGTGTTTCAAGGGAATCCAAAAGCACCTCACAACTCAGATGAGTATCAGAAGTACAACGCTGGGGTCACCATGGGCTGCTGGGGAATGTGCATCTATGCATTCAGTGCTGCTTTCTATTCAGGTACTAAGTGTACAGCCATCCCACCCACTGCTGTCAGAAAGATACACCTGCTCCTTAAGTGGTGTTTCTGCAACAAGTAGTCTGGCATTTATGTTGCACATAGCCTACCACATGGCAGGAAGTGCTGAAACAGAGTGTTAACACCGTATTATCTCTGCTAGTTAGCATAGCCTACTCTGACAACAGAGGAGGTAAGCAGTATGGTGAAAACACATTTCTGTTGGAACATTGTTTCTTTCAAAATCTGCATTTTGAACGCATGTTGAGTCCAGAAATACCTGCAGCCACCATAGGCGTCCTTTGGGCACAGCAGCAATCAGACATGCAGCAGCCCAGCACTGTGTGTTCACCCCCATAGAACAATTCCCACTTGCCCCCTTGAGACAGAGGGAACTGCCAGGCTGCAGCTCTGTCATGCCCTCTGCACAGGTAGGGTGTCAAGGCTGCATTGTGGCAGTGGGAGGATTTGGAAGGGGATCTTGGTGCTTGCATGCAAGCCACCAGTTAAGCAAAGCTGTAACGGTTGCTGCTGTGGCAACCAGACGGCTAGGCCGTGGGGCTTGGAGGTATACTCCTCAAGCCTAGTGCATGGCAGGGGACAGTCATGGTTCATTGAAAATGCCATGCTGTTGTCTTGCAGCTGCGCTGGAAAAGCTAGAGGAGCGGTTCAGCACACGGACACTGTACTTCATTGCGTACTTGGCCTTTGGGTTGGGTACAGGGCTGTCCACGCTGTCCAGAAACATCTATGTGGTGCTGTCACTGTGCGCTACCTATGGTGTCCTCTTCGCCACTCTCTGCACGCTGCCCTACTCCCTACTTTGCGACTACTACCAGAGCTGTGAGGTGAGCCCTGGGCAGGGTGGGGGACAGGGCTCCTGGTAGTACTCCCTCACACTGTGTCCCCTGTAGTTCACAGGCTTGAAGGCAGAGGGCATGCGGCGTGGGATGGGTGTCGACATCTCCCTGCTGAGCTGCCAGTACTTCTTGGCACAGATCCTGGTGGCCCTGGCCATGGGGCCACTAACGGCAGCTGTGGGCAGTGCCAGCGGTGCCATGTACTTCGCCAGCCTGGTGTCCTTCCTGGGCTGCCTCTTCTCCTCCCTTTGCGTCACCTATGAGCCGATACCACCCGCTGAGGAGCTGCCACCTACCGAGGAGCAGCGCCCACTCCTGCCATGTGCACAGGACCAATAAATGAGCGAAGCTGCCACAGCCTTTTCTGCCTCATTGCATCACCCTTGTCCTTCCTCGTCATGGTATGGTGGCCCTTTGCACCCCCAGGATGGTAGTGGACGGTGGTGGGACGTGGGTGACTGTGCTGGCAGTGGGCATGGGAAACCACAGAAAGATATGCACCATCTTTGCTAAGCTTTCCCCTGCCCGTGAGAGGGCACCACTCCACCTTCCCCTGAGGTGGCAGAGGCCCATCTATGTCCCCAGGGTCCATGGCTACAGCGGCAGGAACCCTAGGTGGCAGCCTGGGGCCTTCCCCTCCAGCCACCCTGCAGCGGCATGATTCCTGGGGGGAACAGTGCTGCCTGGCCTGAGGCAGGGAACACAGAATTCCATTGCCCAGGCAGGGGGACCCTGATCTTTTGGGTGTCAGCAAGCTATGGGGCTCCCCTGCCATGGGAGTGTTGTGACCGCAGTGCTTTACCAGACTTGTGAGCAGAAGGTTCCTTCTCACTGCCAGGCAGAGTGGCCTGGCCCTTGGTTGCTGAGGGCTGTGGAAACTCCTGCTGGGGCCTCAAGGAGCAGTGGGGCCAACCCGTGGGTCCCAGCCTCTGCCCATGGTAGGCCTGGCCCTGGAAGGTACTTTTCAAAACTTTGGAAAGGTTGAGAGTGACTGGTCTTGCTTTGGTAGCGCAAGTACTCTTCTAAGGGCTGTCTCTGGGCTCCTAGGTGTACAGAGCTCCTGTCAGCAGAACAGCTCCAAGAAGTTGCTGGGGGCTGAAACTGCAGGGGCCTGGCTCTCAAGCCCTGCTCTCTAGGTTCTGACTCTGGTCCACACTGATGGTTCCCGATATGTACATATTTCTTTCTACATTAGACTTTTAACTGGGACTATAAGAGCTTGGGATGACTTAGCAGGGAGATGGGTAGTTGTCTGCAAAACGGCTTTGGGGAGAAGGTTTTTTTTGCATCAAGTTGCCTTGGGTAGAAGCTTACACTCAAAATTAGGTTTGAGAATATAAAAAAAAAAAATCATGTGTGAAAGCCTGTAGCACATCATCCTTGTTTTTCATGCAGTTGTACCATGTGACATTTTAGGGATTAGTGATTTGTCAGCTAGAGCCACATCCTTTATATCTCATTGAAACTAGTAAGACTTAGTAGAGTTGGACTAGTGGGGTTTCATTACCTGTGAGAATTCTCAATTATTCTGGTTTTGGAAGTAAATGCCTGAAACCTTATACAAGTTCCAGTTAAGCTCAGGAGTACTTTAAGTGAAGAGCAAAGATGAAAAAAAAAAAAGTTAGAACCATTTCTAGGATTCCTATCAGTCTGCCTTCATATTCTAATAGCGAGCCAAGATTTACCATGGCTGATGGGCATTTTGGTATCGGGAATGCCATGCATGGCATCCCTTTAGACGCTCTTTTTGTTCTTGTCTACTGGGTCCAGAAGAAGCAGTTTCTCTGGAGGCTCTCTCTTTTTTAAAGGAGTTGTTCTGGACTGTTCACCTCAGTGTTTTTTTGTTTGTTTGTTTCTTTATGCTTGATGTGTGATGCCAAGAAGAAATAACTTCTGTAATATTTAGCTGTTGTGACTTACTATACTCTAGTGCTTGAAAGCATAATGCACAACTCGTAAGAACCTCTCACTTTTAACATCAGTACCCTGGTATTTTTTTTTTTTTTAACATGAGAGGCAAGTTTCATGCTAATCAGTATTTACTTAAATGGAGGAACGCTACGGAAGTTATGAAGTCAAGCATTCAGAGACAAATGAATATCAGGTTGATGACTGTTCATCTTTATTTTCCTTATTTGGGCTTACATTTCCTGACCCGGTGTCACATCTGCAGGAATATCTGTGAGATGTTGTTTCCTTTATAATGGGGCATCTGGACCAAGAATGTTTGGAATAAAACTGGAACTGGTGTATAAGCAGTACATCTGGCACTTCTGAGTGTCTGATTTCTTACAATCTGACTAGTTGGCTTTGTGGAATTTTTCTTTTCTTGGTCTGCTGTGTAACCTTATTTTCTCCTCCTTATCTTACCAAACTTTTAAAGTCAAAAATGATTGTTTTATTCCCACAATGTGATAATTAGTTCTCAAAGTGCTTTCTCCTTTTAAGTTTTGTAGACAGCATTGTTGCACTGAATGGATCACGAGCACTTTCCTTTTCTAGGTAGCTGGATTTGCAGATCATTGTGTGTTGCAAACAACAATTTAAAAAAAAAAACAGAATTTATTAAAACAATGTATTTCTCAGTGTATATGTCTATGTATATATCAATGTATTTTACCAATGGATATTAGGAAAAGATTCTCCACTGAGAGGGTGGTCGGGCACTGTCACCATGCCTGCTGGAGTTCAAGAAGCATTTAGACAATGAACTCATAAACACGGCTTGATTGTTTTTGGGCGGTCCTGTGAGGAGCCAGGAGTTGGACTCGATCCTTGTGAGTCCATCCCAACTTGGGATATTGTATGACTCTTTGATGGTAATGTTTGTCACTCCTTCCCTCTGTAAACAAGAGTATGAAATACACATAAATAGTTATAAAACTATCGCTATGCCCAGACGCATTGCATAATAGAGTATATATTACATTTTCTATTATATTGATAATTCAACATCAATGTATGTTAATTTGGGGCTTTTAGTGATACTGGTGGTGTCCAGGGAAAAAAAAGTATGTCACCATTCTGCAGAGTTCCTTGGAAGTTGCACCAAATCCACGGAGAGAAAAAAAAAAGGGGGGGGGGGGGAAGGCAGCATTGCTTACTTGCTTATTCTCTTCATTTGTCATATGTTTTGTGTTTTACAGAAATGACTGGGAGGTCACTGTTGAACTGTGAGCTGCAATGTGATGTTTACCTTTTGGAATCCAGACACTTCAAATATTCTAAATCTGCGAGCTGCTGTTTAGAAGATGCATGAGTTTAGGCAGGAACGTGATTTTATGCTGTGGCATAGTTTAGTCTCTTCAGCAGTACCTAAAGGCTAATTTTGATTAAGTCATTATCATTAAAGGTTCCTTGATGGCAATTATCTATGGGTGATCATAAATGTATTTACAGGACATGTACAGAGGTAGGGTAAACGGAAAGAGGGAAGGAGAAAGTACCTAGTTAATGCTCTCATGGGGAGAGGGAGGAAGAGAGAAAAGTACATAATGAATTGTCTCATATTTGTAATTAAGATAGTTATAAACGTTTCACCATGTGTGCAGTTCACTCAACTTGTGCTGTATCTCAAAAAGAGAACCTAACGATTTCAGAACTTTTGCTGAATCTTTGAAGAAAACCATTTTTTCAAGAAACAAAAATAGCCTGACTGTAAAAATAATCAACCAATAGCTCCACCCCCCAAGCAACAATAAAATAATGATTTAAAAAAAAAAAACAAAAACACCCCAAAACCTCTGTTGGGAACTATTTGAAAAGAGTAGTGTTAAACATTTCATTTTCTACTAATAAGTAATGAGTTATCTTGTACTCTATAGGATATGTGCTTTTTTACAGGGAGTGGGGTGGAGGCGAGTGCTTTGCCTTTGGATATGAGGCAGCTTTCTTAATTTATCTTTTCCCTCAGATTGGAAGATAGCCCTAGAGACTATTCAGATGCCATTACCGTAACATCAGCCAATGGATTGCATAAGTTACAATAAGTCTTGAGAATTGTATGATCACTAGAGCTGAAAAGCCAAGGGAGAGCTTCTGCACCTGTTTAATTATCTACACTGAAAATTTCCATATCTCTGCTTGCAAGACATTTAACTTAGCCTCCCTGCTAGGAAGGTTTTTGTTGATGGTCATTAAGAAAATGACTGCAGCAGCTTTCCATTGCTGTTTCTCTGCCCCAAACTGCTGCTTCTGCAGTAGAGAGTCACTGGAAGAGAAGATGCTAGTGACAATGGGCTTGCATTTTAGGGTGACATTTCAGGCCCCAAGACAACAGCACAAGCTGCAGGGTAGCAGTGCCCTAAGTATCAGTGCTGAGACGGATGGGAGGTCTTGTACTGAAATCCATAGTTCTCTGGATATTGCCATTCCTGCTCTTTCCTATCAGGTTTCAAAGTTCTAGGAAGACAGCATTGTACCCTATATAAGCAGTTCATGCTAATCATGCTAAAAGCCCTATTTTTTCCCTCTTTAAAATATACGTATATATGTATACTGTGCAGAAATGGTAACTGTGTGGAACGAGAATTTTGGTGCAGGCAGCTTGCTGTCTAATGCCCCCAGCAGCAGCCGCCTAGGAGTTTCAGATTAGATCTGAAAGGCAGCAACATAGTCCAATATCCAAATAGAGCTAAAAATTACCAGTAAATAAACAGGACTGCTTCATCAGTCTGCCTGTTTTATGGAACTTGCACATACTCTAACTTGCACATACTCTAGGAGCAGGAAGAAAGCAGGCACTGAGTAATGTTAGACATTCATATGCATGTAAAACAGAGCAGACCGTGAAGCAGTCAGCAATGGGGATGGTGCAGTACTTGCCATGTATGTAAGCTGTATGTAAGCTTTTTTCTTTTTCTCCTGCTTTTCCTAGGATCCACTACTAGCCCTTTTGAACAAAGGACAACAAATGTTGCAGTAGCCAATGGAACAGCCAACAGAGGAAATCATAGCCTCAGAGGGAAAATAATCATTTTTGTTTGTGTGAGTAGTGTTAACTAAACTCACAGGAACTACTTAAAACAGAGAATTTAGCAGTATATGTATCAAATGCTATGCTAGAGATTGATGATTAATCTGTAGCTTTCTTCAAGCCTAGCATTTGCCGTGCATCAGTCTGTCTATCTGGGATGGGGCCAACTGTGTGATGTAGTAAGACTAATATTTTGCTTCCTGTTATAACCCACTCCTTCAGCTGAGATAGAAACCTTTCTCTTGTGCTCCTAAATGAATAGGTCCAGAACTTCTCTGGAGAAACTAAACACAGATGCAGTCCCTTTGCATTTGCCTGCAGCAGCTGTCTCCTAAACCATTTACTGCCCTGAAAGAATTTATCAGAGCCAGGAATCGAAACATGTGACAAGTGCAGCAGATAAATGGAAGCTGTCCCTTGCTCTCTTGCTGCAAAAAGGGGTATGCTACAGCCAGAAACATGTCTTTAGGAAAAGCCATATATGCCTCTTGGGATACCTCTGTGCCTACAGTATAGTTGAGGAAAAGCCGTTTCTAGTTGCCGCAAGCGAAGTTGACGCTAGTAGTCACGAGTCTGGAGAGAACAGCACATACACGGACGACACTTTTAATGCAGTCTGACGCGCCAAGGTGTGTGCGTGGGGGGCAGTGCATGCACCGTGCCCCGGGCCCGACCCCCGCTGTCCTGGGACGCTCGGCGCATCTGGGGTCGGGGCGCCCCTCAGGGCTTCTCGCCGGGCTGCTGCAAGCCGCCCGCCACGGGGGGCACGGCGGCCTCCTGCGCTCGCCGCCGCCGCCGTAACCTCTCGGCGCCCGTCACCGTCATGGGGTGGAGCGGCAGGAACCCCGCCAGACCTGCAAGGAGAGGCGCTGAGCCCCGGCGAGCCGCTCCGGGCCCCCAGCCTAGGTCCCCGCCCCCGGCCGCCCGCCTCGCGCCTACCCAGGAGCTTCTCGGCGGGCCGGGAGAGCTGCGCGCCGCAGCCCAGCCAGTGGCGCAGCCGCTCCAGGTTGAGCCCCGCCACCTTCTCGCCGCGGGCGTTGGGCAGCGGGTCGAGGCAGCCGAGCTGCTCCAGGTACTTCCCGTCCCGGGCGCGCCTGCTGTGCGCCGCCACGATGCGGAAGAAGGGCCGGTTGGTGCAGCCGCCGAGGGCGAAACGGATCACGACGTGCCCGCCCCGATAGCCCTTCAAGAGGCGGCTACCTGCGGAGAGAGCGCGGGGCGGTTACGGGCCGGGCCGCGTCCAGCGGGCCGCGCCCGCGGGCACTCACCGAGCTGCACCATGGCGGCGGCCGGGCCCTCTCCGCGGTCGCGACGCGATGGCGCACGGGGCGGCCCCGCCCCAGGCCGGCGGGCGGCTGCGGGCGACTCGCTGGCGGGGGTTTCCGCTTCCTTCTCGGCCGGGCCCGGCTTGCTCTCGCCGGCGGCGGGCGAGAGCCGGAGGTAGCGAAGAGGTCGCGGGCTGTCGGGAGGTCTCGGGGGAGGGGGTGCCCGCGGGGGAGCGGGCCGCGCTCCGCGTCCGTCCCCGGGCCTGCCGGCGGGCGGGGGCGGCCGGTCCGGGCTGCGGGTACGGGGCTGGCGGGAGGGGGAGGCGAGCGCTGCGGAGCGTGGGCGGGGCGCGCTCTGCAACAACTGAAAACATCGGTGTGTTTTCACCGCTGTTTTCGTTAACAACCCAAAACAGCGCTGGTTGAGCCTCTACAAAGAAGATTAACTCTATCCCAGACAAAGCCATGATACGTACGGTCCTTCCCATTTTGGGTCTAGTTCGGTTTTCTGCAAAAACACTTTAATTAGTATCGCATCCCCCGGTCATATATGACGTACCTGTAATTTGGATGTTACTGGCTGATACCATTGTGCATATTTACTGTTGCTCTCAAATTGCTTTCACAAGTCCACTACATATTGGGTTACTCATTCACCTCCATCCTGTCAGCTGGTCTTAGCCAGGATAACAGCTCCTCTAAGAGTGCCTGGGGAGGCTTCTAGATCATGCTGGAGGACGTTGGAGAGCCCTGCGAGTTCTCCAGGGGATATTAGAACACACCAGTAGGCTCTGGGAGACCCTGGGTTCTCTGCGGTGCACTGGAAAGCCTCTAGAGCACACTGTGGGCCCTGATAGACCTGTGAGGCTCTAGAGCAGACTGGAGGACCATAGGACGTAGCCTGCAGTACCCACTGGAAGGTCTCTAGGCCATACTGAAGATCCTTGCAAAGTCTCTAGGTGGTACTAAAGCACACTGGCGTATGCTGTGAGATCTCTAGGTGGAGCTAGAGCGCCGTGGGAGGCCTCTAGTATGCCATAGAGCACGCTGGGTAGCAGTGCAATGGTTTCTAGGGTGAACTAGGCTGTTCTTAGGGTTCCCTAGAGTGCACTGGGGGTCTCTGGGATACCTGCAAGGGATACAAGACTTTACTAAGGGCCCTGAGTTTCTAGAGTGGTCCTGAGGCCGCTAGAGTTCCCTGGGAAGCTTGTAGGAAACACTAGAACACGCTCTAAAGCTCTGTGAGGATTCCACCGGGTGTTAGAGCATACCAAGGGGCACTTAGAGCCTACCAGGGTTCACGAGACTACATTGGGAGGTCCAGAGAGGTCTCTAGGGTGCACTGGGAGGCCACTAGTGTTCTGTACAGTGCAATGCGGGGCCTTGGGACACCTCTAGGGCTTGCTGGAAATACCCATGGGGCCTGGGAGGCCTTGGGGAAATGACAGAGGACATTGGAATGCATCCAGGGGACACAAGAGTGCATTGGGATGGTTGGGAGGGCTGTTCGGGGCACAAGAGAATACCAGGGAGTGCTATGATGCCTGTTGGATACTCTAGAGAGCACTGGAGAGTCCTGTGAGGCACCAAGGGCGTGCTAGATTATAGTAAGTGTCCCTGGGAGGCCTCTAGGGTGCACTGGGAGGGCCCTAGAGCACCTGAGAGTGCACTGCGGTGCCTTGGGATTACTGCAGGGGATACTAGAGTGCACTGGGGTCCCTGGGAGGCCTTTAGAATGCCCTTGGAGGCTTCTAGGTGATGCTAGAGCACACTGGAGAGCCCCGCAAGGTCTCCAGGGGGAGGTAAGAGAACAGCAGTGGGCACTGATGGCTTTCCAAGGGGTGCTAGCCTACAATGGGGGCCCTGGGGTATCAAATCAGGTTACAATAAATACGTATAAGCAAGTAGGTTGCAGCATGTACTGGACAGTATTAGAGTACTACTCTGCTAGCAGTGGAGAGCCAGATGAAGATATCCACAGTAAGTGCTTGTTCTGCCTCAAACTGAATGGAAAGATTCTGAAGTTGAGCATCCCGGGGGATGTTTGTAGGAGTTTTGATCTGAAAAAAAAGTTCAAATGGTTGTTGATGAACGGTATTTTGTTTGCCCTTTTAGATGGCTATTCCTACTAAAGATCACATCAGCGTAGATAAGATTAAATAACACGCAGTTACTTATCTGTTTTATCTTTCAAAGAATGTTCTTGCCACGTGCCTGAGCTTTTTACTCGTATTATTGGCGAAAGGAATGGCTGTGCTTCTTCCCCCTCTACCCCTCTTTTATTCTTTTCTCCATTTATAACGGGGACTTGAAATGTTTTTCTCAGATGTCCAAATTAAAATTTACAAAATGCTAATGGTCAACACTGACGGAATTGGGCGACTTTCAATGTAACGGGTAAAAAACATGGAAATCTCTAGTATGTTAATGTTACTCTGATAGAAAAACTGATGTACTAGCTGCTTGCTATTTCTATTTTTTTCCCCTCTATTCTCCACAAGGGCTTTTGTGGACATGTTGTGTATCTTTTCTGTTCTTCCACTATTCAATTGTTATGAAAGACTGCTATGAAATACACGGGCTGTGGACAACCATCTATCATAGTTGCAGATGCACCCCTGTGTATTATCTTGGTTGGGTGACAGCTGAGCCTCCGGATCTTTACAGAGGAGGAAGCTGGGGGAGAGAGCGAGCGAGAAGCATCTGAACCGCAAAACCTTCTTGGCGGCGCCCAGAGCAGGAGATGCGGTAAGTGCCAGGCCCCTGGGGCTGTGTCCCACCTGTTCTGCATCCCAGGCTGCCTTTGCTCCCGTTTGCATCTGCCACCCCTCCCTGTCCCCCGTCTCCTCATAGTCTGTCCATCTCTTTGGCCAGCTTTGCATTCCTCTCCCCTGTCCTGCTTGTTTGCTCTCTGTATGGCCCACTTCCCATCCACATGTTTTTCTGCATCCTGCTCCCTGTTCCTTTTCCTGTGTGTTGCTGCCTTTCCCAGGTTCTTTCTTTTCTGTACTGCTCCCCTCCCCGCCCCCTTCCTCTCTCTGCTCATCCTAGGCTTTTCCTTCTCTGTCCATGTTGTTCTTTTCACCACTCTGTCCTTCTTCCCATCTTTCTCAATAACACACCAACTCCCCCCTGCTAATGTTTCACTACCCGCATCTGACCTACTCTTTGCTCTCGTGGTCCTTCCGTTCCTTGTCCTACCCGTCTGCACGTCTCTGTCCTGTGGCCTCTGCCATCGTGCTATCAAGCCCTCTGTCCAGCTTGCTCACCTTTTTCTTTCTCTCTGCGCCTCTGTCCTGCTCCCCTTCCCTTGACGCTCTTTGCTGTCTCAGCCCTGCTCCACACTGCTCTCTCCTTTCTTATCTCTGTCCCATTCTGAGACCCCCTCAGTCTCAGTGCTCCGGTGTTCTCCTCCCCCTGCCCACTCCCTTTAAGAACTTCTCAGTTCTCCATCTCTCAGTCCTGCTGCCCCGGCAGTATTTGATTTTTCTCATTCTTTCTTTCCTGCTCCCTCTCTCTCAATTTATTTCTGTCAGTTTTTCCCACTTTGTCTACCTCTGCTTTTCTGTGTTCTTGCATCCCGCTCTGCTCCACAGTTTCAGTTGTGCTTCCTTGCTCTTCACCCCTCTATTTCAGTCCATCTGTCATGCTCCCTGTCCCCTTTCCCAGTCAAACCCCATGTCCCTGTGCTGGCCTTTCTCTGCACCTCACACCTCCCGTGATTCTTTCTCTCCCCCTCTTTCTCCTGCCTCCCCCCTCTCCATTCCTCCGTCCCAGTTCTTGTCCCTTTCCTTGTCTTTTTCTGCCTCGAAGCATAGCCTGGTTATTCCTTTGCTTACTTCTGTCTTTCACTCTGTTCTGCTTCCCCTGCCCCTGGTGTTTCCTGCTACGTCCCTGTCCCTGTGTATACTCTCACTTCTGGTCCCTCTGTTCTGCCTCATGTCTTTTCTGTCTGTCTCTCCCCTTGCTGTTCCACATTTCCTCCTTTCTCGCCAGAACCCCCTGTCCACCATTTGTGCCTCTGTTCAACCCTCTTGATCATCCCTGTCCTGCTTCCTAGGTGGTTCTGTCCCTCTGCCATGCTGTCCATTTTCTCTCTTGCTGCTTATGTCCTGCTTGTGCCCTTTTCCTTTGTTTTCTTCCTTCTTCTGTGCCTCAAAGCCCATGGCTGCAGGAGGCAACTGTTCCCTGCATGACAGATGACCAGACTGACAGAGGGAGTGATGCTGCTTGATGCTGGAGCCCTGCAGCCCTCCCCCCCCCACAGGGGAAGGGGAGAATGTACGGGCAGGGAACCCTGCCACAGTCTCCCTCTGGGGAGTCCTGCACACGAGTTAATAAAGAGTTTGCTTTCTGGCTTGCACTGCTGTCTGTGTTTGTGGCCCCTGGTAAGTGGACATTGCTGTGTCTGTGGGTGCAGGTTCCGTAGCAGGAGGGGAGTGAGAAGGGTGCAGAGGCTGGGCCCCTGTTCCTGGAGGGCAGAGCCCCAGGTGAGTCTGTGGGGGTGACGATGAATGTGGACTGCCCCTCAGTGTGTTGGGGCCATCTTGCTGAGGGGCTGCAGGCTGTTGGGCCAAGGGAGGAAGAGGGGAGCAGGGAGCGAGGGCAGCAGTGGGGTGGCCCTGTGCTGTCTTTGCTCCCTGGGGCGGGTGTGCTGGGGCTGGTCTGCATGGATGGAGTGGTTGGCAAGCGGGGACGGGGCTGCTTCTTTGCAGAGGAGCAGGGGAGGGGTGAGGGGGTCGGGGAGGCTGGGACAGGGAAAGCCTCTGGCAGGGGGGCGGAGCCGCGGGGCGGGGGAGCAGGGCCGGCCGCGGGCGGGGGGGCGGGTCACAAAGCCCGGGGCTGGCTCCGGGGCGGCCGCAGGGTCAGGTGGCTGTGAGCACCGTGCCCCGAAGCATGCCGGGAGTTGTGGTCTTTGGGCTACGAGCTTCCGGTCAGCCACGTTGGTTTCTGGGGTGTGCCGGGAAATGTAGTGTCACTTTTCCACTCAGCTTCCGAGTCCGGAGTGGCACATGCGCAGTTCGGAAGGGCAGTTCCTTCTGCGTCAGTGGGGCGGGGTGCCTTTTATTGCCCTTTCCGTGTGGCGTTCCGCGTGGTTCCCGCTGCTTCCCTTAACGAGCAAACGGTCTCGGAAGCCGTTGCTGCAGTTCTGATTCCGCGCATGAGCAGAGCAGGCGGGCTCGGCACGGGCGTCGGGGCGCTCTCTGGTGCCACCTGCTGGCCGAAGACTGGTACTGCAGGCACGGAGGAGCCACAGCGGCCTGTCGCTCTCTGCTCCCACCTGCTGGACAAAAGTAGGTACTGCAGGCAGAAATGATAGGCGCATGCGCAGAAGATGTCCGTCACTCTCTGCTGCCACCTGCTGGCGAAGAATCGGTACCGCAGGAGGAGAGGCTTCGCGCGTGCGCAGTAGCGGTGGCCAGCTGTCGTACCCCACAGCATGCCGGGAGTTGTCCTCTTTGGGTGTCGAGTTTCCGGTTGGCCATGCTGGTTCATGGGGCATGCCGGGAAATGTAGTTTTGCATTACTGCTCGGCTTCCAAGCCAGGAGCGGCAAGTTGCTCTGGGCAGTTATTCCCCCCCTAGACAGTGTGGTGTGCATTTTTTCTGCTGTTTTTGAGCGGGTACTGCAGGCTGAGCAGCACCCCGCATGCACTTTTTTTTTCCTGTGAGTGATGTTACTATATTGATTTTTTTTTTGGTGTGTAATTTGTTCTGCTCCTAGATTTTTCTTGCTGTGTAAAAGAAAGGGTTGAGCTAATTCCAGCTGAAAAGGTTTCAGTTGCTTGGTCATATTGTCCTCTCAATATTCAAAGCTGAAGCAAAAGCATGGGGAATGTTGCTTCTAGCAACACCCCCCCAGTTCTCTTGTCTGCTCTCTGCATCTTGTTCAGCTAAGCTAGGAAAGGGAAGGGAAGGGAGCTGCTGCTCCTCCTGCTCTTTCTACTTTCTTGTGCTTTGCCTCTCCCCTTTACCAGGTGATTGGGTTTGGGTGCTGGGCGGGGCCTAATGGTATATGAACCCCAAGAATGGCTTCAGGGAGCTCATTCTGCCTGGGCTGCCCTTTGGGGTAAGTGCTTTGTTTTGCCTTTGGTTGGTTGCAGGGTTCTTTAGGCAGGTGGGTTGGAGTCTATGGACTGATGCATTTCTCTGACTGATGCAAGTGTTAGCGTTCATGAAAACACATAATCCACAAAGTGATTATATGAAGGTGCTTTATTAGGCGCCGGAAGTTAGGGGCATGCCTGCCCAAATCTAACTTCGTCTGATTTGTTCTCTTAGTTCTCTTTTATCTCCTAAGATACTACATATGCATTAGGTTTCACAACTCATCTATGCATATTCATTTCCTAGCTCCGCCTAGCCTCGCTTCGTATGCTAATTATCTTATCAGTCCTTCTGCACTTGCGTATTACTCTCTGGTGGTCGTCCGGGTGGTTGTCGGGATGAAGTAAGATGTCTTCATCAGAGTTGAACTTTTTAACCTTTCCTTTTCACGCATGCTCTCTGAGCCCTTGGTCTCAGTCCAAACCGCAAGGCTGGTTTGACCCAGTTCCCAGAGTCCAAGAAGCCCCAGTTATCTAGATGTCTTGCAAATTGAGCATTCTTTTAATCCTCCTTACTCCTCATCATGAATTGGTGCATTCTCATGTTACCCTTGCACATATATTTTGTATCTTCCAAGCGCAGCCTCGGAACAGTACATCGCAAATGTAACATACTAAACAATATTGTATTATTTCTTCTTCTATTACTAACACAAGTTGACTGTTTGGACTGATGCAAGTTGAGACCGGTAAGCACATCCTTTTTGAGGTAACAGCTAGTAGGATCTGTTAGAGTAAAGCAATCTATATAGTAGTAGGTGCCTGTATTGAATGCAGCTCCTCCTCAGGTGGGTAATTGTTACAGCACGTTTATGACTAGGATGTCAATGTTTGTTTGTGTGTTTGCTTTGTCGTTCTTATGATTTTCGCAGGATTACAGGGCAGAGGCTATGTAGTATGCTAAATGCATGCTCTGGGTTGGATGGACTGCTCCGTCCCGAGGCATGCTGGGAGCTGCAGGTCTGTGATGCCGGGCAGCCACATGGGCTCTGGGGTGCGCGGCCGGTCTTTCCCCGAGCCGGGGCCGGGCCGTGCACACCGGGAGGCGCAGGTTGCCGCTGGATGCAAGTTTAAGCTTGGAAATAAAGGGGGAGTGAGGGAAGAAAAAAAGCAAAGCTTTACAGAGCCTCAGCTCCACCGAGGAACGAATAACAGTCTGCTTCTGGAAGAACTTCCCACTGCTGAGGACGGATGGGGCGGACCCCCAAAAGCTAGATGGGGTTGTGTGAGAGCTGGTGATACTGCCAGCAGGACTCCACAGCCGATGAGAGACATCGTTGGCTTTGATGTCCGTCACAAGGGAAAATGCTCGTTTCATCCAATCGGGGGAAGTCTGTCAAACTCCCAGATAGAAACAATAGCAGCGAGACTCTATTATGCAGTCATGGTGAAAGTTTAGCATAGCGAAGAAACAGTGTGTATTAGGTAAGGTGACAAATGGAGTCACACCTCCCAGAAGTCCCAGTTTGTGGTCTTTAAGCTTTTTTTCTTGTTGGGGGAAAGTGGAGAGAGCCGAATATTATCCAGAAAAGTGACCAAATCTGTGCCTAAAAAGTTCGGCTGCTAAAGCTGTTATAAATGATCTTTGCACTGCAAGTTTCAGTTCTCATGAAAAAAGCCAAATTGAGATAAATCTGAAATTTTCTACGGGTTTAAAAGAACGCTTACTAAAATATTCTTGTCATTCACAGTAATAATGGAGTGAGTGAGCTTGTTCCACACAGTGACCTACTTTATTTATTATATTTTTTGTATTCCAGCAAACTGTGTATGATCCCGGGAGTGTAGGCACGGTCTTGTGTAGCATTACCATTCTGCCCCACCACTCTGATATCTAACAAAATAATACTTTCTGGATGTTCTCTACGAATTCTTTCCTTCCTTATGTAAGAGGACGATGCGCATCGCCTAGTTTGTCACAGAGCGTCGCTGAAGTACTGTTTTATTTGTATTTGTGAAGACAGCAAAATCAAAGATAGCGGCTCGGCGACTCCCACCAAGATGGTCATTAAGATATAACAGTGAAGTTTCTAGCATATATTAAAAAGCCTGGAGGAATTAGCATAGCTTGCAGGAAACTGTGCTGGAAAGAGATGATATTTGAGAGCAAGCGTGAAAATGTCATCTTTTTACCAAGAATGATGAAAACTGATGCGTCTGCCCTGTGTTTGGATAGGTAAGTGAGTTAAGAGGAGCTGAGCGTAGAGTCTGCAGGGGAATTGGGAAATGAATGAGATAATTTAACCTCTTTTCCATGCGAGCGTGTTTTTGTTTTGTTTTTTAAATCCCATACTTTTGTTATCTTTCAGAATTTTTAATATAACTCTCTATTTTAACTGGTTCAATTTTCTGGATAGCAGCTAAATATAGAAAGAAATGAAATCCTGAAGTGTCCCTGGAGCTGCTATCTCTTTATCTGTTCCCTAAGAAGACACCCTGGATTTAAAGACGGTGTGTATTAAATGAAGTATGAGAAGAAACAGCTTCTTCGGACACTTGCGCTCCTCTTCCTCAGCTCGTGCAGAAGGCTGACAGCCTGTCTTACTCTCGTCAGTGCTATCCCACCAGCTCCTTTAGGACCTCAGCACTGTGTTTGGCCTGTTGCGATCTTCCTGATCCCCTCATTTCTGTGCTGCAACACCACCATCCACGAGAAGTCAGGTAGGATCTGAAGACCTTTGACACTGCTAAAGAATCAAACCTCAGCTGTCAGTTTTAGCCCTTTGTATTCCAGACGTTTGCTTTGCTGGACGATTGTTTCATTTTTGATTTTGTAATACGTTCTTTGTAGAGGTTATTTTAGCAGACAAGTAGGTAGCCTCCTTCCCTCAGTGGATTTGTGCAAGTTTTAGCTGAGCTTTGCACATCTGAGCGATTGCCCAGTGGCTGTTCTGGTCTTGACGCGTCTCTAAAACCTTTGTCTGCTTTGCCCCTCCTCTTTGTGTGTTAAGATGCACGTTTGCACAAAAATTATGTATGCTGTGCATAAGACCCCCAGTGGTTATGGGGCATTTTCAGCATTTCACAGATAAGGCTCCGTGTTTACTTAATCACTTAAGTGTAGTCCTGGCTTTAAGCGTAGGTGTAGCTAATGATTATTCCTCAAGTGGTTATAAAGTTCCAAGCGTTTGTTTATATATATATATAGAGAGAGAGAGGGAGAGATACATACACATATGTATATGTATGTATATACATAAATGACACTGAGTCTGTGGAGTAAAAGACTTTTCTGCTTGTTCCATATGCTCATGTGTCAGCAGACTCATATGTGAGCTGATCCAAACTGGGTGCCAAGCTGTTCCTTTTTTGTTGCCTGGAATATGCAATCTGTGCACCTCAGATGTAGCTTGTCTATTAACTATCTCTTACGTTGTGCCACCCCATTTATATCAGTGGAGGTACCCAGCACCACCTTGGGGCTACATAGAACGTGGAAATTTCTAGTATGTTAATGTTACTCTGTTAACAAAAATGACATACTAGCCGCTTGCTGTTTCTATTTTTTTGTTTTTCTTTTCAGTAGTCTCCTCAACAGTTGTTGTGAACACGTGTATCTTTTCTGTCCTTTCAGGAATCACTCGTCAGGAAAGATGACCATGAAATCCAAGGGCTGTGGACAACCATCTACCAGATGGTTGTTGCAGATGCCTTCGGTCACGTCATTTGTCCTTTTAGCTCGCCCTTTCCTTTATCTTGAGTTGAATTTTTGTGCAGCGCTATGTTTGCAGTGGTAACACTGCTGCTGAGGTGTTTTCGATTAAAAACGATCTTAACTGTAATAGTGAATTCACTGAGTGTGGCTTTGTATAACAACTTCCACGACCATAACATTTTTCTCCTTTGTCACAGATAGGAGGAAAACTCTTTCCAAAGAGATGGAGAAGGAATTAATTATACCTCTGCCTCATCCCGTGAGACCAGAAGACATGGAGTAACTGTAAGCTGCGATTCTCAGGAGACAAACTAAGCATCTCTGGTTCCTTCTCTGCCTGCCCCCCTAAGGCCTTAGGGATGAGAAATCTTAGGCTTAATGTTTTTCCCTATGAAATACTGTCACGTTAAGGGGCGTAGCTGACTAACTGTTATGGGTCTGGTCGGATTCGGGGTACTGAACTACCACGGTCACGGGTTCACCAATAACGTAGCACACCCTCGCTCTAGTTGTGTTCAATGAGAACTGTCACGGCTAGGAACAATGCAACGAAGGGCAGTTTATTACAGCAACAGGGACACAGGTTCTTTGGAATTGCCGGCGATAAATTCACTGTCCGCAAAAGCAAGCGAGCACACATGAAATACACAGGTACTTGTCCTGGCTGTTAACGCATTAAAAGGCACAAAGGCTCTAGAGATTTCTGAGTTTCTACGGAGACGCCTGGTACAACCAAACATTCAAATCTTACCCCACGACATCCCAGTGCGGGGGGAAGAGAGGCTCAGCCTGTCAACTAATCCAATTTACGTTATCCACCAATCTGTTCTCTTTAGTAACCAGTGATAGGATCCATGGGAATGGTGTCAACCTGCGGCAGGAGAGGTTCAGGCTAGACATCAGGAAGAGGTTCTTCACTGAGAGGGTTGTTGAGCACTGGAACAGTCTCCCCAGGGTGGTAGTCGCTTCACCAAGTCTGTTGGAGTTTAAGAAGCGTTTGGACTGTGCACTTATTCACATGGTCTGAATTCTTGGGTTGACCTGTGTGATGCCGGGAGTTGGGCTCGATGATCCTTGTGGATCCCTTCCAATTCGGGATATTCTATGATTCTGTGATTATTTTCTGTCCCTTTTAGGTGGAGCTTGAGTTACTCTAGTCAGGCATATCTTGGTTATGATTTGTAAAGTTTTCTTGCTTTTGTTTAAAGGTATAGGGGTCTGAGAAATTCAGAGCGTGTGCTCAGTGAGGGGTGGTCGCAGCTCGGAGGCATGGAGCTTTTGGGATGGAGGTGTGTTTTGGTATTATAATGATGATATAATGAGCAAAAGTTCACTAGAGTACAGCCTTCTGTCAAAACCATGACAGGTGGTTGGCTCAGGGTGTGAGAAACAAAGTTGTGTTTTGCAGTAGAGAATTACCTTTCTGTGTTCCAAGGTAATTGTGTAGTCATAATAAGGAGAAATGCTAAGTAGGTAAGTGAAGGGAATGAGGACACAGACTCCAAGATAGTCGAGAAATGGAGACCCTTTATTGTTCCAATGCCAGATATTATATAGCTTTCTGAGCCAGCTACATGCACTGCACGTGGCTAGCGTGCGTAGTTACAGACTTCTGATTAGTGCATTCCTTTTGATCATGCATAGCCCTCTATAGGCCTGTCCGAGCCTAGCAACTTCTTATTGGTTCCCACTTCATCTTATTCTAGCCTGGTTACCACTCTATGCCTGTGAGTAACCTTCTTCTTAACCCTTAGTGCACCGCTGTATCAATCAGCTCCAGTTTATCACCGAATGGGTCACCTGTAGATAAGTGGACAGCAGAAGGCCTCACTGTTCCAAAATAAGGTAGAAGCCTGAGAAAAACAAGATGAGCAGTGTGAGAACAGTAAAACAAAGATCACAAGTTCTGAAAACATAAGAAAGGAGAAATTAAAGGGTTGAAAAAACAGAAAAATTGTACATACATGGTATAGAGGAGCGTCGAGTAGCTTGTGAACCTGTAGTACTCAGCCAATGAGGAAACGGGAGGTGATCAGGCGTCTGGTAATAGGGAATAAAAGGTTATGATTTGTTTACTAAAATGCGCTCCTGATTGACAGGACGCCCGCCATTGCAATCACGAATAAAATAGCTTCACAGAAGATCATGTCTGAAGAAAATTATTTGAGATTTTTCTCACAAGGATGGTAAACATGCAGCTTATCAGTCTTGGTGCGCATAAGAGCATCAGGTCCCCGTCTCATCACAGAGCCTATCCGTGGTGTCTCCACTCTGCTCTACGCTCTGTACTGTTCCTTAGAGTCAGCACACCAAGTTCCCCTAGTGCAATAGCATGTAAAGTTGGAGGCCTAGGGAACGCTTAGGTAGAGCAGCTACCCTCCACCCTGAAAGCTTTTTCAATACTGTACATTTTCTTTAAAATGTGAATATTAGTTTAATTTGCCTAGTTACTTAAGGCAATTACTCCACAAGTACCAAAAGCGATATGGAGAAGCCTACTTCCAGCATCTCTGTTGGTAATAATAGCTTCATACTTGTGTGCTTATCCTCATGCCTTTTCCTTTCAAATACTGGAAAGGCAGAGACTGTTCAACAGAGTCATCTCTGATCCAAAAACCAAAACTCTGATTTCATCCCAAACTAATGCTCTCTGATGTCAGTAAAATTGCTATTACTCTCGGTCATCCTGGCCGTCGCAATTGTGCCTCTGTTGGACTCTCTGTCCAACCTTGTCGATCAACCCTGTCCTGCTCCCTGCCCCCCCGGGTGGTTCTTCTGTCCCTCTGCCCTGCTGTCTGTCTGTCCACCCAGTTCCTCTCTTGCTGCTTGTATTCCACTTGTGCCCTTTTCCTCTTTCTTCCTCCTCCTGTGCCTCGCAGCCCATTTCTGCAGGAGGCAGCTGTTCCCCAGGGCATGGATGCTGAGACAGACGGACAGACCTGCTCGATGCCTGAGTCCCGCAGCCCCCCAGGGGAAGGGGAGAATGTCTGGGCAGGGAGTTCTGCCGCAGTCTCCCTCACAGGAGTCCTGCGTAAGAGTTTAATAAAGTTTGCTTTTGGCTTGTGCTGCCCTCTGTGTTTGTGGACACTGTAAGTGGCCGTGGCTGTGCTGCTGGGTGCAGGTTCCTGGGTGTGGAGGGGGCAGAGGCTGGGGTGTTGGCCCTGTGTTTATTGTCCATGGGGGAGCCAATGGACACAGACAAGCGATCTGGGTGTGGGGGCAACCCTGCTGGGGAGGCTGCAGGCGGGGGGGGGGGGCAAGGGCAGCAATGGTGGGGGTAGGCCTGTGCTGTCTTTGCTCCCTGGGCCAGGTGTGCTGGGGCTGGTCTGCACGGAGGGAGTGATTGGCGAGCGTGACCTGGGCTGTGGCTGCTGCGGAGCAGCAGGTGAGGGAGGGCCTGGGCGTCCCTGGCAGAGGGGAGGGAAGGGTGTTGGGGAGGCTGGGTCCTGTGGGATCGTTGGCTGGAGTAGTAGGTGGCGGATCAGAAAGCAGGGATTTGACTCTGGGGCGGGGCGTCAGCTGGGTCAGGTGGCTAGGAGCGTCTTGCCCCACAGCATGCCGGGAGTTGTGGTCTTTGGGCTCCGCGCTTTTGATCGGCCACATTGGTTTCCAGAGCATGCTGTGAACTGTAGTTTCACGTTGCCGCTCAGCACGGGGCCATTTAGGATGGGCAGTTACTTCCTCCGTGCCAGTGGAGCGGGGTGCTTTTTCTTGCCGTTCTTGTGTGGTGTTCCACGCGGCTCCCGCGCTTCCCTTAACGAGCAGACAGCCTGGGAAGCTGTGCCTGCCGTTCTGCTTCCGCCCGTGCATGGAGCAGGGTGGCGCGGCGGCGCCTGGTGTCACCTGGTGGCCGAACAGCGAGCGGTGCTGTAGGCGAAGAGGCGCTGCGGTGACGCGTCGCTCTCTGCTCCCACCTGCTGGCGAAAGGGAGGTACTGCAGACGGAGGAGATGCGCAAGCGCTGTAGCAACTGCCAGGCTTCATGCCCCACAGCATGCCGGGAGTTGTGGTCTTTGGGCTCCGCGCTTCCTGTCGGCCACTTTGGCTTCTGCGGTATGCTGGGAAATGTAGTTCCACGTTGCCACTCGGCTTCCAAGCCGGGAGCAACACGGAGCCAGGTAGGAAGGGCAGTTGTTTCCTCCCCACCAGTGGGCCGGGGTACCTCTTTTTGCTGTTTCCGTGTGGTTTTCTGCGTGGATCCCACTGCTTCTGTTAACAAGAAAACATTATGAGAAGCCGTGCCTGGTTCCACGCATGCACGGAGTCGGCTGGTGAAAAAGCAGTACCTCCGGCGGGTGGCCGGCGTGCATGCGCAGTGTTGTGTGTCGCCCTATGCTGCCACCTGCTGCTGGAAACGTGATACGGCTGGCAGAGCGGCTGGGGCAGGGAAAGCCTCGGGGGGGGGGGGGGGGGGTGTCGGGCTGCAGATCAGGAAGCCAGGGGCTGGCTCCGGGGCATCTGCAGAGTCAGGTGACCTGAGGATCTTGCCCCACAGCATGCTGGGAATCGTGGTCTTTGGGTTTCGATCTTCCTGTCGGCCATGTTGGTTTCCATGGCATGCCGGGAAATGTAGTTTTTCACATTGCCGCTCAGCTTCGTAGTGGGTAAGGGCACGTTGCTCAGGGCAGTTACTTCCTCCCTGAGATAACACGGGGTGCATGTTTCTGCTGTTTTCACGTGTGGTTTTCCACGTGGTTTGCACTGCTTCCATTACTGAGAAAACAGTTTGGGAAGCTGTGTCAGCTGTTCTGACGATGAGGGTGGTAGCATCCTCTGCCCCCACCTGCTGGCGAAAAAAATCAGTAATGCAGGCGGAGCCATGTAGGACTTAGAGGTAAGAAGCCTTCAATGTACGGGGGCCCCTAAACTCATGCGCTGAGCATGTGAAACAAACGTCTGTGGCACGAAGATCAAGGACCACTGCTCAGAGGAAAGCAGCTTTCCCTTTGTTTCCGCGTCCTCTCAGGAGCCCTCTTTACGATGCTTGTACACAGTTCAGGCTCACAATACTCATTTTCTCCTCAACTTAGCATTCCTAGTCCCTGCCTAACCCCCCCCCCCCCCCCCCCCCCCCCACTTTCCAAGGACCTACGTGCTCTGCTCAGGTCCCTCCTGAGGTCCGACAGATCTTTTAAATCTGGGCAGCATCCTTTCCAGCTTGTACTGTGCCACTATTATTTCCTTTCTCCTTTTGAGAATGTCTGTAACCTTTTCAGATCTTGATTGGGTTGACTTTTTTGGACCCATCTGCATAGCCTTTTGTTTTTTAGCTAGTCTACTAAGGTATGTTACTTCTCCTGTGAGTTATTTTACTACATTGAATTGCTTTTTTTGTGGTTTGTAATCTGTTACACTCCTACATTATTTCTACCTATGTAGAGAAAGGTTTCAACTAATTACAGTCAAAAAAAAAGTTTTAGTTACCTACTTGGTCATATCGTTGTCTCAATAATCAGAATTGAAGCAAAAGCACAGGAATTGTTGCTTCTAGTAACACTCCACACACCATTGAGCTAAGCCAAATAAAAAAATGCAGCTGCTGCTCCTCCTGCTCTCTTTATCACTTCCTGTGCTTTGCCCCTCCTCTTTCCCAGGTGATTGGGGCAGGGTGCCGGGTGGGGCCTAATGCTGTGAGCTGCAGGTGTCCTATTAGAGAGCTCATTCTGCCTGAGCTGCTCTCTGGGGGTAAGTGCCTTGTTTTTCCTTCAGTCAGTTGCAGTTTTTTTTTTTTTTTTAGGTGGGTCAGAGTCTATGGGCTGATGCGTTTCCAAGTTGAAAGAGATAAGTACATCTATTTAAGGTACCATCTAGTAGGATCATCTAAAGTAGATTAATCTATATAGTAGTAGGTGCCTTTATTGCATGCAGCTCTTCTTCAGGTGAGTAATTGTTATAGTAATTCTTATAGTATAAGTAAATCTTTTCCTGTGTTTTGTTCATGATGTTTGTAGTGTGCCTTTTTATGTGTGTGTTTGGCCTGGAGCTGTCCTGCCTGGCAATTAGTGATGGTAGCTAATGTGGTGGTCCAACAGTGCAATAATACATTGTCCTGACTCTTGTGGGAAAGACATCTGGTCTGTCTCTGGGTGAATACTCAAGCTCTGGGTGAGTACCCAAGGGCAGCTGGCACAGAGTCTTTTTTTCTTTTTTTTCCAGCAGTAGGTAAACCTTAGGAGGAACCGGTCAAAGGAAACAGCACTTTCTGGAACTGTCAAATTCTTGTTCGGCAACTTGGTGACTGGTTTGATCTGCTTTTCAGATGTAAAGGCAAGTGGACTGCTGTTTTGAAATGATAAAATTAAAAACATGAAGTTTGTCAAATGTGGCAGTGCCTGTTTGCAGTCTGTTTATTGCTTTTGCCAGTGGTAGGTAACACATATGAGGAATCGGTCGAACGAAAGAGCACGTTCTGGAACTGTGAAGCTCTGCGTTGGCAACTCGGTGACTGGCTTGACCTACTGTCCATTTCCAGAGGGAAGTGGAAAGCTGTTTTGAAGGGAAGCTGTTTTGAAATTACAAAAGAAAAAAAAATCATGGCGCCGCTCTATGGCACCTGGAGGACCACCGCTCTGCGTGACAGTTAAAAGAATGTGATTTGGAGATGGAGAGCAGCAGAGGTAAAGCAGCTGGGAAGAGAGGTATAAGTATTGCAGAGGTATTGCAGTAGATAGGCTGTGGTTATGAGGTGCCTCAGGGTGTGCTTTAAGTCTTGTTTCTGCCGTTCCCTCATGCAGCCTTGGAGAGGTGAATTCCCCATGTTGTGAAGTGGTGCAAAAAGGTGAGAGGGTTGTCAGCCCGGTCAGTTTCCTTCACCAAAGCTAAGGTAAGTCTTTCAGGAGAAACAGGCTGGTTGCCTGCGCTGCACTCTGCACGCTGTTGACCTAAGCCAGACCAAAAACAGGGCTGCTGTTCCTCCTGCTCTCTTTACCTCTTCTCATGCGCGGCCCCTCCCATTTCCCCCATGATTAGGGCATGCATTCTGCCTGGGCTGCTCTTTGGGGTAGGGGCTTTGTTTTTCCTTCAGTCAGTTGCAGGGTTCTTTAGGTGGGTCAGAGCCTATGGACTGATGCGTTTCAAATTGAGACTGGTAAGCCCATCTTTTTGCAGTAACTAGTAGGATCTGTTAGAGCAAAGCCGCCAAGTGCCCCCCCCACCTTGCGGGCGGCTGCCAAATGTCGTCGTTCCCCCCCCCCCCCCCCCTCCAGCCTTGCGTGTGGCCGCGTTTGAGCTTGGATCTACTTTCCAGGTACAGAGGCAAGTGGACTGCTCTTTTGAAATGTTAAAAATAAATATAGGGTCACTTGTGGTGTTGAAGGGTGGGTGGTAATGCTGGCAGCTGAATGTTTATCTTTTGACCGTGTTTTCCTTTGTTCAAGCTGAAACGCAGTGCGCAATACAGGACGTCGCGAGCCAAGCTACCTCAGGCAAGGTGAGCAATGAACAGAGGTAGCAGTTATTTTTGGGGTGTGGTTGTCACTGCAGTTAATTTATTACAAAAAGTAGAGTAAAAATCCGTTTTGCCTTTTAGAGGTGCTTTAGGTGGCTTGAGAGCAGATGGAAACATCTGCCTCGGGGGTTAGGTGAGTGGGTGAAGTAAAAGAGCGGTTGAGAGTAACTGTCCTAGGGGTGCTGTGGCTTTTGCTGCTGTGGTTGCTTTATCTTCTGCTTATCAGGTGCCACAGGCCAGGTGGGCTGTGATAGTCTTTAGAATAGGAGCAAAGCAGGTCACTGGAATGCTGTTTGGTTCCTGAGAAAGGTATTGTAGAGGAAAAAGGTTGTCTGGTGTGGCAGTTCCTGATGGCAGTCTTCCTCGGTAGGTGAAGAGGTGCCTGAAGCCCCATCCCGTGTAGCCTGAAATGGTGTGTCTGTGTTTGGGTTGGGGTTGCGCCTTGGTGAGTGTAGGGATGGGTTTTAAGTCGGTGCAGCAGAGGGCCAGGATCCAGTGTCCTGTCATGTGTTTTGACCCATCAGCATTGCCTTTTGGTTTTCAGATAGCCTACTCAAGTACGTGATTTATGCTGCGAGTGATGTTATTACATGGAATTGATCTTTTTTTCTGGTGTGTAATCTGTTATGCTCCTAGATTTTGCTTCCTATATAAAAACAACGGTTTGAGCTACTTGCAGTTGAAAAAAACTTCAGTTACTTGCTTGGTCATATTGTCCTTTCAATATTCAAAGCTGAAGCAAAAGCACGGGGATCGTTGCTTCTAGAAACACCCCAGTTCTCTTGTCTGCAGTCTGCATGCTATTGAGCTAAACCAAAAAAAAACAAACAAACAAAAACATAGCTGCTGCTGCTCCTGCTCTCTTTCTACTTTCTTGTGCTTTGCCCCTCCCCTTTAACAGGTGATTGGGTTTGGGTGCTGGGCGGGGCCAAATGGTATATGAGCCCCAGGTATGCCATTAGGGAGTTCATTGTGCCTGGGCTGCTCTTTGGGGTAAGTGCTTTGTTTTTCCTTCAGTCAGTTGCAGGGTTCTTTGGGCAGGTTGGAGTCCATGGATTTCTAGATTTTAAGTGCTTGGAAATCACTTACTAGAGGGATATTTAGCAGAGGTTGCTGGCTCACTTGTTTTTGGGATGGTGGGATCCACTTGTGGTTTTGGGTTATATTTGAATCTCTAGACAAATGAAGCCACTTGTGTAACTCTCCAGAGGACTAAAAAGAGCTTGATTACGCACTGCAAGAGGCTTAACCACGTAAGTGCAGTATTACCAAGAGACTGAGCAGGGTCGTATCAGAGTTACCTTTTTCGTCTGTGAATACCCCTGCTGGGGCTGCTGTGTGTGCATGGCTTTTTGGCATTTGTGGAGCTCAGTTGTTTTTTTGTGTGTGTGTGTTATTACTTTTTTTTTTTAAGGCCAAGTAGTGTGTGTGCTGAGCGTGGTTGGCAGGAGGAGGTGGGGAAATGTCTGGCAGGGGAGCTGTTCAGGACTGGTAGGTTTGGTTTCTAGGAGCGTTTGGCATCCTTCCTGTGCGATGCCACTGGTTGTTGGGCAGGAATGTTCCAGCTCGTGTGTCTTAAACAACATAGCTTGTGCAGTGCATGTTGTGTGGTCCGGGCAGAGTTTGCCGTGGTGCTGTGAGCGAAGAATCTCAGTTCGAGCTGGTGAGCAGCTGAAGTAAAGGAGCTGGGAAGAGAGAGGTATTGCAGCAGGTACGCTGCGGCTGTGAGGTGCCTCAGGGTGTGCTTTTCTCTTGTCTCTGCAGGGGCTTCGTGCAGTCTTGGACAGGGAAATGCCCGTGTCACAATGAGGGAAGGTGAGAGTTCTATCAGCTTGGTGATCCCTGATCTGAAGCAAAGGGAAGACATTCAGGTGTTTCCCTCTGAGGGTCTGAGGTGAGGCTGTTTGGGACAGAGGAGCACTGTGGCAGGTGGTGGCTTGCAAGCACAGCGGTCATTTTGTCCTTCTGTGTTCCCAGGTGGCATGGGTGATGGTGGCCGTTCCTTTCGAGCTTGGATCTAACTTGCAGGTACAGAGGCAAGTGGACTGCTGTTTTGAAATGAAAACATTAAATATGGGGTGACTTCTGTTGTTGAGGGATGGGTGCTAATGCTGTCAGCTGAATGTTTGTCTTCTGACTGTGTTTTCCTTTGTTCAGGCTGAAACGCAGTGTGCAGTACAGGACGTCACGACCCGAGCTACCTCTGGAGTGACTCTGGTGAGTGATGAACAGAGGTAGGTGTTATTTTTGGGGTGCGGTTGTCGCTGCAGTTTTTTTAACTACATCCAATAGAGTAAAATTCCAGTTTCTCTTTTAGAGGTGCTCTAGGTGGCTTCAGAGAACGGGTGGAAGCATCTGCCGTGTGGGGTAGGTAAGCAGCTGAGGTAAAGGAGGGGATGAGAGTAACTGTCCTGAGGGTGCCGTGGCTTTTGCTGCTGTGGTTTCTTTCTCTTCTGCTTATCAGGTGCCACAGGCAAGGCGGACTGTGATAGTCTTTGGAATAGGAGCAAAGCAGGTCACTGGAATGCTGTTTGGTTCCTGAGAAAGGTGTTGCAGAGGAAAAAGGTGGTCTGGCGTGGCAGCTCCTGATGGTGGTCTTCTTCAGTAGGTGAAGCGGTGCCTGAAGCCCCATGCCGTGGAGCCTGAGGATGAAGCCTGCTTTCCAGCAGTTCCCAAAACTGTGTTGAGGCTGAAATGGTGTGTCTGTCTTTGGGCTGGGGTTGCACCTTGGTGAGTGTAGGGATGAGTTTTAAGTTGGTGCAGCAGAGGGCCAGGCTCCATTGTCCTGTAGTGTGTTTTGACCCATCAGCATAGCCTTTTGGTTTTCAGATAGCCTACTCAAGTACGTGATTTTTCCTGCGAGTGATGTTATTACATGGAATTGATTTTTTTTTGGCGTGTGATCTGTTATGCTGCCAGATTTTTCTTTCTATATAAATAAAGGTTTGAGCTAATTCTAGTTGAAAAAATTTCAGTTACTTGCTTGGTCATATTGTCCTTTCAATATTCAAAGCTGCAGCAAAAGCATGGGGATTGTTGCTTCTAGAATCACCCCAGTTCTCTTGTCTGCAGTCTGCATGCTATTGAGCTAAAGCAGATTAAAGAAAAAACAAACAAACAAAATACAAAACTAAAAAAAAACACCAAAAAAACCCCACAGCTGCTGTGCTGCTTGTGCTCTTTCTACTTTCTTGTGCTTTACCACCTCCCCTTTCCCAGGTGATTAGGTTTGGGTGCTGGGGAGGGCCAAATGGTATATGAGCCCCAGGTATGCCATTAGAGAGTTCATTGTGCCTGGGCTGCTCTTCAGGGTAAGTGCTTTGTTTTTCCTTCAGTCAGTTGCAGGGTTCTTTGGGCAGGTTGGAGTCTATGGATTTCTAGATTTTAAGTGCTTGGAAATCACGTACTAGAGGGATATTTAGCAGAGGTTGCTGGCTCACTTGTTTTTGGGATGGTGGGATCCACTTGTGTTTTTGGGTTATATTTGAATCTCTAGACGTATGAAGGCACTTGTGTAACTCTCCAGAGGACTAAAAAGAGCTTGATTACACACTACGAGAGGCTTGACCACGTAGGCGCAGTATTACCAAGAGACTGAGCAGGGTCGTATCAGAGTTACCTTTTTCATCTGTAAAGGGTAGGTCTGTGATCGGCGCCGCCCGGGCACATTTTGGCGCGGCGCCGCCCGGGCACATTTTGGCGCGGCGCCGCCCGGGCACATTTTGGCGCGGCGCCGCCCGGGCACATTTTGGCGCGGCGCCGCCCGGGCACATTTTGGCGCGGCGCCGCCCGGGCACATTTTGGCGCGGCGCCGCCCGGGCACATTTTGGCGCGGCGCCGCCCGGGCACATTTTGGCGCGGCGCCGCCCGGGCACATTTTGGCGCGGCGCCGCCCGGGCACATTTTGGCGCGGCGCCGCCCGGGCACATTTTGGCGCGGCGCCGCCCGGGCACATTTTGGCGCGGCGCCGCCCGGGCACATTTTGGCGCGGCGCCGCCCGGGCACATTTTGGCGCGGCGCCGCCCGGGCACATTTTGGCGCGGCGCCGCCCGGGCACATTTTGGCGCGGCGCCGCCCGGGCACATTTTGGCGCGGCGCCGCCCGGGCACATTTTGGCGCGGCGCCGCCCGGGCACATTTTGGCGCGGCGCCGCCCGGGCACATTTTGGCGCGGCGCCGCCCGGGCACATTTTGGCGCGGCGCCGCCCGGGCACATTTTGGCGCGGCGCCGCCCGGGCACATTTTGGCGCGGCGCCGCCCGGGCACATTTTGGCGCGGCGCCGCCCGGGCACATTTTGGCGCGGCGCCGCCCGGGCACATTTTGGCGCGGCGCCGCCCGGGCACATTTTGGCGCGGCGCCGCCCGGGCACATTTTGGCGCGGCGCCGCCCGGGCACATTTTGGCGCGGCGCCGCCCGGGCACATTTTGGCGCGGCGCCGCCCGGGCACATTTTGGCGCGGCGCCGCCCGGGCACATTTTGGCGCGGCGCCGCCCGGGCACATTTTGGCGCGGCGCCGCCCGGGCACATTTATCTTAAATCGAGCTAACGAGCAGCTGAAGTAAAGCAACTGGGAAGAGAGAGGTATTGCAGCAGGTACGCTGTGGCTGTGAGGTGCCTCAGGGTGTGCTTTTCTCTCGTCTCTGCAGGTGCTTGGTGCAGTCTTGGACAGGGAAATCCCCGTGTCACGGAGCAGTGAGGGAAGGCGAGCGTGTTGTCAGCCTGGTCGTCCCTTAACCAAAGTGAAGGGACGTGGGGGGTTTATGTGGCAAGGTTTTGGTAGCAGGGGGCTCTAGGGGTGGCTTCTGTGCGAAGAATCTAGAAGCTGCCCCATGTTAGGTAAGGGCCCCGCTGCTGAGCGGAGCCAATAAGTGATGTTGTTTGCGCGTCTGTGAGAGCATATTAAGACAGGAAAAAAAAAAAAAAACAAAGACGCTGTGCCGTGCAGCAGCTGGGAGAGCAAGAGGAGTGAGGAACAGCCTTGCAGGCGCCAAGGTCAGTGAAGAAGGAGGGGGAGAGGTACTCCAGGTGCCGGAGCAGAAGTCCCCTGCGGCCTGTGGCGAGGACCATGGTGAAGCAGGCTGTCCCCCTGCAGCCCACGGAATACCACGGTGGAGCAGGGTTCCATGCTGCAGCTGGTGGAGGAGACCACGGTGGAGCAGGTGGACGTGCACTGATGGAGGCTGCGGCCTGTGGAAGACCCTTGCCGGAGCAGATTCCGGGCCGGACCCATAGACCGTGGAGAGGAGACCATGCAGGAGTAGGTGATCTGGCAGGAGCTGCTGCCCGTGGGGGACCCAGGTTGGAGCAGTTTGCTCCTGAGGGATGGACCCCGTGGTATGGACCTACATCTGGAACAGTTCTGGAAGAGCTGCTGCCTGTGGGAAGGCCATGCCAGATCAGTTGACCAAGGACTGCATCCTGCGGGAGGAACCCCACAGCACAGGGGATGAGGGCGTCCGAGAAGGAGTGGCAGCAAAGAAGCGCTATAGACTGACCATAAACACCGATCACCTGCCCCGCTGGGGGGGAGAAGGTGGAAGAGGGTGGTTGGGGGGGAAGGTGCTTTTGGTTGCTTTCGTTTGTTTCTCGCTTCTCTACGTTGTTTAGTAATAAGCAATAAATCTTTCTATCTTTCTATGCTGAGTGTGTTTTGCCTATCACGATATTTACTGTGTAATCTCCTCGTCCTTATCTCAACCCTGGAGCCCTTTTTCCTTGTATTTTCTCCCTGTCCTTCTCTGAGGAGGGAGAGTGAGAGAGCGGTTTTGGTGGAGCTCGGTCGCCTACCCCTGTAAAACCACCACAGGGGAAGATGTTCAGGTGTTTCCCTCTGAGGGTCTGAGGTGAGGCTGTTTGGGACAGAGGAGCACTGTGGCAGGTGGTGGCTTGCAAGCACAGCGGTCATTTTGTCCTTCTGTGTTCCCAGGTGGCATGGGTGATGGTGGCCGTTCCTTTCGAGCTTGGATCTAACTTGCAGGTACAGAGGCAAGTGGACTGTTGTTTTGAAATGAAAACATTAAATATGGGGTGACTTCTGTTGTTGAGGGATGGGTGCTAATGCTGTCAGCTGAATGTTTGTCTTCTGACTGTGTTTTCCTTTGTTCAGGCTGAAACGCAGTGTGCAGTACAGGACGTCACGACCCGAGCTACCTCTGGAGTGACTCTGGTGAGTGATGACCAGAGGTAGCTGTTGTTTTTGGGGTGCGGTTGTCGCTGCAGTTTTTTTAACTACATCCAATAGAGTAAAATTCCAGTTTCTCTTTTAGAGGTGCTCTATGTGGCTTCAGAGAACGGGTGGAAGCATCTGCCGTGTGGGGTAGGTAAGCAGCTGAGGTAAAGGAGGGGATGAGAGTAACTGTCCTGAGGGTGCAGTGGCTTTTGCTGCTGTGGTTTCTTTCTCTTCTGCTTATCAGGTGCCACAGGCAAGGCGGACTGTGATAGTCTTTGGAATAGGAGCAAAGCAGGTCACTGGAATGCTGTTTGGTTCCTGAGAAAGGTGTTGCAGAGGAAAAAGGTGGTCTGGCGTGGCAGCTCCTGATGGTGGTCTTCTTCAGTAGGTGAAGCGGTGCCTGAAGCCCCATCCCGTGGAGCCTGAGCACGCCTCGCTGAGGATGAAGCCTGCTTTCCAGCAGTTCCCAAAACTGTGTCGAGGCTGAAATGGTGTGTCTGTGTTTGGGTTGGGGTTGCACCTTGGTGAGTGTAGGGATGAGTTTTAAGTTGGTGCAGCAGAGGGCCAGGCTCCATTGTCCTGTAGTGTGTTTTGACCCATCAGCATAGCCTTTTGGTTTTCAGATAGCCTACTCAAGTACGTGATTTTTCCTGCGAGTGATGTTATTACATGGAATTGAATTTTTTTTGGCATGTAATCTGTTATGCTGCCAGATTTTTCTTTCTATATAAATAAAGGTTTGAGCTAATTCTAGTTGAAAAAATTTCAGTTACTTGCTTGGTCATATTGTCCTTTCAATATTCAAAGCTGCAGCAAAAGCATGGGGATTGTTGCTTCTAGAATCACCCCAGTTCTCTTGTCTGCAGTCTGCATGCTGTTGAGCTAAACCAGATTAAAAAAAAAAAAAACATAGCTGCTGCTGCTTGTGCTCTTTCTTTCTTGTGCTTTGCCCCTCCCCTTTCCCAGGTGATTGGGTTTGGGTGCTGGGCGGGGCCAAATGGTATATGAGCCCCAGGTATGCCATTAGGGAGTTCATTGTGCCTGGGCTGCTCTTTGGGGTAAGTGCTTTGTTTTTCCTTCAGTCAGTTGCAGGGTTCTTTGGGCAGGTTGGAGTCCATGGATTTCTAGATTTTAAGTGCTTGGAAATCACTTACTAGAGGGATATTTAGCAGAGGTTGCTGGCTCACTTGTTTTTGGGATGGTGGGATCCACTTGTGTTTTTGGGTTATATTTGAATCTCTAGACATATGAAGCCACTTGTGTAACTCTCCAGAGGACTAAAAAGAGCTTGATTACACACTGCAAGAGGCTTGACCACGTAGGCGCAGTATTACCAAGAGACTGAGCAGGGTCGTATCAGAGTTACCTTTTTCATCTGTAAAGGGTAAGTCTGTGAATACCCCTGCTGGGGCTGTTGTGTGTGCATGGCTTTTTGGCATTTGTGGAGCTCAGTTGTTTTCTGTGTGTGTATGTTCTTTCTTTTTTTTTCCTTTGAGAGCCAAATAGTGTGTGTGCTGAGCGTGGTTGGCAGGAGGAGGTGGGGAAATGTCTGGCAGGGGAGCTGTTCAGGACTGGTAGGTTTGGTTTCTAGGAGTGTGCGGCATCCTTCCTGTGCGATGCCACTGATTGTTGGGCAGGAACGTTCCAGCTCGTGTGTCTTAAACAACGTAGCTTGTGCTGTGTGTGTTGTGTGGCCCGGGTAGAGTTTGCCGCAGCGCTGTGAGCGAAGAATCTCAGTTCGAGCTGGTGAGCAGCTGAAGTAAAGGATCTGGGAAGAGAGAGGTATTGCAGCAGGTACGCTGTGGCTGTGAGGTGCCTCAGGGTGTGCTTTTCTCTTGTCTCTGCAGGGGCTTCGTGCAGTCTTGGACAGGGAAATGCCCGTGTCACAGAACAATGAGGGACGGTGAGAGTTCTATCAGCCTGGTGATCCCTTATCTGAAGCGAAGGGAAGACATTCGGGTGTTTCCCTCTGAGGGTCTGAGGTGAGGCTGTTTGGGATAGAGGAGCACTGTGGCAGGTGGTGGCTTGCAAGCACAGCGGTCATTTTGTCCTTCTGTGTTCCCAGGTGGCATGGGTGATGGTGGCCGTTCCTTTCGAGCTTGGATCTAACTTGCAGGTACAGAGGCAAGTGGACTGCTGTTTTGAAATGAAAACATTAAATATGGGGTGACTTCTGTTGTTGAGGGATGGGTGCTAATGCTGTCAGCTGAATGTTTGTCTTCTGACTGTGTTTTCCTTTGTTCAGGCTGAAACGCAGTGTGCAGTACAGGACGTCACGACCCGAGCTACCTCTGGAGTGACTCTGGTGAGTGATGACCAGAGGTAGCTGTTATTTTTGGGGTGCGGTTGTCGCTGCAGTTTTTTTAACTATATCAAATAGAGTAAAATTCCAGTTTCTCTTTTAGAGGTGCTCTATGTGGCTTCAGAGAACGGGTGGAAGCATCTGCCGTGTGGGGTAGGTAAGCAGCTGAGGTAAAGGAGGGGATGAGAGTAACTGTCCTGAGGGTGCAGTGGCTTTTGCTGCTGTGGTTTCTTTCTCTTCTGCTTATCAGGTGCCACAGGCAAGGCGGACTGTGATAGTCTTTGGAATAGGAGCAAAGCAGGTCACTGGAATGCTGTTTGGTTCCTGAGAAAGGTGTTGCAGAGGAAAAAGGTGGTCTGGCGTGGCAGCTCCTGATGGTGGTCTTCTTCAGTAGGTGAAGCGGTGCCTGAAGCCCCATCCCGTGGAGCCTGAGGATGAAGCCTGCTTTCCAGCAGTTTCCAAAACTGTGTTGAGGCTGAAATGGTGTGTCTGTGTTTGGGCTGGGGTTGCACCTTGGTGAGTGTAGGGATGAGTTTTAAGCTGGTGCAGCAGAGGGCCAGGCTCCATTGTCCTGTAGTGTGTTTTGACCCATCAGCATAGCCTTTTGGTTTTCAGATAGCCTACTCAAGTACGTGATTTTTCCTGCGAGTGATGTTATTACATGGAATTGATTTTTTTTTGGCATGTAATCTGTTATGCTGCCAGATTTTTCTTTCTATATAAATAAAGGTTTGAGCTAATTCTAGTTGAAAAAATTTCAGTTACTTGCTTGGTCATATTGTCCTTTCAATATTCAAAGCTGCAGCAAAAGCATGGGGATTGTTGCTTCTAGAATCACCCCAGTTCTCTTGTCTGCAGTCTGCATGCTGTTGAGCTAAACCAGATTAAAAAAAAAAAAAACATAGCTGCTGCTGCTTGTGCTCTTTCTTTCTTGTGCTTTGCCCCTCCCCTTTCCCAGGTGATTGGGTTTGGGTGCTGGGCGGGGCCAAATGGTATATGAGCCCCAGGTATGCCATTAGGGAGTTCATTGTGCCTGGGCTGCTCTTTGGGGTAAGTGCTTTGTTTTTCCTTCAGTCAGTTGCAGGGTTCTTTGGGCAGGTTGGAGTCCATGGATTTCTAGATTTTAAGTGCTTGGAAATCACTTACTAGAGGGATATTTAGCAGAGGTTGCTGGCTCACTTTTTTCTGGGATGGTGGGATCCACTTGTGTTTTTGGGTTATATTTGAATCTCTAGACATATGAAGCCACTTGTGTAACTCTCCAGAGGACTAAAAAGAGCTTGATTACACACTGCAAGAGGCTTGACCACGTAGGCGCAGTATTACCAAGAGACTGAGCAGGGTCGTATCAGAGTTACCTTTTTCATCTGTAAAGGGTAAGTCTGTGAATACCCCTGCTGGGGCTGTTGTGTGTGCATGGCTTTTTGGCATTTGTGGAGCTCAGTTGCTTTCTGTGTGTGTATGTTCTTACTTTTTTTTTCCTTTGAGAGCCAAATAGTGTGTGTGCTGAGCGTGGTTGGCAGGAGGAGGTGGGGAAATGTCTGGCAGGGGAGCTGTTCAGGACTGGTAGGTTTGGTTTCTAGGAGTGTGCGGCATCCTTCCTGTGCGATGCCACTGATTGTTGGGCAGGAACGTTCCAGCTCGTGTGTCTTAAACAACGTAGCTTGTGCTGTGTGTGTTGTGTGGCCCGGGTAGAGTTTGCCGCGGCGCTGTGAGCGAAGAATCTCAGTTCGAGCTGGTGAGCAGCTGAAGTAAAGGAGCTGGGAAGAGAGAGGTATTGCAGCAGGTACGCTGTGGCTGTGAGGTGCCTCAGGGTGTGCTTTTCTCTTGTCTCTGCAGGGGCTTCGTGCAGTCTTGGACAGGGAAATGCCCGTGTCACAGAACAATGAGGGACGGTGAGAGTTCTATCAGCCTGGTGATCCCTTATCTGAAGCGAAGGGAAGACATTCGGGTGTTTCCCTCTGAGGGTCTGAGGTGAGGCTGTTTGGGACAGAGGAGCACTGTGGCAGGTGGTGGCTTGCAAGCACAGCGGTCATTTTGTCCTTCTGTGTTCCCAGGTGGCATGGGTGATGGTGGCCGTTCCTTTCGAGCTTGGATCTAACTTGCAGGTACAGAGGCAAGTGGACTGTTGTTTTGAAATGAAAACATTAAATATGGGGTGACTTCTGTTGTTGAGGGATGGGTGCTAATGCTGTCAGCTGAATGTTTGTCTTCTGACTGTGTTTTCCTTTGTTCAGGCTGAAACGCAGTGTGCAGTACAGGACGTCACGACCCGAGCTACCTCTGGAGTGACTCTGGTGAGTGATGACCAGAGGTAGCTGTTGTTTTTGGGGTGCGGTTGTCGCTGCAGTTTTTTTAACTACATCCAATAGAGTAAAATTCCAGTTTCTCTTTTAGAGGTGCTCTATGTGGCTTCAGAGAACGGGTGGAAGCATCTGCCGTGTGGGGTAGGTAAGCAGCTGAGGTAAAGGAGGGGATGAGAGTAACTGTCCTGAGGGTGCTGTGGCTTTTGCTGCTGTGGTTTCTTTCTCTTCTGCTTATCAGGTGCCACAGGCAAGGCGGACTGTGATAGTCTTTGGAATAGGAGCAAAGCAGGTCGCTGGAATGCTGTTTGGTTCCTGAGAAAGGTGTTGCAGAGGAAAAAGGTGGTCTGGCGTGGCAGCTCCTGATGGTGGTCTTCTTCAGTAGGTGAAGCGGTGCCTGAAGCCCCATCCCGTGGAGCCTGAGCACGCCTCGCTGAGGATGAAGCCTGCTTTCCAGCAGTTCCCAAAACTGTGTCGAGGCTGAAATGGTGTGTCTGTGTTTGGGTTGGGGTTGCACCTTGGTGAGTGTAGGGATGAGTTTTAAGTTGGTGCAGCAGAGGGCCAGGCTCCATTGTCCTGTAGTGTGTTTTGACCCATCAGCATAGCCTTTTGGTTTTCAGATAGCCTACTCAAGTACGTGATTTTTCCTGCGAGTGATGTTATTACATGGAATTGAATTTTTTTTGGCATGTAATCTGTTATGCTGCCAGATTTTTCTTTCTATATAAATAAAGGTTTGAGCTAATTCTAGTTGAAAAAATTTCAGTTACTTGCTTGGTCATATTGTCCTTTCAATATTCAAAGCTGCAGCAAAAGCATGGGGATTGTTGCTTCTAGAATCACCCCAGTTCTCTTGTCTGCAGTCTGCATGCTGTTGAGCTAAACCAGATTAAAAAAAAAAAAAACATAGCTGCTGCTGCTTGTGCTCTTTGTTTCTTGTGCTTTGCCCCTCCCCTTTCCCAGGTGATTGGGTTTGGGTGCTGGGCGGGGCCAAATGGTATATGAGCCCCAGGTATGCCATTAGGGAGTTCATTGTGCCTGGGCTGCTCTTTGGGGTAAGTGCTTTGTTTTTCCTTCAGTCAGTTGCAGGGTTCTTTGGGCAGGTTGGAGTCCATGGATTTCTAGATTTTAAGTGCTTGGAAATCACTTACTAGAGGGATATTTAGCAGAGGTTGCTGGCTCACTTTTTTCTGGGATGGTGGGATCCACTTGTGTTTTTGGGTTATATTTGAATCTCTAGACATATGAAGCCACTTGTGTAACTCTCCAGAGGACTAAAAAGAGCTTGATTACACACTGCAAGAGGCTTGACCACGTAGGCGCAGTATTACCAAGAGACTGAGCAGGGTCGTATCAGAGTTACCTTTTTCATCTGTAAAGGGTAAGTCTGTGAATACCCCTGCTGGGGCTGTTGTGTGTGCATGGCTTTTTGGCATTTGTGGAGCTCAGTTGCTTTCTGTGTGTGTATGTTCTTACTTTTTTTTTCCTTTGAGAGCCAAATAGTGTGTGTGCTGAGCGTGGTTGGCAGGAGGAGGTGGGGAAATGTCTGGCAGGGGAGCTGTTCAGGACTGGTAGGTTTGGTTTCTAGGAGTGTGCGGCATCCTTCCTGTGCGATGCCACTGATTGTTGGGCAGGAACGTTCCAGCTCGTGTGTCTTAAACAACGTAGCTTGTGCTGTGTGTGTTGTGTGGCCCGGGTAGAGTTTGCCGCGGCGCTGTGAGCGAAGAATCTCAGTTCGAGCTGGTGAGCAGCTGAAGTAAAGGAGCTGGGAAGAGAGAGGTATTGCAGCAGGTACGCTGTGGCTGTGAGGTGCCTCAGGGTGTGCTTTTCTCTTGTCTCTGCAGGGGCTTCGTGCAGTCTTGGACAGGGAAATGCCCGTGTCACAGAACAATGAGGGACGGTGAGAGTTCTATCAGCCTGGTGATCCCTTATCTGAAGCGAAGGGAAGACATTCGGGTGTTTCCCTCTGAGGGTCTGAGGTGAGGCTGTTTGGGACAGAGGAGCACTGTGGCAGGTGGTGGCTTGCAAGCACAGCGGTCATTTTGTCCTTCTGTGTTCCCAGGTGGCATGGGTGATGGTGGCCGTTCCTTTCGAGCTTGGATCTAACTTGCAGGTACAGAGGCAAGTGGACTGTTGTTTTGAAATGAAAACATTAAATATGGGGTGACTTCTGTTGTTGAGGGATGGGTGCTAATGCTGTCAGCTGAATGTTTGTCTTCTGACTGTGTTTTCCTTTGTTCAGGCTGAAACGCAGTGTGCAGTACAGGACGTCACGACCCGAGCTACCTCTGGAGTGACTCTGGTGAGTGATGACCAGAGGTAGCTGTTGTTTTTGGGGTGCGGTTGTCGCTGCAGTTTTTTTAACTACATCCAATAGAGTAAAATTCCAGTTTCTCTTTTAGAGGTGCTCTATGTGGCTTCAGAGAACGGGTGGAAGCATCTGCCGTGTGGGGTAGGTAAGCAGCTGAGGTAAAGGAGGGGATGAGAGTAACTGTCCTGAGGGTGCTGTGGCTTTTGCTGCTGTGGTTTCTTTCTCTTCTGCTTATCAGGTGCCACAGGCAAGGTGGGCTGTGATAGTCTTTGGAATAGGAGCAAAGCAGGTCACTGGAATGCTGTTTGGTTCCTGAGAAAGGTGTTGCAGAGGAAAAAGGTGGTCTGGCGTGGCAGCTCCTGATGGTGGTCTTCTTCAGTAGGTGAAGCGGTGCCTGAAGCCCCATCCCGTGGAGCCTGAGCACGCCTCGCTGAGGATGAAGCCTGCTTTCCAGCAGTTCCCAAAACTGTGTCGAGGCTGAAATGGTGTGTCTGTGTTTGGGTTGGGGTTGCACCTTGGTGAGTGTAGGGATGAGTTTTAAGTTGGTGCAGCAGAGGGCCAGGCTCCATTGTCCTGTAGTGTGTTTTGACCCATCAGCATAGCCTTTTGGTTTTCAGATAGCCTACTCAAGTACGTGATTTTTCCTGCGAGTGATGTTATTACATGGAATTGATTTTTTTTTGGCATGTAATCTGTTATGCTGCCAGATTTTTCTTTCTATATAAATAAAGGTTTGAGCTAACTTTAGCTGAAAAAATTTCAGTTACTTGCTTGGTCATATTGTCCTTTCAATATTCAAAGCTGCAGCAAAAGCATGGGGATTGTTGCTTCTAGAATCACCCCAGTTCTCTTGTCTGCAGTCTGCATGCTGTTGAGCTAAACCAGATTAAAAAAAAAAAAAACATAGCTGCTGCTGCTTGTGCTCTTTCTTTCTTGTGCTTTGCCCCTCCCCTTTCCCAGGTGATTGGGTTTGGGTGCTGGGCGGGGCCAAATGGTATATGAGCCCCAGGTATGCCATTAGGGAGTTCATTGTGCCTGGGCTGCTCTTTGGGGTAAGTGCTTTGTTTTTCCTTCAGTCAGTTGCAGGGTTCTTTGGGCAGGTTGGAGTCCATGGATTTCTAGATTTTAAGTGCTTGGAAATCACTTACTAGAGGGATATTTAGCAGAGGTTGCTGGCTCACTTGTTTTTGGGATGGTGGGATCCACTTGTGTTTTTGGGTTATATTTGAATCTCTAGACGTATGAAGCCACTTGTGTAACTCTCCAGAGGACTAAAAAGAGCTTGATTACACACTGCAAGAGGCTTGACCACGTAGGCGCAGTATTACCAAGAGACTGAGCAGGGTCGTATCAGAGTTACCTTTTTCATCTGTAAAGGGTAAGTCTGTGAATACCCCTGCTGGGGCTGTTGTGTGTGCATGGCTTTTTGGCATTTGTGGAGCTCAGTTGTTTTCTGTGTGTGTATGTTCTTACTTTTTTTTTCCTTTGAGAGCCAAATAGTGTGTGTGCTGAGCGTGGTTGGCAGGAGGAGGTGGGGAAATGTCTGGCAGGGGAGCTGTTCAGGACTGGTAGGTTTGGTTTCTAGGAGTGTGCGGCATCCTTCCTGTGCGATGCCACTGATTGTTGGGCAGGAACGTTCCAGCTCGTGTGTCTTAAACAACGTAGCTTGTGCTGTGTGTGTTGTGTGGCCCGGGTAGAGTTTGCCGCGGCGCTGTGAGCGAAGAATCTCAGTTCGAGCTGGTGAGCAGCTGAAGTAAAGGAGCTGGGAAGAGAGAGGTATTGCAGCAGGTACGCTGTGGCTGTGAGGTGCCTCAGGGTGTGCTTTTCTCTTGTCTCTGCAGGGGCTTCGTGCAGTCTTGGACAGGGAAATGCCCGTGTCACAGAACAATGAGGGACGGTGAGAGTTCTATCAGCCTGGTGATCCCTTATCTGAAGCGAAGGGAAGACATTCGGGTGTTTCCCTCTGAGGGTCTGAGGTGAGGCTGTTTGGGATAGAGGAGCACTGTGGCAGGTGGTGGCTTGCAAGCACAGCGGTCATTTTGTCCTTCTGTGTTCCCAGGTGGCATGGGTGATGGTGGCCGTTCCTTTCGAGCTTGGATCTAACTTGCAGGTACAGAGGCAAGTGGACTGCTGTTTTGAAATGAAAACATTAAATATGGGGTGACTTCTGTTGTTGAGGGATGGGTGCTAATGCTGTCAGCTGAATGTTTGTCTTCTGACTGTGTTTTCCTTTGTTCAGGCTGAAACGCAGTGTGCAGTACAGGACGTCACGACCCGAGCTACCTCTGGAGTGACTCTGGTGAGTGATGACCAGAGGTAGCTGTTATTTTTGGGGTGCGGTTGTCGCTGCAGTTTTTTTAACTATATCAAATAGAGTAAAATTCCAGTTTCTCTTTTAGAGGTGCTCTATGTGGCTTCAGAGAACGGGTGGAAGCATCTGCCGTGTGGGGTAGGTAAGCAGCTGAGGTAAAGGAGGGGATGAGAGTAACTGTCCTGAGGGTGCAGTGGCTTTTGCTGCTGTGGTTTCTTTCTCTTCTGCTTATCAGGTGCCACAGGCAAGGCGGACTGTGATAGTCTTTGGAATAGGAGCAAAGCAGGTCACTGGAATGCTGTTTGGTTCCTGAGAAAGGTGTTGCAGAGGAAAAAGGTGGTCTGGCGTGGCAGCTCCTGATGGTGGTCTTCTTCAGTAGGTGAAGCGGTGCCTGAAGCCCCATCCCGTGGAGCCTGAGGATGAAGCCTGCTTTCCAGCAGTTTCCAAAACTGTGTTGAGGCTGAAATGGTGTGTCTGTCTTTGGGCTGGGGTTGCACCTTGGTGAGTGTAGGGATGAGTTTTAAGCTGGTGCAGCAGAGGGCCAGGCTCCATTGTCCTGTAGTGTGTTTTGACCCATCAGCATAGCCTTTTGGTTTTCAGATAGCCTACTCAAGTACGTGATTTTTCCTGCGAGTGATGTTATTACATGGAATTGATTTTTTTTTGGCATGTAATCTGTTATGCTGCCAGATTTTTCTTTCTATATAAATAAAGGTTTGAGCTAATTCTAGTTGAAAAAATTTCAGTTACTTGCTTGGTCATATTGTCCTTTCAATATTCAAAGCTGCAGCAAAAGCATGGGGATTGTTGCTTCTAGAATCACCCCAGTTCTCTTGTCTGCAGTCTGCATGCTATTGAGCTAAAGCAGATTAAAGAAAAAACAAACGAAAAACAAAAAACAAACAAACAAAATACAAAACTAAAAAAAAAAAACAAAAAAACCCACAGCTGCTGTGCTGCTTGTGCTCTTTTTACTTTCTTGTGCTTTACCACCTCCCCTTTCCCAGGTGATTGGGTTTGGGTGCTGGGGAGGGCCAAATGGTATATGAGCCCCAGGTATGCCATTAGAGAGTTCATTGTGCCTGGGCTGCTCTTCAGGGTAAGTGCTTTGTTTTTCCTTCAGTCAGTTGCAGGGTTCTTTGGGCAGGTTGGAGTCTATGGATTTCTAGATTTTAAGTGCTTGGAAATCACTTACTAGAGGGATATTTAGCAGAGGTTGCTGGCTCACTTGTTTTTGGGATGGTGGGATCCACTTGTGTTTTTGGGTTATATTTGAATCTCTAGACGTATGAAGGCACTTGTGTAACTCTCCAGAGGACTAAAAAGAGCTTGATTACACACTACGAGAGGCTTGACCACGTAGGCGCAGTATTACCAAGAGACTGAGCAGGGTCGTATCAGAGTTACCTTTTTCATCTGTAAAGGGTAAGTCTGTGATTAGCCCTGCTGGGGCTGCTGTGTGTGCATGGCTTTTTGGCATTTGTGGAGCTCAGTTGTTTTTTTTGTGTGTGTATGGTATTACTTTTTTTTTTTCTTTTGAGAGCCAAATAGTGTGTGTGCTGAGCGTGGTTGGCAGGAGGAGGTGGGGAATTGACTGGCAGGGGAGCTGTTCAGGACTGGTAGGTTTGGTTTCTAGGAGTGTGCGGCATCCTTCCTGTGCGATGCCACTGATTGTTGGGCAGGAACGTTCCAGCTCGTGTGTCTTAAACAACGTAGCTTGTGCAGTGTGTGTTGTGTGGCCCGGGCAGAGTTTGCCGCGGCGCTGTGAGCGAAGAATCTCAGTTCGAGCTGGTGAGCAGCTGAAGTAAAGGAGCTGGGAAGAGAGAGGTATTGCAGCAGGTACGCTGTGGCTGTGAGGTGCCTCAGGGTGTGCTTTTCTCTTGTCTCTGCAGGGGCTTCGTGCAGTCTTGGACAGGGAAATGCCTGTGTCACGGAGCAGTGAGGGAAGGTGGGAGTTCTATCAGCCTGGTGATCCCTTATCTGAAGCGAAGGGAAGACATTCAGGTGTTTCCTTCTGAGGGTCTGAGGTGAGGCTGTTTGGGACAGAGGAGCACTGTGGCAGGTGGTTGCTTGCAAGCACAGTGGTCATTTTGTCCTTCTGTGTTCCCAGGTGGCATGGGTGATGGTGGCCGTTCCTTTCGAGCTTGGATCTAACTTGCAGGTACAGAGGCAAGTGGACTGCTGTTTTGAAACGAAAATATTAAATATGGGGTGACTTCTGTTGTTGAGGGATGGGTGCTAATGCTGTCAGCTGAATGTTTGTCTTCTGACTGTGTTTTCCTTTGTTCAGGCTGAAACGCAGTGTGCAGTACAGGACGTCATGACCCGAGCTACCTCTGGAGTGACTCTGGTGAGTGATGAACAGAGGTAGCTGTTATTTTTGGGGTGCGGTTGTTGCTGCACTTACTTTACTACATCAAATAGAGTAAAAGTCCAGTTTCTCTTTTAGAGGTGCTCTAGGTGGCTTCAGAGAATGGGTGGAAGCATCTGCCACGTGGGGTAGGTAAGCAGCTGAGGTAAAGGAGGGGATGAGAGTAACTGTCCTGAGGGTGCTGTGGCTTTTATTGCTGTGGTTGCCTTCTCTTCTGCTTATCAGGTGCCACAGGCAAGGTGGGCTGTGATAGTCTTTGGAATAGGAGCAAAGCAGGTCACTGGAATGCTGTTTGGTTCCTGAGACAGGAGTTGTAGAGGAGAAAAGCTTTCAATATTCAAAGCTGAAGCAAAAAAAAATAAACCACAGCTGCTGCTTCTCCTCTTTCTACTTGTGCTTTGCCCCTCCCCTTTCCCAGGTGATTGGCCTTGGGTTCCAGGGAGGGCCTAGTGGTCATTGAGTCACAGGCATCCCATCAGAGAGCTCATTCTGCCTGGGCTGCACTTTGGGGTAAGTGCTTTGTTTCTCCTTCAGTGAGTTGCAGGTTTCTTTAGGTGGTTAAGAGTCTATGGACTGATGCGTTTCCAAGTAGAGACCGGTACGCCCATCTTTGTGAGGTAACAACTAGTAGGATCTGTTAGAGTAAACCAATCTAGTAATAGGTGCCTGTATTGCATGCAGCTCTTCTTCAGGTGAGTAATTGTTATAGCGTGTTTACGGATAGGATGGCAGTGCTACTTTGTGTGTTTGCTTTGTGGTTCTGGGTCCCTTATGATTTCTGCAGAATTAAGGCAAATGTTATGGAAGTTACAACCTTGGTGGCAAAGTGATGGAGCAGGGTTTAGGAGATAAGTATCATCGAGTTCCATGTGTAAGCATGTGTCTGAAAAGAGCAGCAGTAGGCGTGTAAGGGGTAGTCTGTTTCAGGGTTAGGGATAGTTTGTTTTATTTTTGGAGCTTTTGCCTGTGGTTTGTGTGGCTGTAGAGTGTTTAGACGTTGCAGCCTTCTAGATTTTCAGTGCTTGGAATTCACGTAATAGAGGTGTGCTTAGGAGGTGTTGCTGGCTAACTTGTTTTTGGGAAATGGTGGGGTACGGTTCCTTTTTTTTGAGTTATCTTTTAATCTCTAGGTATATCAAGTCATTTGCATAACTGTCCAGAAGCTTCACAAGGAGCTTCAGTACGCATCAGAAGGGGCTTGACCGCATAAGTGCAGTATTACGGAGAGACTGAGCAGGGTCACCGTTCTCATCTGTAAAGGATAAGTCTGTGATTACCCCTGTTGGGACTGCTGTGCATTCATGGCCTTTTGGTATTTGTGGACCTGAGGGTGTGTTTTTTTTTTCTGGCTCTCGTCTCTGTGTTTGAGTCCTCTGCAAGGAGCTGTACTGTTTACGTGTCCATCGCGGATATGACATCCACTTTTTGTTTCTTGTAGCCCAGGGCATGGGCACGGACACTTGAATGAGGCACGAGGGTGAGTGGATGGCAGTGTGGGCCCTGAGTTGGTCAGTGGATTGTGTTAGTCTGCTTTGCCTGTTATGCAGGCTTTGGAAGCACCTTGCGACAGCAGAGTACATCTCCTGCCACGTTCCTGAGGCGCGCCAGGCGTCAGCGGTTCCAGTTCCTGAAATGCTGGAGATGCTCGGAGCACAAGAGGAGCTGGGAGCGTGATGCATCTCCTTGGGATGTTAGGTGAGTGAAGCGGTGGTACTGGGTTGGGGAACGTGGGTCTGGGGCTTCTTGGCTGTTGGGGTAGGGGAGGAAAGAAGAGGAGTGGGTATAGACTGTTTTGTGGATTTTCACGTTTGTTTGTTCTTTCTCCTTGGTCTAAGCTATGTGACCTTGGCTCAGCACAGTAAATGGAAGCGCTAAGCCTGGATCGGGAAGGTGAGTGGAGAAAAGTTGGGAAAAGGGCATTGGTTTTGATTTGGTAGTCTATTGGTCCCACCTCTGGGTGACTCCTCTTTTCCGGGGACGAAGAAGATAGTGGGGACATCCTAGTTGGCCTCTGTGGTCCACCTTGAGGATGGATTGTGACCCCTGAGAATTAAGTCCAGGGGCAAATACTGTGTGTTTGGGGGTGGTTGGCAGGGGAAGGCGGGCAGTTGTCTGGAGTTGGTCTATCTGACTTCAGTAGCAGAGCAGGTCAGTGGACTACTGTTTTGTTTTTGAGGTGGGTGTTTCACTGGAAGACGTTTGGCTGGTGTGCCAGTGCCCGATGGCACTTTATTTCTGCAGGTGAAGAGGAGCCTCGTGCCGGAAGCAATGTCCTGGCTAGCCTTCGTGTTCCTTGATGAGGATGGAACCTGCCTCCCATCATTCCCAAGCTAAGTTGCGGGGCAAGTGCTATGTTTGCTTTTGGGTTTTGAATGTACACATAGGGCGAGGGTCTGTGCTTTTAAGTCATTGCTGTGGATGGGGCCTTTTAGGATTGATCACGGTCAGACAGTGTATGGGGGCGTGGGATTCTGTCAGGTAGGGCTTGAGCACGTGCCAGGCAGGGCAGTTCCAGCTTGGTGTCTGTGTTCTGTGTTGTCTGTGCTGTGCTGTTGCTCCTGGTGCTTGGCAGGCCCTGGGGAAGCCTTCCTGAGGGTGTTGAACACTTGACCTCACTGGAATAATGCTGATGCTCAGTTGGAAGCTGAGCATTTCTTGTCTTGCAGTGGGAGCCTAAAGAGATCATTTCTTCTGTGCGTGTAATTTTTTTGTATCAAATGTTTCTTGATGCGATCATCATATGTTACGCGCTCCTCAAATCTTGATATCCTCATTGCCTTTTTCCACTGGACAGATTAGATGGGCAACTTGTTAGCCACACCAAAGGTCCTAAATGCTTGTTTCATCATCGTAGGGCTGATCTGAGCACTTCTTGACTTGCAGTCGCAGCTTAAAGCGCAGATGTGTTTCAGGTCTTGTGCATCATATTCTGTTTCAGATGGCATCTGTTTCCATCCTCGCTGTTGCGGAAGTCATGTGGGCTTCATCAGGAGCTCTGTCTTGAGAGTTCATTTCCGCAGCATTTTTCTTCTGGGGTTTGCACTCCCCATCCTTCTGGTCTCTTGTCTTAAAGGCAGGCTTTTTATGTCTCCATCATCCCAGTTCTGGCAGTTGCTTCCAGTCGCATGTCGTGACATTTGAGTCTCTCCTTGGGTCTGCTGCAGGGCACCTGTTCTGACTTGCTGTATGGCTTCCCTCTGGGAGTCCTTTTTTTGCGCCTTGTGTTCTGTGTTTTGTTCGTAATGTTTGTAGCGTGCCTGTGTGTTTGGCCTGGAGCTGTCCTGCCTGGCAGTTAGTGATGGTAGCTAACGTGGCGGTGTACTAATACATTGTCCGGACTGTTTTGGCAAAGACATCCGGTCCGCCTCTGGGCACGTACTGAAGGGCAGCTGGCACAGAGTCATCTCCGTGGTGTTTGGCAAATGTGGAGGGGGAGACTTGAGCTGCTTGCGAGCAGCTGTTTGCATAGTGCTTGAATAGTGCTAGAGGAGAGGTCTGTCATTGAATCTTGAAAGCTCGCAGATACGGGGTTTTGATTTTTTGTTTGTATTTCGTTCCCCTCCCCAGAAGAGGGGTAAACCTTAGGAGGAACCGGTCACAGGAAAGAGCTCCTTTTGGAACTGTCAAGGACTCGGTAGGCAACCCGGTGACTGGCTTGATCTACTTTCCAGGTGCTGAGGCAAGGGATCTGCTGTTTTGAAATGATAAAATTAGCCATGGGGTCCCTTGTGTTGTTGAGGGATGGGTGCTAATGCTGGCATCTGAATGATTATCTTCTGACTGTTTTCATTTGTTAAAGCTGAAACACAGCGTATGACCTGGGACTTCACGACCAGAGCTGGTTTTGGCAAGGTGAGCGATGAACAGATGTAGCAGTTATTTTAGGGGTGCGGTTGTCACTGCAGTTACTTAACTACACAAAATACAGTTAAAGTCCTGTTTATATTCCAGAGGTGTTGTAGCTGGCTTAAGAGAGCAGATGGAAGCATCTGCCTCGAGGGCAGGTGAGGGGGCAGAGTAAGGGAGCAGGTGAGAGTACCTGTCCTAGCTGTGCTGCGGCTTTGGATGCTGCCGCGGCCTATGCTTTTCTTTTTCTTTCGCAGGTGCCTTGCACAGACTCAGAGGGGCCAAGCTGCACTCTGAAGAGCAGCACGAGAAGGGCAGGCTGGTCGTGAGTGGGGTTGGAGCAGAATGGCCAAGTTGCGCAAGGTGACTGCGAAGGGTATCCATCTTGCTTTGCAGGTGCCCTGGCAGGCTCTACACAGAAGTGGCTGAGGATTTGAGAAGAGGTTACAGAGCATCAAGGAGCGGCACGTGCAGTGACGGTTTCCAAACGGTATGGTTGCTTTCTCTTCTGTTGGTCAGGTGCCACAGGCAAGGTGGGCTGTGACACTAGTCTTTAGAATCGGAGCAAAGCAGGTCACTGGAATGCCGCGGGGCATCTGAGAAGGGTGTTTTAACAGAAAAAGCTTGTCTGGCATGGCAGTGCCTGATGGCAGTGTGTTTCCACAGGTGAAGAGGTGCCTGAAGCCCCATCCTGTCTAGCCTGCGCACACCTCGCTGAGAAGGAAAGCCGCTTTCCAGTAATTCAGAAAGCCAAGTTACGTCTCGGCCTCGAGCATCTGGGGCATGTGCCTGTGCTTTTGGGCCTGTCTGTAGCGTTTGGCACCTGCATTAGTACTTTCTTGGCGTATGTTTAGGCATTTGGGGCCTGTGTCTTGGGGGGAGGGTTGAGGCCAGTGTTTTGGGGAGGTGTGGAGCTGCTTGTACACCTTTGGGACTTGCATCTGGGGGGGGGTTGGGAGCTGCTTGTACACTGCAGGGACTTGCGTTTGGGGGGGGGCTGGGGCCTGCCTCTGGGGGGGGGACAGTGGTTGTGAGCTGCTTGCACACCCTTGGGGCCTGCATCTGTGGGGGCTTGGTGCCTGCGTCTCTGGGGAGCGGGGGGGTTCAGAGTTGGTTGTACAGTATAGGAGCCTGTGTTGGGGGGTTTGGGAGCTGCTCGTACACTGGAAGCCTGGGATGGGGGAGGGAGGTTTGGAGCTGCTTGTACACCTTTGGGGCTTGCATCTGGGGGGGGTCGGGTGCTGGTTGTACACCTTTGGGGCCTGCCTCTGGGGAGGGAGGGTGGGGAGTTGCTTGTACACCTTTGGGGCCTGTGTCTGGGGGGGCTTGGGGCCTGCGTCTTGGTGGGGGGGGGGGTTGGAGCTGGTTGTACACCTTTCGGGCTTGCGTCTGGAGGGGGTTGGGGCCTGCCTCTGGGGGGGTGGTTGTGAGCTGCTTGTATACTGTAGGGGCCTGCTTGTACACCTTTGGGGCCTGAGTCTGGGGCGTGGGGGTGGGGCTGGGGCCTGGGGCCTGCATCGGGGTGGGGTGGGGTCCAGTTCATGGGGGGCGGGTTGGGAGCTGCTTGTGGACAGTTGGGGTCTGCATCTGGGTGTGGTTGGGGCCTGCGTCTGGGGGTGGGTCGTGGCCTGCTTGTAGATTTCTGCAGCCTGCGTCTGGTGTTTGGGGGCTTTTCTGTAGCGTTTGGGGCTTGCATTTTGGCTTTGGGATGTGTCTTGAGCTTCTGGGGCCTAGCTGTAGTGCTTGGGGCCTGCATCTGGGGCTTTTCTGTAGCATTTTGGTCGCGTGTTTGTGATTTGGGGTCTGTATCCAGGGTTTTGCCTTTTTTGTAGTTTTCAGCTTTGTGTCAGTTTCTTTGTGGGTTGCCTGGGGTTGGGGCAGTTTGGGGTTTGGATCATTAGTCAGTGTCATTAGCGTCGGGGGGTTGATATGAAGGGTTAGGGTTGTGGTTAGAGTTGTTAGGGTTAAAGGGAATAAGGATTTTAGGGTAAGGGGATCAAGGTTGTGGGAATAAAAATGTTTTTGCACAGAGTTACCTTGTTTAGAGGGAAGGAAGGTGGTATTGAGATATGCTTGCAGTGATAAGAAAGCTTACCAGACAACCTTGTGAAATGCAGACAACCAGAATCCTTAGAGCAATTGGTTGGAAATCACGGTGTAAGAAACATTACCACCTCAAAGAGGAAAACAGTCAAGGAAAAAAGAAAATTGACTTGTAACAGGCCAGCAGCTGTGTATTTTCAGTGAAGTACCGGATAGATTGTGAACCTGGATTACCCAGTCAATGGGGAAACTGAAGCGAAGAATCTCAGAGCTGGTGAGGAGCTGAAGTAAAGGAGCTGGGAAGAGAGAGGTATTGCAGCAGGTACGTTGTGGCTGTGAGGTGCCTCAGGGTGTGCTTTTCTCTCGTCTCTGCAGGGGCTTCGTGCAGTCTTGGACAGGGAAATCCCCGTGTCACGGAGCAGTGAGGGAAGGTGAGAGTTCTATCAGCCTGGTGATCCCTTATCTGAAGCGAAGGGAAGACATTCAGGTGTTTCCCTCTGAGGTGAGGCTGTTTGGGACAGAGGAGCAGTGTGGCAGGTGGTGGCTTGCAAGCACAGGGGTCATTTTGTCCTTCTGTGTTCCCAGGTGGCATGGGTGATGGTGGCCGTTCCTTTCGAGCTTGGATCTAACTTGCAGGTACAGAGGCAAGTGGACTGCTGTTTTGAAACGAAAATATTAAATATGGGGTGACTTCTGTTGTTGAGGGATGGGTGCTAATGCTGTCAGCTGAATGTTTGTCTTCTGACTGTGTTTTCCTTTGTTCAGGCTGAAACGCAGTGTGCAGTACAGGACGTCATGACCCGAGCTACCTCTGGAGTGACTCTGGTGAGTGATGACCAGAGGTAGCTGTTATTTTTGGGGTGCGGCTGTCGCTGCAGTTTTTTTAACTACATCCAATAGAGTAAAATTCCAGTTTCTCTTTTAGAGGTGCTCTAGGTGGTTTCAGAGAACGGGTGGAAGCATCTGCCACGTGGGGTAGGTAAGCGGCTGAGGTAAAGGAGGGGATGAGGGTAACTGTCCTGAGGGTGCAGTGGCTTTTATTGCTGTGGTTGCTTTCTCTTCTGCTTATCAGGTGCCACAGGCAAGGTGGTGGGCTGTGATAGTCTTTGGAATAGGAGCAAAGCAGGTCACTGGAATGCTGTTTGGTTCCTGAGACAGGAGTTGTAGAGGAGAAAAGCTTTCAATATTCAAAGCTGAAGCAAAAAAAAAAATAAACCACAGCTGCTGCTTCTCCTCTTTCTACTTTCTTGTGTTTTGCCCCTCCCCTTTCCCAGGTGATTGGCTTTGGGTTCCAGGGAGGGCCTGGTGGTCACTGAGTCACAGGCATCCCATCAGAGAGCTCATTCTGCCTGGGCTGCTCTTTGGGGTAAGTGCTTTGTTTTTCCTTCAGTGAGTTGCAGGTTTCTTTAGGTGGTTAAGAGTCTATGGACTGATGCGTTTCCAAGTAGAGACCGGTACGCCCATCTTTGTGAGGTAACAACTAGTAGGATCTGTTAGAGTAAACCAATCTAGTAATAGGTGCCTGTATTGCATGCAGCTCTTCTTCAGGTGAGTAATTGTTATAGCGTGTTTACGGATAGGATGGCAGTGTTACTTTGTGTGTTTACTTTGTGGTTCTGGGTCCGTTATGATTTTTGCCGAATTGCGGGGCTTACTTGTGAGTCTTTGCCTGTATGTCAAATATTATCAAAGTTACAACCTTGGTGGCAAAGTGATGGAGCAGGGTTTAGGAGATAAGTATCATCGAGGCTCCCTGTGTAAGCATGTGTCTGAAAAGAACAGCAGTAGGCGTGTAAGGGGTAGTCTTTTTCAGGGTTAGGGACAGTTTGTTGTAGTCTTGGAGCTTTTGCCTGTGGTTTGTGTGGCTGTAGAGTGTTTAGACGTTGCAGCCTTCTAGATTTTCAGTGCTTGGAATTCACGTAATAGAGGCGTGCTTAGGAGGTGTTGCCGGCTAACTCGTTTTTAGAAATGGTGGGGTACGGTTCCTCGACCGCATAAGCACGGTAGCATTACCAAGAGACTGAGCAGGGTCCCCTTTTTCATCTGTAAAGGGTAAGTCTGTGATTGCTGCCATCTGGGCACATTTTTGTGCCCATCACTGCAGTTAGTTTACTACATCAATTAGAGTAAAATTCCAGTTTCTCTTTTGGAGGTGCTCTAGGTGGCTTCAGAGAACGGGTGGAAGCATCTGCCACGTGGGGTAGGTAAGCGGCTGAGGTAAAGGAGGGGATGAGAGTAACTGTCCTGAGGGTGCAGTGGCTTTTGCTGCTGTGGTTGCTTTCTCTTCTGTTTATCAGGTGCCACAGGCAAGGTGGGCTGTGATAGTCTTTGGAATAGGAGCAAAGGAGGTCACTGGAATGCTGTTTGGTTCCTGAGAAAGGTGTTGCAGAGGAAAAAGGTGGTCTGGCGTGGCAGCTCCTGATGATGGTGGTCGTCTTCAGTAGGTGAAGCGGTGCCTGAAGCCCCATCCCGTGGAGCCTGAGCACGCCTCGCTGAGGATGAAGCCTGCTTTCCAGCAGTTCCCAAAACTGTGTTGAGGCTGAAATAGTGTGTCTGTGTTTGGGCTGGGGTTGCACCTTGGTGAGTGTAGGGATGAGTTTTAAGCTGGTGCAGCAGAGGGCCAGGCTCCGTTGTCCTGTAGTGTGTTTTGACCCATCAGCATAGCCTTTTGGTTTTCAGATAGCCTACTCAAGTACGTGATTTTTCCTGCGAGTGATGTTATTACATGGAATTGATTTTTTTTTTGTTTTGGCGTGTGATCTGTTATGCTCAAAGATTTTTCTTTCTATATAAATAAAGGTTTGAGCTAACTTTAGCTGAAAAAATTTCAGTTACTTGCTTGGTCATATTGTCCTTTCAATATTCAAAGCTGCAGCAAAAGCATGGGGATTGTTGCTTCTAGAATCACCCCAGTTCTCTTGTCTGCAGTCTGCATGCTGTTGAGCTAAACCAGATTTAAAAAAAAACCAACACAGTAAACAGAAACAAGAAACAAACCACCACAGCTGTTGCTCCTGCTCTCTTTCTACTTTCTTGTGCTTTGCCCCTCCCCTTTCCCAGGTGATTGGGTTTGGGTGCTGGGCGGGGCCAAATGGTATATGAGCCCCAGGTATGCCTTTAGGGAGTTCATTGTGCCTGGGCTGCTCTTTGGGGTAAGTGCTTTGCTTTCCTTCAGTCAGTTGCAGGGTTCTTTGGGCAGGTTGGTGTCTATGGATTTCTAGATTTTAAGTGCTTGGAAATCACTTACTAGAGGGATATTTAGCAGAGGTTGCTGGCTCACTTGTTTTTGGGATGGTGGGATCCACTTGTGTTTTTGGGTTATATTTGAATCTCTAGACATATGAAGCCACTTGTGTAACTCTCCAGAGGACTAAAAAGAGCTTGATTACACACTGCAAGAGGCTTGACCACGTAGGCGCAGTATTACCAAGAGACTGAGCAGGGTCGTATCAGAGTTACCTTTTTCATCTGTAAAGGGTAAGTCTGTGATTAGCCCTGCTGGGGCTGCTGTGTGTGCATGGCTTTTTGGCATTTGTGGAGCTCAGTTGTTTTTTTTGTGTGTGTATGGTATTACTTTTTTTTTTCTTTTGAGAGCCAAATAGTGTGTGTGCTGAGCGTGGTTGGCAGGAGGAGGTGGGGAATTGTCTGGCAGGGGAGCTGTTCAGGACTGGTAGGTTTGGTTTCTAGGAGCGTGCGGCATCCTTCCTGTGCGATGCCACTGATTGTTGGGCAGGAATGTTCCAGCTCGTGTGTCTTAAACAACGTAGCTTGTGCAGTGTGTGTTGTGTGGCCCGGGCAGAGTTTGCCGCGGCGCTGTGAGCGAAGGATCTCAGTTCGAGCTGGTGAGCAGCTGAAGTAAAGGAGCTGGGAAGAGAGAGGTATTGCAGCAGGTACGCTGCGGCTGTGAGGTGCCTCAGGGTGTGCTTTTCTCTCGTCTCTGCAGGGGCTTCGTGCAGTCTTGGACAGGGAAATGCCCGTGTCACGGAGCAGTGAGGGAAGGTGGGAGTTCTATCAGCCTGGTGATCCCTTATCTGAAGCGAAGGGAAGACATTCGGGTGTTTCCCTCTGAGGGTCTGAGGTGAGGCTGTTTGGGACAGAGGAGCAGTGTGGCAGGTGGTCGCTTGCAAGCACAGCGGTCATTTTGTCCTTCTGTGTTCCCAGGTGGCATGGGTGATGGTGGCCGTTCCTTTCGAGCTTGGATCTAACTTGCAGGTACAGAGGCAAGTGGACTGCTGTTTTGAAACGAAAACATTAAATATGGGGTGACTTCTGTTGTTGAGGGATGGGTGCTAATGCTGTCAGCTGAATGTTTGTCTTCTGACTGTGTTTTCCTTTGTTCAGGCTGAAACGCAGTGTGCAGTACAGGACGTCACGACCCGAGCTACCTCTGGAGTGACTCTGGTGAGTGATGACCAGAGGTAGCTGTTATTTTTGGGGTGCGGTTTTCGCTGCAGTTTTTTTAACTATATCAAATAGAGTAAAATTCCAGTTTCTCTTTTAGAGGTGCTCTAGGTGGCTTCAGAGAATGGGTGGAAGCATCTGCCACGTGGGGTAGGTAAGCAGCTGAGGTAAAGGAGGGGATGAGAGTAACTGTCCTGAGGGTGCCGTGGCTTTTGCTGCTGTGGTTGCCTTCTCTTCTGCTTATCAGGTGCCACAGGCAAGGTGGGCTGTGATAGTCTTTGGAATAGGAGCAAAGCAGGTCACTGGAATGCTGTTTGGTTCCTGAGACAGGAGTTGTAGAGGAGAAAAGCTTTCAATATTCAAAGCTGAAGCAAAAAAAAATAAACCACAGCTGCTGCTTCTCCTCTTTCTACTTGTGCTTTGCCCCTTCCCTTTCCCAGGTGATTGGCTTTGGGTTCCAGGCAGGGCCTAGTGGTCATTGAGTCACAGGCATCCCATCAGAGAGCTCATTCTGCCTGGGCTGCACTTTAGAGTAAGTGCTTTGTTTTTCCTTCAGTGAGTTGCAGGTTTCTTTAGGTGGTTAAGAGTCTATGGACTGATGCGTTTCCAAGTAGAGACCGGTACGCCCATCTTTGTGAGGTAACAACTAGTAGGATCTGTTAGAGTAAACCCATCTAGTAATAGGTGCCTGTATTGCAATCAGCTCTTCTTCAGGTGAGTAATTGTTATAGCATGTTTACGGATGTTGTGGCAATCTTACTTTGTGTGTTTGCTTTGTGGTTCTGGGTCCCTTATGATTTCTGCAGAATTAAGGCAAATGTTATGAAAGTTACAACCTTGGTGGCAAAGTGATGGAGCAGGGTTTAGGAGATAAGTATCATCGAAGCTTCCTGTGTAAGCATGTGTCTGAAAAGAGCAGCAGTAGGCGTGTAAGGGGTAGTCTGTTTCAGGGTTAGGGACAGTTTGTTATAGTTTTGGAGCTTTTGCCTGTGGTTTGTGTGGCTGTAGAGTCTTTAGACGTTGCAGCCTTCTAGATTTTCAGTGCTTGGAATTCACGTAATAGAGGCGTGCTTAGGAGGTGTTGCTGGCTAACTTGTTTTTGGGAAATGGTGGGGTACGGTTCCTTTTTTTTTGAGTTATCTTTTAATCTCTAGGTATATCAAGTCATTTGCATAACTGTCCAGAAGCTTCACAAGGAGCTTCAGTACGCATCAGAAGGGGCTTGACCGCATAAGTGCAGTATTACGGAGAGACTGAGCAGGGTCACCGTTCTCATCTGTAAAGGAGAAGTCTGTGATTATCCCTGTTGGGACTGCTGTGCATTCATGGCCTTTTGGTATTTGTGGACCTGAGGGTGTGTTTTTTTTTTCTGGCTCTCGTCTCTGTGTTTGTCCTCTGCAAGGAGCTGTACTGTTTGCGTGTCCATCGCGGATATGACCTCCTCTTTTTGTTTCTTGTAGCCCAGGGCATGGGCACGGACACTTGAATGAGGCACGAGGGTGAGTGGACGGCAGTGTGGGCCCTGAGTTGGTCAGTGGATTGTGTTAGTCTGCTTTGCCTGTTATGCAGGCTTTGGAAGCACCTTGCGACAGCAGAGTACATCTCCTGCCACGTATCTGAGGCGTGCCAGGCGTCAGCGGTTCCAGTTCCTGAAATGCTGGAGATGCTCGGAGCACAAGAGGAGCTGGGAGCGTGATGCATCTCCTTGGGATGTTAGGTGAGGGAAGCGGTGGTACTGGGTTGGGGAACGTGGGTCTGGGGCTTCTTGGCTGTTGGGGTAGGGGAGGAAAGAAGAGGAGTGGGTATAGACTGTTTTGTGGATTTTCACGTTTGTTTGTTCTTTCTCCTTGGTCTAAGCTATGTGACCTTGGCTCAGCACAGTAAATGGAAGCGCTAAGCCTGGATCGGGAAGGTGAGTGGAGAAAAGTTGGGAAAAGGGCATTGGTTTTGATTTGGTAGTCTATTGGTCCCACCTCTGGGTGACTCCTCTTTTCCGGGGACGAAGAAGATAGTGGGGACATCCTAGTTGGCCTCTGTGGTCCACCTTGAGGATGGATTGTGACCCCTGAGAATTAAGTCCAGGGGCAAATACTGTGTGTTTGGGGGTGGTTTGCAGGGGAAGGCCGGCAGTTGTCTGGAGTTGGTCTATCTGACTTCAGTAGCAGAGCAGGTCAGTGGACTACTGTTTTGTTTTTGAGGTGGGTGTTTCACTGGAAGACGTTTGGTGTGCCAGTGCCCGATGGCACTTTATTTCTGCAGGTGAAGAGGAGCCTCGTGCCGGAAGCAATGTCCTGGCTAGCCTTCGTGTTCCTTGATGAGGATGGAACCTGCCTCCCATCATTCCCAAGCTAAGTTGCGGGGCAAGTGCTATGTTTGCTTTTGGGTTTTGAATGTACACATAGGGCGAGGGTCTGTGCTTTTAAGTCATTGCTGTGGATGGGGCCTTTTAGGATTGATCACGGTCAGACAGTGTATGGGGGCGTGGGATTCTGTCAGGTAGGGCTTGAGCACGTGCCAGGCAGGGCAGTTCCAGCTTGGTGTCTGTGTTCTGTGTTGTCTGTGCTGTGCTGTTGCTCCTGGTGCTTGGCAGGCCCTGGGGAAGCCTTCCTGAGGGTGTTGAACACTTGACCTCACTGGAATAATGCTGATGCTCAGTTGGAAGCTGAGCATTTCTTATCTTGCAGTGGGAGCCTAAAGAGATCATTTCTTCTGTGCGTGTAATTTTTTTGTATCAAATGTTTCTTGATGCGATCATCATATGTTACGCGCTCCTCAAATCTTGATATCCTCATTGCCTTTTTCCACTGGACAGATTAGATGGGCAACTTGTTAGCCACACCAAAGGTCCTAAATGCTTGTTTCATCATCGTAGGGCTGATCTGAGCACTTCTTGACTTGCAGTCGCAGCTTAAAGCGCAGATGTGTTTCAGGTCTTGTGCATCATATTCTGTTTCAGATGGCATCTGTTTCCATCCTCGCTGTTGCGGAAGTCATGTGGGCTTCATCAGGAGCTCTGTCTTGGGAGTTCATTTCCGAAGCATTTTTCTTCTGGGGTTTGCACTCCCCATCCTTCTGGTCTCTTGCCTTGAAGGCAGGCTTTTTATGCCTCCATCATCCCAGTTCTGGCAGTTGCTTCCAGTCGCATGTCGTGACATTTGAGTCTCTCCTTGGGTCTGCTGCAGGGCACCTGTTCTGACTTGCTGTCGCTGTATGGTTTCCCTCTGGGAGTCCTTTTTTTGCGCCTTGTGTTCTGTGTTTTGTTCGTAACGTTTGTAGCGTGCCTGTGTGTGTGTGTTTGGCCTGGAGCTGTCCTGCCTGGCAGTTAGTGATGGTAACTAACGTGGCGGTGTACTAATACATTGTCCGGACTGTTTTGGCAAAGACATCCGGTCTGCCTCTGGGCACGTACTGAAGGGCAGCTGGCACAGAGTCATCTCCGTGGTGTTTGGCAAATGTGGAGGGGGAGACCTGAGCTGCTTGGGAGCAGCTGTTTGCATAGTGCTTGAGTAGTGCTAGAGGAGAGGTCTGTCATTGAATCCTGAAAGCTCGCAGATGTGCAGTGTTTTTATTTTTCTCCAGTCCTAGATAAACCTTAGGAGCAACCGGTCAAAGGAAAGAGCTCCTTCTGGAGCTGTCAAGCTCTTGTTCGGCAGCTCGGTGACTGTCTTGATCTACTTCTGAGGTGCCGAGGCAAGTTGTCTGCTGTTTTGATACAATAACATTGGAAATGGGGTCCCTTGTGTTGTTGAGGGATGGGTGCTAATGCTGGCAGCTGAATGATTACCTTCTATGTTTTTGTTTGTTAAAGCTGAAACACAGCGTACAACCTGGGACGTCACACCCAGAGCTGCTTTTGGCAAGGTGAGCGATGAACAGATGTAGCAGTTAAAGTTGGTTTGCGGTTCTCATTGTCACTCGAAGTGTCCCCTCTATTCTGTTTTAGAGGTGTTGTAGCTGGCTTAAGAGGGCAGATGGAAGCATCTGCCTCGGGGTAGGTAAGCGGGTAGAGGTAAGGCAGCAGATGAGAGTAACTGTCCTAGCTGTGCTGCAGCTTTGGATGCTGCCTTAGCCTATGCTTTCCTTCCTCTTTCACTGGTGTCTTGCACAGGCTCAAAGGAGCAAACTGCATTCTGAAGAGCTGCTTAAGTAGGGGGGCTGGTCATGAGCTGGGTTGGAGCGGAATGGCCAAGTAGCACGAGGTGGCTATGAAAGGTCTCTGTCTTGCTTTGCAGGTGCCATGGCAGGCTCTTCACAGAAGTGGCTGAGGATTTGAGATGAGGCCGGAGAGTGACAAGGAGCAGCACGTGCAGGGATGGTTTCCAAGCGCTGCGGTTGCTTTCTCTTCTTTTTATCAGGTGCCACAGGCAAGGTGGGCTGTGACATCAGTCTTTAGAATCGGAGCAAAGCAGGTCACTGGAATGCCGCAGGGCATCTGAGAAAGGTGTTTTAACAGGAAAAGTTTGTCTGGCATGGCGGTGTCTGATGGCAGTGTGTTTCCACAGGTGAAGAGGTGCCTGGAGCCCCATCTCATCTAGCCTGCACGTGCCTTGAGGATAAAGCCTGCTTTCCAGCAGTGTGGAAAGCACCACCAGTCTGTGGTGCCGGCCCGGCCGAGTTGGAGCATGTGAGCAGCTGAAGAAAAAGAGCTAGTGAAAGAGAGGTATTGCAGCAGGTAGGCTGTGCCTGTGAGGTGCCTGAGGATCTGCCTTTTCTTTTTTTTTCTTTTGTGGGTGCTTCCTGCAGCCTTGGAGAGGTGAATCCCCACATTGTGGAGTGCTGAGGAAAGACGAGAGGGTCGTCAGCCCAGTCAGTGTCCCTAAGCAAGGTCCCCCTAAGGCAAGTCCTTGAAGTGTTTCCCCTGGTTTAGCAGGTGCTGCAGCAGGCCTTCCTCAGAATCTGCTGAGGGTCTGAGGTGAGGCTGGGTGGGATAGAGGAGCAGCGTGGTGGGTGATTACTTGAGAACACAACGATCATTTTATCCCTTTGTTTTCCCAGGTGGTGTGGGTGATACTGGCTGTACTGTTGGAGCTTGGACTCAGAGAGGAACGGGTGAGCACAACCGTATGTTGCTTCAGTGGTAGTCAGTATTGCGGAGGAGGTGGGCATCAGGGCTGGTGTGCTAGTGAATGCTGGTACGCTGTTTTTGCAGATGATGATAAGCCTGGCCATGGACTAAGATGTCTCTCAGTGTCTGTGCATTTCTTGAGGTGGAGGGAATTTACCATCCAGCAATCTGAGAGCTAAGTTGAGGGGCACCTGGTATTTGCATATGTGGTGTGGCTGATGGGAGCTGGGAGCCGGAGCAGCATGGAGCCAGCCGGCTGAATATACTTGGTGGCACTGTGAGGGTGGTTGAGGCTGCGTCACCTTCAGGCTGCTTGAGGCTGGGTCATCAGGCTAATAGAAGGAGCAGGGGGTATTTTGTAGTGTGAGTGTATGTGCCAGGCAGGGCAGTTCCCATCTGTCTATTTGTCTTGTAGTGCTGCTTCTGCAGTGTGTGTTCTGTGTCATGCACTCCTCGGGTCTTTGTATCAAATGTTTCTTGATGTGATCATCATGTTACGTGCTCCTCAGGTCTTGATATCCTCATTGCTTTTTGCACTGGACAGACTAGAAAGGCAACTTGTTAGCCGTACCAAAGGTCCTAAATGCTTGTTTTGTCGTCATGGGTCTGATCCGAGCACTTCTTGTCTTGCAGTCGCAGCTTAAAGCGCCGATGTGTTTCAGGTCTTGTGCATCATATTCGGTTTCAGATGGCATCTGCTTCCATCCTCGCTGTTGCGGAAGTTATGTGGGCTTCATCAGGAGCTCTGTCTTGGGGAATTCATTTCCTAAGAGATTTCTTCTGGGGTTTGCACTCCCCATCCTTCTGGTCTCTTGCCTTGAAGGCAGGCTTTTCATGCCTCCATCATCCCAGTTCTGGCAGTTGCTTCCAGTCGCATGTAGTGACATTTGAGTCTCTCCTTGGGTCTGCTGCAGAGCACCTGTTCTGACTTGCTGTAGGGCTTCCCTCTGGGAGTCATTTTTTTTTTTTGCGCCTTGTGTTCTGTGTTTTGTTCGTAATGTTTGTAGCGTGCCTGTGTGTGTGTGTTTGGCCTGGAGCTGTCCTGCCTGGCAGTTAGTGATGGTAGCTAACGTGGCGGTGTACTAATACATTGTCTGGACTGTTTTGGCAAAGACATCCGGTCTGCCTCTGGGCACGTACTGAAGGGCAGCTGGCACAGAGTCATCTCCGTGGTGTTTGGCAAATGTGGAGGGGGAGACTTGAGCTGCTTGGGAGCAGCTGTTTGCATAGTGCTTGAATAGTGCTAGAGGAGAGGTCTGTCATTGAATCTTGAAAGCTCGCAGATATGGAGTTTTGATTTTTTGTTTGTATTTCGTTCCCCTCCCCAGAAGAGGGGTAAACCTTAGGAGGAACCGGTCACAGGAAAGAGCTCCTTTTGGAACTGTCAAGGACTCGGTAGGCAGCCCGGTGACTGGCTTGATCTACTTTCCAGGTGCTGAGGCAAGGGGGCTGCTGTTTTGAAATGATAAAATTAGCCATGGGGTCCCTTGTGTTGTTGAGGGATGGGTGCTAATGCTGGCATCTGAATGATTATCTTCTGACTGTTTTCATTTGTTAAAGCTGAAACACAGCGTACAACCTGGGACTTCACAACCAGAGCTGGTTTTGGCAAGGTGAGCGATGAACAGATGTAGCAGTTATTTTAGGGGTGCGGTTGTCACTGCAGTTACTTAACTACACAAAATACAGTTAAAGTCCTGTTTATATTCCAGAGGTGTTGTAGCTGGCTTAAGAGAGCAGATGGAAGCATCTGCCTCGAGGGCAGGTGAGGGGGCAGAGTAAGGGAGCAGGTGAGAGTACCTGTCCTAGCTGTGCTGCGGCTTTGGATGCTGCCGCGGCCTATGCTTTTCTTTATCTTTCGCAGGTGCCTTGCACAGACTCAGAGGGGCCAACCTGCACTCTGAAGAGCAGCACGAGAAGGGCAGGCTGGTCGTGAGTGGGGTTGGAGCAGAATGGCCAAGTTGCGCAAGGTGACTGCGAAGGGTATCCATCTTGCTTTGCAGGTGTCATGGCAGGCTCTACACAGAAGTGGCTGAGGATTTGAGAAGAGGTTACAGAGCATCAAGGAGCGGCACGTGCAGTGACGGTTTCCAAACGGTATGGTTGCTTTCTCTTCTGTTGGTCAGGTGCCACAGGCAAGGTGGGCTGTGACACTAGTCTTTAGAATCGGAGCAAAGCAGGTCACTGGAATGCCGCGGGGCATCTGAGAAGGGTGTTTTAACAGAAAAAGCTTGTCTGGCATGGCAGTGCCTGATGGCAGTGTGTTTCCACAAGTGAAGAGGTGCCTGAAGCCCCATCCTGTCTAGCCTGCGCACACCTCGCTGAGAAGGAAAGCCGCTTTCCAGTAATTCAGAAAGCCAAGTTACGTCTCGGCCTCGAGCATCTGGGGCTCGTGCCTGTGCTTTTGGGCCTGTCTGTAGCGTTTGGCACCTGCATTAGTAGTTTCTTGGCATATGTTTAGGCTTTTGGGGCCTGTGTCTTGGGGGGGGTGTGGAGCTGCTTGTACACCTTTGGGGCTTGCATCTGGGGGGGGGGGAGTTGCTTGAACACCTTTGGGGACTGTGTCTGGGGGGGGGTCAGGGCCTGCATCTGGGGGGGTTGGAAGGTGCCCCTACAATGTAGGGATCTGTATCTGTGGGGGTTGGGAGCTGCTTGTACATTGCAGGGACTTGCGTCTGGGGGGGTTGGGAGCTGCTTGTCCACCTTTGGGACTTGCATCTGGGGGGGGTTGGGAGCTGCTTGTACACTGTTAGGGCCTGCCTTGGGGGGGGGGTTGGGGCATGTGCCTTGGGGGGGGGGTTGGGAGCTGCTTCTACGCTGTAGGGGTCTGGGTCTTGGGGGGTTGGGGCTGTTTTTACACCTTTGGGGCGTGCCTCTGGGGAGGGTGGGGAGTTGCTTGTACATGCTAGGGGCTTCCCTCTATGGGGCTTTGGGGCCTGCCTCGGGGGAGGAGGGGTTGGAAGCTGCTTGCACACCCTTGGGGCCTGCCTCTGCGGGGTCTTGGTGCCTGCGTCTGGTGAGTGGGGGGGGGGGGGGGTTCAGAGCTGGTTGTAGTGTAGGAGCCTGCGTTGGGGGGGGGTTGGGAGCTGCTTGTGCACCTTTGGGGCTTGCATCTGGGGGGGTTTGGGGCCTGCCTCTGGGGGGGGTGGGTGGTTGTGAGCTGCTTGCACACCCTTGGGGTCTGCCTCTGGGGGGGGTGGGTGCTTGCGTCTGGGGAGTGGGGGGGGTTCAGAGCTGGTTGTACAGTATAGGAGCCTGCGTTGGGGGGGGGGGTTGGGAGCTGCTCATTCACTGGACGCCTGGGATGGGGGGGAGGTTTGGAGCTGCTTGTGCACCTTTGGGGCTTGCATCTGGGGTGGGTTCGGGTGCTGGTTGTACACCTTTGGGGCCTGCCTCTGGGGGGGGGGTGGGAGCTGCTTGTACACTGTTAGGGCCTGCCTTGGGGGGGGGGTTGGGGTATGTGCCTTGGGGGGGTGGGGTTGGGAGCTGCTTCTATGCTGTAGGGGTCTGGGTCTTTGGGAGTTGGGGCTGTTTGTACACCTTTGGGGTGTGCCTCTGGGGAGGGCGGGGAGTTGCTTGTACACCTTTGGGGCCTGTGTCTGGGGGGGGTTGGGGCCTGTGCCGGGGGCATTGGGAGCTGCTTGTACACTCTAGGGTCCTCTGGCGGGCTTTGGAGCCTCCCTTTGAGGGGGGCAGTTGGGAGCTGGTTGTACACCTTTGGGGCCTGAGTCTGGGGCGTGGGGGCTGGGCCTGGGGCCTGCACTGGGGTGGGGTCCAGTTCATGGGGGGGGTGGGTTGGGAGCTGCTTGTGGACAGTTGGGGTCTGCATCTGGGTGTGGTTGGGGCCTGCGTCTGGGGGTGGGTCGTGGCCCGCTTGTAGACTTCTGCAGCCTGCGTCTGGTGTTTGGGGGCTTTTCTGTAGCGTTTGGGGCTTGCATTTTGGCTTTGGGATGTGTCTTGAGCTTCTGGGGCCTAGCTGTAGTGCTTGGGGCCTGCGTCTGGGGCTTTTCTGTAGCATTTTGGTCGCGTGTTTGTGATTTGGGGTCTGTATCCAGGGTTTTGCCTTTTTTTGTAGTTTTCAGCTTTGTGTCAGTTTCTTTGTCGGTTTCCTGGGGTTGGGGCAGTTTGGGGTTTGGATCATTAGTCAGTGTCATTAGCGTCGGGGGGTTGATATGAAGGGTTAGGGTTGTGGTTAGAGTTGTTAGGGTTAAAGGGAATAAGGATTTTAGGGTAAGGGGATCAAGGTTGTGGGAATAAAAATGTTTTTGCACAGAGTTACCTTGTTTAGAGGGAAGGAAGGTGGTATTGAGATATGCTTGCAGTGATAAGAAAGCTTACCAGACAACCTTGTGAAATGCAGACAACCAGAATCCTTAGAGCAATTGGTTGGAAATCACGGTGTAAGAAACATTACCACCTCAAAGAGGAAAACAGTCAAGGAAAAGAGAAAATTGACTTGTAACAGGCCAGCAGCTGTGTATTTTCAGTGAAGCACCGGATAGATCGTGAACCTGGATTACCCAGTCAATGGGGAAACTGAAGCAAAGAATCTCAGAGCTGGTGAGGAGCTGAAGTAAAGGAGCTGGGAAGAGAGAGGTATTGCAGCAGGTACGTTGTGGCTGTGAGGTGCTTCATGGTGTGCTTTTCTCTTGTCTCTGCAGGGGCTTCGTGCAGTCTTGGACAGGGAAATCCCCGTGTCACGGAGCAGTGAGGGAAGGTGGGAGTTCTATCAGCCTGGTGATCCCTTATCTGAAGCGAAGGGAAGACATTCAGGTGTTTCCCTCTGAGGGTCTGAGGTGAGGCTGTTTGGGACAGAGGAGCACTGTGGCAGGTGGTCGCTTGCAAGCACAGTGGTCATTTTGTCCTTCTGTGTTCCCAGGTGGCATGGGTGATGGTGGCTGTTCCTTTCGAGCTTGGATCTAACTTGCAGGTACAGAGGCAAGTGGACTGCTGTTTTGAAACGAAAACATTAAATATGGGGTGACTTCTGTTGTTGAGGGATGGGTGCTAATGCTGTCAGCTGAATGTGTATCTTCTGACTGTGTTTTCCTTTGTTCAGGCTGAAACGCAGTGTGCAGTACAGGACGTCACGACCCGAGCTGCCTCTGGAGTGACTCTGGTGAGTGATGAACAGAGGTAGCTGTTAGTTTTGGGGTGCGGCTGTCGCTGCAGTTTTTTTAACTATATCAAATAGAGTAAAATTCCAGTTTCTCTCTTAGAGGTGCTCTAGGTGGCTTCAGAGAATGGGTGGAAGCATCTGCCATGTGGGGTACGTAAGCGGCTGAGGTAAAGGAGGGGATGAGGGTAACTGTCCTGAGGGTGCAGTGGCTTTTGCTGCTGTGGTTGCTTTCTGTTCTGCTTATCAGGTGCCACAGGCAAGGTGGGCTGTGATAGGCTTTAGAATAGGAGCAATGCAGGTCACTGCAATGCTGTTTGGTTCCTGAGGCAGGTGTTGTAGAGGAGAAAAGCTTTCAATATTCAAAGCTGAAGCCAAAACATGGGGATTGTTGCTTCTAGAAACAACCCAGTTCTCTTGTCTGCACCCTGCATGCTGTTGAGCTAAGCCATATAAATAGATACATAAACCATAGGTGTTGCTTCTCCTCTTTCTACTTTGTGCTTTGCCCCTTCCCTTTCCCAGGTGATTGGCTTTGGGTCCCAGGCAGGGCCTAGTGGTCATTGAGTCGCAGGCATCCCATCGAAGAGCTCATTCTGCCTGGGCTGCACTTTGGGGTAAGTGCTTTGTTTTTCCTTCAGTCAGTTGCAGGGGTCTTTAGGTGGGTCAGAGTCTACAGACTGATGCGTTTCGACGTAGAGACCGGTACGCCCATCTTTGTGAGGTAACAACTAGTAGGATCTGTTAGAGTAAACCAATCTAGTAATAGGTGCCTGTATTGCATGCAGCTCTTCTTCAGGTGAGTAAGTGTTATAGCATGTTTATGGATAGGATATCAATGTTACTTTGTGTGTTTGCTTTGTGGTTCTGGGTCCCTTATGATTTCTGCAGAATTAAGGCAAATGTTATGAAAGTTACAACCTTGGTGGCAAAGTGATGGAGCAGGGTTTAGGAGATAAGTATCATCGAAGCTCCCTGTGTAAGCATGCATCTGAAAACAGCAGCAGTAGGCAGGTAAGGGGTAGTCTTTTTCAGGGTTAGGGACAGTTAGTTATAGTTTTGGAGCTTTTGCCTGTGGTTTGGGTGGCTGTAGGATCTTTAGACCTTGCAGCCTTCTAGATTTTAAGTGCTTGGAATTCACATAATAGAGGTGTGCTTAGGAGGTGTTGCCGGCTAACTTGTTTTTGGGAAATGGTGGGGTACGGTTCCTTTTTTTTTTTGAGTTATCTTTTAATCTCTAGGTATATCAAGTCATTTGCATAACTGTCCAGAGGCTTCACAAGGAGCTTCAGTACACATCAGAAGGGGCTTGACCGCATAAGTGCAGTATTATGGAAAGACTGAGCAGGGTCACCGTTCTCATCTGTAAAGGATAAGTCTGTGATTACCCCTGTTGGGGCTGCTGTGCATTCATGGCCTTTTGGTATTTGTGGACCTGAGGGTGTGTTTTTTTTTTTTGGCTCTCGTCTCTGTGTTTGAGTCCTCTGCAAGGAGCTGTACTGTTTGCGTGTCCATCACGGATATGACCTTCTCTTTTTGTTTCTTGTAGCCCAGGGCATGGGCACGGACACTTGAGTGAGGCACGAGGGTGCTGCATCTCCTTGGGATGTTAGGTGAGCGAAGCGGTGGTACTGGGTTGGGGAACGTGGGTCTGGGGCTTCTTGGCTGTTGGGGTAGGGGAGGAAAGAAGAGGAGTGGGTATAGACTGTTTTGTGGATTTTCACGTTTGTTTGTTCTTTCTCCTTGGTCTAAGCCACGTGACCTTGGCTCAGCACAGTAAATGGAAGCGCTAAGCCTGGATCGGGAAGGTGAGTGGAGAAAAGTTGGGAAAAGGGCATTGGTTTTGATTTGGTAGTCTATTGGTCCCACCTCTGGGTGACTCCTCTTTTCCGGGGACGAAGAAGATACTGGGAACATCCTAGTTGGCCTCTGTGGTCCACCTTGAGGATGGATTGTGACCCCTGAGAATTAAGTCCAGGGGCAAATACTGTGTGTTTGGGGGTGGTTGGCAGGGGAAGGCGGGCAGTTGTCTGGAGTTGGTCTATCTGACTTCAGTAGCAGAGCAGGTCAGTGGACTACTGTTTTGTTTTTGAGGTGGGTGTTTCACTGGAAGAAGTTTGGCTGGTGTGCCAGTGCCCGATGGCACTTTATTTCTGCAGGTGAAGAGGAGCCTCGTGCCGGAAGCAATGTCCTGGCTAGCCTTCGTGTTCCTTGATGAGGATGGAACCTGCCTCCCATCATTCCCAAGCTAAGTTGTGGGGCAAGTGCTATGTTTGCTTTCGGGTTTTGAATGCACACATAGGGCGAGGGTCTGTGCTTTTAAGTCATTGCTGTGGATGGGGCCTTTTAGGATTGATCACGGTCAGACAGTGTGTGGGGGCGTGGGATTCTGTCAGGTAGGGCTTGAGCACGTGCCAGGCAGGGCAGTTCCAGCTTGGTGTCTGTGTTCTGTGTTGTCTGTGCTGTTGCTCCTGGTGCTTGGCAGGCCCTGGGGAAGCCGTCCTGAGGGTGTTGAACACTTGACCTCACTGGAATAATGCTGATGCTCAATTGGAAGCTGAGCATTTCTTGTCTTGCAGTGGGAGCCTAAAGAGATCATTTCTTCTGTGCGTGTAATTTTTTTGTATCAAATGTTTCTTGATGCGATCATCATATGTTACGCGCTCCTCAAATCTTGATATCCTCATTGCCTTTTTCCACTGGACAGATTAGATGGGCAACTTGTTAGCCACACCAAAGGTCCTAAATGCTTGTTTCATCATCGTAGGGCTGATCTGAGCACTTCTTGACTTGCAGTCGCAGCTTAAAGCGCAGATGTGTTTCAGGTCTTGTGCATCATATTCTGTTTCAGATGGCATCTGTTTCCATCCTCGCTGTTGCGGAAGTCATGTGGGCTTCATCAGGAGCTCTGTCTTGAGAGTTCATTTCCGCAGCATTTTTCTTCTGGGGTTTGCACTCCCCATCCTTCTGGTCTCTTGTCTTAAAGGCAGGCTTTTTATGTCTCCATCATCCCAGTTCTGGCAGTTGCTTCCAGTCGCATGTCGTGACATTTGAGTCTCTCCTTGGGTCTGCTGCAGAGCACCTGTTCTGACTTGCTGTCGCTGTAGGGCTTCCCTCTGGGAGTCCTCTTTTTTTTTTTTGCGCCTTGTGTTCTGTGTTTTGTTCGTAATGTTTGTAGCGTGCCTGTGTGTGTGTGTTTGGCCTGGAGCTGTCCTGCCTGGCAGTTAGTGATGGTAGCTAACGTGGCGGTGTACTAATACATTGTCCGGACTGTTTTGGCAAAGACATCCGGTCCGCCTCTGGGCACGTACTGAAGGGCAGCTGGCACAGAGTCATTTCCTTGGTGTTTGGCTAATGTGGAGGGGGAGACTTGAGCTGCTTGCGAGCAGCTGTTTGCATAGTGCTTGAATAGTGCTAGAGGAGAGGTCTGTCATTGAATCTTGAAAGCTCGCAGATACGGGGTTTTGATTTTTTGTTTGTATTTCGTTACCCTCCCCAGTAGAGGGGTGAACCTTAGGAGGAACCGGTCACAGGAAAGAGCTCCTTTTGGAACTGTCAAGGACTCGGTAGGCAACCCGGTGACTGGCTTGATCTACTTTCCAGGTGCTGAGGCAAGGGGGCTGCTGTTTTGAAATGATAAAATTAGCCATGGGGTCCCTTGTGTTGTTGAGGGATGGGTGCTAATGCTGGCAGCTGAATGATTATCTTCTGACTGTTTTCATTTGTTAAAGCTGAAACACAGCGTACAACCTGGGACTTCACAACCAGAGCTGGTTTTGGCAAGGTGAGCGATGAACAGATGTAGCAGTTATTTTAGGGGTGCGGTTGTCACTGCAGTTACTTAACTACACAAAATACAGTTAAAGTCCTGTTTATATTCCAGAGGTGTTGTAGCTGGCTTAAGAGAGCAGATGGAAGCATCTGCCTCGAGGGCAGGTGAGGGGGCAGAGTAAGGGAGCAGGTGAGAGTACCTGTCCTAGCTGTGCTGCGGCTTTGGATGCTGCCGCGGCCTATGCTTTTCTTTATCTTTCGCAGGTGCCTTGCACAGACTCAGAGGGGCCAAGCTGCACTCTGAAGAGCAGCACGAGAAGGGCAGGCTGGTCGTGAGTGGGGTTGGAGCAGAATGGCCAAGTTGCGCAAGGTGACTGCGAAGGGTATCCATCTTGCTTTGCAGGTGTCATGGCAGGCTCTACACAGAAGTGGCTGAGGATTTGAGAAGAGGTTACAGAGCATCAAGGAGCGGCACGTGCAGTGACGGTTTCCAAACGGTATGGTTGCTTTCTCTTCTGTTGGTCAGGTGCCACAGGCAAGGTGGGCTGTGACACTAGTCTTTAGAATCGGAGCAAAGCAGGTCACTTGAATGCCGCGGGGCATCTGAGAAGGGTGTTTTAACAGAAAAAGCTTGTCTGGCATGGCAGTGCCTGATGGCAGTGTGTTCCCACAGGTGAAGAGGTGCCTGAAGCCCCATCCTGTCTAGCCTGCGCACACCTCGCTGAGAAGGAAAGCCGCTTTCCAGTAATTCAGAAAGCCAAGTTACGTCTCGGCCTCGAGCATCTGGGGCTCGTGCCTGTGCTTTTGGGCCTGTCTGTAGCGTTTGGCACCTGCATTAGTAGTTTCTTGGCGTCTCTTTAGGCTTTTGGGGCCTGTGTCTTGGGGGGTGTGTGGAGCTGCTTGTACACCTCTGGGGACTGTGTTTTTGGGGGGGGGGTCAGGGCCTGCATCTGGGGGGGTTGGAAGCTGCTCCTACAATGTAGGGATCTGTATCTGGGGGGGTTGGGAGCTGCTTGTACACTGCAGGGATCTACATCTGGAGGGGGTTGGGAGCTGCTTGTACACCTTTGGGACTTGCGTCTTGGGGGGGTTGGGAGCTGCTTGTATACTGGAGGGTCCTGCCTTGGGCAGGGTTTGTAGCTGCTTGTACAGCTTTGGGGTCTGCAGCTGGGAGGGGTTGTGAGTTGCTTGTACACGCTAGGGGCTTCCCTCTATGGGGCTTTGGGGCTTGCCTCGGGGGGGGGGGTTGTGAGCTGCTTGCACACCCTTGGGGCCTGCCTCTGTGGGGGCTTGGTGCCTGCGTCTGGGGAGTGGGGGGGTTCAGAGCTGGTTGTACAGTATAGGAGCCTGCGTTTGGGGGGGGTTGGGAGCTGCTCGTGCACTGGACGCCTGGGTTGGGGGGGAGGTTTGGAGCTGCCTTGTGCACCTTTGGGGCTTGCATCTGGGGGGGGTTGGGTGCTGGTTGTACACCTTTGGGGCCTGCCTCTGGGGAGGGAGGGTGGGGAGGGAGTTGCTTGTACACCTTTGGGGCCTGTGTCTGGGGGGGCTTGGGGCCTGCGTCTGGGGGAGGGAGTTTGGAGCTGGTTGTACACCTTTCAGGATTGCATTTGGAGGGGGTTGGGGCCTGCCTTTTGGGGGGTGGTGGTTGTGAGCTGCTTGTACACCTTTGGGGCCTGCGTCTGGGGGGGGAGGTGGGAGCTGCTTGTATACTGTTAGGGCCTGCCTTGGGGGGGGGGGGGGGTTGGGGCATGTGCCTTTGGGGATGGGGTTGGGAGCTGCTTCTATGCTGTAGGGGTCTGGGTCTTGGGGGGTTGGGGCTGTTTGTACACCTTTGGGGCGTGCCTCTGGGGAGGGCGGGGAGATGCTTGTACACCTTTGGGGCCTGTGTCTGGGGGTGGGTCGTGGCCCGCTTGTAGACTTCTGCAGCCTGCGTCTGGTGTTTGGGGGCTTTTCTGTAGCGTTTGGGGCTTGCATTTTGGCTTTGGGATGTGTCTTGAGCTTCTGGGGCCTAGCTGTAGTGCTTGGGGCCTGCGTCTGGGGCTTTTCTGTAGCATTTTGGTCGCGTGTTTGTGATTTGGGGTCTGTATCCAGGGTTTTGCCTTTTTTGTAGTTTTCAGCTTTGTGTCAGTTTCTTTGTCGGTTGCCTGGGGTTAGGGGCAGTTTGGGGTTTGGATCATTAGTCAGTGTCATTAGCGTCGGGGGGTTGATATGAAGGGTTAGGGTTGTGGTTAGAGTTGTTAGGGCTAAAGGGAATAAGGATTTTAGGGTAAGGGCAAGGTTGTGGGAATAAAAATGTTTTTGCACAGAGTTACCTTGTTTAGAGGGAAGGAAGGTGGTATTGAGATATGCTTGCAGTGATAAGAAAGCTTACCAGACAACCTTGTGAAATGCAGACAACCAGAATCCTTAGAGCAATTGGTTGGAAATCACGGTGTAAGAAACATTACCACCTCAAAGAGGAAAACAGTCAAGGAAAAAAGAAAATTGACTTGTAACAGGCCAGCAGCTGTGTATTTTCAGTGAAGCACCGGATAGATTGTGAACCTGGATTACCCAGTCAATGGGGATACTGGGGAGGGTCCTGGTCACCGAAAGGAAAAAAAAATTTATAAAAACTGTGTTATGGAACTAGTAGGTAGTTTGTGGGACGCCTGCCATTGCAATCGTGAATAAAAATACTACTTCACTGAGATCCTTGCCTGAGCCTATGTTATTGGTTACAGAGTGTTTCTAACAAGGTGTTACGGTTTTAAGGTTTCAGGGCTAAGGCACTAGGGTTGGGTTTCAGGGTTAGGGTTTCCAGGGTTAGGATTTTAAGGTTGTTAGGGCTGGACTTATAAGGGTTAGGGGTTGGGGGTTAGTGTGTTCAGGTTTTAAAATATTTTGTGGTTTTAGTGTTGATAGGGTTTTTAGGGTTAGGGTCTTAGGGTTTTAGTTATGGTCAGGTATTTAGAGTTAGGGTTTTAAGGTCTTAAAAAAAAAAATTAAGGTTAGGGTCTCCAGGGTTAGGGCTTTGAGAATCTTTACTTTTTGGGTTAGGGTTTAGAGGGTCTTAATTTTTAGGGTTAGGGCTTTTAGGCGTAGGTCTAGTGTGGTAAATTTTATCGGGTTAGGACTGTAAGGGTTTTAAGGTTAGGGTTTCTAGGGTTTTTTGGGGTAGGGGTTAGGGTTAGATCCGTGGGAGCCGTAGTGTTAGGGTCAAGGTTCTTAGGGGTTAGGCCCAATATTAGGGTGGAAGGCCAAAGTAAGGGGGGAGCCCCCCAAAATTGAAGGGTCGAAGCCCCAAGTTAGGGGAAGGAACGTCAAAATTGTGGGGTCCCCCAAAATTGGGCGGAAGAGCTCTTAATGTTGGGGGAAACCCAAAAAAGGAGGGTGGGGGACTCTAAAATTGGTTGTGTCCCCCCCAAATTGGTTGCCTCCCCACCAATTAGGGGAGGAACCCCCAAAATTGGATGGGCGAACCCCCATATTGGGGGGGAAGAACACTTAAATGGAAGTGTGAAATTCCAGAATTTAATGTGGACCCCCCAGAACAGTCTTCAGGGGTTTAGTGTGGTAAATTTTATCGGGTTAGGGCTGTAAGGGTTTTTAGGGTTAGGGTTTCTAGGGTTTGTTGGGGTAGGGGTTAGGGTTAGATCCGTGGTTGCCATAGCGTTGGGGGTCAGGGTTCTTAGGGGTTAGGCCCAATATTAGGGCGGAAGGCCAAAATAAGAGGGGGGGAGCCCCCCCCAAAATTGAAGGGTTGAAGCCCCAAGTTAGGGGAAGGAACGTCAAAATTGTGGGGTCCCCCAAAATTGGGCGGAAGAACTTTTAATATTAGGGGGGAACCCAAAAGAGGAGGGTGGGGGACTCTAAAATCGGTTGTGTCCCCCCCCAAAATCGGTTGTGTCCCCCCCAAAATTGGTTGTGTCCCCCCCAATTAGGGGAGGAACCCCCAAAATTGGGTGGGCGAACCCCCAAGTTGGGGGGAAGAAGACTTAAATGGAAGTGTGAAATTCCAGAATTGAATGTGGACCCCCTAGAGCAGTCTTCAGGGGTTTAGTGTGGTAAATTTTATCAGGTTAGGACTGTAAGGGTTTTTAGGGTTAGGGTTTCTAGGGTTTGTTGGGGTAGGGGTTAGGGTTAGATCCGTGGTTGCCGTAGGGTTAGGGGTCAAGGTTCTTAGGGGTGAGGCCTAATATTAGGGTGGAAGGCCAAACTAATAGGGTGGCAGACCCCCAAAATTGAAGGGGTGAAGCCCAAAGTTAGGGGAAGGAACGTCAAAATTGTGGGGTCCCCCAAAATTGGGCGGAAGAACTCTTGATATTAGGGTGGAACCCAAAAAAGGAGGGTGGGGGACTCCACAATTGGGGGGGACCTCCAAAATTGGTTGGGTCCCCCCAAATTAGGGGAGGAACCCCCAAAATTGGGTGGGCGAACCCCCAAATTGGGGGGGAAGAAGACTTAAATGGAAGTGTGAAATTCCAGAATTGGATGTGGACTCCCCCCAGACCTGGGGAGGAATCCCCAAACTTGGGGGGGACCCCCAAAATTGGGGTTGAAGCCCCAGATCCCGGGGAGCTAAGCCCCAAATTAAGGGAAGGAACCTCAAAAATGTGGTGAGAACCCCAACATTGGGGGAAAGAACCTTAATATTAGGGTGGCAGGCCAAGAAAGGATGGTGGGGGGGCTCCAAAATTGTGGGGGGCTTGGATTTGGGGGGAATCCCCAAAATGGAGGGGGAACCCCAAAACTGGGGGGGGGGGGGCGAAGCACCAAATTGGGGGAAGGAACCCCAAAATTGCGGGGAAGAACTCTGAAATGGAGAGGTGAAACCCCGAAATTGAGGGGAAACCCCCAAAACGGCGGGAAAACCCTCCGTAAACACAAAACGAAACCGGTAATGTAACAGAGCAAAAAATGGCGTCCTACGGCAAGCTGCGAGGCTCAATTTTCTGGGGAGTGCTGGGAAATGTAGTTCTTGGGCACCGGGTTTCCGGGAATCCATGTTGGTTTCCCAGAGCTTGCCGGGAGATGTAGTCTTCCGGCACCGGGCTTCCGGGAGGCCATATTGGTTTCCCAGAGCATGCCGGGATATGTAGTTCCCGGGGCACTGGACTTCCGGGCGGCCATGTTGGGATTCCTGTGCATGCCGGGAGATGTAGTTTTCCGGCACTGGACTTCCGGGCGGCCATGTTTTTTGCCTATAGCATGCCGGGAGATGTAGTTTTCCGGCACTGGACTTCCGGGCGGCCATGTTGGTTGCCCATAGCATGCCGGGAGATGTAGTTCTCGGGCACTGGACTTCCGGGCGGCCATGTTGGATGCCCGGAGCATGCCGGGAGATGTAGTTCTCGGGCACTGGACGTCCGGGCGGCCATATTGAATTAGGGTTAGGGTTAGGGTTAGGGTTAGGGTTTAGGGT